>NC_086322.1:271686668-272286668 GCF_036172605.1 Pelobates fuscus
TGATAAGATAAGTTTTAGAAGTAATGTCCTGATTGACTCGAAAACTATATCGATGTCAGGATCGGGACAGGGATCCAACACGCAGAGTACAAAGAGTGGAAAGGTACGTATATCTGGCCTTAGAATGGCCGGACTAACGTACCGAGAGTAATAGAGAATAGTCAGAGACAAGCCGAGGTCGAGGGAACGAGAAGACAGATAAGCGAGAGACAAGCCGGGTCAAGGGATAACAGAGATAAGCAGGGTAGTACAACGAGCCGAGTCAAAACCAATAGAGCAAACTAGAATACCAGAGCACTGAGTGACTAGACAAGCTAGAACCACGACAGGGCAATGAGCTGAAGGGAGAAGTAAGCTTAAATACCCTGGCTCTGGATGGAAATCACGCCTCTGACAAGTACCGATTGGATATCGGACACTTGAGTGACAGGTCGCTCGTGATAGCGTCATGACGTCACGTATTGAGCGTCCCGCTAGAAAAGGATGTGGATTCCTCGCGGTCGGTGTTTAAGTGACTGGATGAACCACAAGGAACGAAGGAAACAGCTCGTTTGGACGGATAAACTACTAAGTCTCTACCTCTTTTAGAGGTATAGACCTCAGGTACCCTGACAGTACCCCCCCTCTCAGATACGCCCACCGGGCGGAAGGAACCGGGACGAGATGGGAAGTGGAGGTGAAATGCTCTGCGAAGGCGAGAAGCATGAACGTCCTCCTGAGGTACCCAACTCCTCTCCTCAGGACCATATCCCTTCCAGTTGACCAGATACTGCAATTTTCCCCTTGAAATTCTGGAATCAATGATGGAGCTGACCTCGTACTCCTCCCGACCCTCCACCTGAACAGGACGAGGTGAGGAAACCTTAGAGGAGAATTTGTTGCAAATAAGAGGTTTCAACAAGGAGACATGAAAAGAGTTAGGAATGCGTAAGGCAGGTGGCAGAGCAAGGCGATACGCAACCGGGTTGATACGAGTGAGAACCCTGTAAGGACCTATGTAGCGAGGAGCAAATTTCATAGATGGAACTTTTAGGCGAATATTCTTAGTGCTCAGCCACACCCTATCCCCAGGAACAAAGACCGGAGCCGCTCTTCTATGCTTGTCAGCGTGTCTCTTGAACAACGAGGAATTATGTAACAGAATTTGCCGAGTCTGATCCCATAATTTCTTCAGGTTGGCGACATGATCATCAACCGACGGTATCCCCTGAGAAGAGGAAACCGAAGGAAAAATTGAAGGATGAAAGCCATAGTTCATGAAGAAAGGGCTAGAGCGAGTTGAATCACAAACAAGGTTATTGTGTGCGAACTCCGCCCAAGGAATCAAACCGACCCAATCGTCCTGGTGTTCGGAAACAAAGCAACGTAGATACTGCTCAATCTTTTGATTGGTGCGTTCAGCAGCTCCGTTAGACTGAGGGTGATAGGCAGAGGAGAAGTTCAATTTGATTCCCATTTGAGAACAAAAGGATCTCCAGAAACGTGAGACAAATTGAGAACCTCTATCAGAAACAATCTCCGAAGGAATCCCATGTAGGCGAAAAACTTCTCTCGCAAAAATCTCTGCCAATTCAGGAGACGTCGGAAGTTTAGGTAATGGCACGAAATGGGCCATCTTTGTAAATCTATCCACCACCGTGAGAATAACAGTCTGTCTCTTGGAAGCAGGCAAATCTACGATAAAGTCTATGGACAGGCAGGACCAAGGTTTCTCAGGAATGTCCAAGGGGTGTAACAGACCACAAGGAGATGTATGAGGTTGTTTAGTCTTAGCACAAGTCTCACAAGCTGCGACGAACTCCTCAATATCTTTTCGTAGTGAAGGCCACCAGAAATCCTTGGATATCAGAGAGTATGTCTTGCGAATACCAGGATGGCCAGCTACTTTACTTTCGTGAAAACATTGTAAGAGCTCCAGTTGGAGTTCAGGGGGGACAAAGTTTCTTCCCTCAGGAGTGTTTCCGGGTGCCAGATGTTGTGACTTCAAGATCTGGTCAAGTAGCGGAGAATGGATTTTGAGACTGGTATTAGCAATAATATTGCATTTGGGTACAATGGAGGACAAAAGTGGTTCAACTGAAGCAGAAGGCTCATATTGGCGAGATAGCGCATCGGCTTTAGAATTTTTTGACCCAGGTCTGTAAGTCAGAACGTAATTGAAATGGGTAAGAAATAACGACCAACGAGCCTGCCTGGAGGACAAACGCTTGGCCTCTCCGATATAAGACAAATTTTTGTGGTCCGTTAGAATGGTAACAGGATGTAAAGTACCTTCCAATAAATGTCTCCACTCTTTCAAAGCCTTGATAACCGCTAGTAATTCTCTGTCACCAATGTCATATCTGCTCTCTGTACCAGACAATTTTTTAGAGAAAAATCCACATGGATGTAATGGTTTATCAACACCCAACCTTTGAGATAGGACAGCACCTAAACCAGTCTCTGATGCGTCTACCTCAAGTAGAAAAGGCAGAGAAGTGTCGGGGTGAACTAAAATTGGAGCGGAAGCGAAAAGCTCCTTGAGAGTTTTGAACGCAAGAAGAGCTTCAGTAGTCCAATTCTTAGTATCAGCCCCCTGTTTGGTCATATTGGTGATAGGTGTGATAATTGAAGAATAACCCTTAATAAAGCGCCTATAATAATTAGAAAAACCAATAAATCTCTGTACGGCTTTAAGACCTTTGGGTAAAGGCCACTCTAGAATGGACTGGAGCTTATCCGGATCCATCTTAAATCCCTCCCCCGAGATCACATAGCCGAGAAAGGTTACCTGGGTTTGATCAAAGCTACATTTCTCCAACTTGCAGTATAAGCCATGCTGGAGAAGCTTGTGCAAAACCCTCCTGACTTGCTTGTGATGAGTCTCAATCTCACTAGAATGTATGAGTATATCATCTAGGTATACAATGACGCAATCTTGCTGAAATTCCCTAAGAATCTCATTTATCAGATCCTGGAATACAGCTGGTGCATTGCATAACCCAAAAGGCATGACAGTATATTCATAGTGGCCATATCGAGTATTGAATGCCGTCATCCACTCATGTCCTTGCTGGATTCTCACCAAGTTATATGCCCCTCTGAGATCTAACTTGGTGAAAATTGTAGAGCCCTTCAAACGATCGAAGAGTTCGGTGATCAAGGGAATCGGGTAGGCATTCTTAATGGTTATCTTATTTAGGCCTCGATAGTCAATACAAGGTCTTAAAGAACCATCCTTCTTTTTAACAAAAAAAAATCCAGCCCCGGCAGGAGAGGAGGACCTCCTAATGAATCCCTTGTCTAAATTTTCGTGAATATACTCCTCTAGAACTGAGTTCTCTTTCGTAGATAACGGGTATACATGACCTCTGGGCGGCATGGTACCAGGGAGTAGGTTAATTTTGCAATCAAAGGACCTGTGTGGGGGTAAGGTATCGGCTTTCTTTTTGTCAAACACTGCCTTTAAATCTAGATACTGAGACGGAATTTGTGTCTCTGTAGGATTGTCAGAGTTAGTCGCGGTGTTGGTTAAGCAGAGAGGTGAGACCTTCCGCAAGCATTTCTCTTGACAATTCTGTCCCCATGAAACTATCTCCCCTGACTCCCAATTAATAATAGGGTTATGTCTCCTCAACCAGGAGTACCCCAGGACTATGGGAATAGACGGAGACGAAATGAGCAGTAAGGATATGTCCTCTCTATGTAGGATGCCAGCAGTTAAGTTAATCGGTATGGTCTCATGGAAAATGACAGGCTCAAGTAACGGTCTACCATCGATGGCCTCAACAGCCAGTGGTGTCTCCTTTAACTGGGATGGAATAGCATGCTTGGCAGCAAAACCCTGATCTATAAAACTCTCAGCAGCTCCAGAATCGATTAGTGCCATAGTCTTGACTACTCCCTTTTCCCACTTTAAAGAAACGGGTAACAGAAGCCTGAACTCTTTGTAGTTGTGAATAGAGGACAAAGTAGAAACACCCAAGGCCTGTCCTCTCGAGAAACTTAGGTGCGAGCGTTTCCCGAACGATTAGGACAATTTAGGCGTAAATGACCTCTGACTCCACAATACATACATAAACCCTCCCTTCTTCTGTACTGTCTCTCCCTCTCTGTGAGATGAGTACTGCCTATCTGCATAGGTTCAGAAATACGTAAGTCCTCGAACTCAGAATTTTGAAAGGTAGGCGCTAGTTTAAAGGAGGGTCTATGGGTCCTATCTCGAGTGTTCTGCCTCTCTCTTAGGCGTTCATCAATACGAGATATAAAAGAAATTAAATCCTCCAAATTCTCAGGGAGTTCTCTAGTAGCGACCTCGTCAAGAATTACATCTGATAACCCATTCAGAAACACATCTATATAAGCCTGTTCGTTCCACTTAACTTCTGCCGCCAAGGACCTGAACTCTAGTGCATAATCCACAAGTGTTCGATCGTCCTGTCTAAGGCGCAACAGTAATCTAGCTGCATTGACCTTTCTACCAGGAGGGTCAAAAGTTCTTCTAAACGCAGCTACAAAGGCATTATAATTATAGACTAGTGGATTATCATTCTCCCATAAAGGATTGGCCCATCTCAGAGCTTTCTCAATGAGTAAAGTAATAACAAATCCAACCTTCGCTCTATCTGTAGGATAAGAGCGGGGTTGTAATTCGAAATGGATGCTAATCTGGTTCAGAAAGCCACGACACTTCTCCGGTGACCCGCCATAACGTACTGGTGGGGTAATACGGGAAGAAGCACCTACAGTGGCTACCTCTAGACCTGAGACTGCAGGAGAAATAGAAGGAGTACGTGTCTCCTCAGGTGGGTTACTAGCACGAGACAAAAGTGCCTGTAGTGCTAGGGCCATCTGATCCATCCTATGCTCCATGGCGTCAAACCTGGGATCAGAAGAACCAAGCTGACTGTTTGTACCTGCAGGATCCATTGGCCCTGTCGTAATGTCAGGATCGGGACAGGGATCCAACACGCAGAGTACAAAGAGTGGAAAGGTACGTATACCGGGCCTTAGAATGGCCGGACTAACGTACCGAGAGTAATAGAGAATAGTCAGAGACAAGCCGAGGTCGAGGGAACGAGAAGACAGATAAGCGAGAGACAAGCCGGGTCAAGGGATAACAGAGATAAGCAGGGTAGTACAACGAGCCGAGTCAAAACCAATAGAGCAAACTAGAATACCAGAGCACTGAGTGACTAGACAAGCTAGAACCACGACAGGGCAATGAGCTGAAGGGAGAAGTAAGCTTAAATACCCTGGCTCTGGATGGAAATCACGCCTCTGACAAGTACCGATTGGATATCGGACACTTGAGTGACAGGTCGCTCGTGATAGCGTCATGACGTCACGTATTGAGCGTCCCGCTAGAAAAGGATGTGGATTCCTCGCGGTCGGTGTTTAAGTGACTGGATGAACCACGAGGAACGAAGGAAACAGCTCGTTTGGACGGATAAACTACTAAGTCTCTACCTCTTTTAGAGGTAGAGACCTCAGGTACCCTGACAATCGATATGCAATTTGCTAGCAAACAACTCCTACCCATCAAGGAGAGATCATTGACAGGAGACCACTCTCTCAGCCTTTAATTACCCATGGAACACTACCTATCACTACCACCATAGGAGCGTTACACAAAGAACTCATCACATTCCAGATCATTTCAGATAATTGCGTCCCCTTCTTGTCCCATTATACTTGGATTCCCATGGCTTGTTAAGCATAACCCCCGTGTTGATTGGGCTAAAGGGGAAATACTGGAATGGGTTAAAAAATGTAAAGAGAGATGTCTGTTACCTATTACTAAGAGAGTGGGTATCGTTAATCTACCTACTCCTACGCCTCAGTCGACCGAAATTCCTGTGCATTATAGGAAGGTTAAAGAAGTATTTAATAAAAGTCACACTGATACGCTAGCCTCTCACAGATCCTATAATTGCTCAATAGATCTGTTACCCGGCACTATACCCCCTAAAAGGGGAGTATATACCTTGTCACCACAGGAAAGTAGAGTTTTGGAAGAATACATTAAAGAGTCTCTACTAAAAGTCCACATACGTAAATCTTCTTCTCGTGCAGGTGCAGGGTTCTTTTTTGTTACTAAGAAAGGAGGAGAGTTACGGCCATGTATTGATTATAGGGCATTGAACAAGATCACCATTAAAAATGATTATCCCATTACCCTTATCTCAGAATTATTTGACAGACTCCAGGGCGCTAAGGTGTTTACCAAACTCGACCTTAGGAGTGCTTATAATTTGGTAAGAATTAAGGAGGTATATGAATGGAGAACTGCGTTTAACACAAGAAATGGTCACTATGAGTATCTTGTCATGGCCTTCGGCTTATGCAATGCTCCAGCCGTATTTCAAAATCTCATTAATGATGTTCTCATAGACTACATTTATACTTTCGTATTGGTATGTCTGGATGATATACTCATTTATTCCCCCGATATCCAGACTCATCATGTGCATGTTAAACAAGTGTTGCAAACTTTGCTAAAAAAAATGGGCTATATTGCAAGCTTCATAAATGTCTATTTGACAAGACGGAAGTTCAGTTCATGGGCTATAATATTTTGGCCTCTGGTTTTCAGATGGATCCACGTAAATTAGAAGCTGTTCTACACTGGCCATTACCAAATTGGTTAAAAGCCATTCAAAGGTTCATTGGGTTTGCAAATTATTATAGGAGATTCATCAAAGGTTTCTTTACTGTAATAGCACCCATTATCAATATGTCGCAAAGGGGGTTGACTGTAATATAAGGTTTAAAGCAGCTAAAGAGGTTTTTGAGCTACTTAAGAAATTATTCGCTTCTGCTGACAAATTGGTACACCCTGACACTAGCAAACTCTTCATACTAGAGGTAGACACCTCTGATACAGGGGTCGGGGCTGTCATTTCTCAGAGGGAGAGTCAGGATACCCCTTTGCATCCTTGTGGGTTCTTTTCTAGAAAGTTATCGCCAGCGGAACACAACTATGATATTGGTAACAGGGAATTGTTAGCCATTATCCTAGCTCTGAAAGAATGGCAACATCTTTTAGAAGGTTCCAAGGACCCTCTCCTGATCATAACTGATCACAAAAACTTGGCATACATTGGAGATGCTGAAAGGCTGTCTTCTAGACAAGCTAGATGGTCATTGTTCTTGTCACGCTTTAACTTTATCATCACGCACAGGCCTGGTCCTAAGAACGTTAAGGCGGACGCTCTATCTAGGCAATTTGACCTAGAGGCGGAACAAGAACAAGAAACCTCTCCCATCATACCACCTGAATGTATCATTGCCTCTACTGTTCTTTCCTTGTCTTCTCCTCTTCTTTGTGCTATAATGGCAGCTTAGGCTCAGGCACTGTCACGACACTCGTGCGTCGCTCAATTCCCCATAGGAAAGCATTGAAAATCGCTTTCAATGCTTTCCTATGGGGTGCGCTAATGCGCATGCGCGGCATTGCCACGCATGCGCATTAGGTCTCCTCCGCCGGTGGGCGGGATCAGTCTCGCCCACCGGCCGATGTAGGCAGAAGGTGGAGTGGCGGGGGAGGAGCAGGCAGCGACGTGGGACATGTCGCTGCCTCTGGTAAGTCACTGAAGGGGTTTTCACCCCTTCAGCAACTGGGGATTGTGGGGTGGGAGGGTGAGGAATCCTGCAGTGCCAGGAAAACGGATTGTTTTCCTGGCACTGGAGATTCCCTTTAAGCACTTCACCTGGTTCTTGTTTAGCATCTATATAGTTTGGTTTCTCCCCTCACTCCTTGCCAGATCATTGTCTCTTGTCTCCTGTTTCCCTGTGATTCTGGCTCCTTGATCCTGCATACTGTTCCTTGGTCCTGTGTCCTGTGTTCTCCTGGTCTTCGTCCTGTGTCATCCTGATCCTGCGTTCCTGTGTCCTCCTGGTCCTTCGTTCCTGTGCCCTCCGATCCTGTGTTCTGGTTCTGTGTTCTTTGCTTTATTACCAGTGATCCTGACCCTGCAGCCTTGTTCATTTATTCTGCTTCTGACCTTGCTTCCTGGTGTCAGTATATTAGTCTTGTGACTCTGGATCTGTGCCCTACCTTCTACTCGTGGTAACTGCCCAATCCTGCCCTTATACCAAAGGACTGTTTCAGTATACGTTGCCTGCACTATTCGTGCTTATCCTGATTTATTGTATATATTTTGTGGCATTGTATATATATTGTTTTGTTTTGTCTTTTGGTTCTCTGTAATATACCGCATATACTCGAGTATAAGCCGAGTTTTTCAGCACATTTTTTGTGCTGAAAAACCCCAACTCGGCTTATACTCTAGTCAATAGTCTGTATTATGGCAATTTGCATTGCCATAATACAGACTGGGGCTGTGGGGGCTGTCAGAGAGCTTACTTACCTTTCCTGCAGCTCCTGTCAGCTCCCTCCTCCTCCGCGCCGTCCGTTCAGCACCTCGGTCAGCTCCCAGTGTAAATCTCGTGAGAGCTGCGGCTCTCGCTAGACTTACAGTGGGAGCTGACAGAAGAGCTGAACGGACGGCACGGAGGAGGAGGGAGCTGACAGGAGCTGCAGGACAGGTAAGTTACAGCTATGACAGCCCCCCTCTCCCCCCCACTGAACTACCAATGCTGGACCACCAGGGAAGGAGAGCCCCCCTCCCTGCCATGTATCAAGCATGGAGGGGGGACGAAAAAAATATATAGTAATAATATATTTATTCGAGGTGTTACGGCACTTTGGCGTACCGGCCACATTTATTACAGCGGTTCAGGCCATGTACTCAAACGTCAGGGCTCAGATTCAGATTTCAGGAGCGCGAATTGCACCGTTTCACCTGAGCAATGGTACGAGGCAAGGTTGCCCTCTCTCACCACTGCTATTCAGACTTTTGCTGGAACCCCTCATGCAAGCCATACGAGAAGCACCGGATGTTAAGGGTATCTCTGTGGGTGACTCACAATATATTATCTCGGGGTTCGCAGATGACGTTTTGCTAACGTTAACGGACCCGAAGACTTCCATGGCAGCTTTGACTAGGATTCTGATAGCATACGGCGAGGTGGCGGGCTATAAAGTAAACTTGCATAAATCAAGCGCGATGCCCATAGGAATGACGGATGAAGACGCAGCGTATATCGGAAAGACCTATCACATGCGGATAGAGAAAGACCGGATCAAATATTTGGGAATTTGGTTGACGGCGGACCCCTCCCAACTCTATCAGCAAAACTATATCCCACTGATTAGACAGTTGATAACCGACATGGAGACTTGGGTGGACAAGCTGATCTCGTGGATCGGAAGGATACATTCAGTGAAGATGAATGTGTTGCCTAGGATACTCTTTTTGTTCCAGGCTCTACCGGTCCACCTGAGCAGGTCCACCTTAGACCCGCTTCAACAAGCTATAGGCAGGTTTATTTGGCAGAATAAAAGGCAAAGGATTTCCTGTACCGTCCTGTATAGGGCAAAGGACAGGGAAGGCCTTGGCCTCCCTAACCTTTATTTTTACTACATGGCGGCTCAATTGGCTCAAATTGCTCTGTGGCACTCTCCCCCTGGGGAGAGGAGATGGGTGGATCTGGAATCCTCCATGATGGGCCCAGACATGCCACAGTTCCTTATGTGGATTCCTAAGGAATACCGACCAATAGGTCAAGTGGTATGCCCGGCTATATGTACGTCCCTCAAGGTTTGGGACGCACAGGGGCGGACTGAGAACCCTCAGGGCCCCCGGGCAAAATAAATCAAGGGCCCCTTTACAGGCCCCACCCATACTCCGCAGCAAGCGCCACCCATGTCCCGCCTCCATGCACCGCCTCCAGCCACACCCTACACAATCTATAGACACAAGGAACAAAAGTGCAATAATCCCTTCAAGGCCCCAGTAGAGACTACAATTGAGGGCTAATGGGCCATAGAGGGGGGTCTTTCTAGCAGAGGCTATCTCAGTGTCATTTAGAGAGTGTGTTAGAAAGAATCCCCTCCAGGCCCTATTAGAGACTACAATGGAGTCTAATAGACTTGGAAGGGGGTCATTCTAACAGAGGCCATCTCAGTGTCCCTGCTGGAAACAGTCGCCTCCAGGCCCCAGTAGAGACTACAATTGAGGGCTAATGGGCCAT
The DNA here is from genome assembly GCF_036172605.1 of Pelobates fuscus. Lineage (NCBI taxonomy): Eukaryota > Metazoa > Chordata > Amphibia > Anura > Pelobatidae > Pelobates > Pelobates fuscus. The sequence continues at coordinate 271,696,746 of NC_086322.1, forward strand.
GGAGGGGGGGAGCATTCTAGCAGAGGCTATCTCAGTGTCCTTTAGAGAGTGTGTTAGAAAGAATTTCCTCCAGGTCCCATTAGAGACTACAATGGAGTCTAATAGGGCCTGGAGGGGGTCTCTCCAACACTCTGGTTCCTATTCACAATATAGCAACACAACATAGCTCGCTGATACCTAGGCCAAGTTGGCTCCTCTTACCTTAATTACTGTTGCTGGCTGGCAGTCTGTGGGCTTGCTGGAAGGCTGTGGGCTTACTGGCTGCGCCTGGCAGGCTGTGGGCTTGCTGGCAGGCTGTGGGCTTGCTGGCAGGCTGTGGGCTTGCTGGCTACTGCCGGCAGGCTGTGGGCTTGCTGGCTGCGGCTGGCAGGCTGTTGGCTTGCTGGCTGCGGCTGGCAGGCTGTGGCTTGCTGGCTGTGGCTTGTTGGCTGGCAGGCTGTGGCTTGCTGGCTGTGGGCTTGCTGGCTGTAAGCCTAACTGGTGGCTTGCTGGCTGGCAGGCTGGCTACTGGCCAGCCTGTGGGCTGGCTGGCTGGCTGGCCTGTGGGCTGGCTGGCTACTGGGGCACTTGTAGATTATTTAAAGAAATAATCCATGCACAATAACCACTACTGCTCTGTGTAGTCGTTATGGTGCCAGGAGGGCCGGGCCCCCCTCACAGAGTAAGTAGTCAAACCGTTTAAGAACAGTTTGACAACTTACCTGGGGTCTGCTGGGATATGAGGCTGTAGTAGGGTATAGGAGCAGTGGTGCAATGTGTAAGGGGTGCAGTGTGTGTGAGGGGGTGTAGTGTGTGAATGTGTAGTGTGTGAATGTGTAAGGTGTGTGGGGCAATGTGTGTATGAGGGGGCTGTGTATGTGTGTGGCAATGTTAGTATGGGGGGCTGTGTGTGTATGGGTGGGCAGTGTATGTGTGTGTGTGTGAGGCAATGTGTGTAAATGTGTATGGTGTGTGTGGGGGCAGTGTGTATGTATGGGGGGCAGTGTGTGAATGTATATGGTGTGTGGGGGCAGTGTGTTTATGGGGCTAGAGTTCACTCTCACCACTGCGACCACCAGGAATCCCTGGTGGTCACAGTGTTGAGAGTGAACTCTAGTCCGTAGCTCCAGGGCTAGAGTTTACTCTCGCAAGAGCCGTAACATTGCCGTGGTAACCGCGGCAACGATCTGTGCTCACGCAAGAAGGACCCAGAGGAGCTGCAGGCTGAGCTCCCGGGTCCTCTCTTCCTCCCTCCCCTGCCGGCTGCCCGCACGGTGCCTGCGTACAGGGGAGGGGGCAATTGCCCTTCTCTTACTCCCCCCACCTCTTCTTACCCCTCCTCCCCCTCTTCTTACCCCTTCTTACTCCCCCCTCTTCTTACTCGCCCCTCACTCTCTTCTTACTCTCCCCCTCTTCTTACTCCCCCCTCCCCCTCTTCTTACTCCCACTTCTTACTCCCCCCTCCCCCTCTTCTTACTCCCACCTCTTCTTACTCCTCCCTCTTCTTACTCCCCCCTCTTCTTACTCCCCTCCCCCCTCTTCTTACCCCCTCCTCCCTCTTCTTACCCCCCTCCCCCTCTTCTTACTCCCCCTACACCCTCTTCTTACCCCCCCTCCCCCTCTTCTTACCCCCCTCCCCCTCTTCTTACTCCCCCTTCCTCTTTTTACTCCCCCTCCCCCTCTTCTTACTCCCCCCTCCCCCTCTTCTTACCCCCTTCTTACTCCCCCCTCTTCTTACCCCCTCCCCCTCTTCTTACTCACCCCTCTTCTTACTCTTCCCTCCCCCCTCTTCTTACTCCCCCTCCCCCTCTTCTTACTCCCCCTTCCTCTTTTTACTCCCCCCTCCCCCTCTTCTTACCCCCTTCTTACTCCCCCTTCCCTTCTTACTCCCCCCTCCCCCTCTTCTTACCCCCTTCTTACTCCCCCTCTCTTCTTACTCCCCCCTCCTCTCTTCTTACCCCCTCTCTCTCTTCTTACTCCCCCTCCCTCTCTTCTTACTCCCCCTCCCTCTCTTCTTACTCCCCTCTCTCTCTCTTCTTGCCCCCCCTTCCTCTCTCTTCTTACCCCCCTCTCTTCTTATCCCCTCCCTCTCTTCTTACCCCCTCTCTCTCTTCTTACCCCCTCCCTCTCTCTTCTTACCCCTCCCTCTCTCTTCTTACCCCTCCCTCTCTCTCCTTACCCCCCTTCCTCTCTCTTCTTACCCCCCTTCCTCTCTCTTCTTACCCCCTTCCTCTCTTCTTACCCCCCTCCCTCTCTCTTCTTACCTCCCCTCCCTCTCTCTTCTTACCCCTCCCTCTCTCTTCTTACCCCACCCTCTCTCTTCTTACCCCCCTCCCTCTCTCTTCTTACCCACTCCCTTTCTCTTACTACCCCCCCTCCCTTTCTCTTCTTACCCCCCCTCCCTTTCTCTTCTTACCCCCCCTCCCTCTCTCTTCTTATCCCCCCTCCCTCTCTCTTCTTACCCCCTCTCTCTTCTTACCACCCCTCCCTCTCTCTTCTTACCCCCCTCCCTTTCTCTTCTTACCCCCCTCCCTCTCTCTTCTTACCCCCCCAACATCTCTCTTCTTACCCCATCCCTCTCTCTTATTACCCCCTCCCTCTCTCTTCTTACCCCTCTCCCTCTCTTTTCTTACCCCCCGCCCTCTCTGTTCTTACCCCCCTCTGTTCTTACCCCTCCTCTCTGTTCTTACCCCCCCTCCCTCTCTGTTCTTACCCCCCTCCCCTCTCTGTTCTTACCCCCCTCTCTGTTCTTACCCCCCTCTGTTCTTACCCCCCCTTCCCTCTCTGTTCTTACCCCCCCACCCTCTCTGTTCTTACCCCCTCCCTCTCTGTTCTTACCCCCCTCCCCCCTCCCCTCTCTGTTCTTACCCCCCTCCCCTCTCTGTTCTTACCCCCCTCCCTGTTCTTACCCCCCTCCCTGTTCTTACCCTCCCTCCCCCCTCTGTTCTTATCCCCCCTCCCCTCTCTGTTCTTACCCCCCTCCCTCCCCTCTCTGTTCTTACCCCCCCTCTCTGTTCTTACCACCCCCCCTCCGTCCCTCTCTGTTCTTACCCCCCCTCCCTCCCTCTCTGTTCTTACCCTCCCTCCTTCCCTCTCTGTTCTTACCCCCCCCCTCTCTGTTCTTACCCCCCCTCCCTCCCTCTCTGTTCTTACCCCCCCTCCCTCCCTCTCTGTTCTTACCCCCTCCCCTGTAGCGTGGCCGAGCTGCTCTCCGGTCCGCGGTGCCCGGCCGGAGTGATAGGAAGGTGCACACTGAGTGTGCACTTCCTGTCAGTCCGGCCGGGTACAGGAAACAGAAACTCCGCGCGGAACAGGAGTTTCTGTTTCCTGTACCCGGCCGGACTGACAGGAAGGTACACACTCAGTGTGCACTTTCCTATCACTCCGGCCGGGCACCGCGGACCGGAGAGCAGCTCGGCCACGCTACAGGGGAGAGGAGGGGAGGTGAGAAGCTGCAGCCGCCTGAGGCTCTTAAGAGAGGGCTCAGGCGGCTGCAGCATTTAAAGGGGCGGCCGGAGCATTTAAAGGGGCGGCCGGCCCCCTCAGAGTGTGCCGCCGGGCCCCCTGAGGCGAGCCCCCCTCCCGGCCGGGTCCTCGGACCATGTCCAAAGTGCCCGACCGGTCAGTCCGCCCCTGGGGACGCAGCAGCCCTTAAATATGGACTGGCCTCCGATCCGTCGCCCATGACCCCATTCTTACGAAATAAAGCGTTCCTCCCGGGCATGTGTCCCCAAGATTTCAAGGGTATAGAAAATTCGGGACTGCAACGACTGTGCGAACTGTTTGAAAGCGGCTCCTTTGTCACGTTTGATGCACTGAAGAGCAGAGCTCCATTGCGCCCCTTCGATTACCGGTATATGCAGCTTAGGGATTTTGCCCGATGCCCCCAGATTAAGGCGGCTGCATTAACACAATTAACGTTCTTTGAAAGGATGTGTAAGAGAGAACAATTCTAATGGCCTAATCTCATGCTTGTACTCCCATTTGGGCTCACGCGCGCCAGAATGGGGGATATCACATATACGAATAGATGGGAGGCAGACCTTGGCGAGGTATTGGAAGGAATAGAATGGCAAGAGATATGGGAAGACGCGGCAAAATCTTCGGTATGCGTCTCGTTGCAGGAACAATCCTATAAGACATTATTTCGGTGGTATACCACCCCAGTGACGCTGCACCGAATGGGTAAAAACCCAACGGATCTCTGCTGGAGAGGCTGCGGCCGCAAGGGCACGTATATACATATGTGGTGGGAGTGCATGGAGACACAGGCCTATTGGAAAAGGATCGCCGATTTACAGAGGGAAGTTTTTGGCAGGGAAGTACGGTTAGACCCATGGGTGTTTCTTTTGTCCAGATCCATAGACGGTTGGACAACCGCGGAACAAACCCTTGTCCACAAGATAAATCTGTCGGCTAGAAGAGCCCTGGCACAGACATGGCTACAGAGGGAAACCCCTACGATAGCAATGGTAAAACAAAAAATAAAATACACTTTTCTGATGGATAAACTGACCGCACAGGTGAGGGGGACAATGAAGAAATTTGACAAAGTTTGGGGCCCCTGGATAAATAGCACTGCAAGCGATTGAGACGGGCAGGACTGACGGGGGCGACCTGACTCCTCTGAAGGCCCTTTGAGCTAGGTGGCGAATTATACTGTTTCGATCCGACCCACGGGGTGAGGTATTACTTGCCCCTATGGGCGACTGTGGCGAATGGGCACCTGCCCCCCAAGAAGCCTCTTTACAGGGCTCCACCCCTCGGGTTCTAAGGGGCCCTCCCCTCCCCTTACCCCTCTATCCTTTTCTCTATTGCCTCGAACTATCGGGGCGCTACCTTTAATTCTTTCTCTCTTTTCCTGTATCTCAGTTAATTATTTTATCGGCTAGGCCACGCACATTGGAAACATCATTGTATGCCGATTGAATCTAGGGAGGGGCAGCTTGCTGAAGTACCAAGCTCTGGCGTACTGCCCTTTTCCTTCTATCTGCGATGAGCGTGCAGCCTTCCTTACTTATATGCTATCTGACTATTGTTTTATATATTGTTAAACACCAGACGGGACATCCAAGCACCCAGAGAGATATGATATACGTGGTAAAATTAAGATAAGCATGTCAATGATAGTTTATGATCGCAAGCTATGGGAGTTCACACCAGATCACTCCTTTTGCTGTCATTGCATGTAATGTTTTAAGCATGCTCGCTTGTTGATTGAGTACCCTGTGTTATTGTACGTGCATTACTTGTGATGTCTTGTACTGGAATAAATAAAGAATTAAAAAAAAAAAAAAAAAAGAAAGGACATCAGAGAGTATGTGGAGGCATGTACTATTTGTGCGGTTTCTAAGGTTCCCCATAAACTACCTTGTGGGCTATTACAACCGCTTCCTATACCCAGTATTCCACGGTTTCATTTGTCTATGGACTTTATTGTGAAACTACCGATTTCTAAAGGCTACAACACCATCCTTATGGTTGTTGATCGCTTTTCTAAAATGACACACTTTGTTCCACTCAAGAAGTAAGCCTCTTCCAAAGAGCTAGCTCATATATTTATACGCAAAATAATCAGATTACATGGTTTTCCGCTAAATATTGTGTCAGACAGGGGTTCCCAATTTGTGTCACGATTTTGGAGAGCATTCTCTAAACAGTTGGGTATTGAATTATCATTTTCTTTTTCTTACCATCCTCAAACCAATGGTGCAGCTGAGTGAGTCAACCAATCATTGGAACAATTTTTAAGATGTTTAATTAATGGCACTCAGGAAAAATGGTCTGATTTGCTACCATGGGCTGAATTCACCAGATATAATGATACCCATGACTCATCTGGCCATTTTTTGTTAACAACAGTCGTCACCCTACTGTCCTCCCTGTGGTATTCTCTGACACTGCTATTCCCGCTCTTGCTGACCATCTCATATGTATATGTGAGACTTGGACTAAGGTCCACATGGATTTGGAAACAGCTGCTGCTCGTTTCAAAATGATAAGAGGCATGGTACCAGCCCTGGTTACCAGGTGGGAGACATGGTATGGCTCTCCACACGCAATATTAAACTCAAGGTTCCTTGCATAAAGTTTGCACCTAGGTTTATAGGCCCCTTTTCAAATAATTTGCAGGGTTAATCCTGTGTCTTACTCTCTGGCTCTACCCACCTTTCAGCGTATACCTAATACGTTTCATGTATCCCTATTGAAGCCCCTTATCTGCAACAGGTATACCACCCATTCTGACCCTCCCCCTCATGTGCTTGTTTCTGGACAGGAGGAGTATGAACTCTCCTCTATAATCGACTTCAGATTTTCTCGAGGGTATCTGCAGTATTTGGTTGATTGGAAGGGTTATGGGCCTGCCAACCGTTCTTGGGTTTCTGCTTCTGACATACATGCGGTTTGCAAAATCCGTTCCTTCCATGCCAAATTTCCCCTCAAGCCTGGTCCTGCCCATCTGGTGGGTGGTCTTCAAGTAGGGGGTACTGTCCCAGCTCCCGAAATCTCTGCCGGCGTGGCTGCACTCAAACATAGCAACCGTCAGAGATGTTTTAAACTTACCTTGGGGTCGGCGGGCAGCTACCTGCTCTCCCTCTGTTCCGGTGCCCAGCAGGTGCGACTTTCTTAGGAACGCCGGCCACTGCGGACTGGACTTTTATAAGAAATTTACCTTCGGCCACTTTAAAGTTGGTGCTGATGTGTGTGTGTGTGTGTGTGGTCATGTCATAGATGCGCACGCATGTTTTAGGGTCAGAGACAGCCAATTACAGCCTAAGGAGGGTTATTTAAACCCAGATCACCCTTTTTGTCAGTGCCCTGTCGTGGTTTCCACTAGCTGGTTATCCGAGTGTGTGTTCCTGATTGCGTTTTTCTGGTATTTGACTTCGTTTTGACTTCCCTGATTTCTGGTATCCTTGACTTCTGGCTCTCCTCAACGTTGTGTCACGTTCTGTGTCCCTGACCTCGGCAAGTATTTTGACTATTCTGCGGCATGTTAAGTCTGGCCATTCTAAGTTCCGGTTAGACGTTATCCTTAGTCCTAGGTGTGATACTATTCTGCGTGCTGGATCAACTATAATCCTGACAGACTGGTCCTGGAACCTCGGAAGTGGAATACATTTTTTAAATTTATAAAAGATTGTTAGAAAGCAGTTAAATATCAAGAGCAAGCTTTTAAATTACTATCTATAACTTATAGAACACATAGTGGGAATAAATAGATTTACTCCTCAAGACCGTGGCAAATGCTGTAGATGCGAATGCCATAAGGGTAAAAAAATATTGTATGTACAGAGACACCTATTGGTGGATGAAACACACTCAGTGGGTAATAGATAAAAGGATCAACAATTACCCTAATCATTGATAGTATTGCAGACAAAGGACTCCTCCTGGTCTTCAAAGCAATATAGAAAAGATACAAATGGTAATCTACAATACAATAATAACAGAAAAGACAAAAAAGTGCAATATTACAAAAATATAAAAAAAGGGTTGTGAAATAGAATAAGTTGCACTCACAAACCAAAATTGATTGTAGGCGTACATCTAACATTGATTGTAGGCGTACATAAACATCTAAGTTTGCATAAGTGATACGCCTACAATCAATTTTGGTTTGTGAGTGCAACTTATTCTATTTCACAACCCTTTTTATCTTTTTGCAATATTGTCTTTTCTGTTATTGTCTGTCTAAAATACTTAATCCATTAAAAACTGGAGTTAAAAAAAACAGTTGAAAATAAAGTAGTTCTAATTCTGAGATGGGAACCTGAATTGGACAAGAAGTTCCCATATGAAGAATGGCTATTTTTGGTATATTAAATGAGTTATGCAAAAATACACTGTCTTTCCATCTTAAAACTGCACTATAAATGGGGCGGAGCCAAGCAGGCAAGCAGCCCAGACGTGCCCAGCAAGAGCTCCCACGTCTGGGGACAAAAAACGGGGCACAGCGCCTGACTACTGACTCCCACAGACTGCAGGCCTCGGTACCCGCACTCAGGGAAGGCTACCGAATCGTGTGGTACCGCTTGCAAACCTCTGCACAGCCGACCTGACACGACGAGGCTTGCGGCCTCCATGGGACTGAGCCACGGAGAGACGGCCGCTCTCCGGGCACACCAACAGTAACAGGGACTGCAGCGAAGTACTTCCCCCCCCCCCGACCGGCGGGGGTTATCCCGGTCACCGTATAGCAGCCGCACGCACCCACACCTCTCTACTGGTTGGCCAGCACTGCACACTCGGTCGAGCCACGGAGACCAAGATGGCGGCAGCTGACCACGAGACGGAGGCAGACGAGCAGCACAAAACGCTGGAACAGCGTCTGGACGACCTGTTCAAAAGATTTTGGCGAAAGCTTCGACACAAAGCAAAACAAAAAATGCAGGTACAGCAGGGATACTCACCTCCCGGGGGCCGACAACAGCAGGGGGAACCCCCCGGGTTGCAGCAATCAACAAGCGCTGAACACGAGGCTGGGCCCAGCAGCGCCACCATGTGCGCCCTGCCGAAGAGACCACAAGGTCCCTCGAGAGAGGCCAAACTTGGCCAGCTGCAGAGACCGCCATACTCCCTCAGGGTGTACAAAGCACACCATGTAAAAACCCCATATAAGCGGCGCAAGTATGCTCAGGGAGGGGGAAGAACAAGGCACCCAAGAGGCAAAATGCACCAAGACCACCCCCGACCTAACCCAAACCACTTATCCACTACAGGGATCACCCGCACGAATCTCCCGCAAGCTGCATCCCTGGTACACCTGGAAGCAGACCCTATCGGCACCATCGAAGGCCCCACTGGAACCGGCCTTGCGCAGAGGCATTGGCTAAACAGACCCACCTGGACTATCCATACGGTCCAAGGCAGGGGAAAGTACTGCCACTTAACGGGGCCACCTATACCCCACCATTGCGATGCCTCCTGACAAAATTCACTGTGTTATTGCTCTAGCGTTTTACTCATGTTTTATGCTTTGTTTCCACTGTGCTTGCCAGTAACTACTCAAACATATAAATACTCCTGTTGACAAAGGCGTACTCACAAGTAACCCAGTGGCTACCAGACCTTGTCACTTAGGTAGACACTCTTCTTTTCAGCTGAGAATGCTAATTATACCCCCTACCTTCTTATTAGCCCTCTCTTGTTAATTTTGTTAGCCTTCTTCTCATATGTCACCATCAAGTTTTTCTCTAGCTTAACTGTACTAATGTTATCTGAGGGGCCCTCAGCCTACATGCCTCCTACTGTTAAATACCACAATGAGCTGACCTATCCTAAGGCTAGTCGGGCTGCAAATGTAAAGCTTCACATAAGTTGAGGGTCAAGACCAGGGATGGCAACCTAGCCTGTTAACTTGCCGCTGATACCTATTTCTATGCCTAGACACACCAGCGGGGTTACAACCAGCAGGGACCCAGGCGCAGTCAAGTGATCCTCTACTATTTCAGTACGTTTAACTAATATAGCATGTATAACACTATTGTTCAACCTCTTTCACCCAAAAAATGTATGCATATCCACCTTGCCACAATACTGGTATCAAATGTCTATGAAAAGCGAGCCTGTCAATGCTGTTGTGGCGACACAGGCATTGTTGTAACCATCTGCATACCAAAAATAAAGAATATATAAAATAAAAAAAAATAAAAAAAAACTGCACTATAAATAAATACAGGTGTTATTTGGTTTTCTATTCTAAACAGTACTAGGCATGGATGCCCTTTCGTACCCCTACTTTATATTCTTTCAATCGAACTTTTATCAATTTCTATTAGACATAACAACGACATTCAAATTGGGAATAAGGTCCATAAAAGAACGCTCTATGCGGATGATGCTCTCCTTTTGGTATCAGATCCAGTTAAATCAATTCCTGCTTAATTATCCTTAATTAATACTTTTTGGGACACAGTTGAATTAGAGGATTAATATCAATGAATCCCAAGTATCTATCTAACGATGATCTTGAGATATTGAAAACACATTACAAAGATTATGACCGGTAACTGGGAATTAACTGGTTAACATTATGTAATTAAATAACATATCAGTATAAGATGGAATTAGGTTTTTATACATCAAGAGGTTGTGTTGAGAAAGTTGAAGAAATTTGGCTCCCCTGGACAAATTATGTGAACTCTATGATTTATCTATAATCCCTAATTGATCTACATCTGTTCATTTATCTTCTTATTTTTTTGTGTTTCCAAAAAGATTCTTGCTCTCTCCCAGTGACTTCTAAATCTGTGTTGCTATGAATGTGATTCAAATGGAGTTTGATGTTTAAATGAGTATTTATAATCTTTGAATATAGATTGTAGATAATTAATTTTTTCTTGTCTAACATGAAATGTATTAACCATTTTCCCTTTATTTACTGTACCATTTGCAATAGGTTTATGATATAATAATTATTTAAACTCAAAATTATAAATGGGGGGGTGGGGGGAAAAGGAACATTCTTACAATATATTTATTGTTGCACATGCGCAAGAGTACAGCACGGACGTGGGCTTCTGGCAGGAGTAGTTCCAGGACCTGAAGAAGATCCAAAAGATGGTCATGGCAGCAGCTACGAGTCACAACTTAAGGTAAATAAAACGTACATTCTCCGGCACCATCGGGGTATATGCACAGACTTCAGATGGTGACATAGTCGCTTTAAGCCAATATCATAAAAGACCAAAAATCACAATACACAAAAACCCTCTGATGCATTAAATATTAACATTGGTTTTGTAATCTAGAGGTGCAGAAAATGTATTTTAACCCCTTAAGGACCAAACTTCTGGAATAAAATGGAATAATGACATGTCACACACGTCATGTGTCCTTAAGGGGTTAAAAGCCTTTGATGTGAAATATACATATAAATAAAAAACCCTTTTGTATCATAGTCCCTCTATATAATCCCTTTTGAAGCAACCCACCGCTACACTATCCTAAAGGAGGAATTATACTGTGAATAACTACGATCCAGAGCAGTGGTTTTCAACCAGTGTGCCGTGGAATCATTTTGTGCCTCGAGCTTCCGCACGGTGTTTAACAAACACATTGACTTTAGGGCTGTAATAGGTATTCGTATTAAAAACACATTCCATTCTGGCAATTAATTAAATGTAGTAAGTCAGTGTGGCTGCTAATGACAAAGAGAAGAATCGTTTACAACCACTGATCTTTAGCATAGATTGGCTCTATTACATGTGAATTTACTTTTTTTCAAGTTTCCCATTGAAACTGCAAATACTTTATTTCAATTTTTAGGGAAACTAATTATATATATATATTCAGAGAGAGAGAGAGATAAATAAATATGAAGAATGGTGAGCACTCACGCTCTTTGAAGAAATAAAACATTTATTGAAGATTAATAAAAAAAAAAAAATCGATGTTTCAGTCCATATACTGGACTTTCCTCAGGATCAAGAACTTGTTATATATATATATATATATATATATATATATATATATATATATATATATATATTTATTACACACATATAGACACACACTTTAGAACTGAAATGTATAATCAATAGTGTCATTAATACAAAAAAAGAATTTTGCAGAATTAGGTTGTCACAAATTTTGCAATGGCTTCAGACAACAGGCCAGCAGCTTTTGCAGGCGGTTTTATATGTACCCTAATTAAAAGATTTATTTTGTTTTATTATTTGGGTGTGTCCCTTTAACCCCTTAAGGACACACGACATGTGTGACATGTCATGATTCCCTTTTATTCCAGAAGTTTGGTCTTTAAGGGGTTAAGGAAGGCGTGCATCATTTAACAGTGTTGGCCATTCTGTGAAAAAGCGATTTCTGTAAGGGTGTGTAAATATTTTAGCTCTGCTATGCATGTGTGCAATGCATTTTGCATGCCGGGATGAACTGTTCCTGTGATCGTTGTGATGGGTATTTCTAACACAAGAAGAGATCAGCTGTTCTTCAAAAGAAGAAGATTTGCAGCTTATCCCTGGACTTTTGTATTAGATATATTATTTTGCACATTGATGACAGTGTTATTATATGGGTAATCCATTTCCACATGTAGTGTTAAAATGATAATAAAGACAAGATACTGTAAACAAGGCATCTCTTTAAAACGCTTTGCCCTGAAGCAACAAAAAGGTTAATGAGTAACAGGAGACCGAATAAAGGTGCGGTGTCATTTACAGGCTAAAAACGCAATTAAATTGCATTAGATTGTTAAATCCACCTTTGGACACAGCCACACCTACCAACAGGTTTCTCTTGAACTCATTTCTTGCCATGTTTTAATTATTGTTCAAAACATTAAAAAAAAAAAAAAAAAAAATACATTATATAGATAGTACAGCTATCCTGGATTTAAAAAAGGTAAATCATGGATCTGTAAATTATAGTTATATCGTGAAAAAGAGACTTGCATCCATCAAGTTCAGCTTCTCACATCGGTTTTTGAAATTGATCGAACAGAAAAAATAAATAGAACAAATTTGCAACAAACTAGAAAAAAAAATTTCAATCAAAAAAATAAAAATCCTTCTTGACTTCAGAATGGCAGATCTGGATCAAAAAGCCATTACCCCACAAACTAAAAAGGATATTCCTGTATAATGTTTTTGCAATTATTCATCCGGTTGCAGTATAAAATATCTGTACAGACTGCAAACCTCTTCAAGTACAGAATTCCACTTTTTATCCCAGTAAATAAAAAGCAACCCTTTCCTTAGATTAAATCTCCATTCTTCCAGTGTAAATGCGCGACCTTGTGTCCGATGTATAGTCCCGATTACAAATCGTTTGTATTGGCCCAAATTTATTTGTACAATATATCAAATTTGTTCTTCTCTGTAATTCACTACCATTTAGGGTGTAAGTTGATTGTGGATGCTTTACCCCATGTGCATAACGTTGCATTTATCTAAATTAAATGTTATCTGTCATTTGAGTGCCCAGTCCCCCAATATATCTAAATACCTCCGCAGCAAAGTAATAACCTGCTCATATTGACTTACCGTAGCTAGTTTTGTGTCATCTGCAAACATTGATCTTTAATACGCATTGAAAGTCATGTTTCATATATAAATAAAATAGCGGTCCCATAACAGATCCCTGAGTGACACCACTTACCACTTTTGTCCAGCTTGAAAAATTGAAGATTTACCATTAACAACGCTGTGTACTCTGCCTTTAAGCCAATGTTCTACACAAGAACAAGAATTCTCATCTAGACCAATTTTCTTTTAGTTTGAACACTAACCTGTGGTGTGGAACCATATCAAATGCCTTGGGGGGAAAAAAAAAAAAAAAAAATCACAAAGTACACTGCATTCACTGCAACATCCTGATCTATACTTTAGACAGACATGTTTCAGTAAACCATGCTGATTTTTTGCCAATGTTCTTCCCAACGAATTCCTGAAAATGATCCCTTAATAACAAAAATACTTTCACAGAAGTTAAGCTCACAGGTCTATACCATTGAAAGTCACCAATGACTTTCATTAACCCCCCCCCCCCCTGCATGAAGATCAGTTCTCTGTAACGTATTATAGATTTAGCAAATTACATTACGATGCAAGTCAGCCCTGGTAACAGTGTATTGAAGAACACACAGTCAAGGGATTTCTACTCCCACCTCTCCATTAATTGGCAAATGCAAAAGACAAAGCTTATAACAACTGAATTGGCTGTATCCCCATATAATTTCAATATCCAATGAGACACAAAAGATATGATAGTGTAGTACTATCTGGCACCAATATGTGGGGGAAGAGTATATATTTGATTTAAAGTCCCTATTTTAATATACACATGTGAGTGCATAATTCACCTTTCCATAATCCGTGTTGCCAGACACTTATAGGACTGCCTATATCCCTAAATCTTTTCCATATTCATTAGTGTTTTAGGACCAGGGGAGGCTTTTCAAATTGTGGTGTACATCCATGTGTGTATCACTGGGTAGTTTGTTACACTATTTAATATAACTCTGTGGAGGGCCATGCATACAATGGTGTAAATGTTCTATTTTTCAGACCTTGTGATTTTTGGAAAATATAGGGGGGGCGAGGGGTGTAAATAAAAACAGAATATTAAAAAACAAAATATGCAGTATGTGACGATTGCAATCAGATTTAATACAACATTTCTAGATGTTCTTTTCAACTCTTCATGAGCATTACATACAAGGTCATGCTCTAAAGTGTGAATTTCAAATTTTTTGGCTACGCTGGAAGCACAGCCTACTTGGAGAAGGTTTCTAGTTTGGCTTAAAAAGGTTACGCCAAGCACCATGACCATTTCATTGATTTGAAGTGGCCATGGTGCCTGGAGTCTGTATGTGCAGATTTTTGCTTTGAAACTCTGCACATACAGAGATTAACCGTTCTGCTGCGGTGTAACTCCACCTCCGGCAGCATCATCAGCCAGCCTGGAACTAGCACGGCTAATGCCAGCCGTGTGTAAAATTGCCATCTGATGCTGGCATGCAAAGCATGTTGGCACCAGATAGCCTATAGCCTTCTCCATGCTGCCCCTAGTCTCCCTTCAGCCAGCTCTCGATGACCTCATCCCCCTCCAGTGAGGAGGAGTGACTGCAGCGGAGGAAGTAATTGGCTGAGGGAGGACATGGTCTCCACAATGTTTTGCTTGTTAAAAAGGTTGGGAGGGGAGGACCAGGCAAGCAAAGTTGCTATAAGCAAAAATTGTTTTATTTAAAAAAAAAAAAAAATAATATATATATATATATATATATATGGAGTAACCCTTTAAATTTGAAAATCACTTTGAATTCCCGATAATTCCTACTTGAGTTAATAACCCGGACAGAACTTCTCCTTGCTGCAATCTTTATGACCAGAGCATACATGCATTTCTTGCACAAAATAGAACACAAGTCATAAGTGAAGGTTAATTCAACGTATTATGAAGTTTTGCAACAGTGAATTTACCAAATCCAATAGACCGCCATAAGCTCATTAAGGCAAGTGTTCATATTTATTGGCCACATATACTTACATAACAACCAAATTGTTACATTCTACAAAAATAGACTGTAAGGCAGCCCAGTCACAGAATGGGTTCCTGGTATCTTGTCATGAAAGCACACCCTGCCTTATACAACGTATAAAACAATTGATGCTAAAAATACTCCAATAAAATGCAAAATATCTTATTTTTATACCACAGTGGACAATTAAAAAAAAAAAAAAAAAAAAAAAAAAAATTTAAAATACATGTTTTAAAATTACAATAAAATAAAACTCATTTTCTATGGTGGGTACTCTGCACAGACAGTAAGGCAATACGATTTATAACTTAAAAACAATTTTCTCCAAAAAAACAGCAATAAAAAGGTGTGTGCAGATATATGGCCAAAGGAAGAGTCCGAAGAAGTAAAGGAAACGTCTTGCAGCATGCCCGGCTCCAGGTATTGTAGTGTAATGGCACTGGGTTTGGAAACCCAAAAAGTCAGCATGGTATTGGCAGGTCCTGTCAGGCATTTCATTCTGCTTTACAAGGGAAACAGGGGGAAATGGAATTAGAATATTATAAGCTGTGCCTGATTCCAGCCAGTTTAAGAGCTTTATTTTGGGAAGCTCCCACCCCATCAATGTAGAATGCTCTCCCCAGCTCTCCCCACCTCCTATAACCTCTGATCCAATACAAGCACTTTATTTAGCATACCGCAATACAAAAATAAAGCAGCTCGATCCTCATTTTCCTACAGAGCACCGCAATTCTGGAATAACCTCCTGGACAAATTGAAATCTTCTCCCAGTCTAAAATCTTTTAAGAGATCTGTCAACATATCTCAATACAGAATGCACCTGTAATCATGGTTGACTAGATTTCTTACCAAATATATATATTTTAAAATATAGTATCCTATTGTAACAATGCACTGTTTTTTGGCCCAGAACTTGAACACGAGAAATCTGAATGTATCCTCGTATGTACCCTGGTAAAATGAGAACATATTTTATAAATAAATTGGGGATTGTCTGCCACTCCCATTTAAACATTTTTTTTTTCTTCCAACTATTGCTGTAGCTCTTCAAAAGAATTAAGAAGACACATTCATAATTCAAATGACCATTCGGCTAAATAAAAGATACACAATGTAGCCAGTCAGCTACAGCATTTTATAAAAACGCAAAGGGATCCAATCACTGGCAGTGAAGGTATTCCAGAATGGTGTTTCTGTTGGGCCGCGTACAATGCTAGACCAACAGATTAAACTGCCCATTATTCTGCATGCATAAAAGGAACAATAAGGTAGAAAGACTTGGGTTTTGGTTTCAATTTTTCCAAAGCGTTTTGCATGTACTCAACACTTTAAAGAGTGTCGTTTCAATATAATTGACAAAAAAAAATAAAAAATTTAAAAAAAAAAGGGTCCATACCTGCTCCATTGCTTAGTCTGCTTCCAACTCGGATCTGTCTGGAATTTCTTTCGTCATAGCTCCTGAAAAACAAGAGAGACTTCCCGCTGAATGCTCATGATCACTTGTTTCATACTACAAGCAGACTGGCTATATCACACCAGAAAGGGCAGTTTGAAATTTATCCAGGGATTGACAGTAGTCAGCTTTAAATGCTAAAAGGCAGATCTGCTGATAGTTCTAAAGAGGGGATCACACACCTTGCAAAAGCATTATGGACAAGTGACAAAGTATACAAACATCAGCAGTCAAGTTTAAAAAAAAAAAAACAAGCACTTTGGTTTTGTCATTTTTAATCATTTCTTATTTTGAGTCATAAATAAAAAGTGGATTTTCTTTGATTCTTTGCAATTAACTTATCATTTAGTTATATAAATGTTGGCAACTGGCATTTCAACGGCACTTTATTCCAAACATCTATTTTTTATCAAAATAGCCAAACTGGAAAATCGTCAAACTCGGTCATGTTTTCAGTTTGGCCGTTTTGTCTGTGTCAGTATGAAGACACACTGTAGCTCACAATACATCTTAACAGCTGAGAGGGATCACATAGAGGAACCTATGGCTTCCACACGCACTGGGAGAAGACCAGTACTGTTTGAGTCATACGGAGCCTGGGAATCCTCAGCTGTAAAATGCGCTGCCTTAGATGCATGAAACTACCTGGGGCTGAGAATACGCAGTTGTGAAAGACAATTGCCTCCTCCACATGACACTATCCTGATCATGCGGGGCATTAGTCATCCTGGCCTCAAAAATGCCCAAGCCCAATAGAAAGTCTCCTCAATATGATAGTTCTCACGTCCAACAGTGGCTTGGATAGTGCCAAAAATCGTCTGGAAGCACAAACCTGGCTTGGGGAACCCAGAATCAGTAGCGGTCTTAACTAATGCCAACAATATTAGTTACTGAATAAAGTTTATTATTTTTCTCCCAATGCACACTTGCAGCCACTTACTAGATCTGCAGAGACCGATGAATCTGATTAACGTCCCGATTCTCAGCAGTTGCCGCTTCCCCTGCCCAGCAGGACAAAGTAAGAGCACATCTGCTTCCTTTTTTTTTTTTTTTGGAAGGTTTCATTTATTGTGAAAATAAGGCTGAGAACAAATTATTTTACTAATTTTTTTTTACCTTTCAGCAGCGTTTAAAAATGCCTGTTTCCAACAATGGAAGGATAGATCATGGTCTAAGGAATTTGTTTTAAAAAGTACCAGTCATGCCCAAAACCAATATTACACTTTCTAAAGTTCATCAAATTTCAGCTATACATTGTGCTAGCAGGCGTATATAGTCGGAGAAAAAAAACCCAATATAATAGAATAATAATCAATTAATTCTTCAGTACAGACTCCATGCTGAAGAATTGATTAAGGAGAGCAGAACATATCTCCCACAATCGGCCCTTCTACTCTCCACCCACAGTGCATGTGCTGAGGTTGCTATGGTAACTTCCTAGCCAGCACTGCTAGAGTCTCCATGATGGCAATTAAGTCCGTGTGTCAGGGTCACGGAGGAGGTTTTCCCTGCCTGGGGCGGCGTCCCCAAACAGGACAAATCCGTGAAGAGACTGGAAAGAGAGAAGGAGGACCGGAAGGAGGCGTTCCAGAATGAGATCACGACGGGAGTGTGGTGTGGGGGGTGTTCATAATAACTGTATGACAGACTTACATTCTTGATCCTTCCAGAGTGCTCTGAATCTCCTTCAATGTCTCTGAAAAAAGGATAAAGAAAAATAATTATATAAGTGCATGATGCCAAGTCACCAACTTTCCAGTATAATAAAGCAACCAAGAACAATGAACCTATAAACACAGGATGTTTAGAACATATACAGTTTAATTCTGTGATATAGATCTCCATCAGAAGCCAGAATAGATGTGGATTAGATCGTTTTGGGGAAAATAAAAAGAAAGGGACTTGGCACACTTTTTGTATTCAGACTTTGAAAAGTTACATTAAGGAACAAATAATGGAAATAATAACAAAGACAGGCATTCGGAGACAGAGTAAAACCAGCTGTCATTAAGCAAGCAATTCCAAGAGGGGGAGGAGAGAAGACTATGTTTGGGGGAAGGGGGAATTACTAGCTTTCCTTAAAGAGGACTAAAAATAAGGCCCTATAATAAAACGCAAACCAAAAAAAAATGGTACTGCTCCTCAAACCTTATATTATAGGTTTTTAAACAGGATGTAGTGGGATCACGTACAAATTCGCAAGCACAAGGTTTGCCATCAGACTATCTACAAAAAGGGTGATCAAGAGTACTCACACTGAATTAACAGAAAACATTTTCAGCAGGGTACATGCAAACATCATGGTATTTTAAGGGGAAGGGAGCAGATGGGAAGCTGACCCAACAGTAGTTAACCCAACATTCAAACTATTAAAACGACCATTTAATCCACCAGCAGAATACTTACTTTCATCGTTTAGCAACGCATGTTCCATCAGCAGCCCTCGGTTCCTGTGTGCTGGCAGAGAAGGAAAAGGTCACTGCAAGCCCATGGTTATAAAAAAAAATAATAATTAAAAATAACATTTTAGCTTTTCACTTGACTTCATTATTGAATTGTTCCATATTCTCTTTTTGCATATAAATCCTGGAACGGTCATTCCCAAAGGACTTAAATCAAAAGGAGGAACGGGGAAGGGTTTAAAGGTGTTTCACACCATTGGTTACATAGAAATATGTACGGTGTCAGAATCCACTGACATTTGCAAAACCGTGTAGGCCTCAGCAGATAATCTTTTGAGAAGTTAAAATAAGCAGCAGTGTTTATGGATAAATGGATTGTACTTAAAACACAAAACATGCTCCGCTGAACAGCTTCAGTGTTCCGAAAGCCTGACAGAGACATCGTAAACACGAGACAGTTCACGGAGTCGGCAAACTCCTTTCAAAACTGATGGTCTCTGCAGGCAATTATATAACACTATGTGCAATGTACAGATTAGGAGAATTTTGTTTCTGCTGGTTTTGTTACCAACTTTAAGATTGTTTTCCTTTTTAGGCCTATTCGTTCTGCCTGTGCCAACCTGCACAATTTCCTTTCTCTCCCCCCCCCCCCCCCCCCATGTAAATTATAGATTTAACTACAACTCCCAGAAACGTAAGCAGTGGCCATAAGCACTGCGTGGGACATTAAAAGCAAAAACCGTACAATCAAACGTTAAACAAGCAGAAGTCACTTCCTCTTTTGGTAACAACGCACTTCAGATGCTGCACAGCATGATTAGTTGTGGCTAATGCAGAAACATCAAAAAGTATTTATATTATTTTCAAGGTATTTGATTCAGATATTTTTATCCATTGTTATGCACATTATGTATTACAAATAAAATTGGTCACTTCCTTCCTGTAAACACAAATGTCCATCTCACAACTAATGGTTTGCCAACAGTGCTTCGCTTTTACCATTTTTTTAATATCATAACAAAAAAAACCCTCTAGTTTCTATCTCCCTTACCAGCGCTCCCCATGCAACCTGAAGTACTCCGCTATATTATGTACTTAACCCCTTAGTGACCAGACCGTTAAATTTTCTTACCGTTAAAGACTAGGGCTGTTTTTTTTTACATTTCTGCTGTTTGTGTTAAGCTGTAATTTGCCCCTTACTCATTTACTGTACCCATTATATGTTGTTTTTCTCGCCATTAAATGGTCATCTAATAGATTATAAAATGATTGAAAAAGTAAAAAAAAACAACAAAAAAAAAACACACCTTTTCTAACTTTGACCCCTAAAATCTGTTACACATCTACAACTGCCAAAAAACACCCATGCTAAATAGTTTCAAAATTTTGTCCTGAGTTTAGAAATACCCAATGCTAACATGTGCTTAGCTTATTTTGGAAAGTTATAGGGCCAAAAGTACAAGTAGCACTTTGCTATATCCAAACCATTTTTTCCCCCTCAAAATGAACAAAAGTTACATTGTAACACTGATCTGTCAGGAATCCCTGAATAACCCTTTACATGTATATATATTTTTTTTTAAAGAAGACAACCCAAGGTATTTATCTTGGGGTATTTTGACTTTTCATGCAACCATTTTACCACCAATCTATGCCAAAATGAAAAAATATAATAATTGCCGATTTTTTTTGACACATAGCATTTTAAGAATACATGTACTGAGAACTTTAAGGGTTACTGCCAAAGAACACCCCAATATGTGTTCAGCAACTTCTCCCGAGTACAGGGATACCCCCATGTATAGGAGTGTCGGGTTATCTGGGGGCTAAAAGACCTTATTTGGAGGGTGCACATTCCAGTTTTCCCAACTTGGAATTTTCACAGCTGGTCATCATGCACCCATGTCTTATTTTGGACATTTTTGAAGCCGGCCAATGTAATATACCCCCATCAAACCATATATTTTTGAAAATTAGACAACTCCCGGTATTCAATATGTCCAGTCTTTTTAGTAGCCACTTAGTCACAAACACTGGCCAAAGTTCGCATTTATATTTGTTTGTGTATGAAAAATGCAAAAAAAAAAAAAACATTATGAACGCTAACTTTGGCCAGTGTTTGTGACTAAGTGGCTACTAAGAAAGACTGGACATACCCCATTTGCAATACCTTGGGTTGTCTTCTTTTACAAATGGTATGACATCATGGGGGTAATTCTCATTCCTGGGCTACCATACGCTCTCAAAAAGCAACATAACCAATCTGGCCTTACATTTGACCCTGTAACTTTCAAAAACCACTATAAAACATGTACATGAGGGGTACTGTTATACTCGGAAGACATCGCTGAACACAAATATTAGAGTTTCAAAACACAGTGAAAGTGCCATTTGTGTGTGAAAAATGCAAAACAAATATTACTTTCACTGACAATACCATCGCTGTGATATGTTTTACGGTTTTGAAACACTAATATTTGTGTTCAGCGAAGTCTACTGAGTTTTAGGGCGTCTTGGAAAGTTACAGGGTTAAATATAGTGCTAGCAAATTAAATTCTCTGGACTTTGTTTGGGTTATCAGGCAGGTCCCGCAAATTGCAATCACTAAAATTACATAAATATGCACGTAAAAAAATAAAAAATAAACCATTTAAATTATATATATATATATATACACACACACACAAAGTCTACATGTATATTTATGACATTTATGTAAATTTTTTATAATCTATATACACACACACACACACACACACGCACGTGTGTGTAATTTTCCGCTAAGTGTATTTTTATATTAATAAAAACACAGTTCGTATGACATAAGAGATCGGCAAGTACAGGAGAGTGATTAATTTTTATTTTTCCCCTCGATGCACTGCCTGGTTGCTTCAGAAGCTCTGCACTACACTGCCGGGTGCCACGTGGGGCAACTCAGAAGTGATTGCTCCAGGGGATTGCGCGATGCCTCGACACCGATCGCTGCAATACCATTAGAGCTGCTGGAAGCGATCATGATTTCTTCCAGCGCTCTAATTCCCCACGGACGTATCAGGTACGTCCCCGATCCTTAAGGACATTTTTTTGTCGGATGTACCAGATATGTCCGCGATGGGGTTAAACAACCTAATCCCGGGTTAAGCACCCAGCTATATTGGCCCACTGATTGGACACTTGTCAAAACTAGCATTGTGTAAGTGGAACATATTGTAACAGAGCTCCCTGTACCCCTGGCTGGGTACCTCTGCCCAGGACTGCTTCCTAGCTGGAACAGGGGACAAATCGCAATACTTATGCCCACAGTCACCTAGCTTGACTGGGGTCCGGGAACTGAATGGGGAACTCGCTCTAGCAATCCCAGTCCTGGGAGCTCTAGTCCTACAAGGACTTTCCCCGTTGAATCCTCCACACTGCAACACTGATTAAAGAGTAGCCCTTTACCCTCCCAGTAACCAGACAATACATAGTTCTAGGAATAGTTCTAAGCTGGAATACCTTTAATCTGGCCAGATGGCCTGCTTTAACACATTTCTGAACACAGACAAGCACGTCCATGACATTGCCGCAGAAAACACTATAACCCCTCCCCTTTGCCAGGGAGTTAATGGAGTCAGGAACTGTACTAAACTCAATTATCTCCAGGCACAAAAAAAACCCCCACACATTTCACAAACACCTCTAAAGTACATTAGAAATCCACAAAAGTTACCGTATTTTTCGCTCCATAAGACGCACCTCACCATAAGACGCACCTAGTTTTTAGAGGAAGAAACCCAGAAAACAATATATTCTGAACAAACTGTCCCATAGTGTTTCTTACTATGGGACAGTTTGTTCAGAATATTTTTTTTCTCCCCTGTCCCATAGTGTCCCCCCTCCCATAGTCTTCATCCCCCCTCCCCTCCCCATAGTCTTCATCCCCCCTCCTCTTCCCTCCCCTCCCCATAGTCTTCATCCCCCCTCCTCTTCCCTCCCCTCCCCATAGTCTTCATCCCCCCTCCCCTTCCCTCCCCTCCCCATAGTCTTCATCCCCCCTCCCCTCCCCTCCCCATAGTCTTCATCCCCCCCCTCCCCTCCCCATAGTCTTCATCCCCCCTCCCCCTCCCCATAGTCTTCATCCCCTCCCCTCCCCTCCCCATAGTCTTCATCCCCCCTCCCCTCCCCTCCCCATAGTCTTCATCCCCCCTCCCCTCCCCTCCCCATAGTCTTCATCCCCCCTCCCCTCCCCTCCCCATAGTCTTCATCCCCTCCCCTCCCCCCATCTCCCCCTCCCCCCATAGTCTTCATCCCCCCTCCCCTCCCCTCCCCATAGTCTTCATCCCCCCTCCCCTCCCCTCCCCATAGTCTTCATCCCCCCTCCCCTCCCCTCCCCATAGTCTTCATCCCCCCTCCCCTCCCCTCCCCATAGTCTTCATCCCCCCTCCCCTCCCCTCCCCATAGTCTTCATCCCCCTCCCTCCCCTCCCCATAGTCTTCATCCCCCTCCCTCCCCTCCCCATAGTCTTCATCCCCCCTCCCCTCCCCTCCCCATAGTCTTCATCCCCCCTCCCCTCCCCTCCCCATAGTCTTCATCCCCCCTCCCCTCCCCTCCCCATAGTCTTCATCCCCCCTCCCCTCCCCTCCCCATAGTCTTCATCCCCCCTCCCCTCCCCTCCCCATAGTCTTCATCCCCCCTCCCCTCCCCTCCCCATAGTCTTCATCCCCCCTCCCCTCCCCTCCCCATAGTCTTCATCCCCCCTCCCCTCCCCTCCCCATAGTCTTCATCCCCCCTCCCCTCCCCTCCCCATAGTCTTCATCCCCCCTCCCCTCCCCCATAGTCTTCATCCCCCCCTCCCCTCCCCATAGTCTTCATCCCCCCTCCCCTCCCCATAGTCTTCATCCCCCCTCCCCTCCCCATAGTCTTCATCCCCCCTCCCCTCCCCATAGTCTTCATCCCCCCTCCCCTCCCCATAGTCTTCATCCCCCCTCCCCTCCCCATAGTCTTCATCCCCCCTCCCCTCCCCATAGTCTTCATCCCCCCTCCCCTCCCCATAGTCTTCATCCCCCCTCCCCTCCCCATAGTCTTCATCCCCCCTCCCCTCCCCATAGTCTTCATCCCCCCTCCCCTCCCCATAGTCTTCATCCCCCCTCCCCTCCCCATAGTCTTCATCCCCCCTCCCCTCCCCATAGTCTTCATCCCCCCTCCCCTCCCCATAGTCTTCATCCCCCTCCCCTCCCCATAGTCTTCATCCCCCCTCCCCTCCCCATAGTCTTCATCCCCCCTCCCCTCCCCATAGTCTTCATCCCCCCTCCCCTCCCCATAGTCTTCATCCCCCCTCCCCTCCCCATAGTCTTCATCCCCCCCTCCCCTCCCCATAGTCTTCATCCCCCCTCCCCTCCCCATAGTCTTCATCCCCCCTCCCCTCCCCATAGTCTTCATCCCCCCTCCCCTCCCCATAGTCTTCATCCCCCCTCCCCTCCCCATAGTCTTCATCCCCCCTCCCCTCCCCATAGTCTTCATCCCCCCTCCCCTCCCCATAGTCTTCATCCCCCCTCCCCTCCCCATAGTCTTCATCCCCCCTCCCCTCCCATAGTCTTCATCCCCCCTCCCCTCCCCATAGTCTTCATCCCCCCTCCCCTCCCCATAGTCTTCATCCCCCCTCCCCTCCCCATAGTCTTCATCCCCCCTCCCCTCCCCATAGTCTTCATCCCCCCTCCCCTCCCCATAGTCTTCATCCCCCCTCCCCTCCCCATAGTCTTCATCCCCCCTCCCCTCCCATAGTCTTCATCCCCCCTCCCCTCCCCATAGTCTTCATCCCCCCTCCCCTCCCCATAGTCTTCATCCCCCTCCCCTCCCCATAGTCTTCATCCCCCCTCCCCTCCCCATAGTCTTCATCCCCCCTCCCCTCCCCATAGTCTTCATCCCCCTCCCCTCCCCATAGTCTTCATCCCCCCTCCCCTCCCCATAGTCTTCATCCCCCCTCCCCTCCCCATAGTCTTCATCCCCCTCCCCTCCCCATAGTCTTCTCTCCCATACTGTCCCCCTCCCCTTGTCCCATAATTACTTACCTGTCTTGTAGCGTTTCTCGGCAGCACAGGGCGCACCGCGGTACTGGAACTTGAATTTCATGTTCCGGTTTCCAGCGGGACTGAAAGGAAGTGCGCACACTGAGCTGAGTGCGCACTTCCTTTCAGTCCCGCCGGAAACCGGAACATGAAATTCAAGTTCCAGTACCGCGGTGCGCCCTGTGCTGCCGAGAAATGCTACAAGACAGGTAAGTAAAACTTCATATTCGCTCCATAAGACGCACAGACATTTCCCCTCACTTTTGAGGGGAAAAAAAGTGCATCTTATGGAGCGAAAAATACGGTATATCCCCTGATAGCCTCGATCTGGGTGACCAACATATCCAAAAATCACCCAGATTGGTTCAGGAATTTCCTGGAAGTCTTAATTTGAACAACCGTACACGAGGCTCCTGCCCAAAACAATCCCATAAAAATCAGGGCTAGCGGTTAATCTAGTTCGGTAGTTTAAAACCGAACATAGTCAATATTCTTACCCTGGAGCTTTTCCCCCCCTTGTTCGTGGGAACGTTGCCACCGAATAGAATCTTTCTAAGTGTTTATAAAACCGAACACAGGCGATCATGGAAGTGTTCGGGAGTTTCAGTGTCCAAAAATGGTTCCATGAACTCTATGACCAAACAACGCTGCCTATGTTCATACGAACAAGATGGCCACCACCTCATGATCGTCCATAGGAAATGCGGCAACCTAGACAAACACTGTGGTGGAAATTGCTACGAAGTAGCAATTAGTCTTAACAAGCTCCTGGGTGTTCTCCGGTTCGTGAAGCTGTTCGGTTCCAGAACCATATAGTCCAAATACACAAATTGACTTTTCAGTGTATATTACAAGGCCCATAGCCTGTGGGCAGGAGGCTGGCAAGCAGGCTTCTCCAGTAGCTCGTGGCAAACTCACGTGGAAAGGGGAGTTTGTCACACACATGTTTTCTTGACATTATCAATACTGCTTGCAACAAACTGCATGAATTGTGGGGAGAATATCCAACCTTAGTAGTACATTTGTTGAATGTAGCTTTCTTCGCACATTCAAATGACCATTTTTTTGTACAACACTGCAAACTCTTATGTGTTCCCCACTGAGGACCTTGCCAATGTCAGTTGGCAATGAGGACCTTGCCAATGCCAGTTTTGTGCATATTTGAAGCTTGCCATCAGCAAAACCAGCATAGTGGTAACAGGATCCCCACCTCTAGCCTCCTTGACGGCACTACCCCTGCAGTGAGGGGATGTGATGCCAGTGGAGGAGCTTTAGTTTAGTCGGGTGGAGGGAGGGTGTTACGCACAGACAAGGGACGTGTGGCTATGGCTGCATAAAACAAACAAAGGGGATTTAAAAGTTATTTTGGTACTTAAAGTATCCCTTTAGGTGAGAAAAAAACATTTTTTTTGGTGGGGGATTCAAAAAGTTCATGCTATGTTTCTTACCATCTGCATCTCCATCACTGCGGCTATTCATCCTGCATACAAAGAAACAGGTAATTATGTCAACAAAAGTGCCAACATTTTGGCGCTGTAATATATACACACACACACACACACACACACAATTCCTGACCTGGACCTTTCACTTTTCTGTTCAGTACTGTTGTCTCTCTGTGACAAACGACTCCGTGGACGTTCTGGTGGGTCCACGCGACAACGTGGTGCAACCAACCAGCACGTAGACAGTGAAAATCGCTCCATTTCAGAAGGGGAGATAAGATAGAAACCTAAAAAGTGTCAGCATAAAAAGCCTGGTCAAGAAACTATCATAACACCAAATGCAAGAGTCAAATTTCCTATTCCCGCCCTCCCCCCCCCATTTTAGATTATTCGTCAATACTATAAGCACACTCACTCAAAGCCAGCGGTAGCAGGATTAACACAAAACAACCACATACCTTACTGTATAGATTTAATAAAATAGCAAAACATAATGCACCAAAAATCCACCCTTCCCCCTCTTCTGAGGCAATATGCCTCTTCTCCCTTGACTTTAATGACAGCATCTTCTGTTCGCTTGAGCAAACTTTATTCATTAATTTCAAGCCAGTAAAGAACTTGCAATGGCTTCTCTTCACATGATAGAGCTTCTACATCAACATGCATGTACGGAATCACATGCACTCCTGCTCACTAATCCTCCCAAGCAAATGATTGGGAGACCACGGATTCCCAGCTATAGTACAGCCATGAAAACAGACTTATCCAAATTGTGAAATTAACCAGAATTACTTAAGAACTTAATCCTCTTCAAACTGATCAGATGCAACGCTAGAACTGGACCAAATTA
The DNA here is from genome assembly GCF_036172605.1 of Pelobates fuscus. Classification (NCBI taxonomy): domain Eukaryota; kingdom Metazoa; phylum Chordata; class Amphibia; order Anura; family Pelobatidae; genus Pelobates; species Pelobates fuscus. The sequence goes on from NC_086322.1 coordinate 271,723,920, forward strand.
GAGCCATACAACTTAGGAATTGTACAGACAACACTTAAAATAAAATCCCAAAATGAATGATGGGCAAATAGTTAAAAAGTATACCAAGCAAGGATTTTCTGGACTACCTAGTCCTCTCACTGAATGGATGAATGTGTGATGGTTACGATTCCAAGTGTTTGGGCATGAAACTGCTCACTTGCACATTTGTCTGTCCTATATTGTGGAAGACACCCCACATATAAGCAGAGGAGGATATAGGAGGAGGATATAGGGGTGTATTTTACAAAACTTTCTTTGCCAGAAGAACTGTGCATTTCACGCTCACACTCCCAGAGGCTGAAACACCTAGTGCTGTGGTGGCTGGACACCCGGCTACTATAGACCAGCAGATGTAGAGGGTAATGGGATAGGCATAAAATTACACTGTATAATAGCCCAGGTATGGTAGGGTGTGATTAGTAAAGACAAGTCACTCTGCAGTAACAATTCTTAAATTAAAAAGGACACAAAACAAGAAACATCAAATATGGGCAATTGCAGTTTACTCAGGGTCCCATGGATTCTCACCTTGTCCATGCTTCGTGAAGACACAAGATGCTATACCACTTACATCCTCCTTGCGGATGCAGTCGTATCGCACCTGAGGCTTCAGATGAGGCAGAGACACCACCTGTATGTCTCCTAGATTGGTAAGTAGACTCAGGTGATTCTCCGAGTGGTCCTCTGCACGAGAGCTGCTAAACGAGCACACAGCAGCCTTACGCACCCGGCACCCTTCTGTGGCCGTCAGTTTCAGCTTCAATTTGCTGCTGACTTTGGGGAGAGTAAAAATCTGTGGACAATAAGGAGGACGTGCGTGATTTCATTGTTCACTAAGCTGTGAACAGAGACTGTTAAACAAAAAACTATTCCCGATCTACCTTAAACTGTTCTTCAGACAAGACCAGCAACTGGTGGCTTCCCTGCATGTCTGGGCTCTTTGATAGATCATGTGCAGCTTCAAGAGGCTCCGGAAGAGGAACGCCATGGCCATCCAGAATAAGGATGCCAACCACAGGTGCGCGGTGTTGAAGCTGAATCTCTTTGGCTGGTAGAAATAAAACAGAATATATCACTTGCACTGCAAGGCTGGAGAGTCCATGGCATATTCATCGGGGGTGAATTTGTAAATTCCAGGACTAATGGAAATTTTAAGCCTGGATAGATTAGATGGAGGGATACATTAAAAACCACACACACACACACACACACACACACACACGTGTTTTGTGTGGGCAACCCTCACAATTTATACAATTGTATCAATCTACTATAAAGTTGATTGCCTTACCCTGTGCTGCAGTTACAGCTTCTTCCATCCGTCGCTCTGTAGGGGGTACCCGTAGAGAAAGTGCATACACTGTACCACCATTAGTGCCAGCCCATAAAGAAGGACAATGTCTAGAGCCTGATTAAAAAAAAAAAAAAGAAAAAAAAAAAGTAAATACTACACACATATCTAGACATAACATGACATTACATGTCTAGCATGGATCAAAAGTGATGAGTTTAACTAAAGGTTGTGACCGCTCACTATTCAGGTTCATTTACTTTAAAAACAGTAGAGAGGAGACAATGGTAGAGACGGAGGTGGATCGGTTTTTAAGAGCCATGTTAAAGAATACCTCTAAAACACAGAACAAATAAGTTCTCCACTGCTTTTGTTCTGCTGTACAGATCTCAGGCTAGAAGTGCTCTCAGTCCTCGCCAGTGTAACTTACTATCCCTAAGGAAGGTGTCCCCAAAGTACAAAGTGCGCACAAATCCAGTGAAGGAATCCTCTGCTGACCGAGCCTCAATCCTTCGCTGCACAGGGGCCAGCTCCATCTCCCGCAGAGCCTCCTGTTCAAATCGGGCATTGGCCTCCTGCACCTAACATGAACAAGAGACATATCTGTAGCAAATTCGGAACTTAAAAGACTTCACAAGACACATGTTGGTGACCAGTGAAGGTCTACATGAAGGCATTCATAAGCAAGATAGTTTATGCCACAGCTTGACAAAAAAAAAAAAAGCAAATAGATGATATAGATAAAAATAGATTAGATCACTTGAATGTCAAAGAGGCATACAGAGAACACTGTAGTACATATACATAACTCACATCCATCTCTCCCACACCGTCACTCACAAAGCTTTAAAATTTCACATTACTAAAAACCATTCAGAATACACAGGGAAGTGCTTACTCTGCTGTCAGTTCCTGCTCTGCGCTTGTTGACCTGACTCCTCCGGATGCGGCGGAATGACTGACGCAGAGACTTCTTTAGAGACTTTACTCGAGACAGAGGTCCTTCCAAAGCAAGCTGATCACTAGCATGTAATGTACACCTGCAAGACAGACACAGCAACAGTGCACGTGTTTCACTTTAATAAAATCTCCAAGAATCAGGACAAGACAACATGGTGACGCCATGATCTATGACATCTCCTGATTGTTCTCAAATTTTGTACGAAAAAGGTGTCAACTGGAAGTGTATGTGTGATACAAAGAACACACTATGGGAACACCTTAAACATCAAGCCCTCCGGTGTGTTTGGCTCCAATGTTCAGCTATCACTACATTGTAAAAAAGCATAAAACATTGCCATCAACCAAGGAGCAAAGTATATAAACCTATATGAATATTTTTTTTTTATATACATAAACACTCTAGCATACTTTATTTTTTTTATTTTAGCTTTTGAAAATACCTTCCAGAGGCACTTACTTGACCATCACTTGACGCTTTTGCTGATAATCATAGAGGCCAAAGCCATGACTGGTACCAAAAGCTAGTAGTTTCCACTCGGAGTGCAATGCCATTGCAGTGACCACAGCAGGAGGCTGGCACTGCACTAAAGAGAATGGCTGGAATCCTGGAGGAAAACGGACCGCGTCTGTCCGGACACGTAGCTGTTCATGACCTTTCCAGCGATAGCCTTCCTGTTCCTGCAGAAGATCCACCACAGTTTCTTCTACCACCTGCTCTGCACTCTCATCATTCAACTCCAGAACTAAAACCTGCAATGCATTAAGGGAAAATAAATAAATAAATAAATAAAAAAAAAAAAAGAATTAACCCCTTAAGGACCAAACTTCTGGAATAAAAGGGAATCATGACATGTCACACATGTCATGTGTCCTTAAGGGGTTAAATAAGCTCATCAAGTAATTTAGATAGGTTTGTCTTCTCAGGACACAATCTATGAATCAATCTGTCCCTTACAATCCAAAAAAGCCAAGCCCCACTGGATGTATGACTGAGGCAGACCGTACACTCTTCTTAAGCCATACCAATTTCATACTATCAATGGTTACCAGGGAGTATCAGATGACCACCAAAGCCAATCACAGTTTCCCACTAATGCTCCAGCTATTGCTTCCTCATTGTCCCAAGCAACCAATGCTCCCCCCCACACCCCACATGAACGCTATAGGGCTCCTTTAAGGATGAACCTTGTGGATTATATTTTACAGTTACGGTTTGGCAAGTCTTGGTTAAAGCAACCACTAATGTAATTTTCCCAGATTGTGATAAGAACAAGAAGAATCAACTGGTAAATAGGTAGAATCAATTCAATCTCTATGTGTCCATTACTCTCACCTGACCAGCAGTTCCAGCAACAGACAAGTAACCACTGTACTTGCAAAGATAAATCTTCTGTATTCCGAGTCTTGGGTCATCACTGTATGGGTCAAATGAGCCAACCTAAAGCCAGGCAAGTGGAGTTAGAGAGGGATGGTCAAGGGCTTGGAGACAGTGAGCAAAACACACAAAATGATAACGACTTACTGAATACGAAGATATTAGAACCTGCATCATAGACTTAAAACCACAAATTATTACATACTAATAAAGCTCCAACATATACGACAGTGCTATACAATACATGGACTAACATGCATGTAGTGACACTCCCAAAACAGCTACCTTGATCGGAAAAGTTAAAGACAAAAATTTTTTTTTTTTAAATAATAAATTAAAGTGATTAAAAAGTAGACTTCACAAGTCCAGTATTTTAGTCCTGCCAAAAGCACGTTTCGCTCCAGCTTTTTTTAATGCTGATTGAGAAAGCCAATCAAATGAAACGTGTCTTGGCAGAACTACAATATTGGACTTTTGTGAAGTCTACTTTTTAAAATCACATTTTTTTAAATTTATGTTTACTAATAAATACTTGTTTATCAATTTTCATGGCCCAACTTGTGTGAGGATTGTCACTCCACAAAGTGACAGCCAGGGATTTATGGGGCTCTGAACAAGGTGAGTTGAGTTGCACGCTCGCCTATATATTTCGCTCTACTTGTTGCATAAAATTGATTCTCTCCCCCCCACCCTATTTGAAATTAAAAAAACTCAAAGAAGCAAGGTGTGGTGCTGCCTCAAGCGTGCAATTGGGCAAAAAGTGAGCCATATCCCTAGGCTCTAACCCACGTGAGTGGTTTTTGTAACCATTATTTTGTACTCATCACTTTAAGAAACCATCTGCACTTTAGGTTTCTGTTTTGTTGTGTTTTAGATGGCATTTTATGTAAATTTCTACTCATCTATATACTGTAAGGGGTACGATAAGCCTTTATTTCTAGTGTTACTATTTTTTTAAAATTAGTTTTCACTATAGCATTTTCTGGTTACCAAATGATTGTTTAGGGAAGAAAGGTATCCATACACAAGTGTTGTTGAGCTGCTAATTGTTTTAAACATAGTTTACACTTGTTTTAAAGTGCTGTTTCAATATTCCTTTCTTGATGTATATTTTTTTTGCAAGAAGTCTGTTCCTGTAATTTCATTCCTGCTAAATTTTTCATGGTCAGCTGTAAGTGGAAGTGTTTAGGAACAACAGCAACTCAACCACAAAGTGGACAGCTACCTAAAGTCACAGAGCAGGGTCGCCGAGGGCAGTCTTTGCTGATTCCATAGCTGAAGAGGTTCCAACTTCTACTGGCATCAATATCAGCACACAAACTGTGCTGTGGGAGCTTCATGGAATGGGTTTCCATGGCCAAGCAGCTGCATGCAACCAAGTACAATGCCAAGTGTTGGATCGAGTGGCATAAAGCACAGTGCCACTGGAAATGAGTCATGTGGAGTGACAAATCATGCTTATGTTTGGCAGGAGAACATTACATGCCTGACTGCTCTTTGCCAATTGTAAAGTTTGGTAGAGGAGGGATAAATGGTATGGGGCCATTTTTCATGAATTGGTCCAGGCCCTTACTTCCAGTGATGGGAAATCTTAATATCTCAGCATACCAAGTGTCAGGATTTCTCCATGTTGTTTCCAGTATGATCGGCCTTACCTGTATGACTTCCGGGTTTCCCCGATCCGATTCCGCCCATGCGTCCGACGTCACGCGCTTCCCTTTCTAAAAGAAGCCGCGACCGGATCCATCAAATTGTGCCTCTCGGATACTTGCTACATTGTTGCCGATTGCCGACAGAGCTCTTCGATTTGATTACCTGTGTACCGAACCGTTCTTGCAGGATCCAGACTACGCTGACTTCTCCTCTCCCAGACTTCACCATAATCCACCCTATTCTGAAAAGTACTTCCATGCTCATCATCCAAGGAAAGCAAGATAAGTTCTCCAGATCTTGTGAGTTTTATCCTATATAGGGGTTTATTTGATGTACACAGTTTGCACTGTTTTTATATTTTAGTTTTTTAGATTGATCCTACCATTTTTATTACGTTGACTGGTGCAGTATTTGTTTTATTGTTTCATTATCTATTCTCAAGGGCTGTGGGATACCCTTTTCACTACACCAGTCATTTTATATTTGTATTTTGGTAGCGCCCATACACCTTTATATTTGTGTATAGTGCTTGTATGAACATTAACGCTTAAATAGCAGAGTTAATACTGCAAGGGACTACTAAAACTACTTCATTAAGCTGAATTACATACACACAGTGATTAGTTATATGTGAGTAACATGAGGTTAAATACACAGCAAACACCAAAACAGATTCAGCTTAATGATGGAGTTTTGATACACAGACCCGGGGCAGTATCAATTTTCTACATGTCCTATAGAAGATTAGAATGACAGGTCACACACACACACACCCCATAATAATCTGCACCTGATATAATGAGAAGATAAAAACCACCAGTCTTGGAAGTTGTACTGAACAAACAAGGGATTAGATTCCGATGACAAATCGATGACTCACTTTTCTGAGTGGGGGCCAGTCGTCCTCTCCATGAGCGTTGAGATTGTCATTGTGGTCAGAATCTGTCTGAAAGACGCCCACGGTGCTCAACTTGTACATAAGCTGCAGGCACACCCCCGATGCATCCCAGAAGCGCACAGTGCCATCCTCATGCCTGCCCAAAAAATGTACAGTGTCAAGGTTGATATATTAGGGGTAGTTACAGAATTATATAAAACAGTTTATTTTCATAATCTTTGCATCCAATAGTATAGATTACTGATAAGGATTACCATATATAAATGTAATCAAAGGTCATTCCACATGACTTTCTAGGGAATCTCTTCCTACAAAGAACTTAAGGGTTACTTCTTGTGCCCCACGTGCCCCCCCAAAAAACAAAAACAAATACCTTCCCTTTTCCAGAGCATGAGGGATGTCAGGGAGGAGAGGCGGATGGAGGAGTTTCGGCACAATCAAATTAAGGAAGTGTGAAGATGGATAGGAGCACCTTTCAGGTACCGATGAGATAAGCGATTGGGAAGTTCTCTCATGCAATAAGTTTCCAATAAAGTACTCACCCTGTAAGTAGTAAGTCTCTCTGTGGTGGTGCAGGAGCTAAATTCACGCCTCCATCAACTGGCCAGGGCTGTTTTTAGAAATTGTAGAGCGCATTCAGAAAGCAGCAAAAAAATATGAATAAAATCACAAAGTCAAGCCCTGCACGCATACAGATTAAACTCACATGTGGCAGAATGTGAAAGAATTGTCAAAAGTATGTAGGCACCTTGTTTACACCTGCTCAAGCAACGCATTCAAAGATCAGGGGCATGAATATGGACATGATCCAACTGTGTTGCCCATTGAGAGTTCCCCAAATCCTTGAAAGCTTTCTACTAGATGAAGGAACATTGCTACAGTGTTGTTTTGGAAATCAGTGTGATTTTACACACACACCTGTTTCAGGCGGTTTGCTCTAGAAGAAAATATCTAGACACAAGTCCATCACATTCAACCATCCACACATGAGGGGTGTACACATTCGTTTGGCCATGTAATGCAGCAATGACCTTAAAGGGACACCAAGTGGTTTTGATGTATAGATCATGCCTCTGCAGTGTATTTTCAAGGACATTCCATTTAGAAGTTAAATCACAGTTTATGCAGCCCTAGTCACATCTACCCTGGCTGTGATTAGGACAGACAGCTTTCACATAAAAAACAGCACTGTGGTGTGACAAAATAACAGGCATAGACCCCAATTACAATCTCTTGCAATCTAAGCGCGGACACTGACAATGTAACCTCTACATTATTTTCATTCTATAAAAAGGACAGATATGTGGATTTCTGTTGATGGTGTGACAATCCATTTGATTAATAAAGAAGTCATAACTTGATGAACCACAGGGTAAGATTTGTGTGTAAGCAATGTCATTTCAGAAGAATGTTCTGCTCTAAAAAGTATGCATTTTAAATGTTATTATCACTTGTGGAAACATCAGATGCAGCCAGTTTTATTGGTGTCAATCTCTAAGCAGTCCTTTCTCATAGAAATTCAAATTCCTCTTAGATTAAGTATTAAAATATCCCAAAACATGTCAGTGCTCACATATCCAATGGGCGGGGGGAGGGGGGGGGGACGGACTGACTTATAAATGTGGGAAAAGAAACTCAATACAACTAAGAGGACAACTTACCAAACTAGAGTAGTGAGTGTTCTGCTTCCGGCCAACGGCGATGATCCTCTCCCACAGCTTCAGAGGGATAGAGGATATATGGTACGAGCAGGTAATAGCAGAGCAGTGTAGAGATACAAGGTAAGGACACTGTATCACTGGCCAGCCAGGTGTCTGCAGGTCAATTGCCACCAATTCTTCTTCTGCGAGTACCAGCAGAGCACGCGGGTCATCGTACTCTGTAGAGAAAATTCAGGACAGTGGTGGTAAAGTACATTTAAAAAGTATGCTCAGAAAGCAATCTCAAGGACAGACAAATAGATCCGCTGCAAGCTGATAAACCATGCATGCATACATACTATATATATATATATATATATATATATATATATATATATACACACACACACACACACAAAAGATTTTAAACATAGGTGGAAAGGAACACACATATACACACACACACACACACACACACACTGATGCTTACATTATTTTTCCCTTAATGAGCAATGGCAGTCGTTAAAGGACCACTATAGAGCCAGGAAAAACTAATTTTCCTGGCACTATAGTGTTAATAGGTCGCCGGGCTCTAGGGGGAGGAAGGGGTTAAAGGCTTACCTTTCTCCAGTGCAGGGCTCCCTCGGCGCCGGGGACTCTCTTCCCTCTTCCGCTGAATGCGCATGGGCGGCAAGAGCCACGCACGCACTTTCAGTCCATAGTAAAGCATTCTCAATGCTTTCCTATGGACGCTGGCGTCTTCTCACTGTGAAAAATCACAGTGAGAAGCGCCTCTAGTGACTGGATTAACCAATTTGTAAACATAGCAGTTTCTTAGTTATGAAGAAAGGTTAAAAAAAATTAAATCTCTTTAGTTTGGAAAAACGGCGCCTTAGAGGGGATATGATAACATTATACAAATATATTCGGGGCCAGTACAAACCATTATCTGGAAATCTATTCATAAACAGGGCTATACATAGGACACGAGGTCACACATTTAGTCTTGAAGAAAGGAGATTTCATCTAAGGCAAAGAAAAGGTTTTTTTTTTACAGTAAGAGCAATAAGGATATGGAATTCATTGCTGGAAGAGGTGGTTTTGTCAGAGTCTATACAGATGTTTATTTGCAATTGGATAAATACTTGCAAAAACATAACATACAGGGATACAATTTCTAATTAGTTGGCTAATAGCTGCTTGATCCAAGGAGACATCTGACTGCTATTTTGGGGTCAAGAAGGAATTTTTTCCTAGTTTGTTGCAAAATTGGAAGCGCTTCAGACTGGGTTTTTTGCCTTCTTTTGGATCAACAGCAAAAGCATATGTGAGGAAGGCTGAACTTGATGGACGCAAGTCTCTTTTCAGCTATGTAACTAACCTGCTGAGGGATCAGAGCTGCCAATCACTATATGGTCAATGATGCGGGAAGTGAAATCGAATGCAGTCTGCTGGTTGCCATGGACAACAGAGATACTGTGTCGGTCTCCATAACTTGCCATGGGCATCCCACCTTGGAACACAATATATGGTGACCTGTTGGGGTTTAGAGGCATCACATGGGTTGAAGACAGACCAAATATTTTACAGTTTTCATATAGAATGGTTGTCCATCAGGCTAATGTAATTCCTTGTCTTGCAAAAATATAAATATTACAAATCACCCACAAGCCCCTCCCAAAAATGGTAACTGAACTCCTATTCACACCAGACATTAACACATGTACATCACAAGCTTTGAATGCCTGGAAAATACAGTAGATCAGAATTTTAGGACTTTGCACATCACACCAGAAAATGCAAAAGATGTATAGGATTCTTAAAAGGAACAGGTTTCCGGGCCAAGTTGCTTTAGTGACGGAAATGCAGCTCTTTTATGGAGGGATTAGCAACATGTGAATTAAAATATTTAGAACCTGGATGTCACTATGTGATGTCCATATATGTTTTAGCAATTAAGCCTCGATCCCCCACCCACCCCAAAATAACACTTCATGCCTTTCCTTACTGTAACCAATTACAACACTGTTTGCAATGACACTTACCCTCTGCGTGACGAGTGCCAGGTTATTTTGCAGATTGCTTTACAGCGGAATGGACCTGGAAAAACAAACAAAAAAAAAACAAAAAAAAAAAAACTGTACATTAAAAACATGAATGCACTATGGAATCGTCAGGGCTTCCCCCACACTCCCCAACCTTACCATATGGTACTTTCTTCTCCATGGGAGATTCCTGTACCCCATCGCCACTTCCAGGCCATTGGTTGTAGCCACCATCATTGTGACAACTAATTATTTGTTTCCCATCACGACACCAGAAAACATTCTCCAAGTGCTGTAAGCAAGGAAAGCATGATCTAGTAAAGTACATGGCACAAACAACTCCAATTGGAGAATTTACCAAACTATAGAAAAATAAATAACTACAAGTTGAAAGGACAGTGCTTGCCTACTGAATTACCTGTGTGCCCATACACTGCCGTACAGCACACTCCATAGTAATATCCCACACCATCATCAACCCTCGGCTGTAACCAATCAGCAGCTGGTCTGGGTTCCTAGGATTCTCTTGTAAAGCTTCTACCGACTCAAAAGGTCGCCTGTTTGTGTATTCATCTGGAAGACTGCGTTAAAAATAAAAATATATATGTTTACATTTACATACTCTCTTTAGTGCTATAGGCACACTGATAACAGGATGTCAGAGTGACAGGCAAAGTACTACTATTTTAATAGGATTTCTCCTGGACACCGACACCAGTGATTTAAAAAAAAATAAATTAAATACATTTTTTTTTTATTAGAACAGTCTAACACAAATAAGTTTACCCTTGTAGTGCTGTCTCGTGTCCCACGGTTTTCGCTTCAACCAGCTTCATGGATGGTAATGCCAAGGTAAAGACTGTGCCTCCCTCCGTACCTAGGTATAACCGCTCCCCAGAGGAATGTGCCAGCAGCACTTTAATTTGTGTGACGCTGGGGGGTGAACTGTGAGAAACAGAATACAAAAAATAAATTAAAATATACCAACATCAGCTATTTTATGGAGGTCAGCAAAGCCAACAACCTAACCCGTTTTACAGATGATTAATAACCTATCAAAAAAAAAACAAAAAAAAAAACACAGCAACTATATGTGAGACAATTCAGAAACCTATGTATCCAAGGCCTCCCCAAAAATGGCGTTTAAAAGGTATACTGTAAATACTCTTCTATAGAGAGAAAAACAAAACCACAAAAACCACCATAATTAAGACATTAAATATATACATTTTTTGTAAATACAAGATTACGTTTTTCTTATCTAGTGCTCACCCAGCAGGGCCACGTAGGGTGAATTTATTCTCCTCCTGCAGTTCGGACACACCATCATGATGTTTGAATGACCACAAATGGAGACTGTTGTCATCCAGTAGGGTCACAAGTTGGCACTGAAGAGAATGCACAGGATCAAAATGAGTAAGTTATAGGATTAACTGTTGGAGTTGATAAAAATAAAGCAATCTTTTAGCCAATAATTTCCCTTGCCCTTTGTTATGGATACTAATATTATAGAAGATATATGATCAACAAAGCTGGTTTGTCGGATGTACACCCCAAGATTAATTTTTACCCATTGGGGTTACAATCATCGACAACGGTAGCCTTCAGGAAGTCAGACTATTAATTATAAGAGGTTATTGGTGTCTGCAATGGACGGCATATCGTACAACCTCCCTTTATATATAGTGTTCGATATCTTGCTTGGTTACTTTATAAAGCAAATACCCACAGCTTGGAGGGATACATACTTTCTACTTGTGTTTTGCAGTCTGGGTGGAGTTGCAATGCCATCAACAGACCACAGCAAATTTGTAGTTCATGTATAAAAAGTGGTCACATTGCTGCAACACAGGACAAGCTGCTGTAACATTTAGGACAATTGCGACTCACCTGGTTTGGGATGAAGGTTATTTTGATGACTGCATTATTTTCATCATGGAGGCCCATGAATTCAACTCCTGGGCAACCATATCTTGGTGGTAAAGAGAGTTAAGAGAAATGTCTAACAATAGAATAACATCAAGAACATTTAAAAAAAACTATTTAATTTTTTCTCATCTTTTAACCCCTTAAGGACCAAACTTCTGGAATAAAAGGGAATCATGACATGTCACACATGTCATGTGTCCTTAAGGGGTGTAGCGACAACTATACACATAGGGTTATAGAATGTGTTGTAAGCTGTGGAATGTGAAGGAGTGCAAGTTAAGGAATTCCATTGGATAGAAGCAGAAAATTAGAAGTCATGCAGATGGCAGAGGAGTGTACGCAAAATAAACAGTATGATTGAGTGCACTATTTATATATAATATGATACTATCATAAGAAACAAATCTGCAATACATAGACCAACCATATAAGAATAGAGCCACGACTTATTATGAAAGAGATATTTACTTAATGCTCTAATTTTAAAGTGGCCAAGAGACCAATATCCTATGCCATATGAAGGGAAGAGGTAAATGGTAGGAAGGCAACACTGGATATGGGCTAGGTAAATGGCTCCATCTCTTGTGCAGTGGATGGTAATAAGGAACGTAGATACAAAATAAAGATGCAAAAAGGTCTACAGACATGTCTGCTGTAGGGTAACACAATCCTTTGTGGTTGTTGTATGTCTCATGCAGAGGGAACTTGCCAGCATTTTGGATCTGGACTGCCCTTATTGGCGGGATCAGTCTAATATGCAAATGGTATAGGTACGTTCTGTAATGGGACAAGCCAGCAAAACCTATTTGGAGATCTCAGCAGGGATTTATTGAAAGGTAAGCTATGGAGTTTCTCCATTCTCAGATTATTCATATACTCTTGGGCTTTCCCCAAGTTAAAGAGTAATTAACCCCTTAAGGACCAAACTTCTGGAATAAAAAGGGAATCATGACATGTCACACGTCATGTGTCCTTAAGGGGTTAAACATGGACCCTGTGCTCACTGTGCCTTGGGAGATATCAACTACACCTCGCTGACTAGGGCCAAAGCAGGGGGGAGAGAGAACTTGCTGGCATTTCGGATCATGACTAGCCTTGAGGGCGGGATCAGTCTGATATGAAAAGGGTATAGGTTCACTCCGTGATGAGAAGAGACCAGCGTTAACCAGAGGACAGGCTCCTGAGGTTTCTCGGCTCTTTTGCCTGTTCTTAGAGTTCTCATATCTCAAAAGTCAGCTTAAACTTCCAGTGATCATTTTTATATACAGGCATATTTACAGACAGCTGTGCCCTAACCCTCAAACAAAAGGAGAAGTGAATACTCAATCACTCAATGGTATGACAAATTTACACCAAGTTTACAGTACTGACCCAACAGTGCCTTATCTAAAGATACATTATACATAGTGTAAGCACAGAGAGACCTTGAGTGAAAACTAAATTGCTGAGAGGCGGAGGAACGATGACGCCACTCCACACAAAACCAAACTAATTGTTCCTTAATAACCACACAGACATTTTAGAAGAAAAAAAAAAAAAAAAAAGATACATTTTGATTGCTCCAGATCGAGTACCAATTGCCATAAGACGTAGGACACAGCTGAAACCAAGGGCACTGGGCTGATGGGGAAATCCATGTTCTACCGTCTGCAGAGAGGTAACAATTAGAAAATTTTATTGAGGTTTTTCTTCATTTTGCATCATCTTCTGCTGGGCCCCCAAGAGTAGTTTTAATAATTTGTGTGTAACTCACTACTAAAAACAGTAACATAATGTTAAGTGTCAAACCATTCAAACTGCAGAAATTATGGAGCTTAGACAGGAGAAAAACCCCATAGCCATCCAATGCTTTTCACAGCATCTAAGAATAAATAGTTTACGCTCCCACACTATCAATATCTATTTTATCCTATCTGGACGAAAGCAACACATACAATGAAGACTATGTAATGTTACATAAAAAAAAAAAAAAAACACAAATAACCACCCACACAAAATGTAACTTTTACAAAAGAAAAAAAAAAAAAGTTGGAATTAGTGGGCTGACAATTCTGTCAAAAAGTCTGAGTTTTAAGGCTGAAATAGGAATCTTTCCATTTAACTTCACCTGGCCAACCTATTTTGCTTACAACAGACCTTTAGTTGAACAATTGGCAGGGTATATCAGCAGGCATCTTCATATTGGTACATAGCTGTGACTAAATGCCTTTTGTCACTGGAGTTTTAGGTGACAAGCTACCCTTTGCCCCTGGCTGTTGGAGGAGTCTGATTGCCAGCCTCCTTCCTCATGACTATGGCCCCTGGGAGATTTTGCCCTTTAAAAACATTTGGCCATATTGGATTTTATTTCACTACTTCTGGTCCTTTAAATACTATGGAGAAGGATTGGTGGTACTTATATGACACTTCGGATGCAGCCAAAGTAGTCGAAGTGGCAGCCATTCGACAAACGAACACGTGGCGGCAGCCATTTTAATTTAGTCTAATGTGGTCAGCAGTGTGTGCCAGCAAATCCATGGAACTAAACATCGGCTACACAATTGCACGATGACCCTTCCGTTCTCCTCCACTTCGTCTAAAGTCGAAGTGCGTTCGACAATTCGAACGCCATGTTACGCTGTGCTATTTGCACGAACCGTTTTTTAGGAAATGGACTGGCCGCACAGTCAAACTCTGTGGAACTGTTTTGGGCAGTAAATCCTGCGTGCGGTCGGTCAAAAGAGGCTTCCCCAAAAACGTTAACGTCATGGCAAATTTACTTTGTTCATGGGATCTGAGGGCTGTTCACCTATATTGGGCGCTCAGACCCGAGCTATCTGGGAATAGGTTAAATGTGGGGGTTCTGTGTAATATAATAAGAATTTTGTATATTTTTTTTTTTTAAATGTACTTTTATGTATTTTTGCTGTTAGTGTAAAATGTAGATATTTTCTGTACCTTGAGATAATGGAGTTTACTGCAGTGCCTTAAGCCATTTATCTCCAGGATGGAGAGGAGGGATTTCATTGTGTATGTGGGAGTGTTATTATGTTAGTGTTCCCATTGGTTTGTGTTCCTTTTGTCACAATTTACCACCTGGTCCAGGGGGTGTGCCTCTGGCCTGAAAACTTGTATATAAGAAGTAATAAACGCTCATTGGAGTGAGATCATCTTGTACCTTCATGAAGTTTCGGCTCATGTTTGGGGGATTGGAGAACTACACTCTGGGGATTGCTATAATCACTATACTCCCCAGGGTATAATCACTAAGCTCTGCTAAGAGCTTGTTCCTGTTCCTGCTCTATGGAATTCGGAGAGGTCGACCTACTGGAAGCTGGACCCTGGTCTTGGGTCCAGAGTGGGTGGAGACGGCGAGACCCCAACCAAGCTGCGGCGGTTCGTGGGGTCTGCAGTGGTTATGATGTCCGGTGGAGTGCTTGGAGACCTCGGAAAGCACTAGGAGCATCCGTCAGCGGAAGGTACCTGGTCAGGGTGCCAGCGGTTCCGTTACAATAGCCTTCTGGAGCAATTTTTCTGTTCACTTCCAGTGTGGTGTTTGTATTTTAGAAT
Organism: Pelobates fuscus; assembly: GCF_036172605.1. Taxonomy (NCBI): domain Eukaryota; kingdom Metazoa; phylum Chordata; class Amphibia; order Anura; family Pelobatidae; genus Pelobates; species Pelobates fuscus. Next base: position 271,739,284 of record NC_086322.1, read on the forward strand.
ACTGCGGTGGGTACTTGCCACCACTAGCCATTGGGGAGTTTAAATGGTTAGGGTGCCATGGATCCATCAACGGCATGTAAGTTTTAGGCATTTCTGCTAGGGTAGGACTTGAAAAACTGAACCCTGTATGTTTGTGTGTACACACAGACACACCCCACATACAAAAACACAAATTTACACCCAGATTTAAAAAAACACACACACACGCATAAATGAATAAACACCCAGGGAAATTTAATCTTCAAAAATATATGCTTTACTGCAGATATTTTAATATTTGAATGAGGAAGAGAAATAACCAATTGTCTCTGTTGCAAAGTGTTAGTGATTTGTCATAATCCTCAAACCGTTCTGACATAAAACAAAAGGAACTATAGCCAAAGACTCCTGTCTGTATTCTAATAAAGTGGACTATAACAAGTTATTGTGGAGATCAGCTACCTAAAATTCCAGTCTTGCCCTATAGCCTCCATTCTGCATCTTATGGACAGTTTTGGATGTTCCTCATGCAGTGCGCCCCATTCAGCCCCCACCCTCACATCTCTTTCTGCCAGACGTTTGATATCCCCACCCTTTCCATTCACTATTACTTCAACAAACTGCAGATCAAAAACTCGACAAGCTGGTTTGAGTGCCAGCATGGACCTGCCCACGGCTGGCAAAGACAAACGTGCCTCTGTGATTAGAGCTATAACCAAGAGATAAAGGCAAAAATAGGCCACAAATAACAGGTGGCCACAGACAACAGGGATGGGCGGTTTCAGCCTTGGGACTAAACTATGATGGCAAACAAGTCGTGTATTCAGAATTAGCTGGATTCCATGAGGAATAAAATGTCCCTTTGCAACCGGATCTAAGTGGAAGTAATTACTAGCACTCTGATTATACAATTAAAAATGAAAATGCCTGGGTGAGGAGGGGTTACGACCAATTAGAGTTACCTCCTGCTGTTCCAGGATGTTAATTCTTAGTTTACAGTAAAAACAGACGGGGATGTGGTGCACTTCCACTAAGCCAGGAACGAGATAAAGAATGGAATCTAAAAATAATCATTAATTTAGGTCATAGTTCCCTAAAGACGTGTTCTAAAATTGCAGAAAAAAAAAAAATACAAAAAAAATTACTGCATTAGTGTTTTTGGAACGAGTCATTATCGTACCTTGTTAAACTGGAACAGGTCTCGTTTGAGCCTCTCTCGCACAGAATCGTGACCGGAGCGTAGAAATCTCCTCATCTTGGCAGCTGTAGAAATACAGGCGTAAGAGCATTTAAGCATAAAGTTGCACAAATCGAATGCCAATTTAAACATCGCTGCATGGTACAAATCCTATGTAACTTCAAAAAGCACACAAACACTGCCCCCTAGCATGCTGGGTCAATCCACCTTTACACCTACCTATACTGGTTATTTCATTTAAAAGGCCTATGGGTGTAAAAAACACAGAAAGGGAGGAAAAGTTAATCATTAACCTGCCGATAGCAAAAAAGACATTGGACCTTTGACCAAGCAAAAATAAATGGTACATCGATGACTAAGGCTGTAAACGGTTTAGTGTGCAGCTGTTGGAGTGTTTTGCATGAACCCCATTCATCCGTCAGTAACAAACTGATGGAAGAGAAAGGAACATGTATTAATTTAGCCCTCAATGTAGCCGCAGAATGCAATACATGGGGCAGAAGGAAGCACAAGTACCGGTAATATGTCAGATTGAGAGAGACAACTTTCTATTTTAAGTATATTTTACCTTATATCCCATCCCATCAATTAAATTTGTTATGGTGAAGCTATAGTTTTCACAGGAGTAACTAGTCCGATAGTTCAACAAACAGTGCAAGAATGGTTTAATCATGTACCTGGTTGCACCAGACGCTTGCTGATGAAAGCAACATTTTTGAGAAAAATAAAAATAAAGTGTACAGGTGATACTCGAAAAATTAGATGATTATGAGCTGTAAGCCATAATCATCACATTGATGACAAATCACGGCTTGAACTATCTTGCTTTGCATGTAATGCGTCTATCTCATATTAGTTTCCCCTTTTACGTTGCATTCCTGAAATAAATTAACTTTTGCACGATATTCTAATTCACCTGTATACATAACCTCTTGAGTTCACTATTGAGCACATCAATCAAATCCAATGATAAATGTACTGGCAGATTTTGTGTCTAGACATGACACATAATTGGGGTAGAATGAAGAAATTAGGTTCTTCATTAAAGAAGACATTGGATTTGTACTAGGAGGGTTACAGTGACAAAATAAAATCACCTCTAAATGTCCCTAATGTAAAGCAATTTTATAGGATCTGAAATGCTGTAGCACACAGTCTCAGTGGCATACTAGACATGCAAGTTAACTAAAGCTATATTCTAGTGAAATTACAGAAACCTTAGAAATATATAGGTTGTGACTGGCAGGCTTATTCACTAAACTAAGACTTCAAAGTAAATTTCAAGTTTAAGGCCAAAGTTGAAGCATAAATGGATTAGATTTTTTTATTTTTTTTTGAGTGCAGCATTTATGGCCTTCTATTGGAAATCCCCTTTGAATTCTCACATTAGTGAATAACCCGGTTAGTATTCTATTTATATAGTGTGACCTTGCAAGACAAGCGCATGCTTTAAAGAGGCACTAGTCACCAAAACAACTTTAGCATAATGAAGCAGTTTTGGTGTATAGATCATGCCCCTGCAGTCTCACTGCTCAATTCTCTACCATTAGGAGTTAAATCACTTTGTTTATACAGCCCTAGGCACAGCTCCCTGCATGTGACTTGCACAGTCTTACTAAACACTTCCTGTAAAGGGTCATCTAATGTTTACACCTTTAATCGCAAATTCTGTTTAGTATAAATTTGATTACCTCCTCGTAGCGGAGTAGTAGTGTAACCTGCAATATCTCCACTGGTAGACGTAGTAAGCCTGTAAATAAAAGAGTAGCGTAGTAATTCCAATCCCATTCCCCAACAACTGGACGGCACACAGTTTTGGGAGTCAAATGAACTTTTATTGAACCACAGCCGGTTTTATACAAATCCCCATGCAAGGGGTTTCCTTAGTGACATTAAAGGGGTTTTCCCCTGGTGGAAAACTGAGTGTACAATAACATTTCCCATAATCCTTTTCTGTACTGGAGAGATAATTGCATTAGAGTACACCTTTAATTACATTCTTTCTCCGTACCAAAAAAAAAAAAAAAAAAAAGTCACAATATTAGTTAAAATAGCATAATTCGCATAATCTGTATATGAACTCCACGAAATAGCTGGGATCTGAGCGCACAATCTGTCGAAATACCGCTCAGATCTGTTCGTTAGAATAGAAAAGCCATTTGAGTGAAGTTATGGTCCAGTCAGCCACGAAGGGAGAGCCCCCACCCCCCCCCCCCCCCAAAAAAAATTAAGGAAACTAGAGTTAACAAAAGGCAGTTGTCAAATGGTTGAATAAAATATAAGCTACAGTGAATAGTCGAAAGAACGACATTTTGTGTTTTAAGGGCTCAGGGTGTCAAATTAACACATGCAGTTGTAGTTCTGGTGTCAGCAGAGCTCTGGTGGCCTCTAACACTTGGTAAGTCATCAAAATGTTTTAGAACAGAAGCTCTGAGCTTATTTCACGGGTTGTAGTCAGTCAGCTGACTAAGCTCAAGAGTACCAATGGAATTTAATGCCAAGGATCTTCCGGCTCCCCAAAACAGATGTAGTGGAGACAGTGGACCCAAGGCAAGACGTTAAACTGTCCTAAAACTATTTGACGGCTTACAAATAGGAATGAAGGGAGAATTCGATCACCATAAACAATATAGCATGTGACCGGAGTGTTCCTTTGAATTGCAGCCTAACAAAAAATATACCCGTTATGTCAATAAAAAAAAAAAAAAAAAAAAACCAGATTGTGTTGGTGATTAAAATAAATAAAGTTTCACGTGTTCTCGTTCCTTTAATCTCTAGAACGATGCTGTTGGCATGGCAGTAAAGACTACAAATATATATATAGTTCATGAGCAGCAGCCAAAGCCCTGAGGTGGCATACCACAATGTCTATCACGTGGGGGGCATTTATCAAATGCAAAATACATCATTTCCTAGGGTGGGAGCACTGGGAGGGTGCATTCCAAGCAGTCACCTTGGAGGAAGTCATGATTGGTAGGTAATTATATCCTAACCTTTCAAGCTTTCTGAAAAATGCTACCAGCATGAATTACAGATAAAATCTATATCAACCTTCAAAAAGAATATTTGTGGATGAGATGGTCACACTAAAAGGGCAATGGAGGCCAAAGATGGCCTCTCACTCTTAAGATATCACCCACGTGCAATACATTTTTTTGGGAGGGAGAGAAAGATTTGAGGTGAATAAAATTAACAGTAATCTGTTCTTGAACTACACGAGGTTTAAAAGATTTATTTGTGTATAGAATGTTTTGTATTGGTTTTACATTATACAAACTGCCATCGGTAGATCGTGACATGGATTCCTCAGCATTTGTTTGCTGTATACAACTAAAAATGAAAATAAAAATTGTATCTACAAAACATTTTTCTATTAGGCAGAAGAAAAACAAAAACAAAACAAAAACAGAGCTTGGGAAGTTCCCTCCAATCTTATGGATACATTTGTATTAGGTGGCTGGACTGTGTCTTTAAGGCGATACAGATATTTACACACATTGGCCTGGGTTTCTCCCCCTCCATATCAAAAGGTGTTCACAGGCAGCCACACTGAGCCAGATAACATCTCATTGATCTGATGGCAGTCAGCCAGCGATTCACAGGTTTCTGGGTGTGTTTGTACAGCGAGAGTGGGTGGACAATCTGGGAGAGGCTGAGACTTTGTGACCTGCAGACTGTGTGGCTTTTTGTAGTGATACTTTCTACAAAGAAGGTTAATCATGTGGGATGAATCAGGTCAGAAAAGTCAAGTCTTTTCCTTACAATACCGTGTGTGCTACTACATTCTACAAAAAATTGTCAACTCAAATCTTGATTATATAAAATAAAAAAATTATATATTTATAAAAAAAAAAAAGAGCATACGCAAGTGCAAAAGAGAAACGCATCACAGCGGATATAGGTCTTTATAGAAAACCTGCTTCCTCACAGCTGCTTGGGTTAAATTCATGTGCTCTTCAACATTAGCAGTCCGAGAACGCTGATAGGAAGTCATTTTCTCTTACCACTACCACAAGAAAAACTAGTTTTTAGATCACATTTGTACAAAGGGATGTAGTTTTTGTCCCCTCCATCAACTGTATATATTCCAGAGAAAATAAAATGTAATGCGGTTAATCTCATAAAATGGGGTACATGAACGTTGTGGCAGGCTTATGCAATGTAACTAAACCCCCTTTATTTTTGCCTAGATTAGGGGTTTAAAAAAAAAAAAAAAGAAGGGAGGATAGATTGATATAACCAGGGGGCTGCATTCACCTGAACATGCATAAGTGTCATATGAGCAGACATTAGGCTGTTAGAGTAAGACCTGCCAAAGATGGGGTACATTGAGGATGTGGCAAGCTTATGCAATGTATGTAATTAAACCCCTATTATTTTTGCCTAGATTAGGTGTTTTTAAAAAACCCAATACAAATCGGTTAACATTTAGGTTGCTGTTTAGTGGATAAGTGAGTGCACCGGATTCTGTGTATTGTAAAAATTGCCCCCCAGCAGCACCCCATTTATGCATGTCCAGGTGAGAGCGATATAGATATAGACTCCTCTCCTGCAACTGTCAAAAATTACCTACTCAGCGTATATTTTTCTAACAACTTACTTCATACCCCTACTTTTACCCTTTGTGTCACTATACCCCACTCCCTCTAACATCGTAACTCATTGAGCAGGGGCCTCCACCTCTATGTTTCTGTACGTCAAGTTGCCTGGTTACAATTAAATGTCTGTTAGTCTACCCTTTGATGGCGCTATATAAAGAATAATGGCATGCAAACCATCATGGGAGTTGTAGTTCAACATCTGGGGATCTAGATTTTGGGCACCCCTGGTCTAGGGTGTCACATCCCTGCATTAAAGCGCAGTTTAGAGCCATCTAGTAAAGACTGGATTTTACCTGCTTAAGTCCTAAAAGTCTGGAATTCTAATTAAAGGATCACTAGTGTGTCAGGAAAACAAACTCGTTTTTCTGAAACTATATAGTCCTTATGGTCCCCCCACCCTCATTGTCCCCCTCCCGCTGGGCTGAAGGGGTTAAAACCCCTTCAGCCACTTACGTTTATCCAGCACCGGGCTCCCTCGGCGCTGGTGATCTCTCCTCCCCATCCGACGTCAGCTCCCGAGTGGAGCCAAATGCCCATGCGGGGGGGGTGTGAAGAGCCGCGCGCATTAAAAAAGGGCCGTAGGAAAGCATTTCCCAATGCTTTCCTATGGACGTTCTGCGTGCTCAATGTGAATTTCGCATTGAGCGTTGCAAAAGCGCCTCTAGCGGCTGTCAGGAAGACAGCCGCTAGAGGCTGGATTAACCCTGCAATGTAAACATTGCAGTTTCCCTGAAAGTGCTATGTTTACAGCTGCAGGATTAAAACCTGGGGGACCTGGCACCCAGACCACTTCATTGAGCTGAAGTAGTCTGGGTGACCATAGTGGTCCTTCAAAATTTCACATTTTAGGCTTCTACAGAAGCTAGAAGCACATTACCAGGGATAAAGGAGTCACAGAGCCTTATATGGACCCAGGTAAAAGTGCAAACTGCTGCTCAATGGTTTGCCCAATTACCAGTAAAATTCGGCAAAGATACTCCTGGCGTAACCACTTCAGTGGGCTGCAATTTGTTATACCTGGAATGTAGGACACTAGGTTGTATGTAACTACTGGCCTCATATGTGAAGCAGTCAGGACATAACAATGGTTATCATGCTTGGAGTAACCCATCATCAATTCAGCGCCACTCTATCCCACCTACCCGCATGAGAATAGTGAGACTTCGTGTCGTGAGGCTACAGGTATCCTCAATTGTTGCTAAACTAATTAACAATGGTCTTGGAAAAGCCAGAGTGTCTTGCACCATAACTACTACAAGAGGTTGTAGTGGTTATAGTACTTTAAGTATCCATTTAATTGTATAAAACTGTAAATTCCAACAAGAGATTCAAAACAATGTTTTTATTGTTGACAAAAAGGTTCTATTTAAAATGTACTTAAGTTAAAGGGACACTCCCTGTCCAAATTTAAATAAACTAAAATTCACTGTTTAGTAGATATATTTCAAATGAAAACATGCATGCAATTATGCTTTTTTTAAAGCTGCAGATCTTGTCTGTAGCCTTTGCAAACCATCCCTTTATAACCCAGCCAAGACTTCTGTGACTGTCCAATCACAGACATCCGAATGCAGCACACTTTACACATAAAGCACTTGATTAAAACTAAAGCGCTTCATGGATCTGAAGTGTCCCTTTAAATAAATACATACAAATAACACTAATACCTTGCCTCTCTGGCTGCCTCAGTTTGTCACAAGTCAAAAACTTCCACGGTGACATACTATTTTCCCACCAAAACAGTGGTATGTAGTTAAAGCATCATAACCACTACAGCTTATTGTAACGATTATAGTTTTATTATTTAGTTCCTTTTTTCTGCGTGTTAATTTTCCCACCACGAACAAAAATGAAAATCCATAGGTAGAACACAGTAGGAGTAAAAAAAAATATATATATATATATATATATATATATATATATATATATATAAAAAAATATATATATATATATATAAACCACACTAATAATAAAGCTGCGGGGAAAATTATTTTTTCCCCTTTAAACGGTTACTCCAAGCACCATGACAACTTCAGGGATTTGAAGTGGTCATGGTGGTTGGAGTATGGATGTGCAGTGTTGCTGCTTGAAACAGTGCACATGCAAATAAATTGTTGTCAATTGTGTGCCGGGGCTAGCTGCACCCCCAGCACACGTGACATCAACAGCCCAGAATGTGTTCCAGGCTGCCGAAATGTTAATTCTGTGCATAATTAAGGTCTGTCATCAGTGCACGTTGCCGACAGACGTTAAAATCTTCCTCTTGCATGTGGCAGCAAGGGGAAGCGCTCTGTCCCACCCACCCTCCATTGCGAGCTGTAAAAAAAAAAAAAGAAAAGAAAAAATCACACCACACTTTTATTTAGGTTTTGCAATCGGAGCAGAGTGCGGAACGGGGCATTTTACACAAAAGAGGTCACCCCGCTCCAAAGGGTTAAAGAAACCCTTTATATATGAATATTTGGAATTACTCACCTTTAGTTACTCAAGTTTAGTGCTTTGTTGGTCTATCATGCATACAAAGAAATGCCAGATAACCCCCAACTTTTTAATAGACGTAACAATGAACACTGTTGCAGCAGTTATTTTGAATTGGTAATGGTGTAGAATTTACAAGAAGAAAAAAGAAAAATAGAATAATTGAGGTCAACATATATGGAAAAGAAACAAAACCCAAGTATTTCCCCCTCTAAATTCAGCCTGAACTGTGAGGTCCCTTCTACACAATAGATGGTTAAGAATATATATCCCAAAGCATAGTTTTTAACCACTAAACAAGCCCTACACTGAATACAGTGTCTTCAAGCAACAAGCTGTCACTACTATATACACACACTATTTGTGGTTTCCTTTTGCGTTCGTATTTCCATTTTTTTACTCCTATACTACTTTGTAACATTATATTCCAGAGCTCTGAATGTCCTGCTGAGGACCACCATTTGCACAGTAGTTCAGAATAACTTGGTGATAGAAGTGGGCATTACACAATTTAGCTATATTGATTAGCTACCAAAAATGTGAATTAAATACAGATGTTTCAAAGTGACATGAAGCGCCAAAACCACATCTTAACGAAACACTTCGGTCACCATAACAACTTCGTATACATTAAGTTGTTACAGTGCCTGGAAATCCCTAACTTAAGTGGCTAAATTGTTCTCAAATGGGTTAACCCTAAAGACTGGCTCCAGCGCCAATCTCCAGGTCCCCCAGACGTCACCCGGCTTCTGAAAAACGGAGTTACATGAAGCGCAGAGTGCGGCCAGGCAAGTATGCTGCTGATTGGCTAGAGCAGCTCTGATGCACTAAGCCAATCAGTGGCTCCCACATTCATACAAAGGTATATTTTCCTTTTTCGAGAAGCAGCAATGTTTACATTTGTAAAATAGAACCCTCAGTGTGACAACTAGAAGCACTTTATTCCAGATTCCTTGCTGGAGCCACTGCAGTGATGTTATCAGGCTTTTGTGCAAACCAATGCTTTTCCCAGAAGTACTGGGGACACAGGTATCATATGCAGCCATGCTCTGCCAAAATTTACTGTGGTCCATCACTTGCGTATCTCAAGTTGGAATTTGAGAAGTCCCCCTTGGGCACAGAAACTCGAGAAATGAGCACAGACAGGAATCGTGTTATAGATTTTACCCTGCATTTCTGGAGAGAACATTAGCAATGGACACGGTTTGAAATAGTTGGGTTTTTGTTTTTTTAAATAAACAAGGCATGGGTTGGGATTCAAAGAGACCCGAATTCAGCAATGTACAGAGTCAACCTTGTTGTTCTTGTCAGCATGGTCAGGAAGGTGAAAGAGATATAAAGATATATATACTTGAGGCTTACCGGGAGGCTACATGGGACACTCAACACACAGGGAAATATTTGCATCCCACTTCTATATAAATTATCCAAGAAAAAAAAAAAAAAAAATAAAAAAAAAGTGACACACACCACTATCTAGCCACCACAAGATGCTCCAGAATGTATTACTGCTTCCACAGAATAGATACATGTATACATAAATAAACTTCCACTTTTCACTAGCCACTGGCAAGTGAAAATTCAGCCCTGGCAAACAGAAATTCACCCCCATTAGTGTACCTCCAAGTTTTCAGAGGCTGGTAAGTTTTAGGCCTGGCTAGCACTGTAGATCTTGAAATTTCTAGTAATAGATACAAACACTTTCTTCGTTGTACACAAAATCCACAGTGTTTAATGTTCATTTAGTAATGCAGATTATTGAATTTAAAAAAAACAATTATATAAAATATAACTCCAATTCAAAAAAATCTCTGGCACTCTTCCCCAGCAAATATTCAAAACATCCAAATTTGACCAAGCTGCCTCTCCGTGCAAATATGTAAATCAAAGAAATGAGATCACTCACTGGTTTTAAGTAAATTTGTATTTAAATATAAAGCATATAAAAATCAACACAGTCTTTATCAAGATGCTACAACCATGTACAAGTGACATATATAATAAAAAACAAAAAAACAAGTACACAACAAAATAGACATCCAATACACCGAGCATATTTTCATGCTGATTATATTTAACAGAGATGTCTGCATGCTTTATGGAAAGGGTTGAATTCTATCTCTGAAAATATATCATTTATAGACACAACATGCTACTGATTCCTAGATTAACCGGCATACTGCACGGAATACTTGGGACATTGCATTACAGACATTGACTCAAGAGCTGGGAAGCCATCAGAGGAAACCTTCTGGAATTTGTAGCGGCCCTTCCCAAAATCCACCCAAACCCCCACGCTAGTATCCTACCTTCCAACATTCACCTGTCTTATTAAACGTGGTTATTGAGCAGTTTCCTAATGAGAATGTCAGCAGCCATGTGTTACAACAGAGTACAGTTCAAAGCTATTGCAGTTTAAGTTCAAAAAATTCTTTTGATGCCACAGTAACCATCAAATGTCATCAACAGAACCTATGGCACCACAAACAGTCCTTTGATTGCCGTGTGTACATATAGTTAACTTTACTATGTCGGAAAAACCTCCCCCCACATCTCCTGGACAATAATGTCCTCTTCACAACATTGTCTGTAGATTACTTGCAGTTGTATATCCCCACTGTTTAATCTTAAAACACTAGCTGTTGCTGCTATACAAATGCTAATAAATAACAATAATGTCAAGGACAGAGTGCTCGTAATGCATTTATAAAAAAAAGAGCACTGAATTCTGAACATAGCGATTAAACTTTAATAACCCCTAATATTTCAAAAAAAATGTACAAAAATTAAAATACATTAGAAATCCGCACCTCTTTAACCTGCAACTAGGAGCATCTTAGCTCTCTCTCGGTCAATCATTGTGTGAGCTCTGTCCCTCACTCCTGACTGTTAGCATAAAGAGGAGAAGAGAACAAAACAATGTTTCTATCTCCTTATCTGCAATGTTTGCCCCAGCTTTGCCTTTTCTGAACAGAACAATGATATAAATTGCAGAATCTTTAAAGTGGCCTTGTCATTGTCTGGGGTATTTACATAATTTGCAGAGACCCCCCCCCCCCCCAATGGCATTGCCCCTGGATGCAAGAGGGCGTAGGGGGAAGACTTTTTTTGTAGTTGTTTAAAAATAAAATAAAAAAAGGGCATGGGTTGTGATACATTTTCCTGAACCGGTCCTTTATAGACGCCACCATGCTCTTCCATACAGCCCTCTTCAGCATCTAGTGTACAAAGTAAAAGCTGTACTCAAGCGCATGCGCGAGAAGAAAATGGCGAGATTGTGGTATCGTCCATAGACAGAGCCTTATCCTTTCAACCATCACTAGGCTGGGGTTTGACAAGCTTTACTCTGCCTTTTTGTCAAGCATGGGAAAAATACGAAGACAGAGTGGTCCCTGCTTGGTCTCATCATATATTTTGAGTATACTGGGTTAGAATTTCTGTTAAGTCCCATGTAGCCAAATTCATGAAAACCTGATGAGTGCGACTATGCAAGCCAATGGAAACCTGCAACACTGCTTCTATTGATTTGCTCTCCATTCATGTTTAATAAGTGGAACCTCTAACATCTGCACCTCAGGCAGATCCGGAGAAAGTTATAAGGAAACGTGTACAGTAGGTGTGCCCAATGCACTGACAGGAGGATGCATAGTGTAGTATAATGTTGCATACTTTGGTGGTTCTCATAAAATGACTGACAAAATAGCACATTACAATACACATAGCATCCCCTGGATTGTCACCAAGTGGGTGGGATTAAAAGTGTAACAGATTTGCAAATCATTGCACCTCTAAGAGAGTCACCTGCCAGGTGATAGCGGCAGGAACTGCAGCCTGGACGCAATAATCATTATAGTACTGGAAACAGCCCATTCTTTGGCAGATCTCTTTTCAAAAACACCAGCAAATTGTTCCTTAAAATAAATCATTGTCACAAATATTCGGGAAAAAATGTAAATCAAAATCAACCTAACAGATGTCCCAGTTAGCATTTTAACACATAGAAACAACAATCCTACATGTAACGTTTAGTGCATCTCCAGATGGCAAGAAATCAATTTTTCCATGCAAGCGTCTGTGGTGAGATAAAGGAAAACGTACAGGTGCACTGGTGGTTTAATAGGTGTACATTATACTTGCTGGACGATCGATTTGCAAGTCACACATTCATTTCCAAAAGAAAGAAAGAAAAAAAGAAAGAAAATGAATGCCCTGCTGTAGACCTTCTAGTAAATGTACAACCTTCCCGGATAAAAAAAAAAAACAAAAAAAAAAAAAAACACAATATGCACCTGCCATAATCTCGGAACTAGAGATTAAGCATTTTGCCAAATGGAATACCCACCAACATTCTAAATGACTGCCCCACATGACATTCAATGGACTCCCCTACAAGAGGGAGGGTTTATAATACACAGTGCAGGTACCCCTGGCTATAATATACAGTGCTGTACACACTGCAGGTTATAATATACAGTGCAGGTTATAATACACAGTGCTGTACAGATTGCAGGTACCCCTGGCTATAATATACAGTGCTGTACACACAGTGTGCAGGTTATAATACACACAGTGTGCAGGTTATAATACACACAGTGTGCAGGTTATAATACACACAGTGTGCAGGTTATAATACACACAGTGTGCAGGTTATAATACACACAGTGTGCAGGTTATAATACACACAGTGTGCAGGTTATAATACACACAGTGCAGGCAGCACATGCACAGACTGACCAGGTAGCCCAACTCCTACGGGGCCCCCAGTCAGACACAGAGCCCCATTCCACGTCACAGGAGCGAGCCCCATTCCACATCTCCCACCCCCTCACCTTATGTGCGTCCGCCAGAGCCCGCAGTCCGTGTCCCACGGGAGGCGCCTGGGCCGCAGCCGCTTCCTGGTTCCCTCAACCTGGGGGGCCGGCTAATTACTTATTCATAACGCCCTGGCCGCTGGTAGCCAATCAGATACGGGGAGCGGGGTCTTCGGGACACACCCACCAGCCACTCGACGTAACGGCAGCTTGCAGTGCTCCCGTCTGCTCATGAATAATGTATCAGGGTAGACGCAGCCGCCGAGCTGCCCTGTGCCTTTCCTCCGCACACCTGGCTTACCTGAGCCGCATCACTGGCCGGACCCGCCCGTAACATTCCGCGAGGCAAAAAAAAGTAGTACCTCACAAAAGTTTCCCCAATGGACCCAGTTTCAGTGAATATTACACCAATGGCATTATTATTATTAGTAGTATTATTATTACAGTACAATTCAATAAGGGGTTTATTCACTAAACAGTCAATTGAAGGAGACCTTTTAGGCCTGAATTCTAGTTTTGTCTAAATTTTGCAATATTGGTTTAATGTCGCAGAAATTTACTGTTTTGGTGAAGTTCCATAAAAATAATAAATTATTCTTATTATCGGGGCTCTTCAATAAAATGAGATTAAAAGTTTAAGTCAAAGTTACCGAACTGGAAACTTAAATCTTAGAAATCTCTAAATTATCTCTGCTTCGAGTTCTGCTAATATGGCCTTAAATTCACTTTGAATTCTCACCTTAGTGAAGAACGCTGAAAGTGTCTGTCATTTAATTTTACTTCTAAGTCATTTATTCGCCACAGGATCTTGTATGTGCTTTGTGAATTGCTCTCAAACATAACATTGCCTAAAATAAAAATAAAAAATTATATGGGTGACGTACTAGTATGGTTATCCACTATTGACCCCAGAAATTCTAATTGTAAATCAGACTTCCCAACTGTCCCGAATACAGGGGAACAATCCCAATTGCAGGATATTGTCCCATCATCCCAGGTCTGGGGTCAGTCAGCTGAGATGGCAATCAGCATGACATGCTTCTCTGCCATTTTAGGCCTGCCCCCCTCACACATACACTGCACCCCTCACACACACACACACTGCACCCCTCACACACACACACACACTGCACCCCTCACACACACACACACACTGCACCCCTCACACACACACACACACACTGCACCCCTCACACACACACACACACACTGCACCCCTCACACACACACACACACACTGCACCCCTCACACACACACACACTGCACCCCTCACACACACACACACTAAACCCCTCACACACACACACACACTAAACCCCTCACACACACACACACACTGCACCCCTCACACACACACACACACTGCACCCCTCACACACACACACACTGCACCCCTCACACACACACACACTGCACCCCTCACACACACACACACTGCACCCCTCACACACACACTAAACCCCTCACACACACACACACACACTAAACCCCTCACACACACACTAAACCCCTCACACACACTAAACCCCTCACACACACTAAACCCCTCACACACACTAAACCCCTCACACACACACACACTAAACCCCTCACACACACACACACACACTAAACCCCTCACACACACACACACACTAAACCCCTCACACACACACACACTAAACCCCTCACACACACACACTAAACCCCTCACACACACACACACACTAAACCCCTCACACACACACACACTAAACCCCTCACACACACACACACTAAACCCCTCACACACACACACACTAAACCCCACACACACACACACACTAAACCCCACACACACACACACTAAACCCCTCACACACACACACACTAAACCCCTCACACACACACACACTAAACCCCTCACACACTAAACCCCTCACACACACACACACTAAACCCCTCACACACTAAACCCCTCACACACTAAACCCCTCACACACACACACTAAACCCCTCACACACACACACTAAACCCCTCACACACACACACTAAACCCCTCACACACACACACTAAACCCCTCACACACACACACTAAACCCCTCACACACACACACACTAAACCCCTCACACATACACTAAACCCCTCACACATACACTAAACCCCTCACACATACACTAAACCCCTCACACATACACTAAACCCCTCACACATACACTAAACCCCTCACACATACACTAAACCCCTCACACATACACTAAACCCCTCACACATACACTAAACCCCTCACACATACACTAAACCCCTCATACATACACTGCACCCCTCACACACACACACACACACTGCACCCCTCACACATTCACTGCACCCTTCATACACACACTGCCCCCCTCACACACACTGCCCCCCTCACACACACTGCCCCCCTCACACATACACTGCACCCCTCACACATACACTGCACCCCTCACACATACACTGCACCCCTCACACATACACTGCACCCCTCACACATACACTGCACCCCTCACACATACACTGCACCCCTCACACATACACTGCACCCCTCACACATACACTGCACCCCTCACACATACACTGCACCCCTCACACACACACACACTGCATCCCCACACACACACTGAACCCCTCACACACACTGAACCCCTCACACACACTGAACCCCTGACACTGTATTTATTAAAGGACCACTCTAGGCACCCAGACCACTTCAGCTTAATGAAGTGGTCTGGGTGCCAGGTACCTCTAGGATTAACCCTTTTTTTTTTATAAACATAGCAGTTTCAGAGAAACTGCTATGTTTATAATGAGGGTTAAGCCAGCCTCCAAATCCTCTAGTGGCTGTCTCATTGACAGCCGCTAGAGGCGCTTGCGTGCTTCTCACTGTGAAAATCACAGTGAGAGCACGCAAGCGTCCATAGGAAAGCATTGTAAATGCTTTCCTATGCGACCGGCTGAATGCGAGCGCGGCTCCTGCCTCGCATGCGCATTCAGCCGATGACGTCGCGATCAAGATGGAGAGGAGGAGGAAAGCTCCCCGCCCGGCGCTGGAAAAAGAGGTAAGTTTAACCCCTTCCTCTCTCCAGAGCCCGGCGGGAGGGGGTCCCTGAGGGTGGGGGCACCCTCAGGGTACTCTAGTGCCAGGAAAACGAGTATGTTTTCCTGGCACTAGAGTGGTCCTTTAACACAGCATAGCACAAAGTTGCAAAACAATAAAAATCTATGTTTCAGTCCTATTACTTGGACATCAAAAATAAGTATTGAGAGAAGTGAGACATGGCTGTCAGAGATATTGATATTTTCAATGCAATATAATAGCTAACATAGCGTGAGAAAGTACATACAAGAGCTTTCTCTGTTATGATATTGTGGGGTACTCTTTCAGCAAACATAGGTCTCGGAGACCTGCTCTACATTTTGAAATTTTCCAGCAGATTTTAAATGCAGAATGGTACTTGGCACTAGTACCATGCACTGAGCATTTCAGTAACTGTCATGGTTGACACGCTGAGTGTCCCTTGGTCACTGCTTCTGCAATCCTCTGCTGGTCCTAGATTCAGCTACAACATACAGTGATTATAGCTACAAGAGACAGTGATCATAGCCTTTTTTGTTACTTGTATAATTTCCCGATATAGTGGACGAGATCAGTCATAATTGGGTAAAACAAATGAACTATTTATTGAAGGGAAAACACATGTATTTATACCCCTACACACATCAGGGGGTCTTTAACTAGAACAATGCAAACCAACTATTCTCCGATCCGGCTCAGAGTTCGAGGCTTGAAGCTGCTTTTACGTTCTCACAAACCTGTATTCCCATGCTGGCCAAATAGCATCCTGATCGAGAATCCGCACCCACTGTAGCTTGTTAAAGTTTGACCAGGTTCCGGCTATTCTCTGATCCGGCTCAGAGTTCCAGACGTGCTGCTGCCCTGTCCTGGTCTTACAAAATGGGATTCCTGGGGCTTTGGGGAGGCCGGCGCTCTCACATCTCATATGTCCCAGTATAGCTCTCAATCGAGTGGCCAGGCTGGCCAAATAGCGCCATGATTGGTGGTCTTGAAGCCATGAGCAATCCTGATGAAGTTTGACTGGACCGCAGCACTCCCGGAATATATAGTTCTATGTGATTCTTGGGTAGCTCCCGGTCCGGCAATCTGTGCAGTGGTGAGCTTCCTGGACGGCCCTGGGGTAGCACATTAGGCTTTCCCGGCTCACAGTGATCTTGTGGCAGCAGAACACAGCGTGGAAGGGGTGCTGGGACGTGAATGTAGTCTTTTCAGGGAAGGGATGGCTGAGGTCCCACACCAGTTAGAATGGCAATTTGGGGAAAAAATTGGAAATCAACTGGAAAATGTATATGTGGGACAGGGCCCATAGGCTGTGGGAAGGAGGCTAGCCTTCAAGCCTCTTCAGTAGGCTGCGTCACGGGGGCTTCTATGACCGTAACAATCTGTGCATGGGTCAGTTTTGCATTTAGAGGAGCATACATGGTACATCCTTTCTTAAGGTACGGTGTATACTGTTGAAAGTAACACATTGTCAGGGACCAGGAACCAGACAGAGACAGAAGTAGATGCAAACACACCTTTATAAATAAATAACAAATAAATAACAAAAGCAAAGTCCAGGAATCAAGCAGGGGTCAGTCACCAGAGCAGGTAGTCAGACAAGCCAGGATCAGGAGCACGGAGAGCAGCGGAGTCAGGAACAAGGCCGGAGTCAGGAACCAGGAGCAAACAGGAAACACAGGAACAAGGAGACTTCTGGGAAACAGGAAACCACGCAAGGGCAAGGAGGTTCTGGGCTTAGCTGCTTAAATAGGCAGAACTGATTAGCAGCAGGGTGATTACTACTCACAGGTGAGTAACTGTGGCAACAAGCAGAAGCAGCTCATAGTAATTGCAGCTGAAAACTCAATCACTGAAACAGAAAGGGTTGCTGTTTAAAACAGCAAAGAAACCCTGACAGTACCTCCCCCTCAACGACTCCCCCCATCTCTGTTGGTGGGTCCGGGCTTCATGGGGAAGCGGGCGTGATAGGAACGAAGGAGGGATGGTGCATGGACATCAGAGGCTGGAACCCAGGAGCGTTCCTCTGGACCGTATCCTTTCCAGTGCACCAAGTATTGGATCTGTCCTCTGAAGACCCGTGAGTCAATGATGCTGCGTATTTCATATTTCAGGACGTGGCACTGAGGTGGTGTAGCGATTACAAACCAACGGTTTCAAGAGGGAAACATGGAAAACATTTGAGATGCGCATGTTAGCAGGAAGGTCAAGTGCGTAAGCTACAGGGTTAACCCTTCGAAGTATACGAAATGGCCCAACGTATCGGGGTGCCAGTTTTTGTGAGGGAACACGGAGGCGTAGGTTGCGGGAAGACAGCCAGACCCTCTCTCCGACCTGATAGGTAGGTGCAGGAAGGCGTCTGCGGTCGGCCTGGAGTTTGTAGTTCTGCATTGTACGTTGCAAAGAACTCTGAACCTGCACCCAAGTGGAACGGAGTTCCCTGAGATGTTCCTCCAATGCCGGTATCTCCTGTGGCAAGAACGTATCAGGCAACATGGACGGTTGAAACCCATAGTTTGCCAGGAATGGGGATAGCCGGGAGGAGGCATTAATCGCACTATTGTGGGCAAACTCCGCCCAGGGTAGCAGATCAGACCAGTTGTTCTGGTGGTCAGAAATGTAGCAACGCAGAAACTGTTCCAGTGTTTGGTTAGCTCGTTCCGCTGCACCATTGGATTGCGGGTGGTAGGCCGAGGAGAAGGAAAGCTGAATTCCCATTTGCGTACAAAAAGCTCTCCAAAATCTGGACACGAACTGGCTACCCCTATCTGAGACTATCACTTTGGGTAACCCATGCAAACGAAAGATCTCCCGACCAAAAATTGTTGCAAGTTCCTGGGAAGTTGGTAGTTTTTTCAAGGGAATGCAATGCGACATCTTCGAGAATCGGTCAACAACCATGAGAACGACTGTATTGCCACGGGAGACCGGAAGATCTACGATAAAATCCATGGACAAGTGGGTCCAGGGTCGTTCACCATTAGGTATGGTTTGCAGGAGACCCACTGGAGGGCGTCGTGGGGTTTTATTTTGAGCGCACAAGGACAGGCAGCTACAAAAGCGGTGACATCCGAGCGGAGACTAGGCCACCAAAATTGCCGGGATACGGACCAGATTAACTGTTTTTTGCCTGGATGTCCAGCTGCTTTGGGGTCGTGGTATGTACTCAATAGTTTCGTACGGAGGTTAATAGGTACAAAACAACGGCCATTAGGTTTCTCTGGAGGAGCATTACTTTGTGCAGCCAGAATCTCCTCGCCTAGGGGTGAGGTGAGGTTAGTACGGATGGTTGCCAGTATATGGTCCGGAGGAATCACAGGAGTAGGGGTTATCTCCTCTCTAGATGGAGGGGAGAACTGTCGAGACAAGGCATCAGCCCGAATGTTTTTTGTACCGGGCAAGTAAGAAACCACATAATTGAATCTTGATAGGAAGAGAGCCCATCTAGCTTGCCGGGGGGAAAGTCGCTTAGCTTCAGAAAGATATGTTAGATTCTTGTGGTCTGTGAGTATGAGGATTAGCACTGAAGTACCCTCAAGAAGGTGCCTCCATTCTTTGAGAGCTAAAATTATGGCTAGAAGTTCTCTATCACCAATCTGGTAATTGCATTCCGCCAGGTTCAATTTCCTCGAGAAATACCCGCACGGATGTCTGGAGCTCTCTGGGTTAG
Source organism: Pelobates fuscus (assembly GCF_036172605.1). Lineage (NCBI taxonomy): Eukaryota > Metazoa > Chordata > Amphibia > Anura > Pelobatidae > Pelobates > Pelobates fuscus. The sequence goes on from NC_086322.1 coordinate 271,759,083, forward strand.
GACGTTGAGACAGGAGGGCGCCCACTCCTGTCTCAGACGCATCGACCTCAAGAATGAATGGTAAGGCAGGGTTTGGGTGTGCCAGTATAGGAGCAGCAGCAAAGGCGACTTTGAGAGACTCAAAGGCAGTAATGGCTTCCTGTGACCAATGCTGTGGATCAGCATCTCTCCTGGTCATGTCCGTGAGAGGTTTAACCAAGGAAGAAAAGTTGCGTATGAACTTCCGATAATAATTGGCGAAGCCCAGAAACCGTTGTATAGAGCGAAGACCCGTAGGTCGAGGCCATTTTAGTACAGCCGAAAGTTTCTCCGGATCCATAGAGAATCCAGCATCTGAGATAACATATCCCAAGAATGTAACCTGTTTGCAGTGAAACTCACATTTCTCCAATTTGCAGAACAGATTATTTTCTCTAAGTCTCTGTAATACACGAGAAACGTCTGCGTGATGGTTCTCGAGAGATGTGGAATGGATCAGAATATCATCAAGATAAACCACCACACATTGCTGCAGCATATCTCGCAGGACGTCATTTATAAATTCTTGGAAAACCGCCGGAGCATTGCAAAGACCAAAGGGCATTACTAGGTATTCGTAATGGCCGCTCCTGGTGTTAAATGCGGTTTTCCATTCGTGGTCCTCTTTTATCCGGACGAGATTATATGCCCCTCTCAGATCAAGTTTGGTGAAGACCGTTGCTCCCTTGAGGCGGTCAAATAATTCTGTGATTAATGGAATGGGGTAGGCATTCTTAATAGTAATGCGATTAAGACCCCTATAGTCGATACAGGGTCTCAACTCGCCATCTTTTTTCTTTACAAAGAAAAAGCCGGCCCCGGCAGGAGAAGATGACTTCCGAATAAAACCCTTAGACAGTGCATCGGTAACATACTCCTCCATGGCTCGATTCTCTGCTACAGACAGTGGGTAAATCCGGCCCCGGGGAGGATTGGTACCCGGTTGGAGTTCGATACCACCGTCATACGGACGGTGTGGTGGCAGAACGCTGGCTTGACCCTTGTCAAATACATCTTGGAATTCTTGGTACTCAGCGGGTAAGGAAGAGGCAGAACATGCGCCCAAAACTTTGACCGGTTTCTGGAGACAGGACAATGTGCATTGCTGGGACCATGATAATATCTCAGCTTTGCGCCAATCAATTGTGGGGTTATGCTTCTGTAACCAAGGGTATCCCAAAACAACCTGGTAATATGGAGAGGAAATGACCTGGAATTGGATCGTCTCATGATGTAGAGCCCCTACAGCCAGAGATATGGGCACGGTTTCTTGGGTCACGTGGGTTGGTTGTATTGGTCTGCCATCGATGGCTTCGAAGGCTAGTGGGAAGTTGCGAGACTGTAAGGGTATAGAGTCCTTTGCTGCAAATGCACAATCTATAAACAAGCCTGCGGCCCCATAATCAAGAAATGCCCGGGTTTCAATGGATGAATCAGGCCAGGAGAGGATAACAGGCACCAAGGGTTTGCGCACACATATCTCTGGGTCTGCAGAAAGACCACCCAAGATCAGCCCCTGACAGTATCTTGGGTGCGGGCCCTTTGCCGGACGAATCGGGCAAAACTTTAACACGTGACCGTGGTGTCCGCAGTATAGGCACAGACCCTCCCTCCTCCTAAAGGCTCTCTCCTCGACCGAGAGGCGTGAGAAGCCTAACCGCCATGTCTCCACACAGACAGAGGACTCAGGACCAGGAGGCATGGGAGGTGAGGGAGGTTCGGGTGGGCAAGAAAAGCTCGGTGCCAAATTTACAAGAGGCCTCCGCAGGCGCTCCTTGGATGAGGATCTCGCTCGGAGTCTGATGTCAATGAGGGTGACAAATGATATCAGTTCGTCGAGATCTTTAGGTAATTCTCTGGCTGCAATCTCATTTTTAAACACATCGGAGAGACCCTGTGCAAAGGCAGCCACGAGAGTCTCGTTGTTCCAGCCACCCTCTGCTGCCATGGTACGGAATTCACTGGCATACTCGACAATAGTTTTTGTGCCCTGAGCATTAGACATGAGTAGTTCGGCAGTAGGGGTGGAGCGAGCTGGAATATCAAAAACCCTTTTGAAGGATGCAACAAATTCAGGGTAATTGTAAATAATAGGCTTCTCTGCCTCCCAGAGAGGTTTTGCCCAAGCTAGGGCCTTTTCAGACAGCAAAGAAATCATGAAGTGAACTTTGTCACTGTCTGTAGGAAATGCCTGGGGCAGGGTTTCAAGGTATCCTTTAACCTGATTTATAAATTCTCTGCACTGAGCTGGGTTGCCCCCAAAATATTGAGGGAGCGGGACAGACCCAGTCATTTCTCTAGCCGCTACAGGTTTGGAGGCTACAACCGGTGCTAGAACAGGAAGTGAGGCAGAGGCGGCCGCAATCGCAGACTGGCCGGGTACTGGATCCAGATGGGCATACTGGTCCAAATGGTGGTTCTGCTGGTCCCACTGGGTAAGCAGGTTAGGTATAGGTGTCTTGCCTGTACCATCTGTATTCATGGCCCTTGCGTAATGTCAGGGACCAGGAACCAGACAGAGACAGAAGTAGATGCAAACACACCTTTATTAATAAATAACAAATAAATAACAAAAGCAAAGTCCAGGAATCAAGCAGGGGTCAGTCACCAGAGTGGGTAGTCAGACAAGCCAGGATCAGGAGGACGGAGAGCAGCGGAGTCAGGAACAAGGCCGGAGTCAGGAACCAGGAGCAAACAGGAAACACAGGAACAAGGAGACTTCTGGGAAACAGGAAACCACGCAAGGGCAAGGAGGTTCTGGGCTTAGCTGCTTAAATAGGCAGAACTGATTAGCAGCAGGGTGATTACTACTCACAGGTGAGTAACTGTGGCAACAAGCAGAAGCAGCTCATAGTAATTGCAGCTGAAAACTCAATCACTGAAACAGAAAGGGTTGCTGTTTAAAACAGCAAAGAAACCCTGACACACATACAAAAATTCTGGATCCAGTCCTGTGTGGCATTGTCATCCCCTCACCAATCATTCTTAGGGCTCTCGGACATTATTGTAGATATATTTTGGAGGAACATGAATTGTAACGTATATTTTTGATTTTGCTAACGTGATTTGATCTTATTTAATATTCATCTTCACTGATTATGTATGTGTATACATCTTTTGTGCTTCCCCATAGATGATTAGTAGATTATTCAGAAAAGCTAACAGAATTTTTTCTACAATAGCAATGACACTTTTTGTTATATATAATATTTTTACATTATTAAGTCATTTTATTAACCCCTTAAGGACTGCTGACGGTTCAGGACCATCATAGGAAAAATCCCCTTGAGGACCGATGACGGTCCTGAACCGTCATAATGGTAATATTTACTTACCCGATTGCCATTGTTCCCCCGCCGGCGATCGGCGTTGCTCCCGGTCTGGGAGGACTGCCTGACAGCCCAGGCAGTTTCCCCTCTGCGAATTAGGCCTCCCACGACCATGTAATCGCTCTAACAGAGCGATCACATTGCCGCAATAGGCGTCTGTGAATCTGCCACCATATTGAATACCCTGGGTTGTCTGCTTTAAAAAAATATGTACATGTAAGGTATGATTCAGAGATTTATGACAGATACCTAGTGGTGTATTCTGGTTTTGTGCTGCACTAGGCAGCACCAGTGGCGTAGCGTGGGTTGTCAGCACCCGGGGCAAGGCAAGTAATTTGCGCCCCCTAACCCGTGGAGTGAGGGGGTGATTAGTGACAGAGTGAGGGAGGGAATGGGTGACACAGTTACAGAGGGAGGGGGTGACTAGTGACAGAGGGAGGGGGTGACACAGTGACAGACTGTCACTAGTCACCCCATCCCTCCCTCTGTCACTAGTCACTCCCTCCCTAACTCTGTCACTAGTCACCCCCTCACTAGTCACCCCCTCCCTCCCTTACTCTGTCACTAGCCACCCCCTCCCTCCCTGTCACTAGTCACTCCCTCCTTAACTCTGTCACTAGTCATCCCCTCCCTCACTCTGTCACTATAGTGAGTGGGTGACTAGTGACAGAGTGAGGGAGGGGATGACTAGTGACAGAGTGAGGGAGGGGGTGACTAGTGACAGAGTAAGGGAGGGAGTGGGTGACTAGTGACAGAGTGAGGAAGGGGGTGACTAGTGACAGAGTGGGGGAGAGGGTGACTAGTGACAGAGTGAGGGTTATTAGGGACACAGTGGGAGGGGGGAAGGGTGATTAGTGCCTACCTTTCTCTCGGCTTCCTCTTCTCTCCCAGGCTGCTGCTCCTTCCCCTGCTGATCGGGCTCTGTGTGAGAGGAGTAAACAGGAAGTCCCGCCTCTCCCATCACACAGAGCCGCGAGGGACAGGAGAAGGAGACCTGGCAGGGAGGAGGTGAAGCTGCCAGGTCTCATTTGAGGATAGGGGGGGGGGGGGGGGTGACATGCAGAGCGGTAGGTTGTGGGGCCCTGCACTCCATCAGGGGCCCCACAACCTATCAATGAAATAGTTTTATTTTTTGCCGTTCCAGTTGGAGAGATCTCTGATCTCTCCAGCTGGAGCATGGCTGTGCGAGTGCGAGCGCGCCCCCCCCCCCCCCCCCAGATGTTGCGGCCGGCCCCCCCTGCACTCCCCACGCTACGCCTCTGGGCAGCACAAAACTCAGGCACCCCCCCTTCCAAATTTCTCTTCCTGACAGACACACGCCCTCACTGATGCATGCACTGACATACACTCATTTACAGTTACACAGTCATTGTCACACACACTGTTTAACCAACACACACTTTCACTGAAACATACACATTCACAGACATACGCACTCACTCATTCACAGTTACCCTCACTCACATTCACTGACAGACACGCATTCACCGACAGACACATACACAGCGGTGTATTTACCGGTGTAAAAACGCCGCCCCCCCAATCACCCTGGCAAATGCGCAGACACCCAAAACATTAATTTCTCAGTAGTGGTGCTGCCGTAAAGACCACAATCTATGCAAAATAATTTACATTTTACAAGGCTACTTAAACCTATCTCAGCAAACAAATATGTGGATTCAGTTACACCTTAAAACTTTTTTTCAAATTCCCAGTAAGCTACCTATAGCTCAAGGAAAAGAAAGAAGTGTCCATGTGGTTTCCAGATATTAGGATAATTCTAGAACCCGTTGTACAATAGAACAGTTTTTCCGGTTTGACAGAAAGCTATTTGTGGATGAGCATTAAATCTAAAGCATTTTTTTTTCATTTGAAATGTTCGTTTCTTATTCTGTATCCATGGGTTACACGATCAGATGTTGGTAACTGTACTGCCATATTTTTTTTTGGACAGACAGAGATTGGAATCAAAACAATGGAGTAACAGTGTTTCTGAATTCCCTAGGGATGGTGGTTTACTACCTCTGTGTTTGTGAGATTAAAGGACCACTATAGGCACCTAGACCACTTCAGCTTAATGAAGTGGTCTGGGTGCCAGGTCCATCTAGGATTAACCCTTTCTGCTGTAAACATAGCAGTTTCAGAGAAACTGCTATATGTACACTAGGGTTAATCCGGCCTCTAGTGGCTGTCTCATTGATAGCCGCTAGAGGCGCTTCCGCCATTCTCACTGTGATTTTCACAGTGAGAAGACGCCAGCGTCCATAGGAAAGCATTGAGAATGCTTTCCTATGAGATCGGCTGAATGCGCGCGCCGCGCATGCGAATTCATCCGCTGACGGGGAAAGGAGGCGGAGAGTCCCCACCGCCGAGGGAGCCCGGCGGTGGAGAAAAGGTATGTGTTTAACCCCTTCCTCACCCTAGTGTCCGGCGGGAGGGGGTCCCTAAGGGTGGGGGGGTCCTAGAGACCCTATATTTTCCTGGCACTATAGTGGTCCTTTAACCCCTTAAGGACCAAACTTCTGGAATAAAAGGGAATCATGACGTGTCAGACACGTCATGTGTCCTTAAGGGGTTAAACTTTTTCGAACTCCAGATCGATTTGGAATACTTAGAGGAACACAAACATGTATTCCTGCCCCTATAGTGTTAAAACCACTATTTAGGTGGCTTGTCCACCCTTTTCACCCTTAAAAGACAATAAAACTTACCTTATTTCCTGCGCTGCACAGGAAAATTTAGCATCTGCTGAACTGAAGTGCTGCACACTGTGAAGCAGTGCCACAGGAAGCACCCTCAGTGGCCATCTGAGGAGTGGCCCCTGGAGGTGTCCCTAGGGGGGCAATGTAAACACTGCCTTTTCTCTGAAAAAACTGTGTTTACATGAAAAGGCCTGAAGGGAATGATTATACTCACCAGGAGAAATACATTAAAGGACCACTATAGTGCGAGGAAAACATACTCGTTTTCCTGGCACTATAGTGCCCTGAGGGTGCCCCCACCCTCAGGGACCCCCTCCCGCCGGGCTCTGGAGAGAGGAAAGGGGTTAAAACTTACCTTTCTCCAGCGCCGGGCGAGGAGCTCTCCTCCTCCGATCCTCCTCCTCTCCTCCCATTCGGCTGAATGCGCACGCGCGGCAAGAGCTGCGCGCGCATTCACCCGGTCTCATAGGAAAGCATTATCAATGCTTTCCTATGGACGCTTGCATGCTCTCACTGTGATTTTCACAGTGAGAATCACGCAAGCGCCTCTAGCGGCTGTCAGTGAGACAGCCACTAGAGGATTTGAGGGCTGGATTAACCCATTTATAAACATAGCAGTTTCTCTGAAACTTCTATGTTTATAAAAAAATGGGTTAACCCTAGCTGGACCTGGCACCCAGACCACTTCATTAAGCTGAAGTGGTCTGGGTGCCTAGAGTGGTCCTTTAAGTTGTTATTCTGGTGACTATAGAGTCCCTTTAGAAAGGCCCTGCGCATATTTTACTTGTCAATGAAAGACAATTTTGAAATTTCCCATGTACTGCCCCCCTGTGGACAATGGAAATTATTACACTGAACACAAAAGTGTAACAAACTGAATTGGAATATGCTGGTAAAAAATAGCTGATTTTGAAAAATTACTGGCTATTTTTATCTAAATTTTGCAATTCAGTATTCAATTCACTTCAGTGTTGAAAGAATACAGCTCAGTGAAATCTAATATATTAATTGATTGTTGAGTTCTTGTATTCAATGAAAACCCCTTCCCTATAATATAATCTTTTTTTGTGATGCAGATTTTATACCACAGGTCATAAATAAATAAATTATTTTAAAATATACATGAATAGTTACATAAAACAGCAAAATGTTTACTTCATAAAAGAGCAGACAAAACAAACAAAATACTTTGTCATTTCATTAGAAATTATATTTTGATCAAATAAAATGGTTTGAGCAATAAAGCGATCAAGCCCAATGAATTGCATCTAACTTGAACAGCTGAGTTAGTTTGGTATTATTTTGCAATTGTTTTGTACACTTAGTAAATTTACACTTAAACTTTCTTACTGTAGATGTATTATTAAATATGAAAGTCAGAGGCGGCTGGCGAAGTTTAAAGATCGCGGGGATTAGACTCCACCCATTTAATTTGACTCCTCCTAATTTTGGCCTGGCAGACATAGTGATAAGGCGTCTTATCGCTTTGGTTATTGTAACTTTTTTTTCTCGTTATGTTAAACATACACAGTCTAATCACAATTCACGCGATGACTAGGCTCTATGTGTATGTCTGCTTAAAATAATGTGAATGAATGGTACTATATCTCTAACCTGCTAAATATAATTACATATTGACATACATTCCTCACTACAGAAAAGCTAGCTGACACACACAAGCTCGCTCACACATAAGCTCACTGACACACACACATGCTCACTACAGACAAGCTCGCTGACACACACATGCTCACTACAAACTCACACACATACAAGTTCACTGCAGACAAGCTCACTGACACACACACATGCTCACCACAAGCTCACTGACATACACATGCTCACTACAGACAAACTAACTGACACACATGCTCACTTCAGACAAGCTCACTGACACACACATGCCTACTGTAAACTCACTGACACACACACAAACACACACATGCAGGCTCACTCACTATCAGGCACACACACACAAACACACACACACATGCAGGCTCACTCACTATCAGGCACACACACACACACACACACACACAAGCTCACTCACTATCACACACAAACACACACACAATCAATCACTGTCATGGGCTGAAGCCTACCGATCACAGAAGGCTGTGGGAGAAGGGGAGGCAAAGTCTTTCCTCTTCTTTCTGGCGCATGAGTGTCTGTGAAACATAGAACGTGACGGCAGATAAGAACCATTCGGCCCATCTAGTCTGCCCAATTTTCTAAATACTTTCATTAGTCTCTGGCCTTATCTTATAGTTAGGATAGCCTTATGCCTATCCCACGCATGCTTAAACTCCTTTACTGTGTTAACCTCTACCACTTCAGCTGGAAGGCTATTCCATGCATCCACTACCCTCTCAGTAAAGTATTGCTTCCTGATATTATTTTTAAACCTTTGTCCCTCTAATTTAAGACTGTCCTCTTGTTGTGGTAGTTTTTCTTCTTTTAAATATAGTCTCCTCCTTTACTGTGTTGATTCCCTTTATGTATTTAAATGTTTCTATCATATCCCCCCTGTCTCGTCTTTCCTCCAAGGTATACATGTTAAGATCCTTTAACCTTTCCTGGTAAGTTTTATCCTGCAATCCATGAACAAGTTTAGTAGCCCTTCTCTGAACTCTCTCTAAGGAATCAATATCCTTCTGAAGATACGGTCTCCAGTACTGCGTACAATACTCCAAGTGAGGTCTCACCAATGTTCTGTACAATGGCATGAGCACTTCCCTCTTTCTACTGCTAATACCTCTCCCTATACAACCAAACATTCTGCTAGCATTTCCTGCTGCTCTATTACATTGTCTGCCTACCTGTCAGGATCGGGACAGGGATCCAACACGCAGAGTACAAACAGTAGCCAGATACGTATACCGGACCTTAGAATGGCCGGACTAACGTAAGTAGTACAGTATAGAATGGTCAAAGACAAGCCGAGGTCGAGGGTAACAGAAGACAGGTAAGCGAGAGACAAGCCGAATCAAGGGTAACAGAGATAAGCAGAGTAAGGTAAACAAGCCGGGTCAAAACCAAAAGGGATAATAGAATACACAAGCACTGAGTGACTAGAACAAGCTAGAACCACGACAGGGCAATGAGCTAATGAAAGAAGCTCTGTTAAATACCCTGTTCAGAGCAGTAACCACGCCTCCGAGGCGTCTTGATTGGTCCTGCAGCAATTGACTGACAGGTCGTTCCGGGGGAGTGTCCTGATGACTACTTCCTGCCTAGATGCTGTAAAAGGCAGTCACTCCCTCGCGGCCGGCCTAGCATGACCGGATAGACCGCGGGGAAGGGAGCCATCAGACCGTTTGGATGGAGGAACAGCTAAGTCTCTACCTCTTTCGGAGGTAGAGACCACAGGTACCCTGACAGTACCCTCCCTCTCAGATACGCCCACCGGGCGGAATGAACCGGGACGAGATGGGAAGCGAGAGTGATACGCCCTGCGGAGACGGGGAGCATGAACATCCTCCTGAGGTACCCAACTCCTCTCCTCAGGACCATATCCCTTCCAATCAACCAGATATTGTACTCTCCCCCGGGAGATTCGAGAATCAATAATAGAGTTAACCTCATACTCCTCCTGACCCTCCACCTGAACGGAGCGAGGAGGGGCTATTGTGGAGGAAAATCTGTTACATATGAGTGGTTTCAGCAATGAAACGTGAAACGAGTTCGGGATGCGTAAGGTATTAGGAAGAGCTAAACGATACGCAACTGGATTGATACGGGTCAGCACCCTGTAGGGTCCAATATAACGAGGAGCGAACTTCATGGATGGCACTTTTAAACGGATGTTCCTCGTGCTCAGCCATACCCTATCACCTGGAACAAAGACCGGAGCCGCCCTTCTACGTTTATCAGCGTGTTTCTTAACCAACATAGAGTTGTGCACAAGGATTTGTCGAGTTTGATCCCACAACGTCCTCAAATTGGCAACATGAACATCAACCGACGGCACCCCCTGGGAAGGAGAATCCGAAGGAAGAATAGACGGATGAAAACCATAATTCATGAAGAAGGGGCTTGAATGAGTAGAATCGCAAACGAGATTGTTGTGTGCAAACTCCGCCCAAGGAATCAAACCAACCCAATCATCCTGGTGTTCAGAAACAAAGCATCGTAAATATTGTTCAATTTTCTGGTTGGTACGTTCAGCAGCTCCGTTAGACTGAGGATGATAGGCAGAAGAAAAGTTTAATTTAATACCAAGTTGAGAGCAGAAGGACCTCCAAAAGCGGGAAACAAATTGGGAGCCTCTGTCCGATACAATTTGAGAGGGTATCCCATGTAGGCGAAAAATCTCCTTAGCGAATATCTCTGCCAATTCGGGAGAAGACGGGAGTTTAGGCAGGGGAATGAAGTGTGCCATCTTAGTAAACCTGTCAACCACGGTGAGGATAACAGTCTGTCTTTTAGAGATAGGTAGATCGACAATAAAGTCCATGGCCAAACAGGACCATGGTTTTTCTGGAACCTCCAAGGGGTGCAGGAATCCACATGGAAGCGTATGGGGTTGTTTGGTTTTAGTACAAACTTCACATGCAGCGATGAACTCCTCAATATCCCTCCGTAAAGCAGGCCACCAGAAGTCCTTAGAGATCAACGCGTAAGTTTTGCGAATACCAGGATGTCCCGCCATCTTGCTATTATGTAAACACTGTAAAAGTTCCAGTTGAAGAGCAGGAGGAACGAAATGACGGCCCGCAGGAGTCTGTTTAGGTGCTAGATGTTGCAACTTAATGATCTCGGTCAGTAATGGAGAATGAATCCTGAGATTCGTATTAGCAATGATATTGCATTTCGGAACTATAGAAGAAAGAACTGGTTCAGGAACAGTAGAAGGTTCATATTGGCGAGATAATGCATCGGCTTTAGAGTTTTTAGAACCAGGTCTGTAAGTCAGTACATAATTGAAGTGAGTCAGGAATAAGGACCAACGAGCTTGTCTAGAGGATAAGCGCTTAGCCTCCCCAATATAGGACAAGTTTTTGTGGTCCGTCAAAATCGTAATAGGGTGTAGGGTCCCCTCCAACAAATGTCTCCACTCCTTTAAGGCTTTAATGACTGCTAACAGTTCCCTTTCCCCGATGTCATATCTGCTCTCAGGCCCAGAAAATTTCTTAGAGAAGAAACCACAAGGGTGTAACGGTTTATCCACCCCTAACCTTTGAGACAGAACAGCCCCAACTGCTGTCTCAGAGGCATCAACCTCAAGCAAGAAAGGCAGAGTCGTATCAGGATGGACTAGAATGGGAGCCGAGGCAAAAAGTTCCTTGAGAGTCTTGAAAGCACCAAGAGCTTCCTTAGACCAGAACTTAGTATCAGCCCCTTGTTTGGTCATATTGGTAATAGGCGCAATGATAGAGGAGTATCCTTTAATGAAGCGCCTATAGTAGTTGGAAAAACCAATAAACCTTTGGATAGCTTTGAGTCCTTTGGGCAAGGGCCAGTCTAAAATAGATTGGAGTTTTACAGGATCCATTTTAAAACCTTCCCCAGAAATCACGTATCCAAGAAAGTCTACCTGAGACTGATCAAAACTGCACTTCTCCAATTTGCAATATAGACCATGTTGCAGCAGCTTGTGTAATACCTTTCTGACCTGTCTATGGTGAGTCTCAATCTCCTTAGAGTGTATTAGTATGTCGTCCAGGTAAACAATAACACAATCATGCTGAAACTCCCTAAGTACCTCATTAATCAAATCTTGAAATACTGCAGGCGCATTGCATAGTCCAAATGGCATAACAGTGTATTCGTAATGGCCATACCGGGTATTGAATGCCGTCATCCACTCGTGACCTTGCTGGATTCTCACCAAATTGTAAGCCCCTCTGAGATCTAACTTGGTGAAGATTTTGGAGCCCTTAAGACGATCAAATAACTCGGTAATCAGTGGGATAGGATAGGCATTTCTGACAGTTATTTTATTCAAGCCTCGGTAATCGATACATGGTCTCAGCGTGCCATCCTTCTTCTTAATGAAAAAGAACCCAGCCCCGGCCGGAGAAGAAGACCTCCTGATGAATCCCTTTTCTAAATTCTCCCGAATATACTCCTCTAGAACCGAGTTTTCCTGAACAGACAAAGGATATACATGGCCCCTCGGAGGCATAGTGCCGGGTAGAAGCTTAATCTTACAGTCAAATGACCTGTGTGGAGGCAAAGAATCGGCATTCTTCTTGTCAAACACTGCCCTTAAGTCTAGGTAAAGGTCTGGTATTTGTCTTTCTGTGGACTGAGTAGGATTCTCCGGTATGTTAATATTAGCTAATGGAGAAACCTTGCACAAACACCGATCCTGGCAACCCTGGCCCCACGAGAGTATCTCTCCTAACTCCCAATCGATAATAGGGTTATGTTTTTTCAACCATGGGTACCCCAGAACTATGGGAACGGAAGGAGACGAAATGAGCATAAGAGATAAATTCTCCACGTGTAGGATACCAACATTTAAATCAATGGGTATGGTCTCACGAAAGATAACAGGGTCTAGTAGTGGTCTACCATCTATGGCCTCAACGGCCAAAGGTGTCTCCGTTAGCTGGGATGGGAAATTGTTCTTACTAGCAAAGGCTTGGTCGATAAAATTCTCAGCAGCACCGGAATCTATCAATGCCATAGCCCTTACTACTTCCTTCCCCCAAGTTAAGGAAACTGGTAGCAGAAGCCTGTGATCTTTATAATTAGGAGTAGAGGACAAAATAGAAACACCCAAGGCCTGTCCTCTAGAGAGACTTAGGTGCGAGCGTTTCCCGGGCGGTTAGAACAGTTCGAGAGTAAATGACCCTTGGCCCCACAATACATACACAAACCCTCTCTTCTCCTGTGCTGTCTTTCCTCCTCAGAGAGGCGGGTATACCCTATCTGCATAGGTTCAGTAAGCAAAGATATCGTGGAGTCAGGACTTGGAAAAGCGGGAGCTAACCTAAAAGAAGGTCTCTGGTTCCTCTCTCGAGTGTTCTGTCTCTCTCTTAGACGTTCATCTATACGAGAGATGAACGAAATTAAATCCTCTAAATTCTCAGGGAGTTCTCTGGTAGCAACCTCATCAAGGATTACATCAGATAGGCCATTCAAAAATACATCCATATACGCCTGCTCATTCCACTTGATTTCTGCCGCCAGAGACCTGAACTCTAGTGCATAATCCACCAGTGTTCGGTTCTCCTGTCTCAGGCGCAACAGTAATCTGGCTGCATTAACCTTTCTACCTGGAGGGTCAAATGTTCTTCTAAAAGCAGCTACAAATGCGTTATAGTTATAAACTAATGGGTTATCGTTCTCCCATAGTGGGTTGGCCCATCTCAGAGCTTTCTCAATGAGTTGGCTGATAATAAATCCTACTTTTGCCCTATCTGTAGGATAAGAGCGAGGTTGCAATTCAAAGTGGATACTAATTTGGTTTAAAAAACCACGACACTTCTCAGGAGCCCCACCATAGCGTACTGGGGGGGTAATGTGAGAAGAAGCACCCACTGTGGCTACCTCTAGACCTGAACCGACAGGAGAAACAGGGGTATTACGTATCTCCTCTGGTGGGTTATTGGCACAAGCTAATAGAGCCTGTAGCGCAAGCGCCATCTGATCCATTCTGTGATCCATGGCTTCAAACCTAGGATCAGGAGCAGCCAGCTTACTGTTTGTACTTGCAGGATCCATTGGCCCTGTCGTAATGTCAGGATCGGGACAGGGATCCAACACGCAGAGTACAAACAGTAGCCAGATACGTATACCGGACCTTAGAATGGCCGGACTAACGTAAGTAGTACAGTATAGAATGGTCAAAGACAAGCCGAGGTCGAGGGTAACAGAAGACAGGTAAGCGAGAGACAAGCCGAATCAAGGGTAACAGAGATAAGCAGAGTAAGGTAAACAAGCCGGGTCAAAACCAAAAGGGATAATAGAATACACAAGCACTGAGTGACTAGAACAAGCTAGAACCACGACAGGGCAATGAGCTAATGAAAGAAGCTCTGTTAAATACCCTGTTCAGAGCAGTAACCACGCCTCCGAGGCGTCTTGATTGGTCCTGCAGCAATTGACTGACAGGTCGTTCCGGGGGAGTGTCCTGATGACTACTTCCTGCCTAGATGCTGTAAAAGGCAGTCACTCCCTCGCGGCCGGCCTAGCATGACCGGATAGACCGCGGGGAAGGGAGCCATCAGACCGTCTGGATGGAGGAACAGCTAAGTCTCTACCTCTTTCGGAGGTAGAGACCACAGGTACCCTGACACTACCTTTAAGTCATCAGAAATAATCACCCCTAAATCCCTTTCCTCAGATGTTGAGGTTAGGACTCTAAAATACAATCTCCTGCCGCAAGATAGAAAACTGTCTACAGATTAGACAACAACCAAACCTCCAAAAAGTGGAACGTGAAACAAATGCATAGCAACTATTACACTGAACTAAGTCTGCCATTCCAACGAGGTGAATAATTTAAATCAAACAAATTTTACCTTTTTATTTATCCTCCTGAATAACTCAGATTACCTCCAGTTTATCTCCAGAATATCTCCAACCACACACACTTAGAAGCAACACTATCCAGAATATCTCCAACCACACACTTAGAAGCAACACTCTCCAGAATATCTCCAACCACACACTTAGAAGCAACACTCTCCAGAATATCTCCAACCACACACACTTAGAAGCAACACTCTCCAGAATATCTCCAACCACACACACTTAGAAGCAACACTCTCCAGAATATCTCCAACCACACACTTAGAAGCAACACTCTCCAGAATATCTCCAACCACACACTTAGAAGCAACACTTAGATGAAGCAACCAAGCTATATTAGCCAAGCTAATGACAACAACCCTTATATACTCCTAAAATCACCACCCACTAGGAATGTTTAACACCTGGGTAGGCCTCTGCTTATTTGCAAACAATAGCTAATTTAAACAGCAATCAATAGCAAGTAGCTAACTAATCAAATCAAATGCCTTATAATTACCAACAGGAAATCAAACCTTGTGCAATCAGTAACCTTTTCCTACAGATGAATCTTACCTGTAACAGTAAAAAAGAAAACTCTTGGCACAAATCTTAGACAGTTGAGGCTTCTGTAAAACTCTCCAGAATATCTCCAACCACACACACTTAGAAGCAACACTTAGATGAAGCAACCAAGCTATATTAGCCAAGCTAATGACAACAACCCTTATATACTCCTAAAATCACCTCCCACTAGGAATGTTTAACACCTGGGTAGGCCTCTGCTTATTTGCAAACAATAGCTAATTTAAACAGCAATCAATAGCAAGTAGCAAACTAATTGAATGCCTTATAATTACCAACAGGAAATCAAACCTTGTGCAATCAGTAACCTTTTCCTACAGATGAATCTTACCTGTAACAGTTAAAAAGGAAACTCTTAGCTCCAGAATATCTCCAACCACACACACTTAGAAGCAACCAGGGGCGGACTGACCACTCGCGCACATCGGTCATGGACCGAGGGCCCGGCCGCACAGCCATGCTCCAGCTAGAGAGATCAGAGATCTCTCCAACTGGAACGGCAACAAAAATAAAACAATTTCATCGATAGGTTGTGGGGCCCCTGATGGAGTGCAGGGCCCCACAACCTACCGCTCTACATGTCACCCGCCCCCCTCCCCCATCCTCAAAGGAGACCAGGCATCTTCACCTCCTCTCTGCCAGGTCTCCTTCTCGTGTCCCTCGTGGCTCTGTGTGATGGGAGGGAACAGGAAGTGACATCACTTCCTGTTTACTCCTCTCAAACAGAGCCCAATCAGCAGGGGAAGGAGCAGCAGTCTGGGAGACAAGAGGAAGCAGAGAGAATGGCAGGCACTAATCACCCTTCCCCTCTCCCACTGTGTCCCTAATCACCCCCCCCCCCTGTCACTACTCACCCCCCCTGTCACTAGTCACCCCCCTCTGTCACTAGTCACCCCCCCTCTGTCACTACTCACCCCCCCTGTATCACTAGTCACCCCCCCGTGTCACTAGTCACCCCCCCGTGTCACTAGTCACCCCCCTGTCTCTAGTCCCCCCCGTGTCACTAGTCACCCCCTGTGTCACTAGTCACCCCTCCCTGTCACTAGTCACCCCCCTGTGTCACTAGTCACCCCCCCGTCACTAGTCACCCCCCTGTGTCACTACTCACCCCCCCTGTGTCACTACTCACCCCCGTGTCACTACTCACCCCCCTGTGTCACTACTCACCCCCCCACTGTGTCACTACTCACCCCCACTGTGTCACTCGTCACCCCCCGTGTCACTAGTCACCCACCTCACTGTGTCACTAGTCACCCCCCCTCACTGTGTCACTAGTCACCCCCCCACTGTGTCACTAGTCACCCCTTCACTGTGTCACTATTCACCCCCCTCCCACTGTGTCCCTAATCACCTCCCCGTCACTACTCACCCCCCCGTCACTAGTCACTCCCCCGTCACTAGTCACCCCTCCTGTCACTACTCACCCCCTGTGTCACTACTCACCCCCCCTGTGTCACTACTCACCGCCCTGTCACTAGTCACCCCCCCGTGTCATTAGTCACTCCCCCTGTCACTAGTCACCACCCTGTGTCACTAGTCCCCCCCACTGTGTCACTAGTCACCCCCCACTGTGTCACTAGTCACCCCTCCCTGTCACTAGTCACCCCTCCCTGTCACTAGTCACCCCCCGTCACTAGTCACCCCCCCTCACTGTGTCACTAGTCACCCCCCACTGTGTCACTAGTCACCCCCACTGTGTCACTCGTCACCCCCCGTGTCACTAGTCACCCACCTCACTGTGTCACTAGTCACCCCCCCACTGTGTCACTAGTCACCCCCCCTCACTGTGTCACTAGTCACCCCCCCACTGTGTCACTAGTCACCCCTTCACTGTGTCACTATTCACCCCCCTCCCACTGTGTCCCTAATCACCTCCCCGTCACTACTCACCCCCCCGTCACTAGTCACTCCCCCGTCACTAGTCACCCCTCCTGTCACTACTCACCCCCTGTGTCACTACTCACCCCCCCTGTGTCACTACTCACCCCCCTGTCACTAGTCACCCCCCCTGTGTCATTAGTCACTCCCCCTGTCACTAGTCACCACCCTGTGTCACTAGTCCCCCCCCCACTGTGTCACTAGTCACCCCCCACTGTGTCACTAGTCACCCCTCCCTGTCACTAGTCACCCCTCCCTGTCACTAGTCACCCCCCGTCACTAGTCACCCCCCCTCACTGTGTCACTAGTCACCCCCCACTGTGTCACTAGTCACCCCCTCACTGTGTCACTAGTAACCCCCTCACTGTGTCACTAGTCACCCTCCCTCAATGTGTCCCTAGTCACCCCCTCCCTCTGTGTCACTTGTCACCTCAGTCACTAGTCATCCTCCCTCTGTCACTAGTCACCCCCTCCCTCACTCTGTCACTAGTCACCCCCTCCCTCACTCTGTCACGAGTCACCCCTCCCTCTGTCACTAGTCACTTCCTCCCTAAGTCTGTCACCCCCTCCCTCCCTCTGTCACTATGTCACCCCCACCCGCCCTCTGTCACTAGTCACCCCTTCCTCCCTCTGTCACTGTGTCACCCCCACCCTCTGTCACTAGTCACCCCTCCCTCTGTCACTAGTCTCTCTCTGTCACTAGTCACGTCCTCCCTCTGTCACCATGTCACCCCCTCCCTCACTGTGTCACTACCTCCCTCACTCTGTCACTGTGTCACCCCCTCCCTCCCTCTGTCATTAGTCATCCCCTCCCTCACTCTGTCACTAGTCATCCCCTGCCTCACTCTGTCACTAGTCACCCCCTCCCTCACTCTGTCACTAGTCATCCCCTCTCTCACTCTGTCACTAGTCACCCACTCACTCTAGTGACAGAGTGAGGGAGGGGATGACTAGTGACAGAGTTAAGGAAGGAGTGACTAGTGACAGAGGGAGGGAGGGGGTGACTAGTGACAGAGTAAGGGAGGGAAGGGGTGACTAGCGTGAGGGACACAGAGTGAGGGAGGGAATGGGTGACACAGTGACAGAGGGAGGGGGTGACTAGTGACAGAGTGCGGGAGTGGGTGACTAGTGACAGAGGGAGGGATGGGGTGACTAGTGACAGTCACCACCTCCCTCACTCTGTCACTAGTCACCATCTCCCTCACTCTGTCACTGTGTCACCCCTCCCTCTGTCACTAGTCACCCACTGCCGCACTCTGTTAATAGTCACCCTCTCCCTCTGTCACTGTGTCACCCATTCCCTCCCTCACTCTGTCACTAGTCACCCCCTTCCTCACTCTGTCACTAGTCACCCACTCCCTCCCTCACTCTGTCACTAGTCACCCCCTCTCTCACTATGTCACCAGTCATCCCTTCCTTCCCTCACTCTGTCACCAGGCATCCCTTCCCTCACTCTGTCACCAGTCACCCCTTCCTTCCCTCACAGTGACAGAGTTAGGGAGGGAGTGACTAGTGACAGAGGGAGGGAGGGGGTGACACAGTGACAGAGTGAGGGGGTGACTAGTGACAGAGTGAGGGGGTGACTAGTGAGGGAGGGGGTGACTAGTGACAGAGCGGGTGACACAGTGACAGAGTTAGGGACGGAGTGACTAGTGACAGAGAGAGGGATGGGGTGACTAGTGACAGTCACCCCCTCCCTCACTCTGTCACCAGTCATCCCATCACTCTGTCACCAGTCATCCCCTCACTCTGTCACCAGTCATCCCCTCATTCTGTCACCAGTCATCCCTTCCCTCCCTCACTTTGCCACTAGTCATCTCTTCCCTCCCTCACTCTGCCACTAGTCACCCATTCTCTCAATCTGTCACTAGTCACCCCCTCTCCCTCCCTCTGTCACTAGTCACCCACTCCCTCACTCTGTCACCAGTCACCCCCCTCACTGTGTCTCCCACTCACTCTGCCACCACTCAACCCCTCCCTCACTCTGCCACCAGGTACCCCCTCAATCTGCCACCTGTCACAACCTCCCACACTCTTCCACCTGTCACCTTTTCCCGCACACACTCTGTCACCTGTCACATATGCATTCACACTGACACTATATACAAAAAAAGCACATGTAGTCATCCAGACATGCACAAGTGCATTCACACAGACTTAAATACAAACATGATAAAATACCCAGATGTAGGGAGTATGTTCTGGAATAATAGAATTGAGATCCTCAAAATAATTACAATAATCTAAGAGTAAATAGTAGTGTAGCATAGATGAACCAAAATTGGTGGTAATTGTAATCATTTTGAGGATCTCAATTCTATTATTCCAGAACATACTCCCTACATCTGGGTATTTTATCCAGATGGTCAGAGTATTTTTTGTTGTTTGTATTTGAGTCTGTGTGAATGCACTTATGCATGTATTTTTTGTTGTCTCGTAAATAGGGGTTAAGCCCCAGGACACCTCTGGAGTGTCCATTGAGGTGTATTTCTACCAGTTGAGAGGGGTTCCAACTTTAGGACCCACCGACACAAATAACCTCCGCCTACGAGGCTTACCTGAGGGCCCAGATGACGACCTGCAAGGGCTTGTACTCACCATCCTCAAACCGTTACTTCCGAATATACCAGAGGAACATTGGCACATTGAAAGGGCACACAGGGCCCTGAGAAGCCAAAGGAACGATACAACTGCCCCGAGAGACGTAATTCTCCGATTCCTGCATTACAGGAGTGATATCCCTTTACCACGATCTGGCGCCCTCCACACTGCAACGAAGGAGAGACTGGCGCCCCATCACTGACGCCTTGAGAGGAGCCGGCATCAAATACGCTTGGGGCTTTCCCTTCAAATTGATGGTGTTCCGTGGGGACAGGGCGCACATCCTGGCCCCGGGAGGTGATCCGCATCGACTGCTCCGTGGTTTGGGCGTCCAGCCGCCACCCGACCTCCCCAACGTAGCGATGTATCCGGAGGGCCTTCCCCAGCTGCAGACGGAGTGGCGCGAGTCAGGACCGAGAGGACACAACTAATTGCGGAGGGTATCGTATTATAGGGCCGCAGAATGCCACTCTCTCCAGGGGGTATCGCGCCCAGGGGTGTCCGGGGGATGGCTATGTCTTATTGGGAGGGGGATATGTTGAGGGGTGCTCCTGATCCAGCCCCGGGCCATAACCTATACACGACTCGATTTTACTCAGTAACGCTCCTTGTAAAATCCGAATACAGGGGCTACTGGCCATGAAGGCCTAGGTGGACGCCTCCGCTCCTTATACTCATGGGTTGCAATCGGACTAAGGTAATATTCTGCCTTTATTCGGGGTCTTGCTCAGGCCGCAGTGGCACCGTTGGAGTGGTGATCATTTGGGGTGGGGGGGGCCGGGGGGGATACCGCCCAAACTGCCCGAGTTTTGGTTCGCCCAGTCTGGGTACCGACACTCTACCACGAGCCATGGGGTTACATGTGGACTGACCCCCCAAGTGGGACTTTTGCCTACCATTGACATTGTTATGCAGTTTTTTGTTATTGTTTTTGCTTTTCTTATACCCGGGTTTGTATATGGGACCCCCATGGGATGCGGTCCGTATGTTAGCCATGGCCTTTACGTGACCTTCTGCCCACCTTGATTGGGAGCTTATAGTTAATAGTTAATAGTACGGCCGAGTGGAATGGGACCCTAGCATACCCGCAGGGTTTTTAAGCTTTGTTAACATTGTAAGGCGACCCTTAAAACACACATAAAAACGAAACATGTGAGGGGGGGAGAAAATAATAATAATACAAAATAAAAAAAAAATAATTAAAAAAAAATAAAAAAATTTAAAGTGACAAACACAAAAACTACAAAAAAAAAAAAAAAAAAAACATACGTAAAAACGAATAAAGCAGTCTACGAAACTCTAAAAGCATAAAAATATATAAAAATAAAATAAAAATATAAAAGATGTATAATGTAAATAAACATGATTTACAGCGCTATTACGACTGTTGCCAGAGGTACAGCAGACAGGGAAGGGATGAGCAATCCTGCTATACTTCATAAGCTGTTTATATGAACACCAAACACTACGTTATGCTGTTGCTTTGTTGGCAGGGGGGGGTGGGAGGGGCGCCCACAGATAACACCTTCCGTTGGCGGGGGGATAACACACGACTGTTTCGGAATTATGGTTGTACGGGCATGTGCGAATCTAGTTGACACTACAATTCACCACATCCCAGATAGGCCAAGCATTAGAACCCTGACCTGCCCATGCTCCAAAATACACATAGCCTTAGCACTTACAGGGTCAAAGGGGAGTTGAAACCTATAATATATCACCCAATATGGGCGTTAACCTTATGTCACTACCCATAATTTCCAAGTTAGATTCCGAGATACCCCTAATCCCAACGTCTGATGCTAAAGGCCCTATTGCCCGGCCCTGAGCGGGAGCACCTTTGGTTTCTTAAGGGAGATTTGGGATGCCCTCAGACGAGTGGGGTGGTTGCCAAGGGAGGCCACTGGGAGGCGGGACACCTGCGCACTCACGACAGCCCTGGCAGAGGTCAAGCATAGCGGGACTGGGAACCTGGCGCACATGCTAGTTGTTGGGACCCCTATTAAGGTAGACGGCACTGTTCTTGGCTGCCTCAAAATGGTATAGGGACACTGCCCCGAATTGGGTAATATGTGTTCTAACGAAAAGGTTGCCTTGTGATAAATCATTTTGATATCTGTTTCACCGAGTTTATCGGGTTATGTTATACCTTCCATTTTTGTATTAATGACAGAGGATTGGTTTGAATATACTCAAGCCATGCATATGGTCACTGTTACTGTTATATCTGATGAAGCACAAGATTACGACCCTAGACGGCCTTACTCGCTTTAACGCACCACCTGCCTAGTATGAGTTTTAGGGGCCCCCATAGGTGTGAGGTGGGACCGAGTATAGAGGCGCGGGAGTGGATGTGGAGCCTGGAAAGCCGCCTCACCTCCATATCCCCCTACTTTCCCCCTATGGGGAGTAGGGTCTATGAGCTTAAGTTCCCCGGAATTTACTAAGCAACTGTCGCAGTAGAGAATAGTCATGTCGGAGGGGATGGGGATTTGCTCCTTGAAGCCTAGAGGTCAAAACCGTATTCGATGCGCGCGTAGGAGTAGGAGCTTTGGGGATCCTCAGTTTCCTCCTTGCGTTGAGCGTGGCGGAGACGTGGGCAAGCGCTACCCACTACATTCTGGCGATTAGTGAGTCCAGAATCACTGTTGCATCCGGCTCAGTCCAGATGCCATTATCTTTTTTCTCTTCTCCTCCTTCCCTATCTTTTTCTCTCTCTTTTTCTCCCATTCTCCTTCTCTCGGGGGTGGCGTTCGGGGGGTTGGTACCTTGTGAGAGCCCTGGGGCGCGGCTGCAACTCACCAGTCGTATACAGAGAATCAGTAGCATTGTAGTACTAAACATACTCCATGATGGAGCTCAAGATCACCACGTTGAATGTTAAGGGCTTGAACGCCCCCAAGAAGCGGCGCCTCCTCTTCAAGGAGTTAAGGAGGATGACCTCGGAAATAGCCTACTTACAAGAGACACACCTCCCTAAACAGGCCGCCTTTAGACTTCGGGACCATACATTCACGGGTTCATTCGAAGCTAGATCACGTCGTAAACTTAATGGAGTGGCCATTGTCATTAAACGTACTTGCCCCTTTCAGATGTCAACTCAAGATGCCGACCCGGAGGGACGCTATCTATTTGTTTCTGGCACTTTGCACTCACACTGCGTACATCTAATTAATATTTACGCACCGAACCAGCCGGACGCCGCCTTTTGGGATGTGATTAGAGGCAAGATTGCCGCACTGCCTCATGGACTGATTCTCATGGGGGGGGATTTTAATGCCACCCCATGCCCGGCTGCGGACAGGAGCTCGAGAGTCGGAGGCCCGAGGTCACAGGGGATGGGAGGACAAGACCGGATACTGAAAAAATTTATTGCAGGTACAGGATTAGTAGACGTCTGGAGGGCACAACACCCAATGGATCGGGATTACACGTTCTACTCGGCCCCCCATGGCACCTATTCCAGGATAGACTTGTTCCTGGTCAATGCAACGGGGTTGTCCAGGATAGTTCGATCGGAGGTTGGTAATATATCATGGTCGGACCACGCGGATGTCTCCATTACACTTGGAAACCTATGTATAGCGAGCCCTTGGACCTGGAGACTAAACGCATCTCTATTGAGGGACACCGGGATAATGGAACAGATTCGGAAGGACATTTTAGAATACTTTGTCACAAATACCACCCCAGACGTGAGCGTTAGTACAGTATGGGCGGCGCATAAAGCAGTGATTCGGGGGAATCTCATTAAATTGGCCACAAGGAAGAAGAAACTGAAGCATCATCAACTCGACACTCTACTGAAACAACTGAGGAATCTAGAGCAGAAACACCAATCCGCGCCGGATGTTACGACATACGAACAGCTGGGGGCGGTTAGGAGGAACATACGTACCCTACTGCTGGACGATACGGCCAGATCTATGGCGTGGTCGAAACGCACGTTCTTTGACAAAGCCAACAAAATGGACACCCTGCTGGCTAGAACGCTACGGCCTAGACAAACCCGGCCCCACATCACGGCCATTAGACACCCGGACGGCACGACTAAAACTAATCCGGCGGAAATCGCGCAGGTTTTCGAGAAATTCTACGAACATCTATACAATCATACTCCAGGTGATAACACCCGGGGGGAGCAGGGGGAGGGCGACATCTTGCGCTATCTGGAAGACCTCGATCTGACCAAACTGACCGGAGAGGCAGCGGCTAACCTAGCGGTGGAGATCAGCGAGAAAGAAGTTGATAGCGCTATCTCGAGCCTGAAGGGTAACAAAGCGCCGCGACCGGATGGCTTCGACGGGTCATACTACAAGACCTTCAGAGAGGAGCTTGTCCCTCACTTGACTGCACTATTCAATCGCTTAAGACAGGGGGAACGTCTAGGCCCTGAGATGGCACTAGCCACTATTGTGTTACTGCCCAAGCCTGAGAGGGACCCGCTCCAACCTGAAAACTACAGACCCATATCGTTAATAAACCATGACCTGAAAATATTGGCAAAGATACAGGCGGAAAGGTTGACTCCGCTTCTGAACTCTCTTATACATGCGGACCAAGTCGGATTCATTCCAGGACGGCAATTGTTCGAGAACACCAGGCGGAACGTCGACCTTATTTGGAAACAAGTGGCCACCGGAGTTCCTTCTCTAGTGGTCTCCATTGACGCTGAGAAGGCCTTTGATAGGGTCAGATGGCGATTCTTGTTCTCAGTATTGGAACATCTTGGCTTCCCAGAAGAATACATACAAGTCACCAAAGCGATGTATCATAACGTACGGGCACAGATACAGATTACGGGAGCCCCACTACACCCGTTTCAGCTGCATAACGGAACCAGGCAGGGGTGCCCTCTCTCTCCCCTACTATTCGTGCTGGCACTAGAACCCTTACTACAGGCAATACGTAAATGTCCGAATATTAGAGGGGTCAGAGTAGGGGATAAGGAGTTCACAGTCTCCGCCTATGCCGATGACGTCCTTCTGACAGTCACAAACCCGATCGAGTCCTTGTTTGCATTACAGGAAGAGATACGTGTCTATGGGGAACTATCCGGGTACAGGGCGAATATCCAGAAATCCAGTGCAATGTCAATAGGGTTACCGGAAGCTGATATCTCCCTGATAAAGGAAAAGTATCAAATTCGGATGGAATCGAACTCCTTAAAATATCTAGGCGTTAACCTAACGGCAGACCCCGGAAGGCTATACGCAGAAAACTATGAACCCATGTTACGGACACTGATAGGGGACCTAGACAAGTGGACGGATAACCCTATCTCCTGGATAGGGCGTATTAACTCTGTGAAAATGAACATTCTACCCCGTCTCCTATTCCTGTTTCAGGCTTTGCCAGTACGAATCACGAAATCTCAACTGGTGCCGTTACAGAGGGCGATAGGCGATTTTGTCTGGCAAAATAAGAGACATAGGATAGCCAGACAAGTCTTATATAGGAGAAAGGATAGAGGGGGACTAGGGTTGCCGAACCTGTACTTCTATCACCTGGCAGCCCAGCTAACCCAGGTGGCCATGTGGCACTCCCCAATGGGGGAAAGAAGGTGGGTGGAGATAGAATCCATGATGGTGGGTCTAGATGTCCCCCAGTTTACCTTATGGGTCCCGAAGGACAAAAGGCCGATGATAAGGGTAACATGCCCGGCCATATTTAATTCCCTTTCCCTATGGGATGCTAACAGCGTCAAATATGGGCTTACTTCATCCCCCTCCCCCTATGGCTCCGATACTCTGGAACAGAGACTTCCCTCCTGGGATGTCCCCTAGAAACTTCCGAAACATTGAAAAGACTGGATTAGAACGTATCCACCAACTATATAAAAACTGGGAACTTATACAATTCGAAGAACTTCAGCAAGGTAACCACTTGACCCCAGCGGACTTTTTTCGCTATATCCAGATATGAGACTTCGCTAGGAGACCTTGCATTAAAGCAGCAGCCCAGTGTAAGCTGTCTTTCTACGAAAGATTATGTCTAGAGGGTAACACACCCAAGGGCATGATCACGATCCTATACGCTCACCTTAGCACTGAAACTAAGGAATGGGGCAGATTGAAATACACTGATAAATGGGAAGCAGACTTGGGGGAGGAATTGGAGGGCATAGAGTGGCAGGAGATATGGGAAGCAAACAGAAACGTCTCCATCTGTGTTACGATGCAAGAACAGGCATGGAAGACCATGTTCAGATGGTATTCTACACCGGTGACCCTACACAAAATGCGGAAAGTAGATACAGACGACTGTTGGAGGGGATGCGGATTAAGAGGCACTTACATCCACATGTGGTGGGAATGCCCCAAAATACAAGGCTTTTGGAAATCAGTAGAAGGTCTGCTGAAACAAACGTTCGGTAAGCCTTTGGTCATGAACCCGTGGATCTACCTACTCAACAGGTCCATCGAGGGATGGACGAAGAGAGAACAGAAACTGGTACACACGATCACTCTAAGTGCGCGCAGAGCGATAGCTACAGCATGGCTCTCACCCGAGGGACCAGAGTTCCGAGGGGTTATATCCAGGATACGGGAAAGCAGAGTCATGGATGACCTGACCGCGAGATTGAAGGGGATGGCTATATCTTTCCAGAGGACCTGGGAACCTTGGGATAACAGTCTGGTGGGCTCCAGTAGCGACTGAAGGGATACGAACGAGTGAATAACTAGGTGCCAGGGCCGTGGGATACTGACGGTGTCCTGGACTCTGTTGACCTTGACCGGCCCTCCCCAGGCCCCCCCCCTCTTTTTTCTTTCCCTGCCTACACCTGCTTTATCTCTTTTTCCTTCTCTCCCTATTCTTCTTCTCCTAGTCTTTTCTTTTTTCTCCTAATTCAGTCCTATTTCAGGCCTTGATCTGGCCTGTATGGGCTTCGGCCCATTAGTATATAGGGGTATATTTCCTTTTTACGTCTCATTCTTCTTAGTATTTTTCCTTTTTCTTTTCGTATATTATTTTATCTGTCTCCCGGGCATGTTTCAACAAACGGAGAAACGAGGATGCTTAAAGGTAGACCTGGCGCATACAGAGTTAGAGCTCCATATTCAGCTGCATAGCCTGGAATAATTATAAAACCCTAGATAGGTGGCGAAGAACGAAGAAACCAAAGAGAGGCTTATTTATATGTACTCTTGTACACTACATCACTGTAAGATTCTCTTCAAAGAGGGCTTCTGCGCTAACCTAAACATTACTAAAATCTTGCTGCTCATATTTTGGGTAAAAATAAAGAATTAAAAAATTAAAAATCCTCGATGGGAGGCAAGTGAAGTAGGAAGTATAGAGTGGCTTGTCGGGTGTGCTGATGTTAATCGTTATGGTTACACTATTATTCTTTGTATTTCGGCTTCTGCGCAAGCCACACAGTTGTATTCCTCTTGCCTTACCTATCGTATGCAAAAATAAAGAATAAAAAAAAATAAAAAAAATTTACAATATACAAAATATATGTGTCTACAAAAACAATAGTGTGATTCTTGCAGGTTCAGGCCAGTGAACCATGCATGTTGTTAATGTGAGTTTCACTGTGTATTTTATTTGGCAATGATGAAACTACCAAGTGCAATTTTATATCATGTTTTTATGCCACTATTAATGTGTTTGTTTCATAACATGGGCGTGCCTTTTTTTCTGAATAAATATTTTGTTTGCTCAATTGTTAAAGCTGCCGATAAGCAGTATATGACTGGATGTGTTTGTCTCTGCATGATTGTCTGAATTTGTCTTTGAATAAATGTTTGTGCTTGTGCATATGTGTTTCTTTTTGCATAAAAGTTGGTGTCACTGTCTGAATGATTTTTAATGTATTTATGTGAATGACTCTGCAGGCTTGTCCCTGTGCGTATGTTGTGTATATCCATGTGTCCTTACAATAAGACATGTGCAATTTGGTTCGGTCCGAATGAAAATTCGGAAGAATTTCGGACATTTGGATGCTTCCGAATGTCCGAAGTGCCGGATTTCGGAAGACCCGAACCGAATTGCCAAAGTGCCGAATTACAGAAGTGTTGAAGTGCTTCGGACTTCGGAAAAGTGGCAAAACGGGTATGGGTAGTATTGGGGTTGGGGTAAAGTTAGGGATAGGGGTTGGGGTAGGGTTAGGGGTAGCGTTAGGAGTAGTGATAGGGGTAAGGTTAGAGCTAGGAGTAGGGTTAGGGTAGGGAGTAGGGTAAGGGTTGGGTTAGGAGTAGGGGTAGGGATAGGGTGGAGGTACCTCTACCCCTAACCTACCTCTACCCCTAACTCTTACTTACCCCTAACCCTACTCCTAACCCTACTCCTAATCTAACCATAACCCTACTATTAACCCTAACTCTAACCCTACCCCTAACCCTACTCCTAACTCTACTCCTAACCCAACCCTAACCTAACCTTAACCCTGCTCTTAACACTACTCCTAAGCCTACTTCTAACCCTACTTCCAACCCTAACCCTACTCATAACCCTAGCCCTACTCCTAACCCTAACCCTACTCCTAACTCAACCCTAATCCTAACCCTACTCCTAACTCTACTCCTAACCCAACCCTAACCCTACTCCTAGCCCTACTCCTAACCTAACGCTAACCCTGCTCTTAACCCTACCCCTAACCCTACTCCTAACCCAACCCTAACCTAACCCTAACCCTGCTCTTAACCCTACCCCTAACCCTACTTCTAACCCTACCCTAACCTAACCCTGCTCTTATCCCTACTCCTAACCCAACTCTACTCCTAACCCAACTCCTAACCCTAGCCCTACTCCTAACCCTACCCCTACTCCTAACTCTACTCCTAACCCAACTCTAAGTGCCAAAGTGCCGAAGCTATGAAGTCCAGAATTTCAGGAAGTGACGAATTGCCAAAGTTCGAAAGTGCCGAAGCGAACTGAATTTGTTGCCCATGCACATCCCTACTTGCAATGAGTAGTGCGGGTTTTTTTTGGTGTACACTGCACTTTTCTTCTAGATGCCAGTTCTACCTCTTTGTGGATCTGATCTATTGTTTTTTTTTGTCCCTGGTGTTTATATCGAGGTACTAGACGTGTGCAATTCGTTTTGGTCCGAATGCGAATTCGGACGAATTTCTGGAAATTCGGACATTCGGGTACTTCCGAATGTCCGAACAGATGAATTGTCGAAGTTCCGAAATTACTGAATTTCCGAAGTGTCGGAGTGCCGAAGTTCCGAAGCACAGTATTGCCTAAGAACTAATATACTTACCCAGTGGAAGAATGAAGAATATTACACTGTATACAATAATTAATAATTAAATAAAAAGTATACAAACGTATCCAGGATTCAGCTGTAAACCTTTGCAACACTTACAACAATCAAGTAACATACATTCATATAAAATGTAAGTTGCTTAGCCAGTCAATGTAATGACATGAATGAATAAGTAGATAACTCCCTAATTGCCACGGTATTAGGGAGCTATCTACTAAAAGGCTGAAAGACCTAAATTGGTCTTTCAGCCAAATTTACTAATACTAAGTAAAGATTACTTAGTATTAGTAAATTATGCCCCTACTCGCTATACCGCGAGTAGGGGCATGTCTATTAAACAGTGACACAGGCTGCTCACTGTTTAATAGACATGCCCCTAATCACGGTATAGCAAGTAGGGGCAAAATGTACTAATACTAAGTAATATTTACTTAGTAAATTTGTCTGAAAGACCAATTTAGGTCTTTCAGCCTTTTGGTAGATAACTCCCTAATACCATGGGAATTAGGGAGTTATCTACTAAGCGGCTGCAAGAGAATTCCCGAAGTGACGAAATTACGAAATGCCAAAGTTCCTAAGTGCCGAAGTTCCAGAGTGTTGAAGTGCCGAAGTCCTGAATTTCGGAATGCCTAACTGAACCGAAAATTTCCCCCATGCACATGCCCAGTTATTTCTTCTCAAATCCAGCACATCCTGCACCAAAAATCAAATCCGCGAAGACGGTTTCCGGTTTTTAATAAAGATGTCAATCTTGCTGATATAGTTGTCCAAGCGACACTGTCCATTTTCCAAGGATTTTCCAATTGTAGTGAGCAAAAGGCAAGCGCACTCCTCACTGTTCCTGTTCAGTAGTTTCATAAGACAGTGTTTCATAGTGTCTTCTGAGAGCCATTTTAATTTAAGTAGCTCCCCAATAAATTTAATGTTCCCTTGGTATCGCCTGGGTGCTTTATTACAGGCATCAACAATTTCTCCTTTAGTCTGGTCTTTTCTTAGGTGACGTTGCTGCATCCAGTTGCTTTTACAGTTTTTCAATTCTTTCACTCCCATTTTCACCTCTCTCGAACTCCTTCTGGCAGAGCCTTATTAGCAGTCTACGGAACGTACTGCAGACTTCATGGTTGTCTTCTGTTGGGACCTCAAGCATCATTAGCCAGTTGCACATGTTGGCGTAATCAACTGCAAAATGTGGCTCTGCTATTGCTTTTTCAAATATGACTTCTACAACACCTTTCAGTTGATACTCTGTGTCTATAAAAAAAGGTCCATCACCTGTTTGATTAACTGCTGAAATGTCTGTGGAGTGATCTTATTTAGAATACTGCGAACTTTGTGGAACAATTTTTGAACCTTGACACTATTGGGATCTTCATTTGTCCTTTTCATAGGAGGTTTCCAAACCTTTTCCGATTTCTGCTGTTTAACGTTCTCATCTAGTTGAAGGATTTTGCGAGGTTCTTTACCATGAGCTTGCTGAGACGGCATTTGGCCCATTCCAGGTGGCAGCCTGTAATTACCATTAATTACCATTAATTAGCAGGGTGGCAGAAATTTGCAGATAGAGGTGTACAATTCCTGCTGGTCCATCGTGATGGATCCACTGGCCGAAGGTGAGGTCTAATGAGCATACCTTGGTAGATTTTAATGATTTAAGACAAGTACTTTGGCTCCTGTGTGATAGATTTGAATTTGAGTAAAGAATCCCTGTCATAGCATATAATTTCTACCTTTGTTTTACTATTTGTCTTCTCTTGGAGTACAGGTAGACATGTGCAATTTGTTTCGGGCCGAATTTCGGCAATCCGGACATTCAGATGCTTGCGAATGTCCGAATTGCAGAATTTCGGAAGTCCCGAATTTCGGAAGTGCCGAACCGTGCCGAATTGCTGAATTCCCGAATTTCAGAAGTTCCAAACCGAACTAAAGAGCTGAAATGACGAAGTCACGAATTTCGGAAGTGCCGAACCGAACCAAATTTTTTGCCAATGCACATCACTAACAGCTACTGCAAGGTCTTGGCTTTCTGTGATTTTCTTTCGAACTATATCAGCCTCACCAGGTGTTTCAAAACAGTACAACATATCACAGCGATGATATTGTCAGCAAAAGTAATGTTTTTTTTTTCATTTTTCACACACAAGTGGCACTTTCACTGATGATATCATTGTTGTGATACGTTTCACTGTTTTGAAACACTGATATAGTGTTTTTTAAAGTTACAGGGTCAATTATAAGGCTCGATTTTAATTTTATTCTGATTGAAATTTGCCAGATTGGTTTTATGTTGCCTTTGAGAGTGTATGGTAGCCCAGGAATGAGAATTACCCCCATGATGGCATACCATTTGCAAAATAAGACAACCCAAGGTATGGGGTATTTTCAGTCTTTTGTACTAGCCACTTAGTCACAAACACTGGCCACAGTTAGCATTCAGAATCGTTTTTTTGCATTTTTAACACACAAACAAATATAAATGCTAACTGCGACTACTAAAAAGACTGGACATACCCCATATTGTCTACTTAAAAAAAATATTTACATGTGAGGTGTGATTCAGGGATTTATGACAGATAACAGTGTTACAATGTCACTATTGATACATTTTAAATATATATATTTTAAAACAGCAATGTCCTACTTGTACTTATAGCCCTATAACTTGCAAGAAAAAGCTAAGAACATGTTAACATTGGGTATTTCTAAACTTAGGACAATATTTAGAAACTATTTAGCATGGGTGTTTTTTGGCGGTTGTAGATGCGTATTTTGGGGGTCAAACTTAGAAAAAGTGTGTATTTCAAAACATTTTCTGCATATTTTAGAATTTCTTATAGTAAATTACATGATATGATGACAATAATGGTATCTTTAGAAAGAACATTTAATGGCGAGAAAAACTGTATATAATATGTGTGGGTACAGTAAATGAGTAAGAGGAAAATTACAGCTACACACAAACACCACAGAAATGGAAAAACAGCCCTGGTCCTTAATGGTAAGAAACTTGAAAAATGGTCTGGACACTAAGTTAATCATAAAATAATAATAATAATAATGACTACCAACCTTTTTAACGTCCGATAACCTTCTCTGATCTGCTTCAACCAACAGCAGTATAGGTTCATCCACCGGAGTACTTGGATCAGCGTCTTGCATTTTTTGATGCCAAAAAAAAACCCCAAACTGCTCACAATGTTATGGACTACTGAGATTTTTTTATTTAGTTCTTGATTTTGCAAGTAGACAAACAGAAACATAGTAAAAGTTTCTCAATTGGAGAGGTAGGAATACGTAGACAGTCTGTCAAGAGCGGGTGTTGAAGAAGGTAGGTTTTCCTGAGGGTTTGACTTAAAACTCATAAACTTATGAATAAAAAAAAATGAAATACGAGTTAGGAAAAAACTGTATTATATCTGACTCTGGAATGATAATGGTTCTTTAGCTTCCCCTACCACTGGCTGATGACAGTTTGGACAAACTGTAGAGAACATCTGGGCATGTCAAGATCTTGGTGCAATTTAAAAAATTGACCCTTATGATTCTACACCTCAGATGTGCCCTATCTGCTCCTAGAAGGGCTTTCTGATGTCACCTATTTACTTTTTATAGGGACATCAGATCTTGGACACCCTAGGAGAGAGGCATGCACAGTGCCTTCTCTTCTAGAGCTCTCATTGACTCTGAGCATCAGGGGAGCAGAGTTACAGTACCCGGACTTCTCACAAACAAGTAAGAAATGCCGGAAGTAAAGCAAGCAGCATCAATCTGCAACAGCCTGCATTTAAAACTAGTACCTTTTTAACATCCAAACAAAACCTACGGTGGAAGGTGTTGGGAGGGAGTAGTGGAGTCCATAGCCTATGTTTGAGGTTGGAGGACTTGGATGTTTTTGTAAATACATTTTTATTGGGATTTAAGTTTTCATCATATGGTGCAAGTAACAGGTCGATACATTATGACCAGAAGGCAATATAACCAAGCAGGTAATGAGAATAACAATTACTGAGGTTTTCTACAAATGATTCCCGGATCGGCCCAGAAAGTCACCAGGTAAAGCGAGAAAGTAAAAAATATGTAACAGACACTGACACATTATTTTGGGACATTATCATTTCAGTTGAAGTACAGGGGGTTGAACTCTTACTGCAGTGAAGCTCGAAAGTCTGCAGACTCTATGGTGAATAGTCATTGGGACAGTATGGATCGATAGCTAAATGACTCAGTTGTGCATTCATATTCACTGTCCAATTACTTGATTTAAATACATAAAATTAATCTAGAGGGTTGAACTCCTAACTTTGTGAAATCTGTGACGTTGGGTAAGGAGGACCTTGGAAGGTGTTCCCAAACATGCCATTGAATGTCTGGCTGGCAGCAGGAGCTGACTGAAGGATGTTCCAAGGTCAGCTTCTGCTGGCGGTCAGACAATAAATGTCATTGGCAGCAGGTAGTCCCAAGCTGTTAGCAGTCAGTGAGGATGTTCCTATCAGTGAGGATGTTCCATTGGTCAGCCCCTGCTGATGGACAGACAATAAATGTCCCTGACACCTGTCATGGCCCTCCTAGCCAATAAATGCATGATGGCTTCTCGGGTGTGTGTGTGTGTGTGTGTGTGTGTGTGGGAGGGGGGTAGCATTTGTCCTGGTGCTCCCCCTTGGATTCACTAATGGAGACAGCTCGCAGGACAGGCTGCAGGTTTGCATGGTGCAACAGCTAACTCCACCTGAACCACCTGTGCGCTCACTATCCAGCAGGCAACAGGGGGAGCAAACAAAAGCCTGCTTGAACTTAGAAGACGCCAGCCGTGACTCTGTGCGGGAGACTGCTATATGGTTACATAGATGGTAAGAGGAGGTGGGAATGGCTGCTCATGCTGGTAACTGTAGGACAGAGAGAAGCTAGCCTAATGTTAGTGTTAGGAAAGTGGTAAATCCCAATGGCAGTGGGATTGTTGCGATGCCTAATGGAGAATGGGGATGCCTGATGGCGATGGGAGATAGCGGGTGATGCCTCACAGTGATGAGAGAGGGAATAGGTGATGCCTTGTAATGATGTGAACACCTCCATGAGAAATTACCCTCCTCCATCACCACTAGGCATCAACCCCTCCCATCACCTTTAGGCATTACCCCACCTTTTTCTCACTTCATAACTAGGCATCACCTCCACCACCATTAGGAATCACCTCTCTCCCAATACCATAGTGCATCTCGCCTCCCTCTACCTCTATTAGGAATTATACTCCCTCCCACTCCCACCATCATTAGGTATCATCCCTCACCCTGTAAAACCACTAATATAAACCCTTTTCCATTACTACCTACAGCATTCTCCCAGAGCCTTGCTGTCTCTCCTCCGCTGGTAGATTGAAGGGGGAGATACCGAGTTGTGATGGCAATGGAAAGGAGTATTGGCTGCTAAATAAAGGTGCGAGAGGAAGGGGTGATGCCTAATGTTGCTGGTAGAGAGAGGGGGTGATGTTTGATGGCGATGTGAGAAAGAGGGGATGATAACTAATAGTAAAGGAAGAGTAGGATGATACCTAAAGAAGGGCCCTCGCCCAACATTACCCCTTCTTTCTCCCATCACTAATAGGCATCATCCTCTCACTTTCACATCTTCATTAGGCATCTCCAGGGCCGCCATCAGGAGTGTGTCTGGCACTGTGTATATGTACGTATGCCTGGCAGTTTTTTTTAATCTGTGTGAGTGTTTGTGTATGGCAGTATTTGTATCACAGTGTGTATTTGTTAATGCCTCATGTCTTACATTGTTTATTTTTATGAGTCTCACAGTGTGAAGCTGTGCTTGTGTGTCTGTGACTATGTCTGTAAGTGTGTGTGTATTAAAACAATGTATATGTACGTGGAAGGTTATACATGCATGTGTCTTGGAGACTGTGTCCAGGAGGGTCCAGTCAGTGGGACTGTAAGCATTCTGATGGCAGCCCAGATCACCTCATTCCTCCCCTCCAGCATTAAGATTGCTGCATGCAGCAATTGGCTGAACCACGGTGTGGCAAAACCGCTGCTATTCGTGGGTTTTGACCTTATTATGTGTGTTGCTTGTATATTCGTGTGCTGTGTCTGCTCCCCATTCGGGAGTGCTTCCACGAAGGGAATTCATTTGCCTCCCGAATGGAGACTACCTCAATGAACCACTTAAAACGTCGATTATAATGTTCCACTTCACAACAAGGTGTCAAACCAAAAACCGCCAGAGAAGCCATCGGCGTGTGCCGCCCCTGAGTGGCCGCCATTTCGTATAGACGAACGCCAACCAGGGGGAGCATTCGTGGATGGGGTCTCACCTTGTTCGGTTCCCAGTTCCCTGGTACCCATTGGACAGTTAGCGCCAATCAATTAGAACGTTAACAACTTGCAACATAAGTGTGAAACCACAAGGAAAGTAATTAATGAGTGCTTCCCCAGATGGCTGCCGTTCGTATAAACGAACGCCATCCAGGGGGAGCATTCGTAGCCCGAAAGGGGATGCTTCCCTTGCCTGGTTTCACACAGGGACCATGCAAAAGAGAGGCTGTTCGAGGCAGGTACCATAATGGGGGTCCCTGAGATTGGTGTGGGCCTTTGGGGCCAATGGCTGGTTTGGCGGGATGTCTGTAACTGAGTCAAGAAGGCGGGACGTTTTCCCGCACTGTGACTCCCAGGTGTAGAGGCTCATGGGATGAAGACCCTATATTTGGGTGGCGGGAACAGGGGACAAAAGGACAGGAGTTAGTGTGTATTTCTATGTGTGTCTTTATAAGAGTGTTTGGCAGTGTTTAGATTTGCATGTGTATGACAGAGTGTATCTGTGTGTGTGTGTGTATTTAGCAGTATATATTTTGTGTGTGTCTGCAAGTATGTATGTATGTATGTGTGTTTGTGTGTGTGGAAGCTTATGTAGGTATTTGTGTGTTTTGTTGGCAGCCCTGATCATCCCATCCCTCTCTCAGCACCATTATGAATGCTGCGTGCAGTAATCAGTGGAGCTACAGTCCATACATGTACGGTCCGCGGTACCTAAAGTCCCGTAAACTCCTGGAAACCTCTCTTGTGGCTGTCTTAGTTCTGCAATGTAAATATTGCAATTTCTCAAAAAAGGGGGACAGGGACATTGCACACAGACCACTTAAATGAGCTGAAGTGGTCTAGGTGCCTATATTGCCCATTTAATGAAGCAGTTCTGGTGTATAGACCATGGTCCTGCAGGTCACTGCTCAATTTTTTGCCATTTAGGAGTTAAATCACTTGGCTATGACTCACATAGCCAACATAATAAAATGGTTTCATAGTAAATCAGATCTTACAGCACAGTGTGTTTACTTTAGTTTTTATCTTGTGCTCTAATTATTATACTTTATATGAGGGGGCGGAGCTAGCCAGCAAGCTGAGCGGTCGCAAGCACTCTGAGCTCCGGCAACGAAACGGGAAACCGACCGTTATACATCCTCCACAGAGGTATAAAACGACCCACACAACGAGAGAAACCAGGGGGAAGCACTCCCGTAAAGCTCGGGGTCCAAACGGAGGACAAAACCGAGATATCGGCCTCATGCTCTCGCAGCCGAGCAGGCCTAAGATGGCGAACCTACTCCCTGACTCACCATGCAGCTCCGACCTGGCCTCGGAAGATGAGGAGCAGGACCTGACTGATCTTCTGGCACAAACCCGCAGCGGCAAAGCCACTCCCAAGAAGCAGCCTGACCCACAATGGGCCACAAAAACGGATATCCACAAAATGGTACCGGACATTAAAACATTCTTTACCTCTGAAATGGCAACGTTCAAAGCTGACCTCGGCATGCTAGCAGGGAGAATTAAAGCTACGGAGGATACCGTTCAAAACCTCGGACTTAAACAACAATCCGCTGAAACTCACCTACTGGAGTTATCAAACACTTGTGCAGCGCTAAGTGCCAAAGTGGCACACATGGAAGATCTGGCTCGCCAGCGCAAGCTAAAAATCCGAGGTATCCCTGATGCTATAGATGCTGGGGAACTGCCCCACTTTATCAGATGATTGCTTGTAGGAGCCTTGACACCCAAACAAACTAAAGGGTTGCAGTTTGATGGACTATACAGACTACCTGGAGGCCCTAGAAACAAGGCTCAGACTCCCAGGGATGTGATACTGGGATTCAGGTCACGAACAGACAAGGACATCTTCCTCTCACAGGTCAAAGGCCAGACACCATTTCTATTTGAACAACATGCCTTGAGCTTTTACCACGACCTCAGCAAAGCAACGCTGCAATGGCGAGCTACATTTAAGGAAGTGACCAGCCAGTTGAGAGCGGCAAACATCCCATACAAATGGGGGCCCTCACGATCCCTAATAGTCGAGCAAAGTGACACAAGCCACAAGCTGACATCTCCGTCCGATGCAGACAGCTTTTTCCTAGCACTGGGGATAACAACCCGTGCCGCAACCGGGACTGGCAGACCCACCCATCAATGGGCTTTAAACAATGTCACCATCTTCACACCAGCTGGTTCCTCGGCCCCCGGGATGAGGTGCAAGCGGAAGAAGCCTCGCACTGCAAATGCCCCATACCACGGGGGTTCAACAACGGACTTTCCAACAGTTAACCTAGTCTAAGTTTCAGACGCAGTTTTGAATTGTTACCGTTACATATTTTTTCCCGCTTTCACTACAACACTGTGAGGTGTTGGTCACATACCCTCTAGAGCACACAGCAGAACCTAAGTTATGTGCCATTCCAAAGAACAGTAGCCAATATACACTTAGTCTCCCCCCCCCCCCCCACCCCGAGCTTCGGGGTCATGGAGCTCACTTTATTCCCACTTGGGCTTAAACACGCACCAACACTTACTAATAGACTGGCAGCCCAGACACACCTATCGGAGTACTTCTCCAGATAGTATTGCCATACAAGCAGGCAACTGGCAGACACACAGCCCACACACGTACACGCCCCAGTTACGTGATATGCTCTATAAGCTAAGATCAGTGATATCGGATGTCTGCCATGCTCTACACTTGTCCATAAGCTAATGTATATTCACCTCTCTTCGCCGAAGTTATCTTGTATATTAAATTTTTAAATAGGTGTTGACATGCTGGTATGATCGCAACTAACACTGTATTACCCAAAGCTTATGTTATTTTACTTATTTGTCTCATGTGTTAAATTTGCTCACCTGCAAAATAAATAATAAAAAAAAAAAATAATAATTATACTTTAATCTCACACGAAGCTCCTGTCTAGCTGGCTATTAGCAGAAAAGGCAGGAGATAATTCTAGAATATTAACCGTGAATATTATCTATCCAGGTCCTGGAGCCCAGTCATAAGGACACAACGATCAAGATGCTATACATTTTAATATACCAGCACCTCAGAAGAGATGCATTTTGACTTTTTATGAAAATCTGTTTATGTATAGGGCCTGTAGCTTTACTGGACTTTTTACTGGGACTTTCATTTGGCGGTATTGTTACTTTGTGTATATGCTGTGGTGCTTTGCTGCTTTTAATTTTGGCCATTATTGCAGTACCATACCACGCTGTATTTTATACATATATCTGCCTATTTTTGTCCTATATTAATATTTTAATATAATATTTCATCAATTAATAAACCCTTATTTACTCTTGAATTTGTGGAGTCTGGGTCTTCAACTGAAAATTATCGAAAGCCTGAATAGGCACCCGAGAGCGAAGTACATAGAGCTTAAGAGGCTCCATCCTTGTGAGTTCAATCCTCATATGATACAATTGTTTGTTTTTACTTATATGGAAAACACTATGTATGTCTCATTTGTTTTACAGATGTAACCACCATATCTATATCTGCAATAGGTGGTATATCCTTTTTACTCTGTATATTTTCCTAAGTGGGTGTGAATTATTTTAATTGTTACACTGCAGAATATATTGGCGCTATATAATGTTAATAATAGCAATAACCACTAAACCGGGAATTAAGGGAAATTGATCCTGGAATTGAACATTTTTGGCAAAAAACAAAGTACTAAATTATTGTGGCCTAAAATGTAAAAATTCACTTAAACATTCTGACAATTCACACGTTATTGAATAACCCCATGTCCTCAATCTCACCACGTCTAACAATGTGCCAATTCATTTCCATCTCATTTCTGAGGACATTTCTCCTATATCTCAAGGTATCCTCAGACCTTAATCTGTGTCCATCAGGTTTTTTTCTTGTTTAGACCACAGCATATAATCTAACCTTCAACTCTTAACCTATTTATAGAATATCTTTCCGATACATTTTGAAGGAGTTTGGAAAATTTAGACTAAGCTTTTTTTTCCCCCCATCTAAAAATCTAGTTTTCCAAATTCAGAAAATTAAATGCATATTAAAGGGACACTATAGTCACCTGAATGACTTTAGCTTAATGAAGCAGTTTTGGTGTATAGCACATGCCCCTCACTGCTCAATCCTCTGCCATTTAGGAGTTAAATCCCTTTGTTTATGAACCCTAGTCACACCTCCCTGCATGTGACTTGCACAGCCTTCCATAAACACTTCCTGTAAAGAGAGCCCTATTTAGGCTTTCTTTATTGCAAGTTCTGTTTAATTAAGAGTTTCTTATCCCCTGCTATGTTAATAGCTTGCTAGACCCTGCAAGAGCCTCCTGTATGTGATTAAAGTTCAATTTAGAGATTGAGATACAATTATTTAAGGTAAATTACATCTGTTTGAAAGTGAAACCAGTTTTTCTTTTTCATGCAGGCTGTGTCAATCAGAGTCAGGGGAGGTGTGATTTAACTCCTAAATGACAGTGAATTGAGCAGTGAAATTGCAGGGGAATGATCTATACACTAAAACTGCTTTATTTAGCGAAAGTAATTTAGGTGACGATTGTGTTCCTTTAAAGGATTATACTCTCTCGCTTTGTAATTTCATAAAAAAGTGCGTATCAGACAGATTTTGTTTTTATTTTCGATAAAAAT
Source organism: Pelobates fuscus (assembly GCF_036172605.1). Classification (NCBI taxonomy): domain Eukaryota; kingdom Metazoa; phylum Chordata; class Amphibia; order Anura; family Pelobatidae; genus Pelobates; species Pelobates fuscus. Next base: position 271,798,828 of record NC_086322.1, read on the forward strand.
GAAAGTCAAAAAACAATTCTGGGTCTTGCAGAATCGTCCACAGTACTAAAACCATTAGTCCAATGAATCAGTTAGGTAATAGTGATCTTCTCGCCACGTATCCCTAGGGGTAGACATCCACTGGAAGCTGGAAATCCTTAAATGTGTAAAAGGCAACTTCTCCACAGTTCACTAAGGCAAACACTACAGGTACATCTCCGCTTCGTAACGCCAGGCACTTTACTGTACGCAGGGAGGGGATTGGCTCATCGAAGCTACAAGTAAAACAAGACAGCGTTTATAGAGACGGAAGATTAAAAAGCTGAGATGTTAAGAGTACTAAAGTTATCCATTTTAACAAACTTAATAAAAACCATAAAGGAATACACAAAGCATCCCAACTACTAGAGTGTGCTACAGTAGTTATGGTTCCAGGAGTGCTCTTGCACCCGCTCCCCAACGTTAGCAGTCAAACTGCTTAAAGAAACACGTAAAAAACCATAACCACTGAAGCGAGTGATGGTGGTTATGGTGTCTAAAAGCCTTGGAGCACCCCCTTCAGGGTAAGTAATGTAAGTAAAAGAAGCTCTATCTGAGGTCAGCCCATAAGTGCGGCGCTTAGCTCATTCACTGAGAGTGATCAGGTGAGAATCACAGCCAATGAGGAGGGTAGCAGTGTCTGAAGGACACCAGGCAAAACGTTAAACCATTATCAAACTGTTACTACCAGTACCATTACACTAGAACCAAAAGCAGGATGACGCTGAATAACTGTGCCCGTAGTTAAAGTACAGCAGTTTCCCTAGTTTACATGAGTGAGTGAAGCCTTTAGCATGTTCTTTATCTTTAAGCTTTTTAAATGAAAAGAACACTCCAAGAACTTCTACAGCCCACTGTAGTGTTAACAACAATAAATAAAGTCTGGTTAAAAACAAAAAACAAAAAAAAACCATACAATGTTATTTTAAGTTGCTCAAAATCATGTGAGTGAGACTTCTCATCCACTGTATATTACTATTGCTTTACTCTATTACCCACTGTCTTTACTCTATTACCCACTGAATACCGTTTGATTTACATGTGGTAATATGTATTTGTTATTGTGTGCTCTTACCATTTTATATTATCTGTTTGTAGCCCACTGTAGTGGTTATGGTACCAGGAGTCCACAGACGCCATGCGATTGTGAGATGTCAAATCATTTTAGTACGGTTTTACAACTTACCTGGTTCCAGTTAGGCGCTTGTGCTGCGTCCATTTCATTTAGTCTTCTGCAGCAGAATAATCTTGATTGCTGTACAGAGCAAAGCATGGCCAGGCTGGACCGTGATGATTGGTTGAGAGCGTCAGCTGAGTGCTCTGAGCCAGTGAGCATTGGCTGTGCTTTGCTCTACAGAGACATCTGACTTGTGTTACACGGGTGCTTTGCGGGGCACAGGTAAGTTGTCAATCTGTGCTAAAACGATTTAATGCCATACTGTGATACAGTACCTGGGTACTCGTGGCACTTTAACCACTACAGTGAGCTTTATGTTGATTGGAACACACATTATTAGAATCACCATTCCCCAAGGATCTCTAGTACTTAAAGTGTTATATAAAAGATTCACATTATTAGCTAATTGATTAGCTGATTCAGACAGGCACCTTCTCTATATGGTTCTTCTGCTAGCTGAGATACGAAGCTGCCATTTGGAAGAAATAAAAACCCTCCATTGAACTTTTTATCCAAAATAACATCTGGTTAATTCATATTTCACTTAAAACCCAATCCAACTGTGCTTCTAAATGGTCTAAACAACAATGTGTAGGATTTGGAACACTGAAAGTGAATCTGTTTCTAATGTTCGATCTAGTCCCATACCTGCACACACAAATTCGAGCATATGGCTTTCCTGGTCTGGACTTCTTGAACTCAGAGGTTCCATCAGCCTGATGCACATCAAATAGAATCTGAGGCATATCTGGTGCATAGTTCTGCAACCTGGGGGACAAAATGTGATTATTACATGATCTACCATCCTTTAAACATTGATTGGTTCTCTTCCTGCACAAAGTACAGTCTCACCTATCGCGATCATCCAAAAGGTGGGATTGATGCATCACTGTGATTTGTTCCAAGACAGAAGCTGTTTACAAAGACAAAATATAAAAAGGTGTAAATACTGGAACAACATGCAATCATAGGGTTGCCTTTGCACATGCAGGGTATGCACAAAGACATTAAATTGGGTCTTTAAATGGAAACAAAAAGGCAACAATTTTGACTTTCAATTTTATAACATGTTATCTGTATATTACAACTATTTCAAAGGTAAAAATGGTACAGTTTTCTTTTTATCCAATTCGAAGACATTTGGATTTGAATTGACACACAGCTACCTGTTTCCCGACAGTAATCATTTTATACATATCCGTAGAAGCCAAGAAGGTTGGCGACTGTGCTATTTCACCCAAGGAAACACATTTAACCCTAAGCGTCACTGTGACTTAAATGTGTCACTGTGCAAGAACGAGGTGTTTATGGTCAGCAGTGAGTTTTTCAGCAATTTGGTCAGAGCAGATGGGCTAGCCTTCACTCCCCACTTGAATCATGACCTCGATGCTGGTCTACTGGTTGTCCTCCCTTGCATCACTTTTGGTAGGTACGAAACACTGCATATTGGGAACACCTCACACGACTTGACGTTTTGGAGATGCTTTGACCCAGTCATCTAGCCATCACTAATTGGCCTTTGTCAAAGTCACGATCTTTTTGCTAGCCCATTTTTTTCCCGCTTCCGACACATGAAAATCAAGAACCAACTGTTCACTTGCTGCCAAATATATCCCACTCTTTGACAGGTGCCATGTAACGATGTAATCAAGGTTATTCACTTCACCGGTCAGTGGTTTTAATGCTGTGGCTGATCAGTGTATAAATGTCTTGGTTTCTTATGAAATCTGCACTTTTATAAAATAACCCTGCAGCGATAGGCAATTAACACCTTAAATACATCAGGAAACGGAAGTCCTTCAGATGTTTGGAGTGCTCTTAAATAGTGAATTACGCTGGCCTTGTATAGCGTATTACTCGAAATACACCAAATTTGTATTCTGCTGAACCTCTCAAGTAAAACACCAACAGCAATATCTTTGCTAAATATTTGGGGAACTCATAGGGTTAAGTTACAAAGATGCCCAAGTTTTGATATGCCTTTTCTTTTGTTCCAATAATTTTTTTGCGTTACCAAACGGTAACCAAAACAGAGTAAAGTTTTAAAATTCTTTCCAAATTGTACCTAACCCTAACCAAAACCCTTAACATTCTTAAAGAGATTCTACAGCCCCCCCCCCCCTTTTTTTTAAGTTTATGTTTACACGTATAATGCCCCCTAACTAAGAAATAAGCATTAAATCAGGTTATTACTTACCTGTAATCCAGCACAAAGTAAAGCTCCCGGTGCCGTTTCCCACGCGTCTTTGTGATGTCCGGGCTGCTGTGCCAGGTCCAGTCATGTGCTTTTCCTAGAGAAGCCTCTGATTGGACACATACAACAGCCTGTGTGATGGTCAAGAGCGAAAGGGAGAGCAAGGGAGAAGATCTTTACATCTGTCACCATAGGTAACATATGCACAGAATTGACATTAGGCTCCGGGCTGCCTAAGTCACATGTGCCGGGGGCCATTTGCAACCAAAAATGCAGTTTACTGAAGATATGCACTGTTTCAAGCTGAAACATTGAACATCCATAAAACCCTACCCCCATAACCACTTCAAATCACTGAAGTTACCATGGTGGTTGGAGTAATCCTTTAAGCTGACTGTGCCCCAAATTGAGTGACAGCTGTAAGAGCCAATCACAGAGTTCACGTTGCTTTAGTTGCCAGCATGTAATGCAATCTCCACGAATGTCTCCCAGGGCAGACAGCCTAGAAGCAGATGAATCCATAGTTCTGGATTGCTTCTCTTGTGAGTAACAGACAATGGCCCAATGCATGTTGAATACAGCATGTGCCCTCTACAGAGACTATGTGTAGCCCTGGAGCATGGTCTGACAGTTTTGACCAGGGCAGCCTCTGTATAGGAGTTGTTGGATGTCTCATACTTGAGATATCTAGCAATAGCCATTACATGCCATGAGCAGCAGGTACAAGATGTTCCCATTTTGTCCTATGGCTTCACAAGATGTGGAATGCTGACAAAGTGAGCAGGTGCCTCGTGAAGCCACCCGGTTGCTAATGCTGGATTGCCTTATTAGTGAGGAGTGAGATAGTATAGCAGCACTTGGGACTGCCTATGTACATCAATGGTCACTATGCACAAAGTGTACACTTTTTGTCGACACTAAATGCACGACACCAAACTGCATATTTGTGGAACATAGTTGACCTGTCTTTAGACTTAAAAAACCCTTACAAAATAAAACATACATGCAAAACAAAAAGAGTCAGAACATACAGCTGGACAGTATACATCCAAATTTAGCAATATTAGGCAAAATAAAAAATTACATAAAACCTAAAAAGACATAACATAAAATATAAAGCAAAGACATAATAAGTGACTGCGATAAGATGTGTTTCAAATAAAGTATAATAATTTCTCATTGACACTATTCATTTCTTATTAAGTTTCTCTGATTCAGCCTCACCTGTGCTCATCCCATGTTGAGGTGTCACCAGTGGAGTTATGTTACCGGCCCAGAGATGATGAGGTCTTTCTTTCTGGCTAGAATGTCCCCTATCCTGCAGGAGTTTCTTGTATTCCTTCCAGCTCGTACATTTCTGCACCATGGGGTCTGCGTTTATGCTGGTCTTGAACCGTTGTTCCCAATCATACTGCTCTTGTTCCCTTCGGGACATTTTGTCCGTTTTCTGATTCAGCCTAAGTCTCCATAGTGATATGTCCACCTCTCGCCCGGCTACATTTTCTGGCAGAAGTTCATGTTCAGGCGGGGGCAGCAAGTTGCAGGAATGGTCCGGGGCACAACTGGGAAAGAGGATTTTGGAAAAGTCCCAACGGAAAGGGCTTCTTAATTTTGCCACCTGAGTGTTCGCTAACTGGTTGGCAGATTCCAGGTTTATATCTTCTATGGTATCAGCAATACGAGCACCCTTGGATGTGAACTGGTTATCAGCAGAACAGCTTCCATTGTTAATCCAGACACTCGAATTCAAAGATTGTTCTACTTTCAGATCTTGTATGTCCTCAAACACGGTTTGTTGATCTTCTTTGTTTTGCTTTAATTTCTCTTTTAACCTTAATAAAATAAAAAAAGGAAAAGAAAAGTAGTATGCGTTTTTATGTGTTCTGAATCAGATTAACGAGAAAGGTAAAAAGGAAACCAATTACTTACTTTGGACTGGAGCTCCGCTTACGTTTTTGACGAGCTCTACTGCAAGGTTGAACATTAATCTGCCTTTCGTAAGTGGACATAACAGAACTGCAGAAACAAAGTGATGGAGAGAAGAGGCAGGAGACGAATGAAAGGGGTATTTCATTACGGACAACAGATCAACAAAATAGAAATAATGTGTAAACTGTGGGGAAAAGGGCTCGCAAGGTTTTAGTACCCGAAGATCAAGTAAGAAAAGCACAACATCAACTCTGCTGCTGTATTGAAACGTCTTACCTGGCTTTAAAGCGGGTGACAATATAGCCCAATCTCTTCAAATAACTGTAAACCTGTAATTAATCCAAGAAAAAAACACTGGAATGTTAGACTTGTGCACAAGTTGGGTTTGGAATAGCAGTTTCTCTCTGTGTATAACACTAGGATTGGCTCATTAGTCTTTGGATCATTAGTCTACACCTCCAGGAACCTTAAAGGAACACTCCAAGCACCGCAACCACTAAGCACGCAGACGCCACCACTTCATGTAAGTAGTCAAACTGTTTTAGAAGGATTTGACATCTAACATGGGGTCTGTAGGGTGACACTCTTCACCTCCATTAGAGATTTCAGAGTAGCATTGGGTGAGAGTGATCAGCCAGCTCATTAGTGCAGGGCTTAATGAAGGAGAGCTAATAGAAGGTTGACTCAAGGTAAGATGTCAAACTGTTCACAAAAGATCTGATTACATGCAGGGTGGGGCGGCACTCCTGGCACCATAACAACTACAGCCCGCTATACAGTGTCTTTAACCAGCCTGCATCTGTGTATGGCAGGTGTACTCCCATAATGCTGGATCACTCCAGGCTGGTATATACCTGGTATTGCTGCATTGTGATGGTCTGATGGGTAAGCAGCCTCTCGTATGCCTCCTGGACTGATAATTGTAATTCCTTGTAAAATATCTGAACGGTGCCCTGGCAAGAGAAAAACATAAATTCACTAATAAGAATGGATTAATTCAAAGTCTGTCTACATTAGGAGGAGAGACGAGGATCAACAGCTGCAGGGCGAATTCATGTCTAAGAACGGCTTTGTGTAAGCAATCTCTGGGGGGTAAATTAATGGGGATTGCCATTTTATCTTGTCCTGCAATAGATAATGAACTCATATGATCCGTTTCTCAATAGTGGACAGGTTAATCAGGTCTGAGATCAATTATCTTCTATTTAAACCGGTTTTATCAAATTCCAATGGCCCGATTACGGAGTCTCGCTGAACTTGAAATGCTACTGTATGTATTAAATGTTACAGCTGCTCCCACCTCCACGCTGGAGTTCCCCTTTCCTGGTCCCCCCTTCATGTTCAGGTCTAGGATTGAGGATCTTTGATCATGACAACGGATAACTTCTCTGCTTCTCTTCTGATAAACTTTACTTAGGTGCTCTATACTTGGCTTGACATTAATTCCCCAGTTCACGGTGCTCGGAAACCTTGACTGCTTAACTAATGTCAGCCTGGGATCTGGAACCTGGACGTTCTTTGTCCTGTAAGTTAAATATTGGACTGCTATACTCTTTCCAACATAAACTTATAGATCTCACTGCGTAAGTGCCGCTAAATAACTGAAATGAAAAAAAAATAATTAACTTGGCCTTAAATTTTAAAATGCACTTTGAATTTTCACTTCAGTAAATAACCCTGAGATGCTGACTGATTAATTGTTGCCAGACTGCGCCTTGGATCAAGGTCACAACTCCCTCTAATCTCACTACTTATATTAATCATTGCCGCTGATTGACCTCACAAAGGAAACACTTGAAACCTATAATGTCCAATTCTCTCAGTATCCTATATATTCACTTTGTGTTCTAGTACTCTATTGATTCAACTCCGTTATTGCTACAGACTAATTCTTTTAAAACAGGGTATCTACTTTCAGATGTAATTCATTTTTCTTAAATGTAATGGGTACATTTTCACTATATTAAGCTATTAAAGTGATTTGTCATTGTCTAAACTAAATACCAGTATTCTTCACACACATAAAACATATTTGTTTTCATTTTGTTGGTGATCTGCACATGAGCAGTCAGTGTCCCTGGAGGGACGAAACGCGTAGGACTACAGAACTGACAAAAATCCATGCTTTTGACTTCTACACCTGCCGTTTTAAAATGACATGTAAGCGAATAAAATTGTTATGCAGGGGGGCGGAGCCAACAGCCGAACAGAGCGGTCGCAACTCTAGCGAGCTCCGTGGCTACCAAACTTACACACGGGAAAAACTGCACATATCAACCCCCTAAAAACGTCAGAAACAAGCTTATTACCCCAACAACTTAGACGGCATGGGAAGGAAGACAAAAAAACTAAAATCGGACGGGACACATCCAGGTGTTAGTATCGGAGACCTGTGGCGGAGAGCACAGGGGGCCCAAGAGTCTCGCATGGCGGACTACTCAGACTATCTGGACGGCCTCACTAACTCTGATGGCCCATTTTCAGACCAAGAAGAGGTGACCCTACCCGCTTCACGACCACCGACGCACCCCAAGACACAGTCGGATACGTCACCGGTCACGAAGGCGGAGATGAGAGAGCTGTTGGCGGAGCTCCGACGGGGCATTCAGGCCGACATGGCGGACATGAAGAAAAACATCCAGGGTCTGTCGGACCGAGTGACTATCGTCGAGCGAGACTCCAGGAGCCACACGCAGCAATTTACAGGGCTACAGAAGACTGTGGACACTCTACAGCAGCAGTACCTGAAAGTGGAACACAAAATGGCGGCAATGGAGGACACGCGGAGGGCCCAAAACCTCAAGATCCGGGGAATTGCAGATTCTGTCTCGGACGCCGAGGTCCCCCACCTCATCAGACGTCTGGTAAGCACGATCCTCCCCGCGAAACAAGCCAAGGGCATAGGCATTGACAATGTATTTCGTATACCCAAACCCACAACTGCCCCAATGACGGCATCCAGGGACATTATAGTTACATTTCAAAGACGCCACGACAAAATGGCAATAACGGCAGCCCTCAGGGGACACACGCCATATTCCTTTGAGGACATGTCCCTCTCATTCTACACGGACCTATCTAGGGGTACAATGCGATGGCGCGCTACCCTCAAGCCACTCACCACCTTACTCCGCGCACACAGCATAACTTATCAGTGGCGCCCACCTCATATGCTACAGGTGTTCCATGGGAATGATACCTACCTGATTGCCGACCTACGAGAAGCAGAACGACACCTAGCGACATGGGGCCTCCCTCAAGACGCCCTACCGCAGCCTACCAAACCCGCCGCCACTCATACATGGAATCCGGCCACCTCCGAAACATTTGTCCCGAGGAGACTCCCCCAAGCAGCGACAACGCCGAGCTAAAATTGACACCATGAGGGGACTCACAGATCCTCACCCGACATTCAACACGGCTCTTTGGACTGTGTGGTCTCTTATGTACGCTGCACTTAGCAGAGGTTACCTCCCGAGACGCACCAGAACTTCGGATGTTCGACAGCACTGGCCTGTTCCCAAGCTACTCACCTGGACGCAGAACAAGCTGCCTGAAGTTCGAGATGGGACACAAATGACCACACGCCCAGAGTCACAAACTTTTCCTTGTGTTCGTTATGTTATTATTGTTTGCCTGTCTTACACCTCCATTCAGGTCCTGCCCGACATAGAGTTACCTATGTATAATACTTGAGTGCGAATTTAGTCCGACCACCTTTCAACCTGTTTGACGCCAACTAGGTTTCCTGACTAGAACAGCGCATTTCCCTGCAGGCCCATTAACTCAGTGGAATCTGTAGCATATATTGCTAGGCTTTTACCTGCATCCCCCTCCCAGCTAAATAATCATCTGTTCTATGCCCTTGACTGGACTTGTAGGGTGTGTTCAATATCTAGAGCTGGACGCCAGGCTCTGAGGGACTGAAATTACCTACGCCAGTGACCTGTTTCCACTTTTTCAGCGAATTTAGCAAGCCCAGACTTATCTCTGTTTCGTAAAACCTCATGCGGCAGTACATATAGCTGCATTACCCACTTCGTTGTGTTTAAATGTATTTTGTGGTTTTGCAAGAAGAACTGTTGTATATCAAAGGTTTTCTTGGGGTCTGTTTTTGACTCCATTATTAGCACGCAGAGAGCTCAGCGCCCTAGAATACACTGAATCACTCAGACAGCGATACATTCCTGTATTGTATTTTCGCTATGATCGACCGCTTTAGGCCCATTGTTAGGTACTCGCTGACCACTGTTGGAGGTTTGTTTAATAATTCATGGTATCATCACGTGCAAGAAACATAGTACCCGGAGCTAACATGTCTTCCCTAGATATCCTCGATGTTCAAGCAACCTAGCCACGAGCATAACTCCCCAAAATGCGCCTCAGCAGGGGTTTTGTAGGTACCTCCCCTCCACCATCATATTTAAATCCCTAGCACTGTCCATAGCCGAGTTAAGAAGCTTAACGCCAGTACTCCATGTAACCCGTATGCACTAAAAAGCAGAACAGGGGTTGACACGTTCCCGTTGTTCCTTTAGGTAAAGCGATGCCTAGATATAAACCTAGGCAGCTCTATCCCATGCCTACCTAGCGTAACCCGCCTCAGAATAATTGCTCAGCAGAATTGCTCAACAGGCTTTGTTGGCATTGTATCACTAGACGACAGCATTTCCAATATTTTTTCTATCTGGAATTACTCTTTTGAGAATTCAAATCATTTATGTTTATGTAGTTAATCTTGTGCATCTCCTAACAAGCCGAACAGGTTAATTCATCTGTTAAACGACAATAATATATAAAAATTGTGCAGAATCCTCCAAAAGCCTCACTATTGTAACACTACGATATGTTGTGTACTCATTCATGCTGTTGTGGCATTGTGAACAAGATGTGTTTGTTATTCTATGCACTAATAAAATAAAGAATTAAAAAAAAAAAAAATTGTTATGCACTTTATATTCAAACTTGCACTTTCTCTTCCCATAAATGATCCTGAGCCTTTCTCTTCCCATAAATGATCCTGAGCCTGCCAAGGTTCTGAAGCAAGAGAGCGATCTCTTCAAAGATTATCTGAAAGCTTGAAGTTGGCCAATTTAACATATTTTTTAGACAAACGTTTATACACAGTTACACACCATGTTGTGCCTTTCTTATTTTCCCCCAACTTTCTTGTTTTAGGTCTGTGGTTGAAGATTAGAGGAGATCTTCGGGATGGATTCCTTGCTGAAGTGAAGTTTTATTGATTTTATATTCCACATTTTTTTTGCACATAGTGTTTGCAACTTTTGCACATATATTTGCATAAGTTGTCACCACACATCATTATTATTGCCATTTATATAGCGCCAACAGATTCCGTAGCACTTTACAATATTTTGAGAGGGGGGGGGGGGGGAGGGAACAATAAATAGGACAATTACAAGAAAACTTACAGGAACAATAGGTTGAAGAGGACCCTGCTCAAACAAGCTTACAGACTATAGGAGGTGGGGTATAAGAAACATTAGGACAGGAAATATCAAGTAGGAGTGGAGCAGAGCTGGAGGAGAGAGCAAAGCACTGTCCCATAGGAGAGAGCAAGAGACAGGTATGTAAGGGAGAGATTACTCTGGGAGGCCATACGCTTTCCTGAAGAGATGGGTTTTAAGGCCCTTCTTAAATGATTGAAGACTAGGGGAGAGTCTGATGGCGGTAGGCAGGCTATTCCATAGGAGCGAGGTCCTGCAAGCGCGAGTTGGTCGTACGGGTGCGAGCAGCGGTTAGGAGGTGGTCACGGGCAGAGCGGAGGGTACGAGGAGGGGCATACCTATGGATCAGTGAAGAGATATAAGAGGGGCTGGAATTGTTCAGTGCTTTAAATGTATGGGTTAGCACTTTCAATTGACTCTTATAGGATACAAGGAACCCAAGGTAAGGACTGGCAGAGGGGGGCGAGGTGTGAGAGGACCGACTAGAGAGGAAAATCAGTCTAGCTGCAGCATTAATTACAGACTGTAGCGGGGCAATACGGCTTTTGGGGAGACCAATCAGGAGAGGGTTACAGTAATCCATGCGGGAAATTACTAGAGCATGGACAAGCTCCTTGGTAGCATCTTGCGTAAGAAAGGGGCGGATGCGGGCTATGTTTTTGAGTTGGAACCTACAGGACTTGGCAACAAACTGGATGTGAGACTCAAAGGTGAGACCAGAGTCAAGTATGACGCCAAGACAGCACGCTTGCAGGGATGGACTTATGTGGATATCACTGACTTGAAGGGAGAGCGAGAGAGGAGGATCAGTATTAGGCGGAGGAAAGACAAGGAGTTCAGTTTTAGAGAGGTTAAGTTTGAGAAAGCGTGACGACATCCAGTCAGAGATGGAAGAAAGGCAAGCATTGACACGTTGCAGGACGGCAGGGGAGAGGTCCGGGGAGGAGAGGTATATCTGAGTGTCATCAGCGTACAGGTGGTAGTGAAATCTAAAAGAGGCAATAAGTTTTCCAAGAGAGGCAGTATAAAGAGAAAATAGAAGGGGACCAAGGACAGAGCCTTGGGGGAACACCAACCGAGACAGGACGAGGGGAGGAGGTATCCTTGGAAAAGGAGACACTGAATGAGCGTTGGGAGAGATAGGAGGAAAACCAAGAGAGGACAGAGTCACAGAGACCGAGCAATTGAAGAGTGTGACAGATCCATCTATACAGACTAGTATTGCTGGTTCGTCTGTTTGCCTTTATTTTGTTTGATTTCCTGTCCGTATGCCCCTGTTCGTGTGTTTCTCTAAATACCGATTGAAACTACCGAACGGACGGCCACCCCGGAGAGGAGCGTGCTGCTGGTTAACCTCTTGGCCCCAATTAGAACGTTGTGGTTAACCGCAGACACCTCTCCATTCCATCCGTATGGGTGGTCGTCGTTTGTATGCCGACCACGAGGCGGCGGCCATTTTTGGGCACGAGGAAGATCAGCGGTGTTCGGTGTCGATTCTATGGAACTAAAAGCGGACACTTTATCTACCGAACACTGCTGGAAACTGCCGCCCGCCTTCTATTTCGTCGAGGCATACGAACACCGGTCCGTTCGGGAGTTTTGTAACGTACGTATGGACTTCGCCCAGATAGCCGTCCCATGGAGTCAATCATGTACCGAAAGACTTGTGAGAGACCTTGACTCCATGGCGATTGAACTGTGTACATCGGATCTGAGCGTTATTCGGTAGAAATATGCACTCAGATCCAGGCTGTGGATACGTTACACGATATTTATTCGGTATTTTAATGTATTTTTCATATTGCATTTAAAATGGCGATTTGCCTCTATCCTTGGAGATAATTATGTTTCTTCCCAATTATCTCCTGGATAGAGAGGAAGGATATATGGGTAAAATGGGGAGGGCTTACACTTAAGCCACTGCGATTGGCTACTGTTCTATATGTGTTACAGTCTTCCACAAGGTCCCCTAGGGGAGTGTCCACCTTGTGGGAGACCTGCATAAATACCAGGCAGGTAGCCCTCATTAAAGGAGATTCCTGTTTGACCCTCAAGACGGAGCTTGGTCTTGTTTGTGGGGGGAATTATTACTGGGAAAGCGCTTTTCGTATTTCTAGCTGTGAAAGGAGTTCGGCTGATTTTATGGTCAGGAGTTGCCGCGTTCACGTATCCTCCGTTCGGGAGTTTGACGGTCGGCTGTACAGAACCTGCGTTCCTGGAGAAGGGGAATATTTACTAAACGGCGGCTTCATCTATCTTGCGGTGAGTGTCATAACAGAGTTTGAAGGAGGAGAGCATGATCAACGGTGTCAAAGGCAGCAGAGAGGTCAAGGAGAATTAATATGGAGTAGTGACCTTTGGATTTAGCGGAGATTAGGTAATTCGTCACTTTGATAAGAGCGGTCTCAGTAGAGTGGAGAGGGTGGAAGCCAGACTGAAGAGGGTCAAGGAGAGAGTTGGAATTAAGGAAGTGAGACACACGGGTAAAGACAAGTCTTTCCAAAAGCTTTATGAGAAAGGGAGCAGGGATGTGGGACGATAGTTAGAGGGGGAGGATGGGTCAAGAGATGTTTTTTTTAGGATAGGTAATACAGTGGCATGTTTAAGGTCAGCAGGAACAGTGCCAGAAGAGAGAGAGCAGTTAAAGATGTGTGTTAGGGTAGGCACAAGACAAGGGGAGAGAGATCTGATGAGGTGAGATGGGACAGGATCGAGCGGGCAGGTGGTGGGGCGAGAGGAACGGAGGAGTGCAGCCACCTCTTGTTCAGTAGCCGGGGAGAAAGTCTGGAGGGTAGGAAAAGCATGATTCACGTGTGGTTGAGAAAGAGAACGGCAAGGAGGGGAGAATTGTTTCCTTAGCTGTTCAATCTTGTCAGTAAAGTAACATGCAAAGCTATCAGCTGTAAGGTTAGTTTGGGGGGTGGCCACAGCAGGGCGGAGAAGGGAATTAAAGGTGTCAAAGAGACGTCTGGGATTGCGGGAGCATGAACTAATGAGAGAGGAAAAGTAGGACTGTTTGGCGAGGGCAAGGGCTGCGCTGTATGAAAGCAACATGAATCTATAATGGAGAAAGTCTGCCTGGGTGCGGGACTTCCTTCAGGAGCGTTCAACACAACTCTGCAGATAGCGTGTTGATTTATTATGCCAAGGTTGGGGTTGTGTCCTCCTCGAGGTGCATGTTTGGAGTGGGGCTGCAGCGTCCAAGGCAGATGTGAGGGTAGTGTTATATGTGGAGATGGCCAGTGAGGGACAGGAGAGGGAAGGGATGGAAAGCAGTTGTGAATCAATGTCAGCTGACAGCTGCTGGAGGTCAATAGAGTTAAGGTTCCTCCTGAGCTGAGGGGGGTTAGGCTGAGGTTGTTGGGTGAGGGGGTAATTGAGAGCAAACTATAAGAGGTGGTGATCAGAGAGAGGAAATGGGGTGTTGCAGATATTAGATAATGTACATGAATAAGAGAAAATAAGGTCAAGGGTATTGCCAGCTACATGAGTGGGAGAATTAGCCCACTGCAATAGTCCAAGGGAGGAAGTAATTGAAAGTAGTTTAGAGGCTGCTGGGGTTAAAGGTGGGTTAATGGGAATATTGAAGTCTCCAAGAATTAGGGATGGAATGTTGGAAGAGAGGAAGTAGGGTAGCCAGGCAGCAAAGTGGTCAAGGAAGAGGAGAGGGGAACCAGGGGGACGATAGATAACGGCAAAGTTAGCAGAGAAGGGTTTGAAAAGGCGAACTGAATGAATTTCAAATGATGGGAAAGAGAGGGAAGGGGGGGGGGATATATTCTTCACACACGACAGGAATTGAGACGTATACTCACACACTCTAGTAAGTAGACTGCTTCCTCTGGTAGAAGGCACTGCTTTCCTTGTTCGGTGGACCCCATGTTCTGCCAGAATTTGCCCTATAATGAGAATGGGTTAAACAGAGATACTATAGTGACAAAATAAAGACACTGCTTAGTAGACATCCCCCAATAAAAACCATGTATGAATTTATTAATATAATTAATAAAAGTCTAAAAACAGCTTACAAAACCCAGTTGCCTTGTCTGCTGCCTTGGCAAGCCCTTCCTCCCCAGCCCAGACTTTCTATGGTTGTCCAATCACAGACTATCCAATGCAGCTCAATGAAAAGTATTTGCAGGGCAGGTGCTGTGTGCAATTGCTGCCTCTTGAGTTTAGCTCCACAAACCAGGAAGTAACCGGACCTGTTCCGTGCTGCCTAATGTCAAATCTGTGCATATTTTACGTAGATCGTCACAGTGCACCACAAGCTGTCAACGGATGTAAAATTTATTTTCCCTGGCAAGCAGAGCACGTGCAAGGGGAAGATCGCTTCCCTACCATCCCTTCTCCCGCCCCCTTCCGCAAAATGGTCCAATCAGAAACTTCTCTGAGAAGCCTGTAACTGGACCGTGTGAGTGCCGGGTGACATCATGACTGGGTGTGGAAGATCATCGCCCGCCTAGAACTGGATTAAGGAGAGTTTAAAAACCTCTTACATGTTTCAGAGGAGGGGACCTAACAGTTAAGTCCCATAGTGAAATTGTAGTGTAATTGTATAATTTGTATTTTAATTACCAGGGTTGGAGTAAACCTTTTAAGACTGTGGAACAGCAGGTGGCAATGATGAATGACCACCTACAGAGTTTACATGTAAAAAAAAATTTAAAGTTAGAACACGGTCTGATGATAAGACTGCACCAAGAACCGGTCCACATTATTACCAGTAAATGATTCTGAGTATCTGTAGTCACAGTGGTGCTCTTAAAGATCAAGTGTTAGCCCCAATCATGTCTTAAATTTAGCTACAGGCACTCAGACCACTTCAGCTCATTGAAGTGGTGTGAGTGCAGTGTCCTATCCCCCTCAACCCCGGAAAGGTAATTATTGTAGCTATTAATAATTACCTGCTAGGGTTAACTCCTCCTCTAGTGGCTGTCTACCAGAGAGCCACTATAGGAATTTCCAGGCTTTTAGGCACCTAAATGATGCTGGACGTCCTCACGCTAAGCATGAGGCTTCCAACGTCACCAGAATCCACATAGTAAAGCACTGAATAATGCCTTGATAAGGGAAAATCATAATGCGAGCACAGCTATTGCCGCGCATGCGCATTGGGTCTCCCCCACTGGCTGACGTCGGCAGGGGAGCAGTAAAGGCGGACCTGAGCCAGCGCCGAGGGACATCGTTGCTGAACCCAGGTAAGTGACAGAAGGGGTCTATAAGCTCCTCTTTAAATGTAATCCATAAACGCATTTTGAACTCGAACTCTTACCGCTGGGGATGTCAGCTCCACCAGTTCTTTCTGAGGCTTCCAAACACCTCTCACCAGGCTGCCTCTGAAAAGATTTAAAAAAAAAAACCACATGATTTACTGATACGTTTAGAATATCATCTATGTTTTTCTCCTTCTCATGACACAAATATCCCACCAGTATTACTGCGCCAACTCTGACCATTCATGCTCTCCATAATTATCTTTCTCCCTCTCTATTCTCCGACACCCTCAAATTTACAGACTCAGAGTAAAGCCATTTAAAATGAGGAACTTCTCCCGCCTGTCTATAAATTTGTCGGCACAGACAATGGACTGACAATGAGTGCAGAAAACTTGCCACAGGTCCTTCACTCTGTCAGCACAGCATGGTTCTTAAGGTAACTTCCTACTGGGCGCTGTTAGTACTGGCTAGGCAGTACAGAATCAGAGTGACTGGCGTCATTCCTTTCGAACACCAGCATGGTGGAAATGAGGTTAGCATCACAGAGGAGGTTAGTCTTGCTTAACCCCTTAAGGACCAAACTTCTGGAATAAAAGGGGATCATGACATGTCACACATGTCATGTGTCCTTAAGGGGTTAAAGGAACACAAACCTGTATTCCTGACTCTATAGTGCTATAGAGCTTAGCCCCTTAAAAGCAATTAAAACACCTTATTTCCAGCACAGCCCCCTTGGTGACATCAGAATTGATTAGTCAATCCAATGCTTTCCCATTGGCTAAAATCGGCAAGGGGCGGGGCCAAACACTGTTTTGGCCAATCAGCACCTCCTCATAGAAATGCATTGAATCAATGCATCTCTATGAGGAAAATTCAGCGTTCCCATGCTGAGCATGGAGACGCTGAATTGCAGTGCTGCCTACTGTGCAGCACTGCCCCAGGAAGCACCTCCAGTGGCCATCTGAGGAGTGGCCACTTGGAGGTGTCCCCAGGGGCATTAAAATGCCTTTAGACAATGATTATACTCACCGGAACTACATTAAGCTATAGTTGTTCTGGTGACTATAGTGTCCCTTTAAGGAAATGTCCTTTAGCAGGGCAAATGGAAAAAAAAGCCAGCTTAGAAATGATTGTTACAGAAGCATAACACCCACAAATATGAAAACATGGCAGCGCTGGATAGAACGTGAAATATATAAAAAAAATTCACTAAATACATCATGTATCTCTGATATAGGATGTATTTAGTGGATTTGTGGGTGACTTATGAGAATGTGAGTCTGTCGTCAAAAAAAGCCTCAGTGAAAATGTTTCAATATCAAACGGATTTTACAGCACAGTGTGTTTACTTTAGAAGTTATATTGTGTGTGTGTGTGTGTGTTGGTTATACTATTCCTAGAAGGAAAACCACAGCTGACTCATGTATGGAATTAATTGATCTGCTGTGGATACTCAAGAATGCGCTTGTGCTTTTCACAGGTACGAACAAATGGAATATAGGAAATAAAACACTCACAGGCGTTCCACACGTTCCTCTCTCAGCAACTCCCATTGTTCTTTCCGACAGATTTTCACTTTCTCATTCTGCACCTCCGAACCGTCTGGCAAAAAGTCCTTCTGTCCATGAGAACGCTGAGGGAGAGTTTTCTCCCGATTACGAACAGAAAACAGTTCAGATGGGCTGTAGAACACACACACAATGAGATTTGTGTTGCCAAAATGTATCTCACTTGTTAATTACATATTTCATTATGTAGGAGTAGTGTATTATAATGAATTACCTTGTCAAAACATTTCAAAATGTCAAAAAGGGACACTTTGATTTTAGGGTTTGTATGCATGAGCATTGCTATTCCAAGAAATTTCAGGCTACTTCATGAAACAATGATAACGATTTATAGATTTAAAAAGAAATTTAGAACATGACCCAGTTTTATTTCTAAGGGACACACCAAGCATCCAAAAATATAAATCATCTCTGCCCTTTTAACCCCTTAAAGGCACAGGCAAGTGTATCAATTAAGACCTGGTACTGCTTGGTGTGAACAAGGATTTAGCTCTGCTCACACCATAATATTGGGGTGTATCAATACATCCTAATGGCATTAAAACCCAGCATAGTTAGTACATAATGATACATCCTAATGTCATGAAGTGATTAAATCACTTTGTTTATGCAGCAGTACCACACCTCCCCTTAGCCATTTTCCAACTGATCTTACAGCGCACACAGTGGGATTACTTTAAAAAGTTCTTATTTCCTACTGACACATTTCCTAATCACACATGGGGGACTGTTGCTAGCTCTAGCATGCTATAAACAGAGCAGGTAATACGGAATTCTAAGTTAAACATATTGTGCATATGGGAAGTTTAAATATTAGACCGCGTGTGTAGAGAGAGCCTGCAAGTCACAGCCAGGGCTGCATAAACCGTTTCAACGTCTAAATGTCAGACGTAAGCAGCGAAACTGCATGGGGTATTATTTATACACTAAAACTACGTACTTCATAAAGCCAACGTTCTCTCGGTGCTTAGAGACCCTTGAAGTTCCCTGACTACTCATACAAACGAAAAGAAGAAACGGTTAGAAATAAGGAAAGAAAAACTCTTAGGAGGCAAGCTTTTATTCCTGCACCAGTCTGTTAAATATATATGAAGGGACCAGTCTGAAACCGTATTTAACGCTCATGTTCGGATTGGTAAAAGACTATATATACATAGCGTTGTTTAGTTTGCTGTGTCAATAATGTAACTCTTAGAAGTCAATGCTTGACTTTCTTCACGCTGTAAGCCACGTTGCATCAAATCGATTTACTATAAATTTATTCAAAACCTAAATATATATATATATATATGAAGGGAAAAGTCTAAGCTTACAAAATGCAGATTAAAAAAATATACATTTTTAACAAAAGCAGTTAAAATGAGAAAATTTTATTTTTCTAAATTTAACCAGGCAATGTATACAGAACAGTTTCTGCCTTGATAAACCCTCATTCGGGTTACCTAAAATATACTCTGCAGTCACTAGTGACACTCTCCATATACAGCTAAAGCCCTGGGAAGCAGTCCTTAAAAACCAGTGACAGTTGTGGGCTAATTTCCTGTCTGAGATGATAGAAATCACAGCAGGAAGTAGGGCTTGAAAAGAAAAGGAAAAAAAACAAAAACTCCGCACCTTAGCATCGCGATCAGCCAGCACTGCTCATCCTAACACCTACATAACACAACGTGCAAGGGGAGCTGGCGCGTTGCTGACGTCACCAACGTCCCCTGGTGAGGACGTCATTATGCGTGCCAGCCCACTGGAAGACCCAGGCAGGTTGTTAACGGTGAGTTGTTGTATTTTCTCTATTAGGAATGCGTCTCGCGCTTTGCGTTTGAATCTGAAACTTTGTTGCAACATTTGGAATGCGGACATACTGACATTTTATAGAGCACCTTGCACCCATGACTACAACACAACATTTTTTCACATTGACTTCACTTATGTACAAATAAAAACCACCAGGAAAGTTATTAAAGGGGGTATTCACTAACCTCCAACAAATTACAATGTGTTTATGCTAAAATATTTAGCTGCCACTTTAATGACCCCCACCCCAGAGCAGCTGTTTTCCAGAATTCAGGGGGAATGTAAAATTTGAGGCCAATGTAGCAAGTTTAGAAACATTTTTAGTTTTTACAATTTGGCTACTGTGACCGTCAATTTGAAATTAATTTTAAATTCACGTTTTACCGAATAACCCTGTTAGCCTTTTGCAATTCTGATTTTATTTAATCAAATAACACCGCGTGAAAACAATCCGCAGGGGAGATAAAACTTCACAATTTGAAGCAATAGGAAACAAATGTTGTTGTCTTTTCCTCCTTCCTAACCGAAAACTGTTGAAAGCGTTTCTCCAACCACTTCTGCTTTTTGAAGTGGTAGGAGTTTGGACGTGCTCTGTCCCAGGCTTGAGACACTGCACACCTTGAGTAATTGGCACTTGTGTGCCAGACGCAAGTTGCACACGTGACATTGGCAGCCCAGAACTCGGTTATGGTGTGCCTAATGTCAATTCTGTGCGTAAAATAAGTTTGTTGTCAGTGCACACTGCCGACAGAAGCTACCTGCCCTCTTGAATGGGTCTCCGTCTCCGCCAGGTTGTCCAGTGACATCCTTAATACTTCAAATCACTGGTCATGCAGCTTAGAGTAGCCCGTCTAAACACTTTTTTTGTTTGTTTCTTCTATTGTATAGCGCTGCAGAATATGTTGGCGCCTTATATATAATATATTTTGATTCAGCCATGTATAAACAACATTATCATCTGTGTATTTATCAACCTCTAGTTATTGGGAGATTGTTTTAATTCCTAAAAATGCCAATTTATACGCTGGCATGAGGACATCCAGCGTCAGATAATGGTTTTGATTCCAGGAAGCCCAATAGTGGCTGTCTGGTAGACAGCCACTGAGGGCAGACTTAGAGCTGCAATGTAAACCTGGAATGTTTTACAGTGCAAAAGGGACATAGCACCCAGACCACTTCAATGAGCTGAAGTGGTCTGGGTGCCTACAGTGTCCCTTTAAATCACTTTTGTTTAAAGGGAGACTTTATGCACCGAGTGCAATAGGGACACTGTACCCAGAGCACTTCAGCTCACTGAAGTGGTCTGGGTACGGTGTCCCTATTGCACTTAGTGCTGCAGTGTAAACATTGCAGTTTTAGAGAAACTACAATGTTTACATTGCAGCACTAAGACAGCCTCTAGTTTCTGTCTACCAGCCAGCCACTAGAGGCACTTACGGTATTTTACCAGACTTTAGGTCACCTGACGCTGGACATCCAGCGTTAATTAAATCCCCATAGGAAAGCATTGATTCAAAGCTTTCCTATAGGCTGGGCCTAATGTACTACTAGAATTATTTGGAAACCAGTGTATATATAACTTGAAGTTGTATATGTGCGTAACATCATGAGTGAAAAAGTTTCAAGAGTCATGAAAAATGCTTGTGGGTTCACAATAATAAAGTATAAATAAAGTTCTTTTTTATCATTCCAACTTGCAGGAAATGGATAGAAGTCAAAATCAGGACAAGAAGGAATGTGTAAAAGGTATACCGGATCACGCTTCTCAAAAAGGAAAAGATGGTTCTACAGAAAAAAAATCTTTACAACCCACACCTGAAGGATCACATGAGGTCATCCCACAGTTTCAAATGGGCCAAAAAAATGTGGACGATATGCGATTTATGATAAGCTGCACTAATTGGTACTGAAGAGCAGTATATCCTGCAATATGTACTTATTTTTCAGTGGTGGTTAAAGAGAACCTCAAACACCATAACCACTACCGCATGGTTCATTGGAGTCTTCTCCGCAACAGACAGGACTTCACTGCACTCGGAGAGACTATATCAATTAGTACCATGTGTCTCTCTTCAACAAAAAATCCACCTATTTTTGTGTCCTTATTTAGGAATTAGGAAACACTGCTCCATATGATTCTATTAAATAATCAGACTGTATATATATATATATATATATATATATTCAGAATTAAAAAATATACTGTGTGCCTCCATTACAGTGCAGGATATTGTTATACATTTGGATGTGAATAATTTTCAAACAATATTGGGGGTGGTATTAGGTTAAAAACCAAGATCACATTCAGCATAAATAATCACCATGTTCTCTATGCGCTGAAATTATTCTAATATATAGTTAAATAAAAAATATTTTCTATTGGCATATCTAATTTGAGAGTGCAGTATATATATTTTTTTAAATTCTTTATTTTTAGTTTGTTTGCATGATGTATAATACATATGTGCTGGTAATGCCACGATAGCAGTGACCGGCTACTTGAAAACAACATAGATGTGGTGATGTGGGATTATTAAAAAATCTATTATTGTACTTGCATTGAATTATTGCACTAACTCCATTTTAACCTGACTTCTTCAATCCTCCATTTTGTCCTCCTAACCTGACTTCTTCAATCCTCCATTTTGTCCTCATAACCTAACTTGTTCATTTTAAAACCACCTTACGTGACAGAATTTCCTAGCACATCTAATACAATAGACAAAGACTGTATTTTCTGTAAAGACATGATTAACACAGGAATTGCTGACTTTTCCTTAACTTGCAACATAGTATAATTTGAAGGCCATGAGAACACAGTAGTAATGAAATGTTCTATTCATAAGAGACCTTGCACCTGGCCACGAGGCCTGATATCACTGACCGTGTAAAATGACGCTCAAGACCCCCTTATCCCCACCCGTGTCCAGAACAATCCCACCTCTGGTGGGTGGGCACGGGACTAACCACTTCATTTTTGAACCAATAAGTAATATTGATAGGAGGACACTAATCCCGACACTTAACAATTAATCCAATTGATGATGTTTATTTGCTGATATTCTAATAATCAATGATGACGCAAAATGTCTCTTAAAAGGGCCTGCGCGCCCGCTTTTTAATCACTTGCCAATAAATTTTCTCGAAGTTATTTTAACCTGAACTCCGTGTGTCAGACTTAATTACTTCAGCGTATATACGCAATTCAATTTTACTAATTTGGACAGGAACAGATAGACATTTAAAACATTTTGGTTTACTGCTAAAAAGTACCATAACAACTTGGCGCCCAACGTGGGGCATCGGGCTATGTCCGGCCGGTGAGCCGTCCTAAGGAAGACAAGGGTGGACGGAGGAATCCGGGGGGAAGGAAAGGAGACTGATCACCTCCAGGTACACGGTAGAGACTTCTGCAGAGCCACCGGTATGTTCCGGCCCCTTTGATTGACCCGTCCACGTGTCTGTGACTGCTTCCCGGGAGGACATCAAAGACAGGTAATATCTTGCCCGGTGTCTCGTTACTCACTTGTTTACCTGCATTTTAGTCTATCTGTTGCCTGGGTGTGTTTGAATTGTTTGCCTGTTTCCCCATTTTGAGATAAAGGGGGGTGGACCTGCGGGGGATTTGCCTGGGGTTCTCTGTCTTGCTTGCTTTCCCCTTTTTGGGATAAAGGGGGGTGGACCTGAGGGGATTTGCCTGGGTCTTCAGTTTGTTAGTCTATCTGTTTGTATTTTACCTGTATTTTTCCCCTTTTTGGGATAAAGGGGGGTGGACCTGAGGGGATTTGCCTGGGTCCTCTGTTGCCTGTTTTACAGCCTAGCTAGCTTTTTGGTAACCCACAGCTTCGGCTGGGGGGAGTCCGGTTTTGGTAACCCACAGCTCCGGCTGGGGGGAGTCCGGTTTTGGTAACCCACAGCTCCGGCTGGGGGGAGTCCGGTTTTGGTAACCCACAGCTCCGGCTGGGGGGAGTCCGGTTTTGGTAACCCACAGCTCCGGCTGGGGGGAGTCCGGTTTTGGTAACCCACAGCTTCGGCTGGGGGGAGTCCGGTTTTGGTAACCCACAGCTTCAGCTGGGGGGAGTCCGGTTTTGGTAACCCACAGCTTCGGCTGGGGGGATTCCGGTTTTCTGTTTATTTGTGAGGGGGGCTTAGTCTTGTGGCAGGGGACTCTGCTTCCTGGGGGAATTCAAGTGGGCATTGCTTGTTTTCCGCATCACGTGGTAGTGAGACTTACGAAAGTTGTTCTCCGAGCGGAGACACTACGGGGTTGAGGGAGGTGACTTTGGAGTAAGCACACGAGTAAAGGAGAGGAATTACTGTTGATTTTATTTGAACTGTGATGCATGCACTGTATTTCAACTGTATTGTTGTCTTGTTTGTTTAATGAGGAGTCTCATGAACTCCTGTGTCTGTCTCTAAGGATTTTCCTTGCCTTTCATCTTTTCTGCACTTCCTATATTGTTATACTATCCACTCCCATTTCTCTTGAAAGAGAAGTGATTGGTCACACACTTCTCACCTCGCTCCAATCCGTGTCTACCACCCCGGGTAGGCGGATTCAGTGACTAGTCTACGTTTTGGGAAGACGCACCTGAGAAAGTTCCACGGTCCTCGGGTGGCAGTCGAGCATTGTAGACGTTCCTGTTCAATTTCCCTTCTCTCTCTCTATATCTAGGACGCTGGTATAGGGGTAAAGGGACTATGGGACAGGATTTAGATAAGCCCAGTAAGGGCTGGTTAGCATGTGATTTAGTTGAAAGGATTGCAAAAGTATGTAAAATTGCTGTACCAAGATGTGGAAGATTACAACCAGAAAGTTGGCGCAAGTTACTGACAGAAATGAAAGGCAAGCTTACAGATAAGGATTTATTAAAGACTGCTGAAGCATGGTATAGAGTAGCGAAGGCTATTCAGTTAGAAGGTTGGGTTGAGGAAGAGATAAATCACAAAGGTGTGAAATTGTTTGTGTATCATAAGAATTGTGTTGCTGGGGTTTACCCTCAGCCAGCGCCCCAAAATGGCGCCCAGGGGATGTCTATCCCCAAGGTTCAGTCAGCAGTAGGTGATAGCCAGCTGACTATGTTCCCCACTCCCAATCCTCCCGAATCCCATCCCATCACCTCCCCTGTCTGCCCGGTCCTGAATTCTGATGGATCTTTCTTTACCCCTTCCCCGTCTCTAACTGTCCCATCATCCTCATCCATCCCCACGCTTCCTCCCATGCCTAATCCTAACATTTCATCTGCCATTTCCTCCCTGCAATCCCTCTCCGTAGCTAATCCCCTCCCATCAGCATCCGCCCAACTAACTACCCCTCCCTCCCTTGCTCCGACTCCTCCTTCTGCACCCATCCCTACCAATCCCGTCCTGTCTCCTCCCATAACCGGCTCCACCCCAGTCCAATACCCTACCTCCTTAAATGTAACTACCCACCCTACTCTTCTGCCCTCCCCTGCCTGGCCCTACCCCTTCCCATATCCCATGGCCCTGCCCTATCCCGGCTACCCTCCCTTTCCCCAAGCCACTCCCCAGGTTCCGGTCATGCCCAGTCCGGCTCAGTCTGCCCCGGCTGTACCCATATCAAACATGGCCGCCACTTCTTCCCTTGATCCTAATGCAACTCCTTCTCCCTCGCTAGCCACCCCTGCATCTGGGGCTCCTTCCCATCCCCCGATCCTTTCACCTCACGCGGGCCCTGCACCACGTAAAAGAGCCAACATCATAGACTTCGATGAAGATGAGGAGGACAGGGTATCCCATGTCTCATCGGAGGTCGCTGCGGGAGCCCCAACTCATCGTTCTATCGATGATCCCTTCGGACACAAGGGTCGGGGAGAACGGGCCCCTCCTAAGTATGTTGCTTTCAACCCCACTCAAGCTAGTGCTTTAATGAAATCACTCCCTGACCCAGAAAAACAACCTATGCCCTTTTACCGAGGGGTAGTTCAAATTCAAAAGACTTATTCTGCCGCATGGCGTGATTTACTGAGTATTTGTGCCATTAAAGCAGGGGATGCATACTGGCCAAGCATGGCCCGACACCTCAGTACAGCTCTACTCAGCAGTGATGTTGATTACCCCTCCGGAGTAACTTTTTGCAACCAATTAAGAGAATGGGCTAAGGATAAACTTGCAGATCAGGCTGCTGGCCTTACTGATGTTATACAAGATAAAGGAGAATCAGTGGAAAGGTTTCATGCAAGACTGTACCAAATGTTCACAGATTTGGGGTTCGATCTTACTGACAAGATCCACTCACAAATGCTGTCCGGTGCTTTTGTCCAAGGTGTTAAAGACTCAATACGCAAGGGAATTATTGCTGCCCGCCCTGAATATAAGGTTGTTCCCCTGGATACTTTACTCCTAGTTGCTAGGGGCCTAGAGTCTGCCCAGACCCCCAGAAGGCCAAGCTCTGCTCCCCTTATGGTGGCACGCACTACCCCTATCCCCAAGGGTACCAAACCAGAGGATGGTGTTTGTTTTAATTGCAAGGCCAAAGGGCACTTTAAAAGTGATTGCCCGGAACCCAAGAGAGAGCCAAGAAAGCCATCTAGGCCTGCCCCGGCCCCCAAGGCCGAGAAGGAGGTTCCGATAATTGAGGAACCAGATGATTAGGAAATTGGCAAGCCTGTGTCATTAACCCCTGTTATGGCAGTGTCTACAGGGGATAAGGGGGGGCCACTTGCTACAGTGACTATACCCATTGAGGGCCAACCAACCACATTTCTTGTTGACACAGGTGCAGCCCGTAGTGTTCTGAGAGAACAAGACCTGCCAGACCCATCTTTCCTGTCCAATATTGATGTCTCTTGTGTTGGAGTGGATGGCCAGCCAAGATACAGCCCTTTAACAACTCCACTACGAGTTGGCTCTAGCCTGCTTGCTCGCGTTGTGGTATCCTCCACTTGTCCAATTAACCTGTTAGGTGCTGATGTTCTCTCACGCCTGCAAGCATCCATCACCTTCACCCCAGATGGGCAGATAGAAATGTCTACACCTCTATCTGAATCAGACACCTCAGCCCTGTGCTCCTTGCCTCTGATGCTGCATTTGGAAAAGCCCCGTGAGGAAGCAGCAGAATTAAGGTCCAATTTCCCAGAGGTATTAAAAACACAGGTGCCCGCCAAGCTATGGTCCTCAGGCCCAGAGGACATAGGTCACCTAAATGTTCCCCCTGTGGTGGTAAAGCTTATTCCAGGAGCTAAGTTACCAAGAAAACCACAATATCCATTAAAACCAGCGCAGGCTGCTGCCATTTCTATCCACATCAAGGCACTCCTGGAGAAGGGTGCCCTGGTAAAATGTAAATCTGAATGCAACACCCCATTATTTCCTGTGAAAAAGAAAACTCCAAAAGGTGAGCCTGAAAAGTACAGGATGGTTCAGGATCTCCGTGCCGTCAATGAAGCTACCGTCCTGGACACCCCTCTTGTACCAAATCCCCATACTCTGCTCTCTGGAGTCCCACCATCTGCAAAATTCTTCACAGTCATTGACCTGGCCAATGCCTTTTTCAGTGTCCCACTGGACCCTTCCTGTCAATACCTGTTTGCTTTCACTCATGAGATGCAACAGTATACCTGGACTGTCATGCCCCAAGGGGCACAAAATTCTCCAAGTCAATTTGCAAAGGCCATGGGTACCATCCTTGACCCATGGCAAATTGAGCACCCAGAAGTTGTTTTGCTCCAGTATGTGGATGATTTACTGCTCTGTGGAGATGATATACCCACTACTGAAAAGTGTTCAATTAGCCTTCTTTCCTATTTGGCAGAACAGGGATGCAAAGCTTCACTCATCAAGCTGCAATTCTGCCAACCCTCAGTGATTTTCCTTGGACATTGTCTATCTCAAGGCACCAGACATCTTACCCGGGACCGGGTAAGAGCCGTACTGGACATTCCACCTCCAAGGACTTCAAAGTCTCTTCATGCCTTCCTAGGCCTCATTTCCTACTGCAGAGCATGGATCCCAGAAGCCTCTCTGCTTATGCAACCTCTCTATGATGCTCTTAAGTCTGACCCGTTCTGTTTGACCAATGAAGCTCTGGTCAATTTCAATGCTCTCAAACGTGCCATTGCTTCTGCTCCTGCCCTGGGCCTACCTGATTACACCAAACCTTTCAAATTATTTGTCTCCGAAAGACAAGGCCATGCAACAGGAGTTCTCACCCAAACTAATGACTTAAGAGGCCGCCAGAGGCCTATTGGATATTTCTCATGTCAACTGGACATTGTGGCCAGAGGGACTCCTTCCTGTCTCAGGGCTGTTTTTGCTGCAAGAGAGCTCATAGAAAGAACCTCAGACCTGGTCCTTGGCCACCCTCTGGTTGTTTTGGCCCCTCATGACATTTCTGCCATCATCAACCAAGTCCAGCTCAAGCACGTGTCTCCAGCCAGACACCTACGCCTACAGTGCCATCTTCTTCTGCCTGACAACATTTCCATCCAAAGATGTCAAGTTCTTAACCCGTCCACTCTTCTCCCACTCCCTGAGGGGGGTATCTATTATGGATTTATCACGGATGAAACCTACATTTACCTGCTCTGTGGATGTATCAAGAAAGTCATGCATCCACATTTGTCATTTTATGAAGATGAGACACCTCTTTGTGAAGGCCCGGATTACGCCTTCTGTACCATGTGGTACAAGCCGAACATTACTCCTGAACCTTGCTATGAAGATGAGCTTTACCACTGGACTGATGTAAAGCTCACTGCTCAAGATTTCTATTGTGACTCTGAAGGCAATAGCATGGTCTTGGTACAACTACCTCAACAACTCAACTACCTCTACCGCCATTGGGATACTGCTATCCCACATATTCCTGTTACCAAGTTGAAGACAAGGTCATGGAATGATCTTGGGCCCATGGCAAAGCTATGGGCCACCATGGATGAAGAACAGCTACAGGGAAATGGTATTGTCAAATACCCAACAACTGACCTTCTGGAAGCATGGCCACGCCACTTCCTAGAAAAAGAATTTCAAGATCTGGTCATAGTGAATGATTATGACCCTGAAACACCTCATGACTGTTTTGAACAGATGAAAATGGAGACAGTGCACCTACCAACTGTGCATGAAAATCCATTACCAGATCCAGATTTCACCCTGTTTGTGGACGGTTCAAGATATGCTGATGAAGAAGGAAGATATCATACAGGATATGCCGTAACCACAACAGATTAAGTCATCCAATCATCATCCTTACCGCCAGCAATGTCTGCGCAAGAAGCTGAATTACAGGCTCTGACTTCAGCATGCGAAATTTCCGAAGGAAAACGTGCCAACATCTATACAGATTCAAGATATGCTCTGGGCGTGGCACATGACTTCGGCCTAATTTGGAAGACAAGAGGATTTCTCACCACCGCCGGTACACCAGTCAAACATAGTACTGCAATCAAGGAGCTAATGGATGCCCTCCTACTCCCTAAAGAAGTGGCTGTTTTGAAGGTAAAGGCCCATGGGAAATTGGATACAGATGAAGCAAAGGGCAACCATTTGGCTGATCAGGCTGCTAAGCTAGCAGCCAGGGATCTGCAGGAAGTGGATGAAGAAGTGTCCGGACAAGAAGAAGAAGAAGTCCCTATTTTTGCTCTGCAAACTCTTCCTACTGATTTGCGAATTTTACGAGAACAGCAAGCTGCAGTCACTCCTGAAGAAATCCAGAAATGGAAAAAGAAAGTGTAGCGGTACTTACCTTATCCAGGGGCCGGACGCGGTCCTCTCTTCAAGCCGCGCGCGGTCCTGCGGCTGCACGAGCCGCGCGCGGCTCGTCCGACTGTTCAGACAGGAAGGCGGGCAGTGACCGCGAGAAGCGGTCACGTGTCCCGCCTGCAGCTAAGAGCGCGCCGCGAATCTCGGGCGCGCTCTTAAAGAGACAGTGGGAGCCTAAATTGCAAAAAGGCTCCCATTGGCTCCTGTCATGCCAATCACCCCATACACTTACCTGTTGGGGGAGTGGAAGTGACAGGAGCCAATCACATTAGTTTGAAGGCTACTTATACTTACCCTTTTCCCTTAGTTCGTTGCCCTATCGTGGTTTCTGCTACAGTTCCCTTTAGTGCTTGTTGTGTTCAGTTGTGTTTCTCCGTATTTGACCTTGGCTTTGTATTCTGACTTCGTTTTCGCTTTATCCTATTCTGTACTGTTTGCCGGCTTGCTGATTCCTGTGTACCAGTCCCCGGCTAGTTTTCGTTTACGCTGTCTCTTTGTGCCCTTGACCTCGGATCGTTCCTGACTCTGTCTTATCCTATTACGTCGAGTCCGGCCACTCTAAGGTCCGGTAGACGTATCTCTCCTCTGTACTGTCTTCTGTTAGGCTGGATCCTGCGTGTAGGGGTATATACTCGTTACATTACGATAGGGCCATGGACCCCGCAGATTTAGCTCAACAGATGGCGACCCATGAGGCTAGATTTGTAGAGCAGGATCACCGTATGGATCAAATAGCTCAGGCTCTCCAGACGCTCTTAGCTAGAACCATTCCAGCAACCGCACCTAACCCTCCTGCACCCCTGCTTCCTGAAGTATCGACTATGCCTAACGCTACAGCACATTTAACGCCTCCTCCTAGGTATGGAGGGGATTCTAAGACATGCAGAGGGTTCATTAACCAAATAGAGTTTCATTTTGAAATGTATCCACGTTCATTTCCCACAGAGAGGTCTAAAGTTGGGTTCTTTATGCACCAACTTACCGACAAAGCACTTGAATGGGCAAACCCTATTTGGGAGGCTAATGGATCTATGGTGCATAACTTTCACAGTTTCCTAACAGCTTTTCGCAGAACTTTTGATACTATGAAAAGGTCTAAGAATGCCGCTAGAGCATTAATGAGGGTTAAACAGGGTTCTAGGTCTGTGGCTGATTACGCTATACAGTTTCGTACCCTTGCCTCACAGGTCGATTGGACCAATAATGGGTTAACTACGGCCTTCATGGAAGGTTTATCAGACTCTATATTGGATGAGGTAGCAGCTAAGGAGCTTCCTATTGCCTTAGAGGACCTTATTGACTACCTCATCGATATAGATAATAGGATTCGTGACAGGCTCTATACTAAGAACAGGAATAGACGTTTTGTTACACCTATTCAACCCAGAGTTAATATACCGGAGAGTGTTAAAGTATCTGAAGAGGAACCTATGCAATTAGGGGTTGCCAAACTCTCAGATACTGAGAAATTACATAGGAGAAGGGAGGGACTCATGCCTATATTGTGGTAAGAGAGACCATATGGTAAAGGAGTGTCCTCTGCTCCCGGAAAACTCTCGCACCTAAGACCTTATAGGGGACTGGCCTTGGGTGTGAT
This sequence comes from Pelobates fuscus, assembly GCF_036172605.1. Lineage (NCBI taxonomy): Eukaryota > Metazoa > Chordata > Amphibia > Anura > Pelobatidae > Pelobates > Pelobates fuscus. The sequence continues at coordinate 271,829,512 of NC_086322.1, forward strand.
TTCTAAGTCTCCTACATTGCCTCCTAACCGACTGCTTCTCCCTGTTTCTTTACATATGGGAGAGAGTTGTATGGTTGAAAACATAGACGCCCTGGTTGATTCTGGGGCAGCCGAGAACTTTATAGACTCTGGTTTTGTAAAGAGAAACAATATTCCCATCAGAGAGAAGGAGATACCCTTGGCCGTTGAGGCCATAGATGGTAGACCATTGATATCTCCTGTTGTTACTCACGAGACTGCACCGCTACACATGTACACAGGGGTTCTACACTATGAAACCATTCGGTTCCAGGTCATCACCTCTCCCTCTTCACAGTTGGTGTTAGGGTATCCATGGTTACGTGCCCACAATCCCATTTTTGACTGGGAGACAGGGCAGATAAAATCATGGAGTGAAGCCTGCCATGAGTCATGTACTATTGAAGTCACGCCTGTGAATTCTATTAACGTTCCTACTGTTCCTCCTTTATCTACGACAATACCCTCTCAGTATTTAACTTTAAAGACTGTCTTTGATAAAAGAGAGGCTGACAAATTACCGCCTCACAGACCCTACGATTGTGCTATTGATTTGTTGCCTGGTACTATACCTCCTAAGGGCAGGGTGTACCCCCTATCGGTTCAAGAAAACCGTGTCATGGAGGAGTACATTAAAGAGTCATTAGACAAGGGATTTATTAGAAGATCCTCTTCTCCGGCTGGAGCGGGGTTCTTCTTTGTATCAAAGAAAGAAGGTGATTTAAGACCTTGCATTGATTATAGAGGTCTTAACAAGATCACCATCAAAAATGCTTACCCTATACCTCTAATAACAGAATTGTTTGACAGGCTCAAACATGCTACGGTATTCACCAAATTAGATCTTAGAGGAGCATACAATTTGATACGTATTAAAAAGGACCACGAATGGAAGACAGCCTTTAACACTCGGTCAGGTCATTATGAGTATACCGTCATGCCATTTGGGCTTTGCAATGCCCCAGCAGTGTTCCAAGAATTTATTAATGATGTCTTAAGGGACTTTATTCACTCATTTGTTATTGTGTACTTGGATGACATTTTAATATATTCTACTGACATTCACGCTCATCACAGACATGTTACAACAGTTCTGAAGACCCTTCTTGCTAATGGTCTTTATTGCAAATTAGAAAAATGTCTATTCGACCAGTCCAAGGTCCAGTTTTTAGGGTATTTGATTTCCGCCGAGGGTTTTCGGATGGATCCCCAGAAGCTCGCTGCAGTCATAGAATGGCCTCTGCCGCAAGGTCTGAAAGCCATCCAGCGTTTTCTGGGTTTCTCTAATTATTATAGACGTTTTATCAAAGGTTTTTCGTCTATAGTAGCGCCTATAACTCGTATGACTAAAAAGGATGGCAATACACGTGTCTGGTCTACTGAGGCACTTCAGGCTTTTGACTTTCTTAAAACTACGTTCGCCTCTGCCCCTATTTTACAGCATCCTGTCCCCTCATTGCCATATATACTTGAGGTTGATGCTTCCGATATAGGGGTAGGTGCTGTCTTATCCCAAAGAGAGTCTCCTGACAAGCCATTGCATCCTTGTGGCTTCTTTTCTAAACAAATGTCCAAGGCAGAGAGGAATTATGATGTGGGTAATCGCGAACTCCTTGCTATCATTTTAGCACTCAAAGAATGGAGACATTTGCTAGAAGGAACTAAGGATCCTATTCTCATATTTACAGATCATAAGAACCTATCCTACCTTAGCGAAGCTAAAAGATTGTCTTCAAGGCAGGCTAGGTGGTCACTGTTCTTGTCTCATTTTAATTATATAATCACCTATAGGCCAGGTGACCGGAACACCAAAGCGGACGCTCTGTCCAGACAATTCGAGACTATTGACAAACAGGAGATTGATGTCACTCCTGTCATTCCCCCAGACAGGATAATAGCAACTACTATATTGTCTATTTCCTCGTCCCTCTTGCAGGCCATACAAGCGAAACAAGGCATGGCACCCAGCGAGAGGCCTAATGATAAATTGTTCGTTGACATTCCCGAGAGACGGGATATTCTGTCACTTTATCATGATACTAAGACTGCTGGACATCCTGGTATTTCCAAAACAGTGTCAGCCGTTTCTCGGTATTTCTGGTGGGATACCTTACGTAAGGATGTTACTGACTATATAAGTGCTTGTACTACTTGTGCATGTATGAAAACCTCTCGTAGAGTTCCTTGTGGGCTGTTGCATCCGTTGCCCGTTCCCGAGAGACCTTGGTCTAATCTATCAATGGATTTTATTGTTGAATTACCCCCTTCGAATGGTAACACAGTCATCCTAATGATAGTAGATCGGTTTTCCAAAATGGCTCACTTTGTGTCTCTTCGCAAGTTGCCCACTTCCAAGGAATTGGCTCTTATCTTCGCTAGAGAAGTGTTTCGATTACATGGTATTCCCTTATCTATTGTATCCGATAGGGGTAGCCAATTTATTTCCAGGTTCTGGAAAGCCTTTTGTTCGGAGATGGGTATTTCCCTCTCATTTTCTTCCGCTTACCATCCCCAGTCTAATGGAGCTGCTGAACGTGCCAACCAGTCTCTTGAGCAGTACCTCCGTTGTTTTGTGTCTCACCATCAGGACAATTGGTCTGACCTGCTTCCTTGGGCTGAATTTGCTCGGAATAATGCCACTCATGATTCTTCCGGCAAAAGCCCTTTTTACGTTGTCTATGGCCAGCATCCCGTTGTTCTTCCGGCTGCATTCTCCTCTCAGGGCATGCCAGTTCTGGATGAGCATTTGGCTGGTTTGCGTAATACTTGGGAGCAGGTTCAGCGTTCTTTGGTGGACTCTGCTGCCCGCCAGAAGGCTCAGGCTGACAAGCATCGCAGAGCGGCTCCTTCCTATGTTGTGGGGGACAGGGTTTTGCTTTCCACACGGAATATTCGCCTCCGGGTGCCTTCTATGAAATTGGCTCCCCGCTTCATTGGTCCTTATCGCATTATACATAAGGTTAATCCCGTTTCTTATGCCTTGGGTCTGCCTAAGAATCTGCGTATACCCAATGTATTTCACACCTCTTTGTTGAAGCCTTACGTACGCAACCGCTATACCCGGCATACTCCCCCTCCCCCTCCTGTCTCTGTGGAGGGTCATGAGGAGTTCGAAGTATCTGCTGTTATTGACTCTCGTTTTCTTAGGGGTCGGCTTCAGTACTTGGTACATTGGAAGGGTTATGGGCCTGAGGAGCGCAGTTGGATTTCTGCGGATGCTGTTCATGCTCCCCGCCTTGTACGTTCTTTCCATTCGCGTTTTCCTGCCAGGCCTGGTCCTGCCCGCCCGGAGGGCGTGTCCTCAGGGGGGGGTACTGTAGCGGTACTTACCTTATCCAGGGGCCGGACGCGGTCCTCTCTTCAAGCCGCGCGCGGTCCTGCGGCTGCACGAGCCGCGCGCGGCTCGTCCGACTGTTCAGACAGGAAGGCGGGCAGTGACCGCGAGAAGCGGTCACGTGTCCCGCCTGCAGCTAAGAGCGCGCCGCGAATCTCGGGCGCGCTCTTAAAGAGACAGTGGGAGCCTAAATTGCAAAAAGGCTCCCATTGGCTCCTGTCATGCCAATCACCCCATACACTTACCTGTTGGGGGAGTGGAAGTGACAGGAGCCAATCACATTAGTTTGAAGGCTACTTATACTTACCCTTTTCCCTTAGTTCGTTGCCCTATCGTGGTTTCTGCTACAGTTCCCTTTAGTGCTTGTTGTGTTCAGTTGTGTTTCTCCGTATTTGACCTTGGCTTTGTATTCTGACTTCGTTTTCGCTTTATCCTATTCTGTACTGTTTGCCGGCTTGCTGATTCCTGTGTACCAGTCCCCGGCTAGTTTTCGTTTACGCTGTCTCTTTGTGCCCTTGACCTCGGATCGTTCCTGACTCTGTCTTATCCTATTACGTCGAGTCCGGCCACTCTAAGGTCCGGTAGACGTATCTCTCCTCTGTACTGTCTTCTGTTAGGCTGGATCCTGCGTGTAGGGGTATATACTCGTTACAGAAAGGAGCTGTCCAAAAGGACGGAATATATTACAACAACTTCAAATTTTGTCTTCCCAGAAATTTGTATCCAGCAGTTGTCCAATGGGCACATGGGCCTGCACACCTGTCAAAAGAATTGATGGCCGCCCTCATACAGAAGTATTATGAAGCACCAGGAGTAACAACATTGATCAATAGCTTCTGCAAAGCCTGTGTCATTTGTGCAAAATGCAATCCAGGAAAACCAATCAAGGTGCCTGCAAAACACCTGGCAAAGCCCATGTACCCCTTCCAGCGAATTCAAATTGACCACATCCAAATGCCCAAGAGTGGGCCCCATGAATATGCACTAGTCATAGTGGACATGTTCTCAGGATGGCCAGAGGCCTACCCAGTGGCCAATATCACTGCAAAAACAACCGCAAGACGCCTACTTACAGAGATAGTATGTAGGTTCGGACTCCCAGAAGTCATTGAAAGTGATCAAGGCCCAGCTTTCACAGCAACAGTGACTAAAGAAATTTGGACTGCTCTAGGGGTGACTCTAGCCTTCCACACCCCTTACCACCCACAAAGTAGTGGTAAAGTAGAGCGCATGAATGGCACTCTAAAAGCCAGAATGTTAAAAATGTCACAAGAAACAAAAATGCCCTGGCCAGAAAGCCTGTCAATAGCTTTATTTAGTGTTAGGCACACACCTAGAGGGAAGCATTCACTGTCCCCATATGAGATTCTATTTGGGACAGCACCCAGACTAGGTTGTTATTATCCGCAGCAGTTACAGCTCCAATCAGATGTTTTAGTAGACTATGTAACTGAACTTTCAAGTGCCTTAAACAAAATACATGCCCAAGTTTTCTCTTCAATTCCAGATCCCGAATTGGACACAGGTACCCATAACCTGCTTCCCGGAGATTGGGTCTTGGTCAAGAAGTTTGTGCGGAAAAATACTCTGGAACCAAGATTTGACGGTCCATTCCAAGTTCTCCTGATTACCGCAACCTCTGTCAAACTGGCCGGTAGGCCAAATTGGATCCACGCTTCCCACTGCAAGAAATCTCCTGCCCCAGAGGAAGCGGATACCGCACAAGCATGTACCTCTGGTACACCTTCTCCTTAATTAGCCTCATAAAGGCCCAGCAAGTAGCCATTACCAAAGATGTTAGTGGGTACACCTTCTGGTATAATTCATCGTGCACCCATGTGGCTACTTATACCTTTGACTACTGTGATATTGTTGAATGCCCATTTCCCACATCACAAATCCAGAGTATCTATAGAGATATCCCTCATTCAAAAGACCCATATGTTTGTGTAGTTGACAAGCAATGGGGGCACAATTGTAACCATTGGGGGGCGGCGGGATGGAATGCCGGGCCTACCTGGGGTTACAAACCAAAAAGTGCCTTATCTAAAGTAGATGATCATGGTAGATCCCTTCTCCAGAGAATGACTTTGAGAAAGCCTGGGGGGGGTACACCAATTAAATTAATCCTTAACATTGAGCATCCAAGCCCAACAGATGCAGACCAGTATGTGATGGGAATGTATTGGAAAAAGGGTACCTACCGTAAATTAGGGCATTTCTACCTCAAAGATATGTGTAACTCCTCTGAGTGGCAAGGAGCCACCCATATGGTCCCTAACTCATTAAAACCTCATATCCAGACCTTTCAAGACATGATGGCCATTGCTAACCCCACCTTCGAAGATACCATGGCCGCTGAAACAGGTTTTAATGATGTAAATCTATGGTTAGAATGGATGAAATATAATGCTAATAAGCATAATAAGACCGCATGCTATGTATGTGGCGGTGCCCGGCCTCACCTGGGTACTGTGCCTTTAACCCTGCCAGTAGATATAGAAGAATGTGTTTTAAGCCTTTTTGCCTATCACTATAATTTTAACAGGTCCATATGTATTGCATGGACAAAGGAGTATCCTCTCCTAACCAAGGATGTCAAACCCCCAGATGGTATTACCGTGTATAAAGGTAATTACACTTGTTATGCTAATTATGATGGAATAGGTAAATTCTTGGGTAACTTCTCTAAGGGGTATTGTGCTACCTACAGAAATGTCTCTATGAACTTGTTGCAGTTTCACACCAGGTCATTAGGGGACATTTACTGGTTGTGTGGGGATTTACAGCTAAGATCCAGAATGGACAAAGAGTGGTGGGGGGAGTGTACTCTGGCTAAAGCCATTATGCCTATACATATCATCTCTGACACACACCTCGTCACCCATGAGTCCAGGCACACTAAGGTTAAGCGTGACGCCCCAGTGAAAGGAAGTTTTGATCCTCATGTGTATATTGATGCCATTGGAGTGCCTAGGGGGGTGCCCAATGAGTTTAAAGCAAGAGATGAAGTTGCTGCAGGATTTGAATCACTTTTTGCCATAGTTACCACAAACAAGAATTTAAATTGGATAAATTATATTTATTATAATCAACAGCGTTTTGTTAATTATACCAGAGACGCCCTCCAGGGGTTGGCCGAACAGCTGCAGGCCACATCCCAAATGGCTTTCCAGAATAGAATGGCCCTAGATATGATCTTAGCCGAAAAAGGAGGGGTTTGTAAAATTTTGCCCGACACCATGACATGTTGTACCTATATCCCAGAAAACACAGGCCCTAATGGTAAAGTTACATTAGCCATAGAGAAATTAAATGACCTGTCTTAAGAGTTAAAAAGGAATTCTGGGATAAAAGATCCCTGGGAAAGATGGTTTGGTTGGATGACAGGATGGCAAAAGGCTTTAATGCATATTGGTATGGCTATACTAATTTTCCTTTTTATCTTTGCTCTTCTCTTTTGTTGTATCCTCCCATGTCTGAGAAAATCCCTCATGAAGACTGTTGACCAAGCGGCACCCACTTTCACCCATCTCGAAGTTGATGACCAAGATTTCCAAGACATCAACTCACCCTGTCTGCCGCTGCAAACAATCCCTTTTGTTGATAAAGTGCAGGAATTCTAGGAAGGGACTAGCTTAGGGACAGCATCTGTCAGTGAATGGTAAAGGCCCCGTGTGGAGAAGTGGTGGGTTAGCTGCCATGGGACACCCATGGGTGTGAAGTGTTCGAGAGCCATACTGATGGATGAGTTAGCCTATCAGGGTCAGATCTAGGGACAGTCTTGCACTTTGCATTAACACCTAGCTAGCGGCCACGGGGTTTCTGTGCCTTTGGGTTAACATGTCTTCCTGGTACTAACTTAATAAAGTTTTTATCTCTTAGAATCTAACATTTCATAGGGGGGACTGATGTGGGATTATTAAAAAATCTATTATTGTACTTGCATTGAATTATTGCACTAACTCCATTTTAACCTGACTTCTTCAATCCTCCATTTTGTCCTCCTAACCTGACTTCTTCAATCCTCCATTTTGTCCTCATAACCTAACTTGTTCATTTTAAAACCACCTTACGTGACAGAATTTCCTAGCACATCTAATACAATAGACAAAGACTGTATTTTCTGTAAAGACATGATTAACACAGGAGTTGCTGACTTTTCCTTAAACTTGCAAGATAGTATAATTTGAAGGCCATGAGAACACAGTAGTAATGAAATGTTCTATTCATAAGAGACCTTGCACCTGGCCACGAGGCCTGATATCACTGACCGTGTAAAATGACGCTCAAGACCCCCTTATCCCCACCCGTGTCCAGAACAATCCCACCTCTGGTGGGTGGGCACGGGACTAACCACTTCATTTTTTAACCAATAAGTAATATTGATAGGAGGACACTAATCCCGACACTTAACAATTAATCCAATTGATGATGTTTATTTGCTGATATTCTAATAATCAATGATGACGCAAAATGTCTCTTAAAAGGGCCTGCGCGCCCGCTTTTTAATCACTTGCCAATAAATTTTCTCGAAGTTATTTTAACCTGAACTCCGTGTGTCAGACTTAATTACTTCAGCGTATATACGCAATTCAATTTTACTAATTTGGACAGGAACAGATAGACATTTAAAACATTTTGGTTTACTGCTAAAAAGTACCATAACAGTGGCATAGTATAAGATTGCTCTAAGATCTTGTCTATACATGTTCAACTTTAGGTAAAATGTTGGCATAAAAGGTATACGGCTAGATTTACATGTCGGCTGTTAAGGGGGGGACCTCTCAGTCAGTTGTCCCTGTGTGTCAGGACCTTGACCCGTCTGGAATCAATTCCCCTGTGTGCGTCCTAGGTTTTGTCAGCGTTGTTCTGCTTATGTTGGGTTTCGCTGTATGAAGGGTGTGTGGCTGTCTTTGACAGAGATATTTGGGCCTGATGGTGTCGGGTAATTGTAGTTCGCTGTTGCAATTAGGTTTTCGTCCTCTAGATTAACGTGGGTATTTCTGAATTGGTGTTTGGGTAATTTGTTGTGTGTCTTGCGCGTGGTGGTGGGGACCGTTACGTCGGCTTAGTAAGGGCTCCTCTGCGTCCGTCCCCCTCCACGAGTCTCTACAGGTTTCCCCTGTGCCTAAATGCCCACCTTCTCAACGCGGGTGTAATTGTGCGCGGTGTATATTCGTCGGGGGGCCTGGTTATGGCTCGTCTAATAGCTTGTTAGTGTGTAGTTGTGTGAGTGTTGTAAGGGAGCAGGATTTGGTTTGAAAGCATTTGTTAAACGTTAAACAAACAACAGAAAATAAAATAAAGATAAACGTTTGCAATCACTTAAGCAGGGTTGTGATCTTTAAGTCCCTAGGGGTCTTATGCGGTGTTTCGCTTCTGCCGGACCCCTGTCGGCGGCGTGTGATATTCACTCTCTCGTTCCGACCGTTTTAATGGGGTTATTGCTGGCGCGGTTTGCCCCGCTTCCTCTCCACTCCGGTACTGTTCTCCTGTTCTGCCTCTCCTCGGGTCGCGCCCAGGGTTTCCCTGCTCTCCTACTCTGAGGGCAATGCCTGTAGTCGCTGCAGGTCTTGTAGGAATTTCTTGGGGTCATCCTCCGCTGCCAGGGAGAGGATAGTGTTTTTGTGGGTCACCACCAATGTGCCCGCTGTCCCCCAGCGGTATCGGATACCTTACTCTCTCAGTTGGCTGGTTATGGGTATGAGCTTTCTTCTCTCCATCAGGGTGGTGAATGGGAGGTCGTAGAAGATTTTGATGTTGTGGTTCTTGATGATGGTGGTGGGCGATTTTCTGGAGTGGGCCATAAGTGTCACCTTGACTGATACATCTCGAGTGATGGCAATAATGTCTCTAGGGGCATCCGCGGGGGCGGTCGGTGCCTTTTGGGTCCGAAAGGCTGCCGTTATCGGCCGTGCCTCTCCGTCTCTTTTTGCCCCCATGGTCTCCGCGACTTCATTCGTGAACTCTAGTAAGGCTTCCGGGCCCACTTCTTCTGGGGCTCCTCGGATGCGCACATTCCTTCTTCGGTGGCGTGTTTCAATGGAGGTGACCGTGCGGGTAAGGCTTTGGATTTTGTGTGATAGCGTCTCCATCTTTGTTTTTGTCTCCGTGAGTAGGGAGTCTCTATGTTTTTATCTTGTTTCTATTTTTTTTTGTCAATCTTTCTTTTATTGAAGCATATTAGATTGGATACAGAAATAAAGAGAGGGAAATGCAAAAACGAATTACATTAAAGGGTACGTACATCGGTAGCTTAAAAATTTACATTTCCTGAGTGATGATGCTTCTTTTTTAATTATGTTAACGTGTCGTGTAACAAAAGCGTGTTGTAGCTAGTATCAGTGTCTAACCTGATAGGCTATAGGAGAGTAACATTAGGCTATGCAAAACTTAGGCACATAGTAAATAAGTAGTGTGTAAGGTCACAGCAGAAAAAACAATGAATAATCCTCATCCTGGCTAAACAGTGAGGGCTTTCATAAAAAATTAAACATGCTTAATGATAAAACTGACAGCATAAAAGTGTAGTTGCTGCACATTCTTAAGTGATTATGGTCAGGCTAAATAAGATATCAGCTTGTAAAAATATAGGTCACCTGCAGTATGGCTGCTCGTTATGTGATACGGTTGCCTAATGCTATATCTGTATAGTACTCTAGGTGAGATAGCTTATAAAATAAAATAAACAAAAGCAGAACAAGGGAACACAACATAACAAGCTTAACTGAGGCCCCTAGGGTCTCTCAAGGCGATGCACTCTGCCCCCTCGGCCCTTCACTCCGCTCGAATTTGGGAAGGCATTTAAATCAAGATTGCAATGGACTAGTAACATTTAGATATAACGCTCATAACCACAAACGGTAAAAAAAGGAGTGCTGGGTCAGAAACATTACCCCATATGGGTCAAAGGGTCTAGGGAGAGGAAGGCCTGGATTGAGGGGGGTACATACAGTGTTGGAGAGTTAAACACCTCAGTCCATAAGGCCAAAAGCTGATATGGCCAACCCCCGATATTGGTCAAAGTGTAGAGCAGCTGCAAAAATTTGGGGGTGTCACGGTCTGGTAGCGTGTCGTCAGTCCTAGATCTGAGGTTCCATTTTCAGCCCACACCGAGGCTTGGGAGTGGGCGGGGGGAGTCCAGAGATGGTGGTGTGTGAGGGTATTGTGTAGCTACCCTGGGGGGATGATCGTAGTAGTGGGCCCGGGTCGCATTGGTGAGCAGGCCCGTCCGTGCGGTGTGTATAGCTGCTTCGGCCCTTAGTCGGCACTTGAGTTGGGTCTGTCCAGTTATGTACGTAGTGACCGCCTAGCTGGGGATGTATACCGGAAATACAGTCCAATCGTGATGAGACGTGGCGTCTGGGTATCGGGTCTCCTCTCCTGCCCCGGAGCCTTGTAAGAGCTGGTGCCCTCCTGCCACGAGCCTGGGACCCATCTCGGTCCAGGTTCGTCCCTTTCGGGAGGTTGCGGTGAGCCTTGGTAGTGAGGTTGGGCCGTCGTTGTGCTGCTCGCCGCCTGTGTGGCCCGGCACCTTTGGGCCTTGTGCCCTGTTGCTCTCGGCCCGGGAAGGCGCGTGGTGTAGGGTACATTTGCTTGGGGCTTAGTGGTGCCCTGAAGAGGAGCTCCAAACCCCCGTTTGCCATCGGTCACATCCCGTTCGGGTAGTACGCGGCGGGGTGTCCTCGGCTGTAAGCATGCCAGCAGCTTGGCCCAGAAGCGGTCGAAGGCTGCTTCCAGGGGGTTCCTTGGATGTCCATCGATACATGTCGTGTCCCTTTGTTGCAGCCGCTTGTTTCGTATCTCCGCGTGTGGGTCCGCCATCTTGGAGGCCCTCAGTTCCCCTTCGTACAGTACAGGCGTTGTGCCCGTCATGAAGCATGGTGTTTGGGGCACTCCGTCTGGCGGAGACCGGGATAACCCCCACCGGTCCACAGGGGGGGGAGAGGTGAGTCGCAGTCGCTTGAGACGTTCAGCCTCGGGTAGGAAGGCGACTGCCCTTCCTCCCTGTCTCCTCCGTCTCCTGTCTCCTCCTGCCGCTGCGGTTCCCGGTCATGCCGGTTGTCGAGAGAGGTATCAGCATGTTCGTGCCCTCTTCCCCAGTCCAGGGGGTTGATTGGTAGGCAGCTGTCGTTGCTGTATTCCCAGTTTTTGGCAGAATTTGATCCCTGACAGCAGGAGCTCGTGCTGAGTGCGTCTTGTTAGTTTGGCAGTCAGGCCCCGCCCCTTTATCTTGTTTCTACTGCGCCTAGGCGCGTCTTTATGCTGGTTATCTCCGTTTGCACACCTGCCATGTCGGATTTCCATACCTCCCGCAGGTCTAATAGCAGCCTTTTGATGTCTCCTTTTGTGGAGGGCGAATCATCCGAGTCAGAGTCGTCTGGTCGGTACACTGCGGTGGCCCGTCGTGTGGGTCGGGAATCCTCTTCCTCATTCGATGTGTCCGATACGCTGGTGCTTCTTGTTCCCTCCGGCGCCATTTTAGGCTGCGGTGAGCGCTGCGGCCTATCGAAGGAGCGCCTAATGTCTGGTTGAAGGGAGCCCTCCGGGCGGGTGAATTTTTGTTTTTTCGCCCCATCTCTCTGTGGGGGGTTTGGCACTGGTCTCGGCTTTGTTTTGGGAGCTCACTGCCTTGCTTTTGTGGCAATTTATTGCGTTTTAATGTGTTGCGAGCCGGAGCTCCACACAAACACGTCTTGTTCGCTGCTCTGCTAGGCCACGCCCCGTCGAGAGTGCAGTATATTTATGGTGGTTTGGGTCATTATTTTTTAGAGATTGAGGATTTCTCCTTTTATTCTTGCCCTCTATATTACTCGGGAGGGCCATTTTGTTTTGTTTCTTTTGCCCGGCTTTCTTTCCCTACATAGTATATCAAATATACTTTTTATATTAAACTAAGACTATCTTCTGCACTATATTAATGTTTTATATTTTTACAGAAAAGATATCACAAAAACCTAGGGGCAGGTATTAATTTCCAGTCAGACAGTACCAGAGCTATCTAGGGCATATCCTATCTGTAACTAACTTGCAACAGAACAGAAAATATAAGCAAAATGTTATTTGTATTGTATCAGTTCATAGCTTGGGGTAGAAATCTCTAAGGAGTTGCGAGGGGTTATGGGGCCTTCTAGCCCGGTATTTCCAGGAGAGTTTGTGGTCTATAACTTGTAGGTCTAGTAACAATCAAAAACCAAAGAAAAATAAATGACCTGCCCTGTCTCCTTAATCCCTATGTATATTTAGACAAATGGAGGTCAGTTAGTTACTCCAATGGCCATTGGAGGGAATGCCCGCCTGCCAACTTCAGGGCAGACCCCCCCTAAGCGGGTCCTACACTGACCCTGCACCTTGCTTCCTTGAGCTTCTGGCAAAGATATCTCTGAGACAGAGAGGGGTATTTTTTTATATACACCCCTATATACTTTATTGTCCAGAAAGAGAGTCAGATTGACACAAGAGTAGAGGGGAAGAGAAAGGGGGCAAGAAGAGAAAAAAAAAGGGAGGGAAGGTGGAGAGAGGAAAGGTAGGGCAGGAAACTCCAGAACAACCCCTACGTCATCCCGGGGCTATGCCCATCTCTTTAGTTTTAGCTATTTTAGGGGGATATCTGTGTGTGCAGGTGACTATTACTGTGCATAAGTATTAGGCAACTTAACAAAAAACAAATATATATACCCATTTCAATTATTTATTTTTACCAGTGAAACCAATATAACATCTCAACATTGACGCAGGTGGCCATGTGGCACTCCCCGCCGGAAGAGAGACGGTGGGTGGATATCGAGTCTAAGATGGTGCGGGTTGATGTACCTCAGAACACGATGTAGGTCCCCAAGGAACATAGACCTGCAATACGGAGCACATGTCCTGCCATACTCAATTCACTCCGAATTTGGGACGCTTGTAACACCAAATATGGGCTAGCAGCGTCTCCCTCTCCTATGACTCCAATCCTTAGAAACAGAGAATTTCTCCCTGGCATGGCACCCAGAGAATTTAGCAATATAGAAAGGACCGGACTCCAACGGCTCCATCAGCTATATCGAAAAGGAGCGGTCATTCAATTTGCTGAAATCCAACAAGGCTCCCACTTAACTCCTGCAGATTTTTTCCGATATATCCAGATCCGCGACTTTACTAGAGGACCTCGCATAAAATCAGCAGCCATGGCAAAAATGACCTTTTATGAAAGGCTCTGTATGGATGGAGCAGCCCTTAAAGGTATGATCACGCTTTTATACGCTCATCTTAGTACAGAAAATGGAGAATGGGGAAGTCTGACTTATACTGATCAATGGGAAACGGAACTCGGGGAAGTCTTAGAGGGAGTTGAGTGGCAGGAGATATGGGAGGCAAATGCCTCTGTTTCAATCTGTGTCACTCTTCAGGAGCAAGCATGGAAAACTATGCTTCGGTGGTATACCACACGCCAGTTAAATTATATCGAATGCACAAATTGACTACTGACGACTGTTGGCGGGGCTGTGGATCCCGAGGCACATATATCCACATGTGGTGGGACTGCCCGAAGATAAGTAGCTTCTGGAGGTCCGTGGAGGGTCTTTTGAGACAGACGTTCGACAGGCCTCTGGACTTGGACCCCTGGATATACCTGTTAAATAGATCTCTAGACGGATGGACTAGGAGAGAACAGAAATTAGTGCATAAGATAACTCTGAGCGCACGCCTTGCTATAGCGACTGCATGGCTCTCACCAGAGGGCCCAGAATTCTCTGGGGTAATATCTAGGATTAGAGAATGTAGAATCATGGACGACTTGACAGCAAGAGTGAGAGGGACAATTGCGACGTTTCAAAAACTTTGGGAACCATGGGACAGTTTAGTGGGCTCAAACGGGGAATGACAGGGCCTTTTATTGGGGCATATGTCCAGATTTAGAGGGGATCCCTCCTGAAGGGGGACGTAGCTCCCACGTGGATGTGGCAGGTTTTCCACGCCCTCACTCCCCCCCCCCCTCCTCCACCTTCCTTCCTATCCTTCTCTTCCTATTCCTCTTCATATCCTCTCTGCTCTCCTTTTTCCACTTTGGTTCTTCTTATCTCTTCCTCGTCTCTAGATCTTCTCACTTCTTCGGTCTCACTTTAATTTATGTTCATTTTAATAGCCCTTCCCAGGGCTTCGCCTCAGAAAGTGGTTTTTCTTTTTCTTTTTTATTTTCTCCAGACATGATTCGTAAATCTTTCTTTTATTGAGGCATAAAATTGCAGGGATACAGAATGAAGAGAGGGAGATGATACAGTACATGCATGAAGGGGTCATAACAGTTCAGTGTATATCACCTCAGATAATCGTCTGCCTCTTTTTTATATATTAAGTAGAAGGATCAATGGCTGACACGTGACTGCATAACAACAAAATAGAGCAACAAAAACAATATAGATTTTCGTGTAACTAGTGGATAATTGAGAAGGATTAGTCAGGTATCAGGTAGTGAGTAGTTAAGCATTTATCCGAGTTGCTGCACGTTTGTATAATTAAGTAGAAATGTTTCGGGGTCATAGATCAGAAAAAAAAACAAATAAAAAACCAAAACATGTTTTAGGTTTAGAACTATAGATAAACTGCAGAATATTTAGACCACTGGGCCCAAGGACCCAACAATATAACGAACAAGCCGGCATCGCCACCGCCGCTGGAGCAGGCAGACACACTGACAAATTTTAACAGTCGTAGAAAATCAGTGCACATGTTTAGTATTATTCAGAGTAAGCGACTGGTTGAGAGACGAACAGGCTTATATATTTTAACTTACTGATAGCTTAGTGGTATGCTTGTTAGCTTAGTGACAGGTAAGATTAGCCTATGCGAGAGTAGTCGCGTTTTAAGTAGCATATAGGCATGCAGCAAACCTTCTACAGGAGTGATATCAAATGGTGCCCAGTAGGATGTACTTTTGGAGATTGTGCAATATATGATAACATTGACATTTCTGTGTATGGTCATAACAGGCTGGACTGAGCATGCTAGGAACCTCTTCCAAGTGCATAGTAGCATAATGGTAGTCGGCTATACTGGCATAACCCGCTAGAAGATGCAAAGCAAGCTTACCTCAACCATCACTGGCATACAATTCAACTCTGTATTAGTGCTGCAGTTAGGCTTTAATATTAAGGTATATATGCATAGGACTAGGTAAGCTAGGGTCTGTACTAGATCCTGCTCTACAGTAATGAATACATCAAGAATCAAAAACAAAACATACCAGCTATATAAACCATTGTGTCCCTATTAACCCAATCACTACTGGAGTTGCAGTTCAGGGTAAGCCCTTCAGCGTTTAGATTTGTAACATATATAGTAATGAAAGATAAGAGCTCAAGTCCAGGTTAGTGCTGTGCTAGGATATAAATAGCACATTAGCGTAGGGTGTCTGTGCAGTCCAGCTAGGCCCAAATCTCCAGACATGATTATACGGTTGGAGGAACAAGGTAGCTCAAACGCAAGTTTAATTCTTGAATAGATTGGGCTACTGGTATCGCCTAATTGTCTGTCTTTCGTGATAAAATCCCTCAATGGACGGCAAGTACTGTTGGTATTATCATGTATGGGCATGTATTGTATTTTATGGCCATGTTATATGTTCTTTGAAAATTGTTTTTACGCCTGAACCCTCGGCTCGCCCACAGGGAATGTACACTTGCTATGTTCTATTGAATAAAAAATAAAGAATATTAAAATAAAAAAGAAAATGAAGGAAATGGACCTCAGTTAAGAAAAAGGACAAATGAGCCATTTATTACATGTGAGTTTACAGAGGAAGAGGTTTTATTTCAACTGTCAAAAGTAAAGACAAATAAGTCAATAGGACTGGATGGAATACACCCAAAGTTATTAAAAGAGCATAGTGGTGTACTAGCAAAACCATTAACAGGTTTATTTAACCAATCATTGTTAACATGAGTAGTCCCAGAAGATTGGAAGTTAGCGAATGTTGTGCCCATCCACAAGAAAGGTAATAGGGAGGAGTCGGGCAATTATAGGCTAGTAAGCCTTACTTCAGTAGTGGGGAAAGTAATGGAAACCATGTTAAAGGATAGGATTGTTGAACATCTAAAAACACATGGATTTCAAGATCAGAGACAACATGGGTTTACATCAGGGAGATCATGCCAAACCTTATTATTGTTTTTTATGATTGGGTAACTGAAATAATAGATCAGGGTGGTGCAGTAGACATTGCTTACCTAGATTTCAGTAAGGCTTTTGACACTGTTGCACTCAGAAGGCTTATCAATAAACTGCAATCTTTAAGTTTGGATTCCAATATTGTTGAATGGGTAAGGCAGTGGCTGAGTGACAGGCAACAGAGGGTTGTAGTCAATGGAGTATATTCGAAGCTTGGGCTTGTCACCAGTGGGGTACCTCAGGGATCTGAACTTGGACCTATTCTCTTTAATATTTTTATTAGTGATATTGCAGAAGGACTTGATGGTAGGGTATGTCTTTTTGCTGATGATACTAAGATATGTAACAGGGTTGATGTTCCAGGAGGGATAAGCCAAATGGCAAATGATTTAGGTAAACTAGAAAAATGGTCAGAGTTGTGGCAACTGACATTTAATGTGGATAAGTGCAAGATAATGCATCTTGGACGTAAAAACCCAAGGGCAGAGTACAGCGTATTTGATAGAGTCCTAACCTTAACATCTGAGGAAAGGGATTTAGGGGTGATTATTTCTGATGACTTAAAGGTAGGCAGACAATGTAATAGAGCAGCAGGAAATGCTAGCAGAATGCTTGGTTGTATAGGGAGAGATATTAGCAGTAGAAAGAGGGAAGTGCTCATGCCATTGTACAGAACACGGATGAGACCTCACTTGGAGTATTCTACGCAGTACTGGAGACCGTATCTTCAGAAGGATATTGATACTTTAGAGAGAGTTCAGAGAAGGGCTACTAAACTGGTTTATGGATTGCAGGATAAAACTTACCAGGAAAGGTTAAAGGATCTTAACATGTATAGCTTGGAGGAAAGACGAGACAGGAGGGATATGATAGAAACATTTAAATACATAGTGGTGGTGCCTTTGGAGTAAACGTGAGTAGTAAGGTGTAGAGAATGGAGATCTTGAAGAGCAGGCGCACCCTGTCCGATGCTATTTAAGGCACAACTTCCCGCCTTACTCTACTGGAGGCTTCAACGAGCACCCAAGATTGCAGGATAACTTCCATGGAGTACTAAATATATGTCATTAAGAAACAACACCAACCTATTTATCTGAGGGGGACTCTCCCCCCCACTCTTTCTCTCCTTTCTTCTTCTCTTTTATCTGGACCTTTTCCTTTTTTCTTCTCTCTTTTTTCTCGCACTCTTCCTTTTTTCTCTCTAGCCTGTTTGACGGATTGGAAGGTGCAGCGGAACCGTTTGGCTACCCTACTTGGGTGTCACAGAGTTTTGACAATCCTAATAATGGGCTCAATTAAAAGTTCAAAACTCTTCTCGACACGGAGGCAACTCATGAGCGATCCGGGACCGGGTTGTGAGGGGGAATGCCATTATGCCAGGCTTGGTATGCGTACGAATTTATACAGACCGCGCGCAAAGAGCTGACTTCTGCGTAAGCAGCACGGTTAAGGTACATTTGCAATACCAGACGAATATGCTTAGAGAAATGATATCCTGTGATACTAGATTAAGGGTGGGTTACTAAAAGTTGACGTAGGATGTATAATATCGATTGATGTTGTTACCTATATGTAAGAGCTTGACCTTTCTTGAGCCTGGCTTCTGCGCAAGCCCCATGTTTGTTTGATTATTGCCATTGCTTTTTCTGTCGAGTACAAAAATAAAGAATTAAAAAAAAAAAAAGAAACAACACCTAGCCACCAATGACAGGGTCAATGCTCTAGAAGAGGGTTAAGCAACCTTCGGCACTCCAGATGTTGTAGACTACATCTCCCCAGATGCTTTGCTTGGATTATAGCTGTAAGAACATTATGGGAGATGTAGTACTCAACATCTGGAGTGCCAACGGTTGCCTACTCATGCCCTAGAAGATCAGAAGAGGAAATATATTTTAAGATCCGAGTTTTCCTGCATATGGTAGGTATATCAGACTTACGCCACTATGTCAGACACCTGCTCTCTTGCTTCTTACTACCAAAACAAGTCAAGGCAATGAAACTAGACGTCATGTGGGGCGGAGCCTAACAGCGCACAGGAGCAGTCGCCATATTCCGAAGCTCCTGGGTGCCCAACTTAAAATAGGCAAACATCAGCGACATCTCGCCAGCCACAACATACCTGTAGTTGGCATCATACTCAAGGCACCGTCCGGATTCGACCGATGCCTTTCTTTCTGGCTCCGGGCAGAAAATACCGCAACCGAGGCTCTAAGGCCTACCGCGCAGACGGCCGGCCGCAAGTGACAGCGGGAGAATATTGGGGAGACCTGGACTTCACCAACTTGCTACCACCCTACCTCCCGGGCAGTGAAATGGGGAGAAAGTCCCTAAGGACACCCGCAAACGCCGCGAAAACGCAGCGTGAACTAGGCCAGATGTGGCCGTCACAGACTCCAGCAAGTGACTCCAAAGAATCCTCTAGAGAGAGGGACTCGATACCCCAGCAACCGGAGAGCGGGAACTCACCCCGGAGCCCACTCCAGGCCACCCAAGAGACAGCCAGCACGTCAGGGCCTCTGGCACCTGCCACAAAGCAGGACATACAGGAGATGCTCACAGGCCTCCAATCCAATCTCATGGCGATGTGGAAAGCAGATCTGGCAACACTAACCACAGAGGTACAAACAGTAGCAGCACGCTCCCAAGCCACAGCAGCAGAAGTACTGGCCCTGCAACAGGACTTCCAGGCACTAAAAGACAGGGTACTCCAAATCCAAACAGCCCAGACTGAAACAAACAGACAAGTGAACACTCTCGACGATAGAGGCAGGAGAAAAAATATAAAGATTAGAGGAGTCCCAGAAAACATACCCCTGGAAGAACTGCCGCACTTCGTGAGACGGCTGGTGGCGTCCCTCCTACCGGCGAACAAGCTAAGTACTTCACGTTTGATGGGGTGTATAGGATAGCTAAATCCCCTACAGCCCCAGCCACAGCACCAAGAGACGTCATCCTCAGGTGCCAAACTGTTGCCGACAAACTAGGCCTAACTGCAGCGCTTAAGGGGAAATCCCCATATGACTTTGAAAACAGCCATATCTCGTTCTTTCAGGACTTGAGCAGGGCTACCTTAATTTGGCGCAAGAGCATGCAACCACTCACAAGGGCATTACAAGGGGAAAACCTGACCTATAGGTGGGCAACTCCAAACACCCTGTGGGTTACTAAGGACGGACAATCCTTCAAAGCTACGGCCCCGACGGACGCACCAGCCCTGCTGACAGCGCTGGGCATCCCCGCTGCTGGAACCTCAACACCGGGAACAACTCATCCCCACCCCGAAACGGATGCCAAGTCATCTACACTAGCGCCGAGAAAGAAGCAGGGACCTACTACCTGAAAAGACGATGACAACCGCAGAGCCCCAAGAGCATCACGCACTGTTTATTGTTGCAAGCCAAGGCTGCTGGGACATATAAGTTAAAATTATTTTAATCAACCAAAGTTCATTTGACAGTTTATTTTCCTTAGTTCCTCTATGTTCACACCTGCTGATACGCTCCACTTACACGACCGCAGTAGGGCGCTAGAGCCTCTACTGACCCGGAACCCTCGACACACGGGTTTGGTAAACCTGCCGGGAGGCACCTTAAAGCACTCTCCCCCCCTTTTACCCTAGGTTACAGGGATAGAAATCACAGGGGCACACAAGGGTCACCACTTACACGCTGACCTCCAAAACAAGGGTCACACCTCCAATGGAGACCAATAACCCCACATAATCATAGCCTAAGTCATGCGGCTCACCACTTGCTCCCCACATAGGAGACTACTGCAGCAGACACGTAGAGCGTCAGGAAGGAGCAATATCTTCATGGCACACCGCAAACAAAAGAAGCGGACATACCTACAGACAAATCTCACTCGGCACTCCCAACAGAGACACACTCACTATGGAGATACATTACAAATACAAAGGTCACCCCGGTACAACCACACAGCCCAACCAAAACAAAATGTGCGACTTATTGAATGCCAAGTTAATTGTATAACTGTGAATTTTAGACCACATGAAAGTGGCAACCACAAATGATCTGTATTATGCAACATGCACCAAAAATAAAGAATTTAAAAAAAAAAACTAGACGTCATGTTCCGCTTACCGAAGTGGTCTACAGCACCAGCAGCTGCGCAAGCAGACCTGATTTTACACTTCCAGTCTATACAGGATAAGGCCCTTCTCATGGCAGCTGCTCGGGGGAAGACTCCCTTACTATTCGAAGGCTCCTCTCTGTTGCTCTTCCAGGATCTTAAAAGGAGCACTATCATGTGGTGCAAGGCCCTGCAGCCTCTTCTACAAACACTCAGACAGAAGGACATGCAGTATAGATGGGGCTTACCAATATTGCTGCGCTTCTTGTAGCTAGGTACTTCATTGAGTGAGGAACCTCTCGAAACTGGATGCCATCTTACGCCAAATGCGCCTTGGGGAATGCTCGAGAGCAGACAGGTCAAGCCTGATACAGCTGGATCCCTCTATGGATGCGGAGTTCACTTCCTGCAAGACCCAGTATCAATCTCCCACACAGAACGCAACCTAAAACGCTACGGTCCTTATCTGTCCTACCAGAGACTGCCAATTTCCACCACGCTGGACCCTAGTTACTTATAGGACCCGCAAAGCTGAAGTTACTACTTTATATAGTGGAGGAACGATATTGGATCTCAACAGTATTTACCTCAGGCTGTTCCGATGGGGCGGGGCCTGACCAACATGGCCGACAGACGTGTGTGTGGTGAGCTCCTCACACAAACTACGCTAAACCGGGCACAAAATGGGATGTTCACCCCAAAACAGCAGCCAACGATTATGCATACTGTACCTGACCGATGGGAAACTTTCCCAGACGATCCCGGAGACTCGCCTGCCGACTTGCGGCCGTGCACCGCTTCTGAGGCTTACTCTCGTGGAGGTACTCATGAGGGGAGGAAACGGCCGATCCTCCACCCTGGGGCCGCCGAGCTAAAGCAAGAGGTGGGGGTCATCCTGGTCCCTGCTGGGGAAAAGGCACCCGAGAACGTTACCTTAAGCCACGCCGCAGCCTCCCGCTCCTGGGCCGCAACCAACATGGCCGATGGAGCAAGGGAACACCCTGCAACGACTTGGGAAGCCAAATTTAACACAGACTTCGACAAGATATGCGCAGCATTCTGGTGCCGGATCGCAGCCCGAGCAGAGCAGATGCACCCGCCTATTACCCATACCTCACAGATCCAGACAGCATCTCTCTTAGCGACCAGTCCCACCAAACCAAACTGTGGAAAAAAATATGTTCCACCAAACTGTGGAAAAAAAATATGTTGGCAAAGCTTTTCAACAATTCAAATTCTAGGAATTCTAGAGAATTCTTGAACATGTTAATTTGAAACTGTGACGGCACTGTGACACTCCTATCACTAGACATCTGATGGTAAACGTTTTTGTGGAATTGAACTGGCGGGAATGTGTCAAAAACATTGGTTCCGTGTTGTCTTAATGAAGAATTCTCCTATCATCTCTTCATCATGGATTGAATGATTTTTATGGATTCCTTTGCATCTGAATTTTTACCTGCCCTTTTATCATGAGTTATCAAATGTGATGTGTATTCTTGTGTTACATATTATTTATAGAATATTAGCATCAAACTTTGTACATAACTATTGTTAACAGGTGGTTTAAGCTCTGGATTTATATTTTTTTGAAAACACTGCTGTGGACATGTCACCCATTACGATATGGGAGGCACACAAAAGTGTTATCAGGTTTGTTTATTGGGGATCGCTACACAGATAAAGAAGATGGCGGAGCAACAGTCCAGACGGATTCTCGCTCGGTTATTATAAGATAATCCAACAAATTTTGAAGCCTAGACTGTTAAAGGCATTTAATGCAGTATCGGAAGGTGGAGTGTTTCATGCAGAATCTTTGATGGCTACGATAACTATTTTGTTGAAACCAGGTAAGGACCCAGAAACCTGTAGCCGTTATCGCCCAATTTCTCTACTTAATGTAGACATGAAACTATTTACAAAAAATTTAGCTACAAGAATGCAAATATATATAACCAACCTAGTTCATATAGATCAAACTGGATTTATCCCTGGTAGAGAAACGAGGGACAGCCCTCTCCGGCTCTTTGCACTTCAACATCTAGCTAGTTGAGGGGGTCGCCCAATGTTATTACTGTTTACAGATGCCGAAAGGCGTTTGATCGCATGGACTGGGAATTTATTTTTGCTACGTTATGGACAATAGGGTTTGGTGACAGGCTTATTGGCTGGATAACGGCTCTCTATAACTACCCGAGCACGAGGGTTTAGAGTTATTGGTTCTTTAACAGACGGTTTTCCCATTCAACAAGCAGAGATTCCCACTAAGGAACAGTGGCTACATAGCATAGAGGAGATTCATAGAGCAGAGGCTCTATGGGCCTCAATAATCGGCAGAGGCGATAGGCAGGTTGAACAGTGGTGACAATGGAGAGAATATCTGGCGAGGGGAGAGGACATTGATTAAGGGGATAGGAGGGTTGGGAGTTTAGAGATTAGGGAGATGGCTGAGGCCTACACTCACTGGCAAGTCTTGATACTTTATTCCTAATCTCTTTTTTTTTTCTTCTATTAGGTATATTTAATAATGGGACGTTTACGTGGGCTACTAATACTCTATTTCACTTGAGCAATGCACCTACAATTCCGTTTAGGTGTGGATTTGGAATGAATACCCCCATTAAAACGATAGAACATAGTGGCAACCTTAGGGTTCAGAATGGTTTAGTTGGTGGGGAAATCCTATAGTCGTATATCAAAAAGGGTTTTAAGAATCAGTGTGTATTGTACGCACTAGTATGGATTTCATAATTATATACCTGATGTTGGAATGTCAGAGGTTTTCTTTATTTTATTTTTTTTAGAGTAAGGGTAGACAGGAGATTTATAGTTGAGGCATATCATGATAGTGGGTGATGTGCCTACATTGATGCGGGGGACTTGACCCCAATTTAAACTGTTTTATTAAATGATCAGCATTAACTGTTTAGTTAAAGATATAATTGGCAGATGTCGCCCTGTTATTGTATTATTCAATGGTGATACCTCTATTTGTAATCTTTGTTACAGTCATAGGAGAATCCATAAATGTGACAAATACCACATCTGTTTAAATATTACATACACTTACAGATACCAAAGCATCCATCACACCTCCTCGAGCTAAACTACGGCAGGTTAATGAAGGAGATTGAGGAAACACTGAAAGGTTGGGAAAACAAATATCTGTCCTGGGTGGGAAAATTGATACCCCTCAAAATGATGCTGCCACCGAAATTCCAGTATTTAATCCGCACACTACAGATCTTTCTCCCCAACACTTACTTACACAAACTACAACAGATATTCACACGGTTCGTATGGGAAAATAAAAAAATCAGAGTAGCCTCAAAAGATTTTTAAGCAAAGCCATAGAGAAGGGGGGTTTGGCATTGCCAGACGTGAACCTGTACTATAGGGCTGCTGTCATGTCCACGGCCCTCTTATTACACAAGGCAGAGGACAGACCGCAGTGGGTGGAGATAGAGTCTGCAGGAGCATGCCCCAGAGGCATAAAATACCTGTTCTGGGTTCCCCACAAACTGCGCCCCAAGCCTCTGAACATGCTCGTGACCACAACACTGCTGCTAGACACATGGGACTCAACAACACGGCACTTGGGACACACCACGCAATGGGCTTTATCGACCCCACTTTACAGCCTACATATTGTCAACCCCTCACTAGATTACCGCTCATGGGTCCAGAATGGATGCACAATGATTAAACACTTACACCTCACCGGCAAGTTACAGCAATACCCTGATCTACAACAGAAATACCAATTGCCAAAACACACATTGTTCTCTTATCTCGAAATAAAATAGCTGTTAGAAAACGAGACAAGCAGGGCTACCCCTCACCCCTTGGAACAAATACACAAAATATATGAAACGGTGTACATCCCAGAGAAACTGCTCACCATTTTGTACACCACATTAAACGACAACCCACCAACAGCAACAGTAGATAAAGAGTACTGGCAACAAGACATAAACAAACACCTCCCTGATACACAATGGCAGAAAGCATTCATAGCTCACAGAGGGAGATCCAGATGCACTTCCCACTTTGAGTTAATGAGGAAGATCCAATACAGGTGGTACATGGTGCCGACGAGACTAGCAGGTATTTACCACAGGCGTCAAAACAGTGTTGGAGATGTGGGGTGGAAGAGGGAACCATGTGCCACATATGGTGGATGTGCCGACGAATAGAGAAATACTGGGAGGAAATAGAGGGAATTATAAAGAGAGTATTGCACCTCAATACAGACATACAACCCGAACGTTGGCTGCTTTTCATGACACTCAATCAATAAGATTCCACAAGCGACACTGATGTTCCATATACTGATAGCCGCAAATACCCTGATAGCAAGAGCCTGGAAACAAACCACTAGCCCCACTAAAATCGACCTACTTAACCAAATAAACACTAACAGCATTCGAAACGAAGCTTAATACAAAACATGGCACATCCCAACACATGCATAAAGCCAAGGAAAGGTGGGAGGAATATATGGAAGGGAATAAGGTAACGGGGGACAGCGAACCATGAGAAACATCACTACGTGAGGGGACATGAGTGGGGGAAGTTGAGGTACTAACCCAAGAAAGGCCAACATTGGTGTAGCGTTGAAAACGCCATATGACAAACAAGCTCCTAGAAGGTCCTCCTTTTTAATGTGACGGTCTTTGTGCTATACCAATACACCTTAAATAAGGTTATTTGTCTATTATCTACAACATGTGGGAGTATATGACAAATAAGGAAATTATGAATACCGTCATTTTGTGGTGATGTCATCATGCTATAGTCTAGGTATACATCCAATCGATTCCTCTGATTAAACAGTCCACGGGCCATGTTTACCTGTCTGTATTTATTGACCTGACCCCACATCGTGGAAGCAGGATACGGAGGATTGATTAGCAATTTATACCGCAGGTTTTTTTTAATTCGTGAAATATTTGTTTTGCCGATATAAAGTATAACTTTAAGTAGCGAATTAATCCATACATATTGAAAACATATGATCGGATTTTTTGGCATGCTGAAGATTTGTACTTTTGAAGCCCCTTAATGTTTACTGAGAATCCCATCTATAAGGTTAGTGATGTCCTCATTTAGATCCATCCGTAGAGATCCTATAGCACTACCTGCTTGAGACCACGTCTTGTGTGTGAGATAGATATTCTTTGGGGATTCATGATATCATGTCACACGTTAGTGGCTTAATTTCTAAGTGCCGTGTATAGTGATATAAGCTCGATAGACCAATTGACTCCAGACTGGGGGTCGAAACCAACATTTTCTCTCACTGACGCAACACGTCATAAATATAGAAAAAAGTAGACTGAAATGAAACTACTAGAAAACAGAGTTCAGAAAAGCCATAATATTACAAAATTAACACAATACTATAACTATGTTAAGGGCAGATATACTAGTAGAAGGACATACCAGAGAACCATCCTAGTAGAAGGACATACTGCTGTCAGTCATGTTTAGGCACCATTACTCCTACTCTGTCCATTACCAGTAGATGCCTTTATTATTTTTGCAAAACTAGCAGGATGCAGCAAGGTTAATTTCCAATTTCATTGAAATCTGCTCTTTTTCTAAAATGAAAGGGGGGGGGGGGAATGACACACTTTACACGTAAAGCATTTCAGCAAGCTAAAGTGCTTTAGGAATCTGGAGTGTCCCTTTAAATTTGAAATTCACTTTGAACTTACTTTAGTAAAAAACCTGTCTCTATGTTAATTTAATAAAGTAACACTTTCGAAAGATTTTTTTCCCTATTTAAATTCCAAAGAATGAATGCGTGGGGCAGAGGGGAGGTTTATCCATGACAAACAGAACTAGAGAGCCAGGGACCTCTTTGAACTCACTAACCACAAGTGCATGTGTATCGTCACAATAACCAGCAGAGGGAGTTCATGTCCTTTGCTCATAAATTTAATATAAACTTCTTGTGTCTAAGACTCTCTTGTACAGGAAAGTGTGACTGTCTTTATCCAGGAGGGGACCTTCAACAACGGTGATCAAGGCACTCTTCTAAGACTGAAAATACTTCCTCTCTTGCGAGATATATTCAAAGAGATTACAAGACTGAAAATATAGATAAAACATATAATTAAGAAGTATATTGGTATTAAAAAGGTTGTGGTGATCACTGAAAAGAAAAAAACAAAATAATATCTAACGACTGGAGTTATCTAGGCAAAATGAAGAATATGTGGATTATCGGGACTTGATATACTCCAGAACTGTGCATTAATTTATATACTTACCATATCTTTTCGAATGAAAAAAAAAAAAAAAAGCATGTTTTCAGGGTTGGAAATAAATAAATGTCTTATTTTAGAAGCTATAAAGTTACCAGGTCCCAGCAATAAAAGGGAAAATACAACGATCAATTGTGTAAAACACAATACTCTTTGTTTACGTGATCGTGACATGGTCACATTTTATGGAACGTTCCTTTTCTTGAGTCTTATGACTCAAACAGATAGAGTTCTTGGCTCGTGTTTGTCATTAGCAAACTAAAGAGCTTTTATCTGCTTGTGCAAACCTGATGGGCAGAGGGAGTCCCTAGTCTTGTGCGTGACGTGTTCGTTGAGCAGATCTTGTTATTGGATGGTGCCCTGGTTACTCTGTAAAACAAGACACCTGTGAAACGTATAACCTTTACAGATACAAAGCCAACTCCTAGTAACTCTTTCCCTCCCATGGGTGGCATAGAACACGTATTCGCAAAAGTAAACACACTTGTATACAATCTACGAAAAGGTGTGTAGTATTGAATAGACGGAATTAAATTACATCATTTGCTGAGCAAACATGTATCTACAGGTGGTTTTAGAGGAATGTTGAAAACATTTGCAAGTCTGCTGAAAGTTGAGAGTAGATACTCCTTGGGGGTTCTCGTTCACTTCATGGTATCTCTTGTATTAAGGGAAAAGAATGTGGTCAAAAGGTTCTAGACTAGGGAAATAATAAACCACGAGATTGAAGTCTTCAGAATGCCAAGATTATTTACTCCAAACACAAATTGCTATATTATGCATCTTTTATATTACATGCACTTTACAAGCACTTTAGCTTGCCCTCCACGGACGTCTCCCCATTCCTCTACTAGACATCAACGCATCACAATAGGCAGCATGTTCCTCTCTCACTGTCTTTCTTCCATTCCTCTCCAAATTTTACGTCCTATCCCAGCTGTATTGCACTACCCCTTCACAATTAAGAGACAGTCTAGTATTTTGCCAATGATAGGCCACTTCCCTTGAGCTTCTCGTCTCGTAGGGTCTCGTAGACAGCAATGCAGGAGAATTCAATGTAACTGTTTCCTGCTGTTGTTGCTCCTTCCTCCCTGTTTTTCGCTCTTTGTGCATTTGATCGCGGCTGAGTATAATGACATCATATCCCCGTCAGGCCCTGATTCGCCAGCCTGTGTGATTCATCCATAATGGTGGTGGATCATAATGGAGATCATCAAATTACGAGATTGCCTCTGTGGGCTGGTGCCCAAAGTTGAATACCTTATACGCCAGATAGTAGTGCCATCCCGGCTTACATAGGTTTCAAGAAAGAAGAGTTAGGACTAGAGTCACGGTTAGAGCTAAAGTTAATTTAATCTTAAAGGAGAGCTGTCATTTCACTGGAACACAAAGATTGAAACTTGTCTTGTGTTAAAAGGACCATTATAGGCACCCAGACCACTTCAGCTTAATGAAGTGGTCTGGGTGTCAGGTCCCTCTAGGGTTAACCCTGCAGCTGTAAACATAGCAGTTTCAGAGAAACTGCTATGTTTACATATGGGTTAATCCAGCCTCTAGTGGCCGTCTCATTGACAGCTGCTAGAGGCGCTTCCCCACTTCTCACTGTGATTTTCACAGTGAGAAGATGCCAGCGTCGATAGGAAAGCATTTAGAATGCTTTCCTATGGACTGGCTGAATGCGCGCGCGGCTCAGGACGCGCATGAGCATTCAGCCGATGACAGGGAAAGGAGGAGGAGAGTCCCCACCGCCGAGGGAGCCTGGCGCTGGAAAAAAGGTAAAGGATTAACTCCTTCCTCACCCTAGAGCCCGGCGGGAGGGGGGCCCAGAGGGTGAGGGGGACCCAAGGACCCTATAGTACTGTCAACTAGTATGTTTTCCTGGCACTATAGTGGTCCTTTAGCTTATTTTTTTTTTTTTTTTTTTTTTTTAATCAAAGCCATGGTGAACATGAGAAAAATCAGCTATCAATAGCAACCACGAGCTTATATTTAATATAAGAATACATTTCATATACATGCACCTTGGGTCAGACAGTGATTGAAAATCGACATTTAGTGTCAATGAACTTCCCTGCTTCACTCTATGCACAGAAGGAAAAATATATTTCCTTTCCAAACTTGATGAAATGATGATCATATTAAAAATAATGTGTTGAGGTGACAGTCATCCTTTAAGGGTCACAAACTATGAAAGGACAATGTTACTGAGGAGTTTAAATAGGTCTAAGCCGTGATGTGATCAACCTGCGCTGTGTGTTGGGAGACCCCACGTCTTTTACTAATAAGAGATACAGCATTGGATTAGCCAGTGTCTTTTTTCAACATGGCAAGAATGCAGATATTGTACAATGGGGAGACAGAGACAATTCTATTTTCTCCTCTTCCGGTAAATCAATTTCAGCTGAGAGGCTGAATTAATGGTGGCAGCTGCAAGTGCAACAGCTATGGCCCCGGGAGTTTAGCGGCCACTAATTTTAGGCAGCCTGGGACATGTATTTCATGTGTAGCATTTGAGCACAAGGTGTTCTTTAAATAATTATACTCCTCTATATATAGAAAATCATGTTGCTGAAAGTACTTGCTTATTCTAAATTAATAATTAGAGGTACTACATTGAGAAATGTCAGCACTCAAGCAAAATAATGTATATATTAGCCCATTTATATGAATGTACATTAAATCTTTATCCAGTCAGAGTCTGATATAGTGCCATTGACGTCTTTGGACCATTGACCAGTTTATGCTACAGGGCAGAGAGTTTTGTAAAGTTTGTAGAAACAAGGTAAGGGGAGTTTAAGAGGCTGAATATTCATACAAAGTTTTGAAAGTTTCCTTAAGACCTGATTTTTAGGTAAAGGTGTGTGTGTGTGGGGGGGGGGGGGGGGGGGGTCTGTCTAAGATCAGACATCCGAGAGTGATAAAAATGGTTGTGAATAGGAATTATCAATGGTTAGGCACACTACTGGGACTACTGAGGCCATGACAGGGCATTGAAAAGTGGTCACATTTAGCCTTTTATATTGTTAGTGGATATGATGTCATTAACGCTACTTCCATGTACTACTTCCAAACTTTAAGTGGAAGTTGAAAATGACACAATCGAGCGTCATTTGCATCACCACGTCGACACACGGGCACTACATCATAAATAGTTGTGGAGACGCAGCATCCAGCATCCAGCATCAGTAGTGTTGCAAGAAAAAAAAAAGAGCGAAATGGGAAGACCACTTTGGATTGGCTAGAATGGGGTGTGGGCTGCCAGGAGGTATAGAAAACATACATGGAGGATTTATTTCATGGGAATGGGAAAGCAGCCTTTGTAGTTGTCGAGGCATGATGATGGAAGCTTAATGTGTGAAGTTAAGCACATCCTTGATAGTCACTGTTAACCCAGGGTTGTCTTTACTTGGCAGGTGCCTGTGAGCACAGGATTTTATTTCAAGACACGAAGGCTCATATTGTCCATGTAACTCTTTCTTTACACCCATAGCAATTTAATATATATAAAAAAATAAATGGTCCACATACCCCAAACCCATAAATCCTTAAACATGCCCATACACATCCTCTTTCTTTGCAACTATAAGAAGCATCCACAACCACAAAACCACTGAAGATGAGCATGAAGAGGAAGAACCATCCATGGAACTTGAAGATTCCACCTCTGACGGCAACAATAAGAAGGTAGCAAATTGGTAGAACGGAATGACACGGCCACAACG
The DNA here is from genome assembly GCF_036172605.1 of Pelobates fuscus. Classification (NCBI taxonomy): domain Eukaryota; kingdom Metazoa; phylum Chordata; class Amphibia; order Anura; family Pelobatidae; genus Pelobates; species Pelobates fuscus. The sequence continues at coordinate 271,860,102 of NC_086322.1, forward strand.
AGGTGTCAGTAAAGATGTCTCAAACTGAAGAGGAAGAAGAAATGGCTAGATAATAATGGGGCAACTGTGGACTAATATACTAATATACACCAGGTGTACTCAAACACCTCAAGACCATACATGGAATCAGTAACACTCCAACAAGCAAGAAACCCTAATTCAACCCAAAAGGCATCCAAACTGACCTACACGCAAAGAGTCAGACACTCAGGATACAGACATACTGAGCATAATCCATATATATGGAAACATACAGGAACAGAGTGTGTAAACTTATGTCTATCGTCTGTCCGTACTCCCACATCTGATGCTCGCCTTCAGGACTTCTCGAGGGCTGCACTGTTCCTGTGGAACTCACTTCCCTCCTCCGTTAGATGCTCACCCAGTCTCCACTCCTTCAAAAAAAATCATTACAAACCCACTGCTTCATAAAAGTGTATCGATTAAACTGTTAATAGCTCCTGACTGATTCCTCTCTAGCAACTGTCATTTGTCTATGTAGCAGAGAGCTGATATCCCACAGCTATTCTCCACTTAAGATCCTAGTAAGGCTCAGGAACAAGGCAATAGTCAATCCACAGGCAGAGTTTCCAGCATGCAAAATAACACAGCAGTACCCCCACAGCAATCCCAATAACTTAACGACACACTGTTTCAGGAGCAGAACTGATAATCTTTATTCCAGGGTTCCTTATAAAGCATGCTCCCATGCAAGGGAGGGGTTTACATCAATTAGGACAGTAACCAATACTGTAAATGTTACCTCCCACACATCTCCTCCCCTCAGGGTGACTCATAATCCCCTTAACTTACACAGTATTTTACCCCAAACATGGATGTACCCCTAAACTATCACATAACCTTAATATTAGGGTACCGCTAGGTTAGCCCTGATCTGGGTGAACAATATATCCAAAATTCACCCAGATCGGACCAGGGGTTCGGTAGTTAGGTGGAGGGTGAAGTTTGACCGACCGCACACGAGGTGATAGCCGAAAAGGGTTCCATACATTTGGGCCCTGCGGTCGGTCTCTGTTCGGCAGATGAAATACACAATATTCTTGGCCATCCACACTTAAGTCCCCCTGCATTACATTTCCCTCATTCGGTACTTGGTTTCTACCGAATGGGGGTTTGTTAGGTCCCTCCGTTCGGTAGTTACGGAGCTCTGGAGGTCTCAGCGGTGTTCGGTTGTTTGAGCGTCCGATTTGAGTTCCAGACACTCGCCGACCAAACACTGCTGAGATTTTGATGCGTAAGATGGCCGCCGCACGTGGTTAAAGGCATCAGCAATAAAGATCTATGCTGCGGTTTCTGTGAGAAGTGTGAACGCCTAACGAGGCGCACACTTCTCCCTGGGGTGGTCTAATGGTTCGGTAGTTTCATTCTCATGGAACTACCGAACCCACATATGAAATTATACACAAAGACATGAATACAAAGCACGAATAAAGTTACACAGGTAAATTATAGGACAGGCTTACTGCATTCCGCTACACTGCTCCCCCTTGCCCACAAGCCGGCATACACAGTCTGATCCCACACGGATCGGCTTGGGGATGTCCGGGGTGCTCACGGATCATTTCTCCAGATCAGTTTGTCGTGACAACCCGTCAGCGTTCCCATTTTGCTTACCCGGGCGGTACTGAATGTTAAAAGTCAAAAGGCTGCAGCGCCAAACTCCAGCGCAGCAGCCTGGCATTGTCCCCAGCCACCCGGTTCAGCCAGACTAACAGGTTGTGATCCGTGAGCAGGGAAAAAGCCTGTCCATATAAATACGGTTGCAACTTCTTCAAGGCCCACACCACAGCCAGGCATTCCTTCTCGATGGCGGCGTAGCTTACTTCTCTGGGTAATAACTTGCGACTGATGTAAGCCACGGGATGTTCTCCGCCATCGGCCCCGACTTGGCTCAGTACTGCCCCCAATCCAAACATAGAAGCGTCTGTGTGGACAAGAAAACGTTTAGTTGGATTGGGAGCTTCCAAGAAAGGGGCATTAACAAGAGCATTTTTCAAGTGTTGGAATGCCTGCTCACACTCCGGGGTCCAGGTTACTTGGCGGGGAAGGTTTTTACGTGTCAGGTCAGTGAGGGGTTTGGCCAGGGCACTATAATTGGGAACAAACTTCCTGTAGTACCCCGCTGTCCCTAGGAACGCTAACACCTGAGTTTTAGTCTTAGGGGTAGACCACTGGGCTACAGCCTCTACTTTGGCGGGTTCCGGCTTCTGCTTGCCACAGCCCACTCGATGGCCCAGGTACTGTACCTCGGCCATCCCAATGCTACATTTAGCTGGTTTCAAGGTCAAACCGGCTTCCCTGATCCTGTCCAGAACCGCTCCTATATGGGCCAAGTGCTCCTGCCAGGTATTGCTAAAAATGGCAAGATCATCGAGATATGCGCAGGAATAGTCTTGGAATCCGTCTAGGAGGCGGTCCACCATCCTCTGGAAGGTAGCCGGCGCGTTTTTCATCCCAAACGGCATGACCATGAATTGGTACAAGCCGAATGGGGTGACAAAGGCGGACTTAGGGATGGCGTCCGGAGCCAATGGGATCTGCCAATATCCTAATTTACACAGATCAATAGTGGTAAGGTATTGGCCTCTGGCCATCCGATCTAGTAACTCATCGATCCTAGGCATAGGATATGCCTCGGATACTGTCTTCTCATTCAATCTCCTGTAATCCACTCAAAAATGGGTCGTACCGTCCCGTTTTGGTACAAGGACCACTGGAGAAGCCCAGGAGCTATCCGAAGGTTCAATTACCCCTAGCTTAATCATCTCCTCAATCTCCTTGCGCATATTCTCCCGCACCGCTTCAGGGATGCGGTACGGGGTTTGGCGCATAGGGAGTTGCCCTGGGGTTTCTACTCGGTGGGTAGCCAGAGGGGTGTATCCAGGTACATTGGAAAAGGTCTCCTGCTTTTCTTGCAGTAGTTGTTGTACCTCGATACGCTCCTGTGGGCTCAACCGATCCCTCAATACAACTTCTCCTAAATCCCCAGATAGCTGTCCGTCTCCGAGCAGATCGGGGAGGGGTAGGCTGTCACATTCTTCAGAGGTGGGTGCACAAATAGCAGTCACCTACTCTGAACGTTCATGGTAGGGCTTCATCATGTTCACATGGATCATGCGTCGCCCCCCAGTCCCTGCGCAGGGGCCAATTATATAAGTGGTGTCACATCTCTGTTCTACCACTCTATAAGGGCCTTGCCAGGCGGCCTGTAGCTTATCATGTCGGACAGGTTTTAAAATTAAAACTTTCTGCCCGACCTGGAAGCTACGGTCCCTGGCGCCCCGATCATACCAGGTGCGCTGACGCGTCTGAGCCGCCTGTAGGTTCTCCTTTACCGTCTTTGTTAGTGCTTCCAGGCGGTCTCGGAGGGCCAGTACATATGGTACGATAGTGGTGGCGTCTGCGCTACGGTCTCCCTCCCAATGCTCCCTAATTAAGTCTAGGGGCCCCCGTACCCTCCTTCTGAACAGCAGTTCAAATGGGGAAAATCCCATAGATTCCTGTGGCACCTCCCTATAAGCGAATAGGAGGTGAGGCAGGAATCGTTCCCAGTCTCGGTGGGTTTCAACAAACGTTCGGAGCATCTGTTTCAAGGTGCCATTGAACCGTTCGCAGAGCCCATTAGTCTGGGGATGGTAGGGGGCACTAATTATGGGCCTGACCTTACAAAACTTCCAGAGATGTTGGGTGACCTCTGCCGTGAACTGGGTGCCATGATCCGAGATGATCTCCCTGGGTAACCCCATCCGGGAGAAAATCTGCATCAGAGCCTCAGCCACGGTCTCAGCATGGATGTTGGTCAGGGCTACCGCTTCGGGGTAGCGAGTGGCATAATCCACTACGGTCAGGATATACCTTTTGCCCGATGGGCTGGGTTTTCGGAGGGGGCCTACGATATCTACTGCTATCCTATAAAAGGGTTCTTCAATTATGGGTAGGGGGTGTAACTTAGCTTTACGTCTATCCCCCCTCTTTCCTACCCTCTGGCACGTATCGCAGGTATTGCAATACCTGCGTACTTCCTGGCTAATTCCTGGCCAAAAGAAACTTTGGGTCAGCCGATACCTGGTACGACTGACCCCCAAATGTCCGGATAGCGGAATATCGTGTGCTATCCGGAGTAATTCGGTTCGGTACCTCTGAGGTACCACAAGCTGCCTTATCACAATTGGGTCTGACCCTGCTACCTGTTTACCCGACTCTCTGTACAACAACTGTCTATCCCATACAAATTTTTCCCCCTCCTCCCCAGGGTGGTCAGAGGTGACTTTATCTCGATATACTTGTAAGGTAGGGTCAGTGATCACCTCTGCCGCAAATTCGTCAGGAGGGGCCCAAGGGATACAGTCTAAGGGAGGGGAAGGATCTCTTACCTGGACCTCCGGCAGTGTGTTGTAGTCCTGGGTGCGGGCCTGTTGCCTGGTGACTACTGGGTGTGCTTCCTCAGTAGTTTGGGGCTCAAATGCAGAGGTGAGTTTGCCCAGGTCATTCCCCAATATCACCTTAGCAGGTAGTTGCGGCATCAATCCTACTTCCACCTTCCCTGACCCCGCACCCCAATGCAAGTGTACCCTGGCTGTGTCTAGCCGATACACGGCTCCCCCTGCAACCCTGACAGCCACAGTTTTGTTGGTTTTGGCTCTGTCAGAAACCAAGTGACTCTGGACCAAGGTGATACTGGCTCCCGAGTCTCTGAGCCCCTGCATAGGCTTCCCCTCTAGGTACACGGTTTGCCTATGGTGCTGCCGGTTATCCGCCTGTGCCTGCAATGGGTTGGCCTCATGCAACACTTCCCATTGTTCCACAGCTGTGACTGGAGCCGCAGAGCCATAGGGAAGTGGTGTCTCGTCCTGATAGTGATGCGCTGCTGCTCTCGGTGGTGGTGGTGGTGGCCCTGGTCGGACCCAGGTGGTGCGGTCTCTAGACTGTGGGCAATCTCGCTGGAAGTGTCCCCACTTCTGGCACCGGTGGCATTGCACAGAAGCAGGTGGGCGATATCTCAGTTGCGCTGTTGCAGGGGCTGGTGGGGGAAGTTGTCTCGGTGGGGGGTGAGTGCTAGTGGAGAAAGAGTTTCCTCCCAGCGGTCGCATAGGAGGTTTAGCACTCACCGCCTTGGGTTGTCTGCGTGCATCCATAAAATCATCTGCCTTTTTAGCAGCTTCGGTGAGAGATCTGGGGTTACGGTCTCTCACCCATTCCTGCAGTTCTGCGGATATCCCCTCATAAAATTGCTCCAACAACAGCATTTGTAACAGGTCCTCCATGGACCGTGCTTGGTTTGCCTGTTATCCACCCGAGGGCTGCCCTCTGCAACCGGCAAGCCCATTCTGCGTGTGAGTCTTTATCCGCTTTTTTCAATTCTCGAAACCGCCTTCGGTATGCCTCTGGTGTTATGGCATACCGGGCCAATATAATCTCCTTTACTCGGCTGTAGTCCCGGATCTCCTCATCTGGTACAGTTCTATAAGCTTCTGCTGCCCTCCCCGATAACCGCCCAGCCAAAATTGGTACCCAATCCTCATTACTGATTTTATGTAAGGCACACAGTCTTTCAAAATCTTGGAGGAAAGCATCTATGTCTTCCTCCGCCTCCACATAGTTTTTAAAAGCTTGGTAAGGAATTTTTGTCTTACCCTCTGTATTGTTGGTGGTGGCTGTGCTCCTTACTGTGGACGGTTGTGGCCTTTGGTGCAACATAAACTCCTGCACCTCGGTCATAGTCCTGGAAATAATGTCTGGTGTTGCATTTCCTCCATAAAAGGCCAGTCTACATTGCACTTGCCTTTGAAATTCTTCTTGTCCTGACCCATCCGATGTGTTTTGCTGTTCAGGGATTGCCCTGCCCTCAGTTTGATATTCTGCTATGACTTCTGCAATGATGGTTGCTTTCTTTTTGTTGCTTGCTGCAATCCCTCTTACTTCCAGTAAGTCCTTTAGCGTGGTTCTTTTTAGCTTAGCATAGTCACTCTCCATCCGTATTCCATTAATCCTTGTTCCCTTGTGAGTCTGGATCCCAGCGCTGCCAACCAATGTATCGGAGAGCTGATATCCCACAGCTATTCTCCACTTAAGATCCTAGTAAGGCTCAGGAACAAGGCAATAGTCAATCCACAGGCAGAGTTTCCAGCAGGCAAAATAACACAGCAGTATCCCCACAGCAATCCCAATAACTGGACGACACACAGTTTCAGGAGCAGAACTGACAATCTTTATTCCAGGGTTCCTTATAAAGCATGCTCCCATGCAAGGGAGGGGTTTACATCAATTAGGACAGTAACCAATACTGTAAATGTTACCTCCCACACATCTCCTCCCCTCAGGGTGACTCATAATCCCCTTAACTTACACAGTATTTTACCCCAAACATGGATGTACCCTTAAACTAACACATAACCTTAATATTAGGGTACAGATAGGTAGCCCTGATCTGGGTGAACAATATATCCAAAATTCACCCAGCTCGGTCCAGGGGTTCGGTAGTTAGGTGGAGGGTGAAGTTTGACCAACCGCACACGAGGTGATAGCCGAAAAGGGTTCCATACGTTTGGGCCCTGCGGTCGGTCTCCGTTCGGCAGATGAAATACACAATATTCTTGGCCATCCACACTTAAATCCCCCTGCATTACATTTCCCTCGTTCGGTACTTGGTTTCTACCGAATGGGGGTTTGTTAGGTCCCTCAGTTCGGTACTTACGGAGCTCTTTAGGTCTCAGCGGTGTTCGGTTGTTTGAGTGTCCGATTTGAGTTCCAGACACTCGCCCACCAAACACTGCTGAGATTTTGATGCGTAAGATGGCCGCCGCACGTGGTTAAAGGCATCAGCAATAAAGATCTAAGCTGCGGTTTCTGTGAGAAGTGTGAACGCCTAACGAGGCGCACCCTTCTCCCTGGGGTGGTCTAATGGTTCGGTAGTTTCATTCTCATGGAACTACCGAACCCACATATGAAATTATACACAAAGACATGAATACAAAGCACGAATAAAGTTACACAGGTAAATTATAGGACAGGCTTACTGCATTCCGCTACTGTCTAATACTATCCTTACCTTTTGTGTCATTTTACCCCACTCCCTCTAGCATGTAAGCTCATAGAGCAGGGCCCTCAACCCCTCTGTTCCTGTGTGTCCAACTTGTCTGGTTACAACTACATGTTTGTTCGTCCACCCACTGTAAAGTGCTGCGGAATTTGTTGGCGCTCTATAAATAATAACATAATAATAATAATAATAATAAACATCGAGAAATATACGAACCATAGAATGTAATATGAAACGTAATATCATCTAATAAGTAGTTCACCACCTCCTCCACTAAATTAACATACCTGCAATTATCACCTCCAAAGAAGAAAGAAATAGCCTCCTAATGCTTTCATATCAGAAAGCATTGAATTGGCTGAGATCATCAAGTTTGGAGGCGGCGGGGGGAGTAGCGGTGAGAGCAGCGCGGCATGGGGAAAAAGGTGATTAAACTCTCCTAAACAGTAATTTTACCACGATAGTTTCAGGAATACATTTTTGTGTTCCTAATACTAGAGCAGGGATAGGCAACCTTCGGCACTCCAGATGCTGTGGACTACATCCCCCATAGTGGTGGCAAAGCATCATGGGAGGTGTAGTCCAAAACATCTGCAGTGCCGAAGGTTGCCTATGCCTGTACTAGAGTGTTCTTTTAAGACACCACTAATAAACAGCTCACTTAATCTGTCGCTGTAAATGGGGTAAAATATTGTTTCTTTCCTAATGCTGATGCTGTGCTGTAAAGGTAATGTTGTGCTACATTATATTATTTTATATTATTGGCATGGCTATAAATTATACGAGTCGTGTCATGTGGCAGACTACGGAATAGCTATTGTCAGAGTTAGATTAAGATGTACGGTTCAGTCTTTTATTAACTACCATTAGCAGTTTAGTTAATAAACCCTACGGTTGTGAAGGAACCTGGGAGAATTTTCAGTTAAATTAGAATTGTTTTTAATTTGTTTTTGTTTTTTTATTGTTGAGGTAAGAATAATATAATAGATACAGGAAGATATTCAAAAGGAAAAATCCAAATGGTGTACGATAATTCTCAGAGGTTTGGTAATACCTCGTCTTTATATTTGAAAAACAAACGAATACAGGCTATTCTAGCATGTCTGACAGGGTACAGATACTAGTTCTGAAATTGTGCAAAGCTAACTAGGCATGCTGACAATAACAAAATATTAAACGTTGTATAACATGCTGAGTTTACAAGATTAAATGAGCCTTTTAAGCTTACATCGTTGAACTGGAAAGTCGATATTTTCCCGTTTCGGCTATCTTGGCCTATAATATAGAATTCATTGTCCGTTCTCAACAATTCTTGATTCAGTGAATACATTTCTTTTACATTTGTATGTGTATAGATACTTTTACGGCATATCAAGGTGTGACGGAAGCTCCAGTGCCACTGCCAATTGGCTATCAATTGGCACAAGCCTCACTCTGCTGGCAATACCTACCGCCTCCAACACTGAGCAGATACCAATATTTCAAAATGTTCAGATATCAAAGATCAAAGGGAAGCTTCTGGAGTGGGGTAAAAAGACAGAATTCACTTGTAAAGGTAGGTGGTTGCTGTATTCACAGCAGCAACTATCATCATGTGCAAGATCTAAAAAAAAAAAAAAATTTTCTTTGTTCCACCTACAAACAAGGTAGCAATTCCTCCCTCCTTATTCAATAGCCTATGAGTGATCATTTGGAAATCCTGTGTGGATTGGTTTTGCAATTGCACTCTTTAATCAGTGCTAAATGCCAAAGGCAGCTGCTTAAATTTGGCGGCACCCAGGAACAATCCACAAACAAAAGGTGCTTTACTCATTCATGGCGAAGCTTAGCAAGTGAAAAGAAAAAAAATGAAAGGACATGAATTCTTTAATCTGTGTTATTTTAAATTTTTTTCTTCCAGATGCTGCCTACAGCAAACACGTCAAAAAGTTTAAAGAGGAACTGTCTTTTTTGAAAAAAAATTTGTAACTCTTCTATTTTAAGTTTAGTAAAATATTTTATCATCACGCTATGTCAAGGAAAGTATTGCTAGCTCTCCCCTCCCACCCTCTCATCATTCAAAAAAATGGGAGAAATTCTCCCTCTATCCTTTTCCTTCCCTCCCTCCCTTCCTGGTGTCCGTGCATGTGCTCTGAGCTGGCAAATCGGTCCAATCACAGACTTCTCTACGAGTGATTGAATCTCTCTACAGTGTCCACTTAGGCATTTTAGACAGGAAAGGTCTCCCCTAAAAAGGGTTGAAGCACCCTTTAAATATTAAAGGGACTCTCCAGTGCCAGGAAAACAATCAGTTTTCCTGGCACTGCAGGTCCCCTCTCCCTCCCACCTCTCAATCCCCGGTTGCTGAAGGGGTGAAAACCGTTTCAGTCACTTACCTGAGACCCCCGCCGATGTCCCTCGGCGGTTGTTTCAGGTCGCCGTCGCTCCTCTTCTTCATTACGTCGGCCGGTGGGCGAGACTGATCCCTCCGGCCGGCCGCGGAGACCTAATGCGAATGCGCGGCAATGCCGCGCATGCTCGTTTAGAGCTCTCCATAGGAAAGCATTGAAAATGCTTTTCAATGCTTTCCTATGGGGAATTGAGCGACGCTGGAGGTCCTCACACAGCGTTTTCTGTGCTATGGACCAGGAAGTGCCCTCTAGTGGCTGTCTAGTAGACAGCCACTAGAGGTGGAGTTAACCCTGCAAGGTAATTATTGCAGTTTATAAAAAAACTGCAATAATTACACTTGCAGGGTTAAGGGTAGTGGGAGAAGTGGTCTGGGTGCCTGGAGTGTCCCTTTAAATTTCTTTGGGAACTGAGATGGGAACAGTGCCGAATGAAACATAGCACGGTAGTTACTTTTTATGCTTTTGATTATTGTAATATATATTTTCCCCTCAGAGGTCTGCTTGGCTGTAATTTGCACGTATGTGCCTGAAAAGCCTTGCAAAACAAAAACGAGAGTGCAACTAATAACTGGTTTCTAGTTAGTCATTAGAATATGCCAGTTCCTCTTTATGCATTGAAGGGAAAGTTTAGGAACTTCAAGGACATGCATACAACACTGTTATTCACGCTGGTTATATTGTATTTAAGCAAATCAAAGAGGCTGTTTTCCCCATTAGATCATGATCAGACGTTTTTTGAAATTCTTTATTTTTGTTGTGCATATTTTTGGTAACATCCAGCATAATACTCTGCTGCGCCCCAACAGCTGCAGCGAAGTTTGATCAACATAAAACATTTGCATGGTTGAAACATACATAACGATGCTTATCGTGCACTTTTTTTTTTTTTTTTTTTAATTAAAAGTGTTGGAGAATTTAATTGATACCCTAAGGCTCTGCATATCCTGGATCCCAGGGTGCTGGCTTGAGTTCTCCTAGTCCAGTGTTCTCAAACCCAGTCCTCATGGCCCACCAACAGTCCATGATTATGTATTTCCCTGTTTTTTTGTAATTTTTTTTATAGATTCTTTATTTTTGTTAGTGCATGGAATAACATTTTAGCTCTCTGAACCACAACAGTTGCAGAAAACCATTGGATAACAGTGAATAACATGGCATAGACATAGCTGTGCACATTTTTAAGAAAAGGATGAACTATATATGAATGTAAACAGTCATCATGCATTTTAAATGACGAGTAGGAACAAAGCATGGAGTTAGAGGAGTGTTGGCTTGTTGTAAATATATCTTATGAAGCATTATGAGTCTTACTAAACTTTCTACACCTTGAAGAACAATTCCAGCTAGTATATCTGATTATCCGTCTAATTATGTTGTCACAGAATAAGTTATATAATGTATTCTCTTAATAACATCAAGTATGCAAGAAAAAAAAAATAAACAATGGCGTTGAGGACGATCGTGTTAGCCTAGATCATGGCTCGTAGTCGGGCACAATAGGGTGCCTATGGTTGTCTAGTAAGGGCTATAAGCCTGCTTCCCCCTGGGGGACACATGCATCTCTTGTGGCCTTTGGTACGTTGTCTCCTTAAATTATATAATATAATATTGCAATTGAAGCCTATGTACAGCAAAATAAACATAATGTGGTGTCTAGGAGGGCCTGTCTCGGTTGGTGGTTCCCGTATGTAGTAATCTGGCCGCCGTGAGTTTATAAAGACTGCTCTGCTTGCCTGTAATTACGGGTACAGAGAGAGAATGTGTGATCTAATGAGCGATCCCCTGTAAGGCGAGTGATCCCACTAGTTTGGGGCTCTCCCTCGCTATGTGGAAGGTGTAGGTAGGGATAATGTTAATGTGTCGATCTGAATTTGGGGCCTAGTCTGTTGTGCTGTCTTGGTAGGGCGCACTCGGTAAACTGAGCTACTGCTCTAATAAAAGGTAGGCTATAGCAGAGGTTAAAGGGTTGCGCTGCAAGTTATTGTGAATCAGGTTTTAATTGTCCCTTGCAATTACAGCAATCGTTCAGCTTCAACTGGATACCGCCTGATGAGTAGCCGGGTAGGCCACTACAGTCTGCTGGCTTGTTAAGGAGGGTTCTGGTCCCTGCTTCGGGCTGGTCCGTTCTGGCTGGGTGCCGGAATGGTCGTTCCCGCCGTTGTTCCTTTCGATGGCTGCATTGTAACGGGCAGCCCCAGCGTGTTGAGGAGCTTGGTCGGGTATTCCCCTGCTTATCGTGCACTTTTTAATTGTTTAAGCGTGTGTGAGTTAGTGTCTCAGAGATGGGTTGTAGAAGTACTTAGTTGTGTGTGTGTAATTTGTGCTTGTTTGGTTGTTAATTTAGATTGATATTAGGGATGTGTCAGGTCAGGCTGTTCAGTGTGGTGTCGTCCTAATGTCCGATGTAGGGGGATAAACTAGCCCGCCATAGGTGGTACCCCTAACCGTGGGGGTAGCGGGAGGGGAGAGCTGGCCGGTGTTGAGCCATTTGCCTGCTCTGTGGCGCCCGGTTCCCAAGTGTTGTGAGTGAAGGAGTGGTAGGTTCTCCGTGGGTGGTTGTCGTGTGTGTGGTGCGTTAACATTCTGTTGATAACTAAATATAAACGGTTTATAAACAGTTCTGGTATAACTCTTAGCGGCCTGGACTATAGACTCTTAGGGTTTCAAGTCCCCGTGTCAGTAGCCGGTTTGGCGGCAGGAACAAATGGTGCGGCTCGGGAGGGGTTCCAACTCCGGATGTTCGCCCGTCTGTCTTTATGTGTGTCGAGGGGTGGTAGGCCCAGCGCCGTGAGGAGGGTCGGGGCCTCTGTCATCGATGATAGTTTATGTATTGTCCCTTTATGGTTTACCACCAGTAGCCTGGGGGACATCCACCTGTATTTAATGCCAGCTGATCTTAGCTGGCTTGTGAGGTGCTGCAGAGATCTCCGCCATTGTAAGGTGGACCTCGTGAGGTCCTGATAGAAGGTGAGGCTGGCGCCTTCAAAGATGAGCGGTGTCTTGCCTTGCAGTGCTGACCAGATGGAGATTTTGTCGTGGGAGTGTGAGCATCGCACTATGGCGTCCTGTACCGCCGTCGCTGGGGCTCTGCTGGATTTAGGCAGGCGGTAGGTCCCATCCAGGGTGACTCTTTTGGCCTGTGCTGCCGGCAGAATGGTGGCCACCAAGCGTCTCACATAGTGGGGGAGTTCTTCTGGGGTCACCGTGTCCGGTATTCCCCTTATCTTTAGATGGTTTCTCCTTGACCTGTCGTCCAGTGTGGCCAGGTGTATGGAGAGCGAGTGTTGCGAGGTTTCTAGGTGTTGGATGGCTTCATGTACGGTTTTCATACCTTGTTTTTGTCACGATTCCGGGAACCAAACACGCTAACACACACAGAGAAAAGGTGCAGTACCGGACCTTAGAGTGGCCGGGCTAAGCACGCAGAGAATAGTCAGGAGACAAGCCGAGTAAGGGGAACCAGAAGACAGAATAACGAGAAACAAGCCGAGGTCAAAAGGTAGGAGAAAGTCACAAAGTCAGATAAACAAGCCAGAGAGTACGTAACCAGAAACACAAGTTCAGTAGCAATACTAGCAAGCAAAGACCACAACAGGGCAGAGAGGAACAGGAAAGGTAAGTATTTAAATCATTAGGTTAATTCTGATTGGATAATTTCCAATCAGAATTAACAATCACACGTGGGAGATATCTAGACCTCCCACTGTGATTGAGGAACTGTGCCTTTAACGCCGGGTCAGGTGGCTGACCCCGGCGTTTATTAAAATGGGCGGTCTCCCAGCGTGCAGCGTCATGCATGCTGCCGCTGGGGGACGCAGAGGAAGACGCGGGCGGCATGCATGGCTGGGAGGATGCCGCCCGCCGAACGCAAGCCAGGAAGGGGACCGCGGACGGCTGGAGGGTGAGTGCCGCGAGCGGACTGCAGCCTCCCCTCGCAGCCGCCCACGGGATCCTGACAGTTTTAGGTCAGCAATGTCTCATTATAAGACGTTTTGTTCTGCAAACATAATGATCACTTGAAAGTATAACTTCCACCTATTCACCGTGGAAAATATCAATATAAACTTAGCTTTTCGGATACTTGCTTCCCTTTAGTCACCTCCCAACTTGGTGACCATATACAACTATTGCAAACTACAAATCGACCAGGGATTCAGCTTGTATTACTAGAATATAAACATAAAATACAACATAGTGTAATAAAGTTAGATTTAAATATTCATTTCATATTTCAAGGTTGCACTCACAAATTGATGTTTTTTTTTCAAGCCCTCAGGTTGCCTCCCCTGTAGTTAGGGGGGTTCCTCCTTTTGTTTGGTTGCCACGCCAATTCCAAAATTAGGAAGTCCACACACTCCCAATGGTTGGTAAAAAAGGAAATTTATTGGCTTTAAAGTATAAAAATAAAATAATAAAATGATATTACTGGTCCTACGCGTTTCGTCTCCCTTAGGAAACTTCCTCAGGGACCAAATATCAAATTTCAGTTAAAACATACAATTTACATACACTGTCAAAACATCAACAAGTGTACAAATAAGCCTTATTTGTTTTGAGGCTTATTTGTACACTTGTTGATGTTTTGACAGTGTATGTAAATTGTATGTTTTAACTGAAATTTGATATTTGGTCCCTGAGGAAGTTTCCTAAGGGAGACGAAACGCGTAGGACCAGTAATATCATTTTATTATTTTATTTTTATACTTTAAAGCCAATAAATTTCCTTTTTTACCAACCATTGGGAGTGTGTGGACTTCCTAATTTTGGAATTGGCGTGGCAACCAAACAAAAGGAGGAACCCCCCTAACTACAGGGGAGGCAACCTGAGGGCTTGAAAAAAAAACATCAATTTGTGAGTGCAACCTTGAAATATGAAATGAATATTTAAATCTAACTTTATTACACTATGTTGTATTTTATGTTTATATTCTAGTGATACAAGCTGAATCCCCGGTCGATTTTTAGTTTGCAATAATGATCACTTGAGTCAGGCATCTAAAGTGTTTTGCTGTTAATATATTTTTGAAAATAACAATCAGCTAGCCTCGTCGACGGCAGAAATATTCATTTTGGATGTACCACCTCTTCCCCAAAAAATGTAAAATAATAATATATCTCAGAGCTGAAGCAATTCGGGCCTCACTACTTGGTAGGGGGACAGACACGCGGAGCTTTGGCGACCATGGTTCGCATTTATTTCACGTAACCGTTAGAGACACGGGGGGGGGAACACCTGGCCCAGCGGGACTTAACCTCTCCTACCTTACCTATATCCCCTAACCTACCTGAACCCACACCTGGGGCGACTCTTCTAATCTTCTATTCTTCTTCAACTCTTCTTCTCTCTCTATCCACTTATTCTTGACTTCTCTCTGAGAACGTAATTACTGCAAGCACATAACTGTGACACACTAACGGTAGCTATATGCCAACACCTCGGTAAGGACCAAAAGATAAGACTGTGAATAGTGGGCACCTCATCTACCCCACACCACTTCCCACGGGACCCCTCTCTGACAGCTTAAGGACCCTCGCACACCTGACATACGAGAGGCGGACGTGGTCGGTAGACTGACAACTGACCTCGCAACCGTTATCACACACACACGCATAACCCGGTGGCACGGAGCTTCGCATTCACGCGAGGAGCCTTGACAACCGGTTGTACCCGTCCTAGGTCATCTCCCACTCTGGTGACAACCTTTACAACACCCCATGTGAAACTTCACAGATCACCAGTTACACTTTAGACACAGGGCGTTAAAAGTCAACCTCTAGATGTACGCACCACCACAAAACGAACGCAGATAGCATCATTGCATCTCACATGCCGTTTCCAATACTACATAGGCCTTACCGAATCTCCAAGTGTCATGTATATCTTAATGTGATAGCTGTTCCAATCTATTTGTATGCAACTTTATTCTATAACGTGCATTTGGGACCTGCGAGTCCTCACTGACGATTATATATGAATACTTATGCCTTCATCCTCATGTTACACCAATAAAACAGATTTACAAAAAAATAATAATAATATATTTCAGAAAAAAAGCATTTTATTTGCCTCTTCTCACAAATAGTTTAACCCCTTAAGGACACATGACATGTGTGACATGTCATGATTCCATTTTATTCCAGAAGTTTGGTCCTTAAGGGGTTAAGCAATAGCTTACCAAAAAGATTCTGAAGTGGCCCAAAATCACTAGTCGAAGACAAAATAAATCCACAAGATTTGACTAGTTTGGACTAGTTTGGACTGAGCCCAATATAAAGGGGAGCTGACTAAATGAATAGTCGGAGAAGACATAAAACGTTGCAATTGGGAAAACTGAAAATGAACTAAGGATGTTAATTCTTTGACACATAGAATATCTGCATACTGTATTGGTTGAGAAATAAATGTTGAGTAAAATGAAAGACAAGACCCCTGTCCTCCAATACATTAAGGTACTTGGGAAACCATGCCTGGAGGGAGAACTAGGGTGTTAATGGGGAAGGGTAATTGATAAGGTGGAATTTGCGAGATAACATACCCCATAGCAAAATGGAGTAGATAAGGTACCAGTGAGGAATGTATGTGATAGGAACGGGTGGTCAGATAATCCAGAGACAAAAAGGAAGGAAAGTTATCTCCAAAGCTTAATTGCTCCATACCCAGCTCTGGATGGCTGGATGGGGCGTGTAATTGTTGGATTTGGACTGACTGTGCTACAGGGTAATAATGGAGGAATTGAAGCAATCTCAAAATCTAAAAATAGGGATTTTAGAAATTTGGTCTGTATTTGCTCATTCAATCTATGAACAAGGAGGGTGTCTGTTTAATTGGATTTTTTTCATGAAAAAATAAAAAGTTTAATCCATCGATGAGCTTTAGAAATGTCAATATGCATATGTGTTTTAAAGGAACATTCCACTGCCCAAATAGAAAAAAACTGTTTAGTAGATACCCAAATAAAAACATGCATGCATTTAATTATACTTTTCTTTTTTTATTGGGGATATATCTGAAAACAGCCTGCAAACGCTGCTGATCTCTTATCTGAAGCCTTTGCAAGCCCTCCCCTTCTAACCCCGCCCAGACATTTTGTGGCTGTCCAATCACAGTCTTCCCAATGCAGCTCAATGAGACGTTTTTGCAAGGCAGGTGCTCTGGGCAATTGCTGCCTCTTGAGTTTAGCTATATTGAACTAAGCAACCAGGAAGTAACAGGACAGGTTGTCTGATTTACACCCAGGGGATGTAACAAAGTTAATTTATAAAATGCCAATTTTTATTGCAGAGTACAGTGTGAAGGGGGATGCAGAGACACAAGTGAGCACTGGAATTCTAAACAACCAGGGATGAACCCATTGCACGTAAACAAATTGGAGAGAGGGACAAATGTATTAGGGGTGGAAATCATAGTATCACAGGGATCCTTGGCAACAAAATATTACCTACAGTATTAACTAAAGTGAGAATTGTTGGCAATTCACAGTGAATACAATATAAATTGCCAGAATAGGTGAATTGCAAAACGTATCCAAGTCATCAATGCTTCCATTACAATTATTATGAGTAGTTCATGTTGAATTTACTTTGAATTACCTCAATTCTCGCATTAGTGAATAACCCTATAGTGAGTTTTGTCGCTTTGGAGCTCTGTGATACACTCATACACACTGCACATTACTGTGAGTTTTATGGTTAAGGAGCTCTGTGCTAAACTCAAACAAGCTGGACATTAACATCGTGGTGGAGCTGTTGGATACACTGCTACAAATTTGCGTGAGTTTTATCGCTGTGGAGCTCTGTGATTCTCTGACACCATGCAATACTGTCCGTTTTATTGCTCCGAAGCTGTGTTATTCCAGTTTACATTTCACATTATTGTGGTGCTGTGAATACTTTAAACACTGCACATTACTGCGAGTTATACAGCTGTTGAGGTATTTGATACACACAGAAGATTATTTATATATATTCGGTCTGTCCATTAATTCTGTGCTGTGAAAGCGGGCCCTTCATAGCAAATGAATTTGACACCCCTTCTCTATTGCTTGTGGCCTTTGTTTTTTTTTATGGGCAGTAGCTACACATAAATTCACCACAAATAAATACCGTATGTGCAGCTCACAGGGCTCCTGCAGAAGCAACAGAGGGTTTATTTATATTAAAATATTTCGAAAGCGCTTCCTGAATGTCAGATACTATTTGGGGTTATTTGAGGAAAGAGACCAAGAACGTGGAATTTGATCATTCCCGGTTATTGTGCCTGTTAGCAGAGGTGACAAAGTACAATATTGAATGTGAAATAAAATAGGAGTCTATTTTAGAATAACAGGGTTCTTTACGAAAATCATAATTCAAAGTGAATTTAAGGCCACAATATCGGATTGGAAAAAAACTTGCATTTTGCGTGGCACAAGCACATCTTTTGATGTGATGACACTATGCTGATTTCATTGGTGTCCCAAGATGGTCCCAGGGCACTAGCCTGAGACAACGGGACGGAAGCCAAATATTTGTGATGGTGATGCCTAGCCTGAGACCGTTGGGAGGTATGGGTAAATGGGTTTGTGAAAGTAAGGAATTAACTTAGTTGTTTGAGGTACAGTGCAAAAGATTGTCCCCCGCCTCCTGTTTACGACAGGGAAAGGTCACGTCCAGTTATACGGCGATAGTAAAGTCACTCCAGCTGTGAGCCGAGAACTGACAGAGCGGATATATTAGTTTTGCAAAGTACACCAATAGGTGTAATCAAGCTCGTTGGGAGCGTATATGGGTGTAACTGCCACTTAATTAGTACCTACAGTGCCAGGTATGGTAAGGTAACTCCCAGAGTGGTCTAGCACTGCGGACTTATCCTTAAAGGAACACTGAACGCGTCAGGACCATTACAGTGCGTTGCAGTGGTTATGGTAGCAGGTGTAAAGTTGCGCAGTCCCAAGGAAGTCTAACCATTTGCAAACTGACAAGTTACCGTACTTGGGACCGGCCAAGGCTCAGATAGGTTACCTCTAGTCTGTCTAGCTACAGTTCTCGGCTAAAGAAACGCCATGGTTTAGCGCAGGGGAGCTTACGTTAGTATTGTGTGGGAGTTTTGACCCTCCTGGAGGCTGTGACCAGATGATTTGACTACTCACGAGGAGGGTGCTACAGCACCTGTGGCACGCTGCAGTGGTTGTGGTGCTTGGAACACTTTTATAAATGTGACTTTCTTAAAAATATAACTACTGGCTAGCACAAGAAAACTGTGACAGCCTCAGTCACTAACAGGTTAAATTAAATAAGTGAGATCCAAACATGACAGACAACCTCACTGAATACACCCACAAATAAACTTTTTACCTGACTCAGGCACAGCCAGAAAATCCCAAACTGTGCAGACTTTACTTTATCAGTCACATCATGCACAACTTGTGACTCTGGTTAAAGAGATTAACCGTTTGAGTGCCAGTGCCCTGCAGACTCCCATCCTGCCCAGCATTTCTCAGAGGGTGAGTAATCTCTTACACAAGGCTGGATCTGAGCCAGGACAGGCCTCTCCTCTTCCATGAGGATCGGGAGGGAGGGGCAGGGGACAGGAGGAAGGGAGTCAAACAGGACTAGGGAAGGGAGGGATTTCCTGCAGGGAAAGACGAAAAAGCTTTGGCAGGCTGACTTGTCCGAAAACTTGAGACAAAGTAACCTAGGATGTGAGGCGAACGTTCCATCCTGTCCTGGGGGGCTGCAGGTAAGTTCCAGACACCCTCCTGCCAGGATTCTATGGATTCTATCCACCATCCATGAAGTTTGAGATCTGCTGGAGATCAAAGGGAGATCTCTGCGGGGAGGAGGAGGAGTAGGAGATGGTGGTGGAGGGGGGCGCTGTTTGGGATTACTTTGAAGCTCCTCATTGAGATTCACTTTATGTATATACTCAGCAATGTGTATATGCAGCCTTCTATTATTATTATTATTATTATTATTATTATTATTATTATTATTGCAATCTGTGTGTATACACATGTAAAATGAATACATAGAGTGTGTTTATGCTTCCACTATACTGTATATACAAATTCTAGGCAGAATAGACTGTGCAGATCCAGACTGGTCCTAGGAGCTTGCAATCAGATTCTATAGATTA
The DNA here is from genome assembly GCF_036172605.1 of Pelobates fuscus. NCBI lineage: Eukaryota > Metazoa > Chordata > Amphibia > Anura > Pelobatidae > Pelobates > Pelobates fuscus. The sequence continues at coordinate 271,879,666 of NC_086322.1, forward strand.
GAATGGGTAGATCACTATGGTGTGAGTGCAGTGTTCTGGGGCAGGTGCAGGTTCCTACTATGGCTATATTTGGCAGTGTATTTTACTGGCCATCTGCTTCCCTCCCTATTGTCTTTTACAGACTTGCACTATATTCGCTTCCCCTCTCCAATCAAGCACAGACCCCACACTTGAGTATTTGTTGCCTGTCTGAGCCTGATTGTATTGATCCTTCATATTAGTGTGGGGTTTATACACTGCTAGGCTGTTCAGTCAGCCAGAACACTAATTGCCCTTGACTTTTTATTTTTAAAGAAAATAAAGGAGTTATTATTGTTTTCCTTATTGTGGCCTGAGAGGCAGAACCTGTATGTTTGAAAGGCTGAACTTGACAGTCTTTGTTCTTCAAGCCCAGACTTCCATATGACTTTGTCCTGCCTGTGATTAATGTGGACCCACCATGCTTGGAGGAGCTGACCCTTTGTAGTAACAGATCACACAGTCAGTGACAGAGACTCTCTTCGCATTACAGGATCACTCACACTGGAATTTGGTTCAAGCTGAATTTGTGGCCCCAGGCACATTAAAGTGCAATGACTACTGAATGGTGTGAAGGGGACTGTTTTGTTTACTTCTCAAACTGTTTGCTGTTGCTTATCAGCTACTAGACAGTGAATGGTTAATCCTTGCGTTTGAGATTTGTTAAAATTGTATCTTGTTCTCTTCCTCTTCCCCCTACTTTATTATTATTATTATTTATAAAGCGGCAACAGATTCCACAGCGCAGTACAATTCTGCGCCAACATTCATTTTCTGTAGCCTGTGAAACATTCCACAGTCATCATATATTTTCTTTTTTTCTCCCCCATTCCATTTTTGTCTTCACCAGATGGTGCCCTTGTGTTATATCTGTTCTCTTTTATTCCGAGTTAAACTTATTATTTTTTTTGTATCATACAATATTTTTTTTTTTTAAAAGGTAGGAAATTGGACTTTCACAATAGGTACAAAAAGCATGTTAATTATTGTTTACCCTAGTTACAACTGTGTTAGTTTGTCCATTTTGCAATCCTGTTAAGCGTAGGAAAACATAAGGTTAAATGGACAAAGATTGGCTTGCAGACTAGTCATTGAAGAAAGGTAAACAGAAAAAAAAATCCCAAACATTCTTCGGGTTGATATGGGGATGATCCATTTGAAATCATCAAGATGTTCTCGATGTATAGATCCTTTGATTGCCACGGGACCTTGAAACTCATTGTCAGATTTTGTTTGAACAGCCACTGTGTCAATAGTGCTTCCTGCCTTTCAGATCCAGTGGTGGGGCATGCTTGAGGGTGGGGGTCTTAAAACTTCCGTTCCCTGGATTTATGAATGGGTTTCAGAATGTAGAGGGACGGCAGGAAATAGGTAAATGGGAATCACGTAATTAACCCATACCTTGCCATCTCCTTTTTTCCACATATGTCAAAAAATGTGTCTGCGCAGTCTACTCCCGTTCCTGGAAGTTTAAAGAGTTACTGACTTTTTACGGAATATTTATTTGAGGGAGAAATAAAAGTAGCTCTTAGGAAGGGGGTGGAGGTGGAGCATATGTGGCGGTTGAAAGTTGACTGCTATAAATATGTTTTTTAACTGTCCCAGGCTTTGAAGGAGAGTCGTGGTGTAGTAAATGGGTGACTGCTGTGTGCTTGATAAAGTGTACCCGACAGTACACATAAAGAATCATGACAGAAAAACCACCTCTGGAGTTACCAGGTTTCAGAATAAGAAACTAACAAGCTGTCACAGATTATCAAACTAAACAGTACAATTCTGTGTTTACAGGTGACGAAAACAAACACCATCGAGGAATCCCTGAAGACGCTCTTGTAAGACTGTAACAGCTCATAATGAAGGAACTACGTGTTCAAGAACTTTAAGAAAACAGACAACTATTCATACTTTTATAGGACGTTAAAAGAAGCGACTTAACAAAAAACAGAGGCATGGTGGGAAAATGCTAAAACACAAAGTAAGCTCTCATCGAGAAATCCACATGTAATGGAGGTCATCAAAGTTTTGCAATCTGCTGTGCCTTTGGTAGCAGACTTGGCTCCTCTAAAGTGACCTTTCCTGTTGAACCCCTTGCTCAGTTCCAACTTTTGGACCCAGGAGTGAATCAGGAGAAGAACCAAATGGACAAGTTTTTAATTCTCTATTTTGGATTTAATTCTAAGGATAACTGGTGTTGATATAATTTTCGCTCATCTTTTAGAAATGACTGTCTTCGCAGCAAAGGGCAGTCAAAGTCGAGTGTGCGAGTGCGGTTTGTGGATATAATTAATAAGGATAATTTTTTGGGGGTTTGACCTAAGGACATGATGCTATAGCCTGTTTGGCGATGGGTCGGGAGAATGAACTGATCCAAGCTGTGAAGGGCGGAGATGTTGTCACTGTTCAGAAACTGCTTGCGAAGGTCCGAACGTCCAAAACAAGTAAGCCCAGTTTAGGTTGAAGGTCCTAAAATAATAGGTAAATGGGTTTCTGATTCAGGAAAAAACTTATGACATGGTTGATGGAACTAAGTGCACACAATGGGATTTAATCTCATAACACTAAACTGTAGTGAAGTTAACATTGAATTGCAAAATTCAGGATAATATAGCTAAGCACTTTTTCCTGCCGTTTGGTGTTTGATTCACTACAATTCTGTCGTTTTGGTAAATTAAACCCCAGTGACTTTGACTCGTATATCCATGTGTTCTTGTTTTTATGGTTTTTTTTTTTTTTTCCATCCTTGATAATACTGTGGGGCTTTAGTCATTAAACAGCAAATTGTAAAATTTAGGCTAAAAAAAACTACAACTGATTTTGAGAATCTTTCTAAATCAGCTTGTCCTTTTTTTATTTTTTCCTCTGAATTTTGTAATAAGATTTCACTGCTAATTGTTATTTATTGATTGAACCCTACCATTTTGAGGATAGTGATATATGGTAAATCCACAGTTGCACCATAAAGCAATGTCTGTTAATTAAAGGGACACTAGAGTCACCAAAACAACTTTAGCTTAAAGAACTAGTTATGGTGTATATATATTGCCCCTGCAGTCTCACTGCTCAATTCTCTGCCATTTAGGAGGTAAATCCTTTTTTTATGCAGCCCTAGTCACACCTCCATGCATGTGACTTACACAGCCTTCCTAAACACTTCCTGTAAAGAGCCGTCTAAAGTTTATACTTCCTTTATTGCAAAAACTGTTTAATGCATAATTTCTCATCTCCTGTTCTGTTAATTGATTGCTAGACCCTGCAGGAGCCCCCTGTGTGTATTTAAAGTTCAATTTAAAGAGCAGGAGATAAAAGCTTTTTAAGTAAGTTTCATCGGATTAAAAATGAAACCATCAATTCTTTATGCAGGCTGTGTCAGTCACAGCCAGAGGATGTGTAGCTAGGACTGCATAAACAGAAACAGAAGTGATGTAACTCCTAAATGGCAGAGAATTGAGCAGTGAAACTTTTAGAGGAATAATCTATGCACCAACATTGCTTCATTAAGCTAAAGTTGTTTTGGTGACTGTAGTGCCCCTTAAGGACCAAACTTCTGGAATAAAAGGGAAGGGGTTGGGGGGCGGAGCCAGCGCCTGCACGAGCTGGACGCACATCGGAACAGCTCCGTGCACTAACCCTGTCAAAACAACATTTAGCGGATCCCGAACCTGCCCCAAAAGCACCCGCACGTAGCCCCAGACATGGGGAAGAAAGCAAAGAAGCTCCGGGCGGACCCGGGATCGGGCTCCCGCAATATCGGAGACTTCCTCCACACTGCTCCGCGGCTCGGCACAGCCAAAATGGCGGCGGCTGAGGCCTGCACTCCAACAACATCGGATGAGGACGACGCTCTCGCTGATCTTTATCTGCCATCCCGACCACACACAGGGCCACATACAGGGCCACACACGGGGCCACACACAGGGTCACCAACTGTCTTTCTGGCAGACTCTGCACCAGCAACCAAGGCAGACATTAAGTCCTTAATGGTCGAAATCAAAGCCATGTTCCAGGCAGACATGGCCCCGATCAGGGAAGCAGTGGCCAAACTTACTGACAAGGTGAAGGCAGTGGAAGAGGACCTGGAAGGCACCAAACTGGCTCAATCGGCCACTGACGCCGCTATCAGCGCCCTACAAAAGCAATGCGCAGACCAGCAGGGGCAAATCGCTTCAATGGAAGACAGAGCTAGAGCCCGAAACCTCAGAATCCGGGGGATACCGGAAACGGTTGCCGGAGCGGAGCTCCCCCACTACTGCCGGAGGCTCATCGCCACACTGCTGCTGCCCAAACAGGCTAAGCAGGTCATGGTGGACTCCTGCTTTCGCCTTCCCAAGGCTCCCAGCGCAGCCCGCGAAGCGCCTAAGGACGTACTGCTGAAAATGTCCAGAGACTCGGACCGCGGAGCAATCATGGCGGCGGTGAGGGACTCCGCAACGGTGTCCTTTGAGGGGGCACAACTGATGTTCTACCGGGATTTATCCAGACAAACACTCAGCTGGCGGAGAAACCTCAAGCCAGTCACCCAGCTACTGCAAGAGCATGCGATCCCCTACCGGTGGGGCACACGTCGGATCCTGGTCGACAAGGCCGGCAAACAACATAAGCTGACATCCCACCTGGAAGCACCAACATTCCTCCAGCTCCTGGGAATACCAGCAGAGAAGGTACCACGGATGGACCATCCAACATGGACAGTCGAGGGCATCACTCCCTTCGTACCCAGGAAAGTGGGAAGTGAGCAACCTTCTTGAAGACCGCAACTGCCGACACATCTACAAATGGCCCGCACTTAGCATGGCCCACATGACTGTCGGTCGCAGAGACCCACCGCAGAAAGAACTTTACCCTAATGCAGGACTTCACTGGCTCCGTGAGCTATAAGACTAGCCCACTGTTAAGTTTTACAACCCCCCCTCCCCCCTTTTTCACATTGTGTGCAATGAACGGCAGCCGTTCCTCACCCACCCACAAGCACTAAGCCTCATCACAGGCTATGTTTAATAAGCCAGTAGTATTGCCAGCAGAGGCAAACCAGCGAACCACCCTTCCCCACCCCTCCCCACCTACCGCCTTAGTAGAGCACAAAGCCCATAGCGAGACAGATAAGCGATAAGGCGCTAAAAGATCCCAAGCTAGCCCCCCCTCATGACACCACACCGACCTAACACACACTGTCCAAGCAGAGGGAACCCCTGGCAACATAACCTAAAAAAAAAAAAGAGTTGACTACTGCTATGAAACCCCCAGTTCTTGACATATATATATATATATCTGTATGTTTTGATATGTACCTATAAGTTTCGTATGTCTTGTTATCTTTTGGCGAATACTCGCAAAAATAAAGAATAAAAAAAAAAAAGGGAAGGGGTTAAGGTCAGGATTTATCTCATTGTATGTTCCATATAAAGGATTTAAGAACCAGCTTTATTTTATGTTTTGTGGGGGACAGGAATATAGATTTGTCTAAAATAGCAACAAAAAAAATAGAACTCTGGTCTCTAGTGTATCTAGATACAGGACTGAAGCACTGAATGAGAACTGTTGGCAGGTATGCCGGAGTTATAACCACAGATTAGCTAGTTTATCCTGTTTTTTAGCACTTTGGGTTTTCAGTTTACTAGTATGCACTGTTTAATCCAGTTAGGTTATTTATGAATCCAAGAATTATGGACAGCTGACTTGGGGAAATTCCCAAGTTGGCCTACAACCAATTCCCTTGTCTCTAATATACAATTCATGATTTACAGGGATATTTACCTGAGTAAATTGTCAGGATACAATTTCATGACAGAAATGCCGCACTGAAAACATAGCTGACTTGAAAATGTATTAACAGTTCAATCCTTTTGGCTTAAAATCTGAAATTCACTTTCAGGCTTATTTACTTAAAGGACCACTATAGGCACCCAGACCACTTCAGCTCAATGAAGTGGTCTGGGTGCCAGGTCCATCTAGGGTTAACCCTGCAGCTGTAAACATAGCAGTTTCAGAGAAACTGCTATGTGTACACTAGGGTTAATCCGGCCTCTAGTGGCTGTCTCATTGACAGCCGCTAGAGGCGCTTCTGCGATTCTCATTGTGATTTTCACAGTGAGAAGATGCCAGCGTCCATAGGAAAGCATTGATAATGCTTTCCTATGGACTGACTGAATGCGCACGCGTGGGTCTTGCAGGAAGAGGAAGGAGAGTCCCCAGCGCCGAGGGAGCCCTGCGCTGGAGAAAGGTAAGCCGTTAACCCCTTCCTCGCCCTAGAGCCCGGCGGGAGGGGGGCCATGAGGGTGGGGGGAACCTTTTAACACTATAGTGCCAGGAAAACAAGTTTGTTTTCCTGGCACTATAGTGGTCCTTTAAGTGAGAATTCAAATCTAAGGCAAAATAGCTAAACTGGAAAAATTCTCTGAGTCAACTATGCTTTCAATTTGGCTACTCTCCACCTGAGCGAAGCCTAGAGGTGTAGCTGTTAGCGCGCTAGAAGTCAAACCGTTACTAAACAGTTTGACTACTTATAGTACGGGACACCGGGGTCCTCATGGCACCATAACCACTACAGTTTGCTGCAGTTGTTATGGGGTCTGCAGGTTTCCTTTAACACGTTATAGATTATCAATGCCTTATTCAATTGTCTACATTCTAGAAAATTGACAGATCTGGATTGGAATGTCCTTTGGTTTGGTTCTGTGGCATTGTTGATGTGGCTGTTTTTCCTTTGTATGTGGTATTCATTTTTGCCTATGGAATATTCCCTAGTTTGGTGATCTAGGCACAAGGCAGAAAAACATATAGTGTTGACATTTGAGTTCCTGGAGTGCAACAATTTCTAGAGATTTGATGATAAATGACTGTGCGGTTAGAGACGGCGTGTTATCTGAGACTCTCAGAAGCCTGTAAATGCCAGGTACTTTCACTGACTGTCATACACGTATGCAATGTACGCAGTGTTAACGTGTCAAGCTCAGTGCCCTTTGTGCCTGACTTCACAGTTAAACATTTACCTGAAGCTGCGTAATATAAACATCAAATGTGAAAGCACTGAACCTCTTCCTGTTTTTGTCTGGTTCTCCCCCGTTCAGTTCTGTTCCTCCTCCATAAATCTGACCAAAAATCAAAAAGAAAAAAATTCTGTGCAAGGCTACGGATCGATTGATCGAATGGATTCGAGAATTTGGAGAACTAAACACTAGAGTAAATAGAAATTCATAGAATGATCGCGTGCAGAACACACAAACTGTATGATAACTGTACTGGGCTCAGTTTTCATAGCTATAAAAACAAACAGGACTATTTATAAAAATGAGAATTTCAGGCAGTTCAAAGTGAATTTCAAATTTTAAGATCAAAATAACCGAACTGTAAACCAATTTTGACTTAAATTATGAAATTCTCTTTCAGGGTTATTTACAAAAGTGACAATTTAAGGTGAAATCAAAATGAATTTCACATTTAAGATCAAAGTAGCTGAAATGGAAACATTAGGCTCCTATGCTTTCGGTTTGGGTACTCTGGCCTTAAAGGGACACTATATAGGCACCCAGACCACTTCATCTCATTGAAGTAGTCTGAGTGCAGTGCCCCTATCCCCTTAACCCTGCAGCTGAAAGCATTGTGCATTAGGTTCCTCCTCGCGATGACGTTGGAGGAGGCGAAGACGGAGCCTGTGCCGCTGGAATCAAATAAGTGTTTAAACTTTTTTTTTATCACTTTGAATGCCACAGGAGGGTGTTCCTTTAAATTTGAAATTCATCTTGAATTGTCTAGTAAATAATCATGTAAAGTGAGAATTCAAAGTGAATTTCAAATTTAAGGCCAAAGAGCGTGAACTGAAAGCATAGCTGAATTGGAGAATGCTTCAATTTCAGGTACTTATTTTTATTTTTTTTTTATTCTTTATTTTTGACGTGCAAGTTATAACAAACAAGCCCATGTTGCCACAACGACAGTCACAGGCGTAATATCCTCTTACAATTTCAAACATGGCAAGGATTAGGTCTGTACAATTTTATAATGTTAATACTCAAGTCAATTTCAGGTACTTTTATCTGAAATTTGAAATTCAATTTGAGTTCCCAGTTTAGTAAATAATCCATAAATTCACTTTACATTTCTGACAATTCTCACTTTATTGAATAGCCCTGTCAGTGACTGGGATGTATTTACGGAAGATTACAGACTGGATCCAACTCCATTTCTAAATAATTCATAGAAACAATATATTATTTATCGTAGTAAGCTATTATTTATGTTTCTGTCTGTCATATATAGTGATGTATAGGTGTATGTGTGTTTATATTTCTATATATGTTTGCGTGTGTCTTTATAAATGATTTGAAGTTCCTGCTTTTGCTGCAAATCCCCAGTATTTGTAGCTGCTGTAGGTTCTACCCAGCCGTGGCTTTCCTGTTTTGCTAGCCGTGGCTTTCCTGTTTTGTTCAGTGGAGCATATTCTATAAACCCAGCCCAGAAGAGGTTTATGGGATAACATAATTATTGTACAAGTATGGAGTCGCTTTACACGTTTATGAGCTGCACGTGGTGACTTCTGTCAACATCCCTATTGCTACATTCAAGTTTCATGCTATCCACGGAACAAAGTGTGTTTGGCTGCAAAACCAGTTTGTCTGTTGATCCCTGTCGTGGCACCATAACCACTACAGTTTGCTGTAGTGCTTATGGTGTTTGGAGATGTCCTTTAACACATATAGATTTTCAGTGTCTTACTCAATTGTCTAAATTCTAGAGAATTGACAGATCCCCTTTGGTCGCTGGATTGGAATGTCCTTTGGTTTGGCTCTGTGGCGTTGTTGACAAGTGGCGCGTTTTTTCTTTGTATGTGGTATGAGTTGGCCAAGAGGAAGCACATGTTTGTGTTAGAGGGCAGGCCAAACGAATGCTTTTTAAAAATGTTTAATTCAATACCAATGTTATATAACTCGAAAAAACACCTCTCAATTGTTGTATGCCAAGCAAAACTTACTGGTAATCGGCCCCTGCGTGAGCCGCTGTATATCGCCATGCCGCACTCAGTGTCGACTCAAAAAAAAAAAAGTTTAATTTGCATAATGTTTAATTTAACATAGATTGTTAAAGGAACACTCTTGGCTGTAGTGGTTATGGTGCCAGGAATGCCCTGGTGCGTCCCTACTGTAAGTAATCAAACCGTTTTAGAACAGTTTTACTTCTCACCCGGGTATCGACCAGTGCTGCTCCCTGCCTACACTACTTCTGACAAAGAGCTGCATGCCTTCAGTTTCTCCCGGAAGAGTCGGAAGCCTAGCAATGCAGAGCTTAGCTCATTGGCTGAAAATGATCAGCAGATGCTTAGCCAATGAGCTAGCGCCGTACTGCAGGTCTTAGCTCAGGAGAGCTAACAGAAGCTCCAAAGCTTCTACTCAGGAGCTTTCAGCTCTCCTTGGGGTAGTAGTAGAGTCGGTGAGTGCAGCTGACCCCAGAAAAAAAGTCAAACTGTTGTAAAATAGTATAACTACTTACAATGGCGTGGGGTGCACAAACACTTGTGGCACCAGCATTCTGTAATGGTTATGGTGGTTGGAGTGTTCCTTTTAATGTGCATGTATTATCCATAGAAGTATGCTTGCTAAACATAACCAGATTTTTATTTATATGATAAAGGAAATCTGCCATCACCTGTACTACAGCCTCCTTATAAATACGCATTTTATATCACACACTTAAATTAAGGTGGAACTGTCACTTCCCTGGAACAACATGTAAATAAAAAATAAATAAAATAAAAAAACAACCAAAAAAACCCCAAAGAATTGGAAAAAAAATGGCAAAACCAATAGCTAATCTTGAGTTAGCTGTTATGTTATGCTAAAATTAAGGAAAGTACAGTTCTTCTATAAAGGAACACTATAGCGTTAGGACTACAAACCAGTTTTCTACATCCACCACAACTACAGTTGGACGAAGGGATTAAAAAAAAAAACATTTTTATCTTGCCTATTTCCAGTGCCGAGGCTCATTCGGCTTTGGTTAGGTCTTCTCCTCCTGTGACGTCATGTCGCTGGTGGGACCTAATGTGCAAGCTGGTCGAGTATAGCACGCTAGTTTAGGCTTTCCCATAGGACATTATTGAATCAATGCTTTCCTACGGGAAAGATAAAAGAAAGCCGAGCACGAGGACGTCCGTCAATTAACGGAGTAAAACTCCATTAGGGACCCAGAAGTGGTGGCATGAACCCTGCAATCTCAGCAACTGCAATGTTTAACAGACAGGGGCACTACAATGAGATAAAGTGGTCTGGGTACCTATAGTTTCCCTTTAATGCCTCTTTTCAGTGTGTATCCTGGTTTTCCATTGCTTTACGGCGGTGGCCATCTTTCAGAAGTTCTGCTTATCTGCCCTTAGGACCAGGCTTTCCCAAACTCCGGCCCTCCAGATGTTGCTGAACTACAACTCCCATGATTCTATGAATGAAATAGATAGGCTGAGAATCATGGGAGTTGTAGTTCAGCGACATCTGGAGATGAGGAAGTCTGCCTTAGACCATGTTGGTAATAGAGGGATACAGGCTGTGTTCATGAATACTGACATATGCCAAGGGCTTTTTTTATTTCTCCTCTTCATTTGCATTGCGTGCCCTGGTTTGAACTGGATTATGATGTAATTTGCTAAATCTTTAATATAAATTTAAAATAAAGCAGATCATCTCATGAAAACAAGAATAACACACGTTTTAGGTGATTTCCAATGTTTTATTCAATAGCATACCTCCCAAGTGTCCCTGTTTTAGGTTGGACAGTCCCTATTTTGAGCCCAAATCCATCTGGCCTAATGATCCTCTTTTCTAACTCCTTATTGTTTGAGTGTATATCAGAACTCCACAGCAGTAATACTCTCAGTAATGTCCCTTTAAGCTACAAATAAATGTGTTTAGAAATCAGTCCGTGTAAATAGGAAACATTGTTCCTGTTCTAAAACAACATTTTAGTTGGACAAAATGTTATTAGTAAATCACCTAAAATTTCTTAGGTGCAGCCCTGTCCCTTGTCACAACCACAGTCAAAAACCTGAAATGAAAGTGTCGCTGTTTTCCCATTTAAAATGTTGGGAGGTATGCAATAGTGACCGTTTCCCAGATTGATTTGTACTGCTGAGGACACGAGCAATTTCGTGTTTACACGTGACACTAGCACATTTAATTTCTTACTCTGTGTAGTGACAATTGTATTCGACATAACTCATTCATTAAACTGGGCGTATTTATTAAAGCAAGAGCTGTGAAGAAGGCAACCGCTGAATAGTTTAGAAACATTTTGTAACACCTTTTTATGGTATTTACGCATGCAGCTCTGTGGGGGTTAATCGATTTTTGGCACAATATGCGCTGCCTGTTTCTGGACAGACATCTGTAAAATATAAGTTAAGGTTTTAAATGCAGTGCAATGAGATTTTTTTTTTTTCACTTTTATATAAATAAAGCACAGCTGAATTTAATTTTATTTAGCTACTGGTTGTGCGAACACGTCATACGGCATAGTTATGCTTAATGATGGGGGTTTAGAAGGTTACCCCTACAGAGACCTTAAATTTATGCGTGTTCTACATTGGCCTGAGACGTCTGCCGGGGCGGATTTCAAAGTCACACATTAGTATGCAAGGAAGCTAGGTCACAGAACCCTCTGCGTGCATACAAAATTCTCTGGACATTCGGTTGGGTATAACCTTGCTTACTTGGCGACGTTTGCAACCGCAGTCCCTGGTAGAATCTCGTTGGCAATTTATACTATATACACATCCTATGCTCTGTAACCCTAATCTGTCCAGAGCATTGCAGATTAAATGGGGTAACGCTTGCCATACCCCAGGCCAGGGGAATGCTGTAATTTAAATCTTGGTAGAAATCTCTTTACCAGAAGTGCTTCAAATTGATTTGCCTTAAGGGTTTCTACGTTTACTGTTAAATAAAGCGTGAGGCTGTCCTGGTCCCGTGGATGTTGCAGATCTTTGCACGCAGAGGAATGTTGCGAAAACTGGTTTTGGAGAGTGGCTGCGTGTCTGAACAGAACTTGCACACAAAATACAACTGATTCTACATTCTCCTCCTCTAGCCAAACACACTGGTGCTACATTCATCCAAACATTGCGTTTAACTGAAGGATTGAGAAATGCTTGGAGAATTTATAAGGAGCCAAAGGACTTTTTTTTTTCTTTTTTCTTTTTTTTGAGCGGTGTCCTTTTCTTTAACTCTCTCTCTCTCTCTCTCTCATTTTTATTCCATCCTCCCTCCCTACATGTATATGCTGTCTTAATTTATAAATTGCACTCTGCAAATAACTTCATCCCATATAACTGCAAATCTCTATTGCAATAATCTGTAGGTCTGGAGAATGTAGATTTGAATGTTTATTTTCGTATTGAACGTCTTCCCATGATAAATGAAGACAGCGCTTACAGTTTACACGCAGATAATATCTTTTGTAGGTTTTGATCTCACAGCTTTTGGTTGGCGTTGTTTGTTTTAGTTTTTTTTTACCTCTTTCTCCCATATAGAAAATAAATTCCACTAATTCTGGATACTTTTAGACAAGTCTCTCAATTTCCAGCCTCCACTAGTCAATGGCGAGTGAAAATCCCTGGCACATAGAATATCACCTCTGGTGAGTGTGCCATTGACCCTCCAAGCTTGCAGTGGTGCGTAAGTTTTAAAGGGTCACTCCAGACCCCTAAGCAACTTTAGCTTGCTGAAAAGCTTTATCTGTGAAGAGTGGGTCCTGGTTTTTTCATTTTGAAAAAAGTGCAGATTTCAATAGAAATTCACACTTTTTTTTTAATAAATTAATCTGGTTACACCCCCTTGACTTTCAAGTACACAACAGGTAATGTTACTTCCTGGTTTCGCAAGCTCAATGCAGCTGACCTCAAGAGGCAGCAATTGCCCAGAGCACCTGATTTACAAAGACTTCTCATTGAGCTGCAATGGGAAGTCTGTGATTGGACAGCCACGGGAAGTCTGTGATTGGACAGCCACGGGAAGTCTGGGCGGGATTAGAAGGGGAGAGCTTGCAAAGGCAGCAGACAAGAGAGCTACAGGTTTTGCAAGATGTTTTTTTATATATAACTCCAATAAAAAAAATACATAATTAAATGCATGCACGTGTTCAATTGGGTTATATCTACTAAACCGTTTAAAAAAATAAAAATAATAATAATACATTTTTATTTGGGCAGTGGAGTGTCCCTTTAAGGCCTGGCTAGACGCATAGGACTTGAAATTTTACTCCCGGCTTTTAGTCACGGATTAATTTTCCATTTTATCATGGAATAATATCAATTATTCGGACTGGTCGGGTCATTAACAGTCACTTATTGCTGTGTGCGGTAGCAGACAACCACAAGTTGTTTATTTTTAGGTTTAAGCCATCCTCGCCCCCTTTTACACACAGTGAGTGCAATATGGGCCTACTGTGCTTCAACAGATGCAGCCTTTTTTTCCACAGACGAGGCCTATAGCTGGCTGAATCCTGTGTCTGCCATTTGTGGTGCCACTTGCGCATGGAGAATTGTTCACAATTTAGCTTAATAGCCCCCATTGACAGGATTAGACGGATCTGTGTGCAATAATCAATTTTTTTTATTGGCACAGACAAATGAACATTGCGTTTTAGGGAAAGAACATTTTTTAATAGCACGTCCTTTGTCACAGATCATACTCTGCTTTCTATTCATCTACAGTAAACTAGTCTCAAAACAAAGCAGAGAAGGGAACGTTCATACAGAAATGTTTTAGAGCTCAATACATGGTCCGAGGTTTGGGCAACATGACAAATCAAACACAGCACAAGAACTGAGGAAATACAAAATAAAATAATAAGTTTCAGTATGTGGCTTTTTGTGGATGTGCAGTCCATGTAATACTGCGGTCACATGCCGCTTCATATTTTTAACATTGTATCACACTGCCCAAAATAAAGGGTCTCTTGCTGTATTTCAAAAGGGGTCAAAAATATTGGCGTAGAAAAAAAAATGCCATTCGGGACACATACAGAATGTGCAACAAAGTTGGATAAATTAAAATGGTTAGCTATCCTGTTTGGCTATATGTTAGAAGTTTGTGGCTTTTTTTCCCCCCGGGAATGCATATTCCCAAAAATGCCACCAGAATCTAAAATGTCTGTGTGTGACATAAGGCATATATAGAGTGAATACAGTGTTACCAAGTATTGTAGACGACTATTGCCGTTAACAAAGAAATGTGCTTTGACATCTCTACCAGATTCTAGATGCCTGGTAGTCTTCTAAAATGCAACAATTAAGTTTGATCTACAAAGGTTTCTTCATATTGTAGGAGAGCGGGAGTTTGAGTTGAGTATATTTTTACATTACAGAATCTAATATAAAATCTTAATTTCAAGAGAATCTATTTTTTTTTTTTATACCAAAACTAAAGAGTGTTACAACCCAGATAATGTACATACAAAATTTAAAGACAAAGAGAGAAGAGAAAAGTAACAACACAACTATATGAATGTCGTCACGGCAAATAAAAATTTAAAAATAATTTGGAGTATTGGAGGGGGATTAAAATAAAAATATTAACTAATATTGTATATATAGTAACAAAAAGACAAGTCAGTAGGTTGTAGACTCTTGTAGACTTAACACACTAAGGAAGGGAGGATAGGGTGTGCACCAAAACTCCAGAACCGGTGTTTTTGATGCTAATGAGTAAATACTCTACCAGTGTGATGGTATGTAATGGGTTATGGTGGCAGGAGTTCCCTGGCTTTCACTCAGGATAAGTAGTGAAACCGTTTTCACCAACCATTTGATAACTTACCTGGGATAAGCCCTCTGCCGATCACCTCTTCCAAGAAAGCTGGCTCTGAGCTAGCCCAACAGTGCAGGGCATAGCTACGTGGCTGTGAGTTCAACCCTGAACTGCTGGCCTTTGCTCAGGGAAGCTAACAGAAGCTCCTAGCTTGTGCTTCTGGCTCTACTGGACGCTGTGATCAGTGTCTTGCGTTCCCCAGTTAAGTTGTTTGCATACGTTGTGACTTTTTAACGTGAAAGGCCCCCATGGCACTCCTGGACTCCATAACGACTACAACATGCTTTTGCAGTTATGGTGCTTGGAGTTGTTTTTGTTGTTGTTGTTTTTTTAAGATCCCATCAGTATCAAAACATCAACAGGAATAGTCAGTCTGAAAGCACAATGGTATCGAGGTTGGAGAGAGTCCTATACCAGCTGGACTGCAATTTAAAGGAATCCTTTTTTATTCATGTATTAAGAACACATATATCTGTAATCTCAAAAAATGCCAAGTATTTCTCTTGAGCGAGGGAGTGAGCTCACTGATCCTCCCTTGTAGATATGTAAGGTTGTAAGACTGCGTAACTGAGATAAATCTTCAAAACGGCCATTATAGCGGGCTTACCAAATATACACAAACATTAACAATTTATGAGATACATAGTGAGTCAACGGCCATCCTTTAAAAATATTTGCAGTAAGGGACCAGTTGGGACTGCCTGTCTTCACTTTTACCGTTTAAACTATTTCTTGTCTGTTGTAAGAGCATGTCTGAGTTAGTTTGCTTCCATGGATTATCACAGAGAAATCGGTGCACTTGGCCATCTAACCCAGGAGGGTGATCTCCACCAAGCATCTTCCCCATCACAAGGTCCACCTACAGGACAGCCTTAGTAGATAGGCATTAACTAGCTCCGCCACTGCTTAATCTCATTCTGAAGAATCTAGAAAACAATGTATGCGATAAGAGTTTCCTGGTAATAGATTCCGAATAGCAAATGCGTGGAGGCTTCTTCATGTAAGCTGCGACCACGACCATTGCCCTCGGTTGGGTGACAAATATCTTTGGAATACTGATAGGAAGCATCTGAAAGGTAGAACAATTACTCTGCAATGCAAAATTAATGAGATAATGCTGAAGCTCTTTGTTAAGAAGGATGGGGGGCAGATGGGATTGAATGGAATCCTTGTAGTATATCCATCGTGCTCGGACATCTTCCTCCGTGACTGCAGAAAGGAACCATGAAGTTCTACTCACAAAGGTTTCTGCACATGGTTAGAGGAAGGTGATTGCTGTTTACAGTCTCTCTGCATATGGCAGAGGGATAGAAGAGACATTTAGTGCAGGTTGAAAGCCAGCATTAGATTGGAATTAATGTGTGGCTTTATTGAAGCAATACGAAATAAAAGTAAGCTTGTGAATACGTGTTGTAAGGAGGGAAAAGGTTTAATGACAAACGTCAGTTAATATTTTGCAGAGTATGGAAACGTGACCCTATTCTTCGGCGCTAAATCCCCGTAGAATGCTGTAGAGTAACTCGCTTCCCTAGCGATGGGGCTACTTTGTGCACAGATTTCATCTATAATTTGTGCGTGCGTGTAAAATGTCAGCAATGTCTGTGGGAAGTGAAAGAACAAAAGGGCCACACAAATCTCTTACAGTTTCCCAAAAGACAAAGACAGACATAAAAGATCAGTTTGTGTAAAGAGTAAAACTTGAGAATAGCTGGAGTTAGAGGTTTATTGAAGGAAGAAAGTTCTCTGAGTGATCACACGCATCGTGTCAAATGGGGCAGGTTTTGTCCTGTGCATCAAATGGGTACAGTGAGTTGTTTTTGTTTATTTTTTAACATTTTTTTTTTTTTTTGTACGTGCAAGTTTATATGCCAAATGCCGTGCAGACATTTTACATGGAAGATTCACAGCGTCTAGTTTCATATTATATCATGCTATAACAGGGCAGTTTTTATGCAGGCTTTCGTATATACAGCGTTTAAATAATAAAATAAAAAGGGGGGGGGGGGAGTTTCCTACTGGGAATATAACCCGTTTCTTCTATCTACAGAGCTGCTGGGATCTACGAAGAGGCTAAATGTAAATCACCAGGATGCTGATGGGTAAGTGTGTTCACATTGTTGTAAATTATGGTAAAATAGGATCACAGGGACCTGGCCACACGAATAAACCAAGAGACCGATGGTGTCTGGGTGGATGTAGCCAGAACTATATTTTCTGTTTAGTAATATTTAGGAAAATAGATTTTCAAATGTTTAATGTAATGAATGCAAAGCAGCTGGAGTGTTGCCGTGATAGCCTTTGCCCTAACATTCCAGATGGAATGCTGTGTTTGCCATACTCCCACTTCCCTTGCAGGACCTGAACGCAGAGATCAGGTGGGAGAGCAGACTGGCATCACCAGTTAGGGGGCTCCTTCCCTGTCTGAATGGAAAGTGAAACTAACCACCACCATATTGCGGATAGGAGCCACTCTCTATCTAACGTATTTCGGAATGAAGTACACTCTTGTTAATTGAGGTTGGTCAGCAATTAACGAACTGGAAGAACCAATTATGAAAATGCACAAAAAAAAAAAAGTATTTATTTTTATTTTAAGGATACCAAAAAAGGTGTGATGCTACCCAAAGCCATAAAGACGTTTAGTTTAAACTACTTTAAACCGGCATCTAACATAAATCAAACATTCAAATATGGTGTGGGTCTCCTTCCCATAACACAGACATTGTATAGTGTATATGCGCGGACATAGCCGCACATCACATGGCAAGAGTAAACCATACAGAACACATATTACGTGACACCCATATCACGCTGTGTAATAAGACTTATAGGAACACTCTAAGGATAAAACTACATTTTTATTTGTAACATTAGTATTCCTTCGTAGTGTTTTTTTCAAGTTTAAAAAAAAAAATATATAAACCCATTCGACTTACAAATGGATAGATGCCTCAATAGCTATGGCTGCAAAGACAAAGTGATTTAACACCTAAATGGCAGAGAATTGAGCAGTCAGACTTGCAGGAGTGTGATCTATACACCAAAACTGCTTCATTAAGCTGAAGTTGTTTTGGTGCTTAGTTTATCTTTTTAGTACAAATTGTTAATACTTGTAGCACTTGCATTATTGTATTATATGCAGTTTGTTCTAAATCTCGTATGATGGACATATTACATCGGTTCAGATAAGGTATATATGGGTGAATCTCAAAATAAAACTGGTAAGGAAATATGTATGTCCCATTGTCCTGAAGAGGCGTTGCTCGCCTGCATATTAGTCAGCACAAGTCCTCTGCTATGGTACAAACTTTACAGATGACCCTGCTATCCTTCACATGGTGACTGACTGACTATATGTGTCCTTCCAAAAGGTTTTCGGCACTACACCATGCTGCTCTTAGTGGGAACTCGGAACTTCTCCACCTTCTCCTGGAAACCCAGCCAGCTGTAGACGTCAAAGATGGCAACGGTGAGAATTCCTCTGTGTTGAGAAAAAACAGCAGTGAAAGTTTAAAGTCAAGTTTATGTTTCGTACATTTACTTTATAGTATTTTCCTTTTGACTTGGTAATTCCCTCTACCACCCTTCAAGGACCTGTACGCGTGTATATCTGTACTAACTGCTGTTTTATATACACCAAATGCTATCAGCACCTTCCCCACAATTTAAAGAATTTTTATCTCAACTTAAAGCAATGATATGTTGTATGTTGTATCACCTTCATAATATATGGAAACATATTCGGAAGATTACTTTGAAAGTTGTTAAGTAGTTATGTTCCACATTTCACCTTGCTAGGATCCAATGTGAATTGGTTCTAATTGGCTAATACTGTTGATCACAAAGCCCACTTAAGCAAGCAAGCGAGCATCTATTATTAAAATATTGGAACTTTATTTTCACATCACAAATCTTCTTATCTTGATAATAACCATGGCATGAAGAGGGGACGCCTAAATATTGTTAAAGTGGAGCTGGACACATTTCGCTGACTGTTAAAGAAGTGACTACTTAGGGCATGAAACACGTCGAGGTCTTCTATGTAAGTTTTCTTGCTCTGTGCCATTGTAACATCGGTGTGAGGAAAATTTGTCATGTAAAAATAAAGTTGCACTATTTTTATAACAGAGTGTGGTTTGTGATTGACAGTATTTGCCAGTTAGAAGCTGCTAACTGCTGTTTAGCCCATACAAGTGCATCATTTTTAATTTTTGCGGTTGATGGACGACCACAGAGTTCCGATTACAGCCTTATTCGTTTATGACACAGGAATGCGCCCCTTACATTATGCTGCATGGCAGGGACGTCCGGAGCCCGTGCGCCTTCTGCTTCGTGCTTCGGCAAGTGTCAATGCTGCATCTCAAGATGGACAGACTCCCTTACATCTGGCCGCTCAGTTTGGCCACTACGAGGTGGTAAGTGTTTGAAATCTTGTAGGCATAATCTTGTATGCAAGCGGTAAGAACTATTTGAGTTGTTTGATTTCACGATTTCATTCGAAATATTTTTTTAATCCCTTCGTGCCCACATGGCTGGCTTTTTATCACTGCACGTTATCATGTATAGAGGTTTCTGGTTTTTACTCCGTGTATATCTAACCAATTCTTATTCTCCTTCAAGTCTGAAACTCTACTCCAGCACCAAGCAAATCCCTGTCACGTCAGCAAAGCCAGGAAAACCCCATTGGACCTGGCCTGTGAATTTGGTAGAGTGAAGGTACGGATGGGATCGGGAATTATCTTTCTTTCCGACCTTTTCTTGTTCAATGATCTTGCCTCTTCTGCACATTCTCTGGCACTCTAGTTTGACTCTACTGTCTATGTAATATATCCTACTTCCTCTCACTGTGTACTGTGTTTCTAGCTCATCTTCGGTTTTTGTCCTCCTCGTCGTTCCCCTACCAATTTCATTTTCTTCATTTTTATCAATATCTTTCGACAGGTAGTACAATTGTTGTTGAACAGTCACCTGTGTGTCTCCCTCTTGGAAGGAATTTCAAAGGATCCTACAGACCCTAATTTCACGACACCTCTGCATTTGGCAGCAAAAAATGGGCACAGAGAGGTCATCAGGTGAGTTTCTTTGAAGTTGCACTGTATTTAATCATGATCAGGGTAAAAAGGCTTGCAGAAATACAAAGAGGAACGTTATCAAGGTAAAACAGGTCCTTTTTGCTTTTGTGGATGCGTATTGCTAAATGATGAGACCCCTTGTTTCTATGCTGATTGTTTGTTTTTTATTTAGCATCTGCATTTACCTTTGTAAATCTCGCCCTTAATGTCTATTTATTTATTTATTTATTTATTTATTGTATTTTATTTAACGCAGGTTGCTCCTGAAATCTGGCATTGAAATTAACCAGGTGACTAAGATGGGCACTGCTCTTCACGAAGCATCCCTGTGTGGAAAGACCGAGGTGGTTAAGCTGCTAATAGAGGTGAGGTTAAGAACAGCGCCATAGTAGGAGTGCTATTTATCATGTTTTCCCGGTGGCAATGAGATTTTGGTGTAATTTCATGTTCGTACCAGCTGCAAGTAGAACGGGAGTCTCCTTCGATAAAGGTTTAACTTTTTTCTTCTGACCTTAACTTTACAGAATGGGATAGACGTGAATATTCGGAACACGTACAACCAAACGGCACTCGATATCGTCAACCAATTCACCACCACCCATGCTAGCACTGACATCAAGCAGCTGCTTAGAGGTAACCATTACCTACTAACGGGGGGGAGGGGGGAATCTGCACTGAAGGCAAGAGAACTAAAATATTTTTCTATCCTCGCAGAAGCCTCTGGAATCCTTAAAGTTCGTGCTTTGAAAGATTCCTGGAATTCCCACGATCCCACTGCTCTAAATATCCGAGCTGGAGATCTGATTACGGTGATTGGGGATTTTGTAATTCTTCATTTTAAGTTGTGCTATTACTGTTAACTTGCTTTCCTTGTATGTGTATACTTTGATTTTTACGCATTTTTTTTGATATGTCTACCTTGACCATAGGTGTTGGAGCAGCATCCGGATGGCCGGTGGAAGGGACACATTCATGATGCTCAGAGGGGTACAGACAGAGTAGGATTTTTCTCCCCATCCATTGTGGAGGTCATCAGCAAGAGACTGGGTGAGTGAGTTCTTTAGAGGTTGTGTTGGCTGAGTGGGTATATTTGCTTGTTCAAGGAAAGGGGTTGTGAGCAGTGAGTGCTCATGTGCATGTTCGGAAAACGGCTACTGCTCGGTGAGTGGACTTATGCTAGTTCAGAGAGTGGTATTTGTGTTAGGTGAGTGTGAATACCAGGAAGTGGTTGTGTTAGGTGAGTGTGAATACCAGGAAGTGGTTGTGTTAGGTGAGTGTGAGTACTAGGAAGTGGTTGTGTTAGGTGAGTGTGAGTACTAGGAAGTGGTTGTGTTAGGTGAGTGAACTCTTGTGCCTCTAGTGGGAAGGGGTCATTTTAGGTGAGCGGACCTGTCCTTTTACTAGGAAGATAGTGTGTTGATTGACTATACTCTTGTGCCTTTTCTTGGAAAGGGTTGTGTTGGATGACTCATATTGTGCCTTTCCTGGAAAGAGATCACTAACATCCTTTCTGTTGAAATGTCTTTTCTGCAGGCTCTACACTCTCCCGTAATGTCATTGTGCCTTCTCATCAGCGTCTCGCAAAGACGTCTCTTCCTCTGACCAACCAGCACATTCCTGTAACTGGGACACAAGTCGGCAATAACCTTGAGAACGTAGGAGGTGAGACTTACATAGACAGGGTTTCATTATTGAGCTGTGCCATGTCGGTAAATATGTTTACATAAGTAACAGACGCAGATGAGAACAGTCATCACTGAATGTAACTTTCTATTCAATTCAGCCGGCGACCGTCACAGCGTTGGCAGCGAGGGCAGTGTGCGCAGTGCGGGAAGTGGACAAAGTTGCGAGGGCAATGGTCACGGCACTGCCATCATCGAAAACTCTCAGGTAGCTTCATCTGAAGATATGACATTGCATTTTCATGTCTCTGGGGGACATGCAATATACAAAGGTTAATAGTTATATAATTTACGAGTGAATTTAGCAATAATTTGTGCATTTTTTTAAAAACACCTTTTTTTTTCTGCAGACCCAACATCTTGGCTTCAGTGATGTGCAGGGCTCAAGGATATTCACAGGTGAGGAATCCTCTGCAGATGAATTTAACCTCATTCTGTGTTTGTGATTATTTGGGTTGTATAAAATTGTGTGCCTTGCCTTGATGTTATAACTTTTATTTTTCCCAGGTTCTGCTCCTGGTAACTTTCTGCACACCGTTTCTGGGGGGGAAAGGGATCCAGAGATCTATCTACAGGGAAAGGTACTGCTTCCCATGGTTTATGTGCAGTGGATTTCTCTAAACACCCCGCTTGGCTTTTAAATTTAGGATATATATATATATATATTACATTAAACCTTTCATTAAGTTTTGAAAGAAAATACACTGAACAAAATTATAACGCAACACTTTTTTGTATTTGCCCCCATTTTTCATGAGCTGAACTCAAAGATCTGAGACTTTTTCTATGTACACAAAAGGCCTATTTCTCTCAAATATTGTTCACAAATCTGTCTAAATCTGTGTTAGTGAGCACTTCTCCTTTGCCGAGATAATCCACAGGTGTAACATATTAAGATGCTGATTAGACAGCACAGCATGATTATTGCACAGGTGTGCCTTAGCCTTAGTTTTCCTTTATTGGGGGGGTCCGAAAACCAGTCAGTATCTGGTGTGACCACCATTTGCCTCACGCAGTGCAACACATCTCCTTCGCATAGAGTTGATCAGGTTGTTTGATCAGTTGATTGTGGCCTCTGGAATATTGGTCCACTCCTCTTCAATGGCTTTGCGAAGCTGCTGGATATTGGCAGGACCTGGAACACGCTGTCATGTACGACAATCCAGAGCATCCCTCGAAAGTGTTGCGTTATAATTTTGTTCAGAGTAGATTCTGTGTTAAATTAACTATATGTAAAAAAAATAATTGTAAAAGTCATCCCTACCTTTAGTATATGACATGATCCTTCAGCCATACACATACACCTTGGGTCAGACCGTGTTTAAAAAGATCTACAGTTGCAAGAAAAAGTATGTGAACCCTTTGGAATGATATGGATTTCTGCACAAATTGGTCATAAAATGTGATCTGATCATCTTCTAAGTCACAACAATAGACAATCACAGTCTGCTTTAACTAATAACACACAAAGAATGAAATGTTGCCATGTTTTCATTGAACACACCATGTAAACATTCACAGTGCAGGTGGAAAAAGTATGTGAACCCCTAGACTAATGACCTCTCCAAGAGCTAATTGGAGTGAGATGTCAGCCAACTGGAGTCCAATCAATGAGATGAGTTCGGAGGTGTTGGTTACAGCTGCCCTGCCCTATAAAAAACACACACCAGTTCTGGGTTTGCTTTTCAGAAGAAGCATTGCCTGATGTGAATGATACCTCGCACAAAAGAGCTCTCTGAAGACCTACGATTAAGAATTGTTGACTATCATAAAGCTGGAAAGAGTTATAAAAGTATCTCCAAAAGCCTTGCTGTTCATCAGGCACCTGGATGTTCCACAGCAGTACTGGCAAAATATTCTGTGGACAGATGAAACCAAAGTTGAGTTGTTTGGAAGAAACACACAACACTATGTGTGGCGAAAAAGAGGCACAGCACACCAACATCAAACCTCATCCCAACTGTGAAGTAGGGTGGTGGGGGCATCATGGTTTGGGGCTGCTTTGCTGCGTCAGGGCCTGGACGGATTGCTATCATCGAAGGAAAAATGAATTCCCAAGTTTATCAAGACATTTTACAGGAGAACTTAAGGTCATCTGTCTACCAGCTGAAGCTCAACAGAAGATGGGTGTTGCAAAAGGACAATGACCCAAAGCATAGAAGTAAATCAACAACAGAATGGCTTAAACAGAAGAAAATACGCCTTCTGAAGTAGCCCAGTCAGAGTCCTGACCTCAACCCGATTGAGATGCTGTGGCATGACCTCAAGAAATCGATTCACACCAGACATCCCAAGAATATTGCTGAACTGAAACAGTTCTGTAAAGAGGAATGGTCAAGAATTACTCCTGACCGTTGTGCACATCTGATCTGCAACTACAGGAAACGTTTGGTTGAAGTTATGGCTGGTTCAACCAGTTATTAAATCCAAGGGTTCACATACTTTTCCCACCTGCAGTGTGAATGTTTACATGGTGTGTTCAATAAAAACATGGCAACATTTCATTCTTTGAGTGTTATTAGTTTAAGCAGACTGTGATTGTCTATTGTTGTGACTTGGATGATGATCAGATCACATTTTATGACCAATTTGTGCAGAAATCCATATCATTCCAAAGGGTTCGCATACTTTTTCTTGCAAATGTGTATATAGTCCCTATGATCCTCCCAGCTTCATTCCCTGTACAGCGCAGTGACCTGATCAGAATGATTAAATGCCAAGTTCAAACTCTGTCTGACCAAAGGGGTGTGTGTGTATATGACCGTAGGATTCTGCCATATACTAAAGGTAGTGATGAGTTTTTTTTTCTAATTTTTTCACATATACATCATTTAACAAAGCATATACCTCCTTGCAAAACTTGATGAAAGGGTCAATATATTAAAAGATCGTGTTGTGGAGACATTTCTCCTTTAACCCCTTAAGGACCAAACTTCTGGAATAAAAGGGAATCATGACATGTCACACATGTCATGTGTCCTTAAGGGGTTAACTTAAAAAGTATTGATCTTAATTGAAGGATTGGTTGCAACCGCTTTATATAGATATTTTTTTGGATTCGGTATTATGCTTATTACGTGTGCCAGAGGGACAGAAATGTGATAAACATTTATAAAACTGAGATAAACAGAAATAAATCTCCTTCCAA
Source organism: Pelobates fuscus (assembly GCF_036172605.1). Lineage (NCBI taxonomy): Eukaryota > Metazoa > Chordata > Amphibia > Anura > Pelobatidae > Pelobates > Pelobates fuscus. The sequence goes on from NC_086322.1 coordinate 271,904,372, forward strand.
AATGTATTATTCTTTGCTGGTATCGTTGATTGGTTAACATCACTATCTGCAAAAATAGAATCTAGTCCTAATTGTATTACTAAAACTCCGTGACTGCTACAGTAACCTTTAATAAACCTCAATCTATGATTTACTTCACTGTTTTGAATTAAATCTATCCACTATACCTGACTGTTTTCCCCCTGTCCAGCAGGATGCAGAACTCATTTTTTGCTGGCTTCGTGGCTTCCAGTTGGAAATGTACGTGGCAAACTTTCTGTCTGCTGGCTATGACCTTCCAACAATCAGTCGTATGACCCCAGAGGTGAGGCCATCACTATGCATAACAAATATTAACTCTGTACCCTCACACTGGAGTAAATGCCACATTCTCCTGTCCTCCTTCAGGACTTAACGGCAATCGGAGTGACAAAGCCTGGACATCGCAAGAAGATCTCAACAGAGATCAGCAAGTTGTGTGTGGAAGATGGCCTACCCCTGCATACTCCGGTAAGTGTTCTGTTCATGAACTTATTGAGAATATTGGTGATGGGCCTCATCCAATACATCTAGACCCTTAACATGTCTGAATCCATAACAACATGATGTGTATCAATGCAACAGTAGCCAGTTTTCACCTTTCTAAAATAAACTGTCCCCAACATAGGTCAACATCTCCAAGGGCGGTCATTCCATCATTAATGGTCTACTGAGCTGGTCATATTACCACATGTAACTAGCCCTTAGTCAATTGTCAGGGTTATTCAATAGTGTGCATTGCTGGGAATTTCCAATTGTAGGCCAAAACTGGAAACATCGTAACTTGACTTTTGAATTTTTCGAATTCATCTATCTTGACCTTAAATTTGAAATTACAATTACAGACAATTCACATTTTAGTCAATAGCACTTTGTTTGTTAACTTCCCATATATTCTCTTCACTCTCACATACAGGTGGACATCTGGGAGTGGTTATCTTTGCTGGGGCTACCTGAGTATCACAAACAGCTGTCCGAGAACGGATATGAATCTCTGAGCACTGTTACTGAGCTGACGTGGGAGGGGTTACAGGAAATTGGGATCCACCGGCTTGGTAAGTAGTGACAGAAGGGATAGTAGGTCACTTTTTCCTTCAGAAAGAGGTCAGATGGAGTCTCATTTTTAGGAGAGCATAACCCCCTCCATTCCCCAATATTTACACAGGAGTAGCATAAATCTGTATACACTAGGCTGGCTTAGTATAGAAAAGTTATGAAAATCTACGGATGACTTTCCGGTAGGAGTACATTTTATCTATATATTGTGTCACAGAAATTGCCAGTAAATTTATAGATTAAGGAGCTTTTCCGAAGATCGCATTTGCTTCTTCCATGATCTAATCATGTGGCAGCTGAATGTGTAGTAATCCAATTATTGATAATGTGCAAAGTATATATATATAAATAAATAAATAAAACCTCTCATTATGACTAGGAGGAGTCTAGTAATTCATTAACTGTGTGTGGAATTATAGTGGCATTCCCGAAAATAACAGCAGTTACCTACAAAGTACAATAATCCATCCCTCCAATAATAATTAAATAAATATTATTTAATAATATAAGCGTTGTAAGCGTTTAATAATGTATAAGCGTTTAATTTGTTGGTGTTCCAGAGCTTTATTAAAGGATCACTATAGTTTCAGGAAAACAAACCTGTTTTCCTGACACTACATAATGCTTGGGGGACCCTCACCCTCAGGGTCCTCCTCCCGCTGGGCTGAAGGGGTTAAAACCCCTTCAGAAGCTTAACTTTAACCAGCGCCGAGCTCCCTCGCCGACGTCCGCTCCCGTGTGGAGCGGAATGCGCATTTAAACTGTCTATAGGAAAGCATTTCTCAATGCTTTCCTATGGACGTTCTGCACACTGGATGCGAATTTTGCATCCAGCGTCGCAGAAGCGCCTCTAGCGGCTGTCAGGAAGTTTCTCTAAAACTGCTATGTTTACATGTGAAGGGTTAAAACCTGAGGGACGGGCACCCAGATCATTTCATTGAGCTGAAGTGGTCTTGGTGACTATAGTGTCCCTTTAAGTTTAATAATCGTGGTTCTGGCATTAATATCTTAATGTGCACATGGAGAATGTGTTTTTTTTAAGTGTGTGTGTGTTTGTTTAAACCTTTGTTACTTTCCGTAGGTCACCAGAAGAAGTTGTTGCTTGGTGTGAAGCGTCTGTTAGACCTGCAGAGGGGGCACCCTGTGGGGGGTACCCTAAGACGCAGAATACATGCTTCCCAAGACACAGTTACTGTTATGGATTCTACAGAAAATGGAGAACCACCAGTCACCCCCAAACTGAGGACCTTTCAGGGATTAGAGATGAGCAAGGAACTACAGAGTGCGCTCACACGAGGGGGTGAAACGTTCTGTGCAGGAAGACGCTCTTTCAGCCAAGAGAGTATTAGTTCTCGTTCCCAAGGCTCTGGCAACTCACAGGACTCTGCCACTTCCCGCCCACCATTGGCCCTTAAGCCTCAGGGACTAAATTTGAGCCTTCCAGAGAGGAACCTTCCTGAAGGGACAGAACAAACCCAATCAATGCAACGTGTTCCAAATGGTTGTCAAATTAGGGCAGATCCACCTGTACCACCTCCAAAACCCTCTTTGAAAAAACGTTCACTTAGTGTGTGCAGGTATGCGCTATCAGATGGTGAACCAGAAGAGGAGGAGGAGAGAGGAGCTAAATCAGGAACTGGGACACTTGGTTCCTATGCCACACTAACCAAGCGTCCTGGACGTTCTTCTTTGACCAATGGACAGTTAGAGAAGAAGGTCCAAAGAAGCCAGTCATTTGCTGTGCGGGCACGAAAAAAGGGACCTCCTCCACCACCGCCTAAAAGACTTAGCTCCATGTCTAGTGTGGACACATCACCCTCTGAGGGACAATGTTCAGTTAAAAGCATTGCGGCAAGGTTGGAAGAACTAGGGGTAGCATCAGAATTTAGGCCTAGTGGGGTACCCCACATAGAAAACAGGGAGGGCTCTGGGGTTCGCAGGCGGACAGTAAGTGAGTCTGCAGCAGGACTTGGAGGAAGACTGACTGTACCACAAACTGTGAGAAGGGAACAGGAGGAAGAGCGGAAAGATGAACCAATTTCTTCTCAGCACAGCTCCAGTGAGAGCATCCCTTTTGCAGAAGAAGGCAATCTAACTATCAAACAGAGACCCAAACCACCAGGAGCTAAGCCTGAACAAGGTGGAATTTTGGAAACGGGACCAGCAATTGAACCTGAAGTCAGCCCATTGACCCGAAAAGAGCAACCAGCAAATACTGGTGTTCAACCTGTTACAGAACCAAAGGCACTGCCACAGATTGGTTCCAAGCCAAACCTAGAGACTAAGCCACCCCAAGAAATTTCTGGACCCAAGAATACTATTGAACCTGATTTCAATCTTACAGAATCAGACACAGTAAAACGGAGGCCAAAGGCAAAAGAAAAAGAGACTGCAGTTCCGCAGGAAGGAATGCAGGACTTCCCAATGACGCACTGGGCAACATCAACTGTCCTGGCCAAAGGACCGTCCGCACACGAAACCGTAGTGACAAAAATTGGTGATATAGAAAGGAGCCTTTTGAGCTTGGAGAGGGGAGGAGATCAAGTGACGTTTCTAGACAGAAACACTGGAAGCACAGGTACAACTTGCAAATGAAAAATGTGATATGATAACGAGGTAGACTTCTTAAATAACTGGAAAGGCAGAGCATATCAAGCACTATTCACAGGTCCTACTGGTTTCTGTACCAAAGATTTGAGAGGCTGGGTCTCCTCCTCTGTAAACCTAGGAGTCAAACAAATGCTTCCTGTTCCCTGTTGGGAACCCCTATAAATTTCGCCTGTTGAAGTAATAGAATGCGGAGAATACTTTCTTCTGCTATGCTTTTGCTGGAAGCAAAAATAACGTACAATGCAGTAGACCCTCGTTTTGTCATTTGCTTTCAGCCAACAAATGGCAGAACAAAGTCAAAGGACCATTCTGTTACTTCATTTTTCAGTGTCCCGACGTGATTAGTGCGTATGTAACTGTGTATGGTATGAAATCTTGCATTATTTCATTTCTAACTTTTGGAGATGTAGATATTTGAAAGAGACCTCAAGGAAAGCTTAGATCGTAAGAAATTCTATCCACGTGAATCTGCAAATCTAACCCAAACTTTAAATGTGTCCCAAAAAGCACCTGGCATATCTCATTTTTTGTCTAGCTTGGACACCTACCGTATATACTCGAGTATAAGCCGAGTTTTTCAGCCCATTTTTTGGGCTGAAAAACCCCAACTCGGCTTATACTCGAGTCAGAGTCTGTATTATGGCAATTTACATTGCCATAATACAGACTGGGGGGAGAGGGGGGCTGGCAGAGCTGTAACTTACCTCTCCTGCAGCTCCTGTCAGCTCTCTCCTCCTCTGCGCCGTCCGGTCAGCACCTCGGTCAGCTCCCAGTGTAAGTCTCGCGAGAGCCGCGGCTCTCGCGAGACTTACAATGTGAGCTGACAGAAGAGCAGAACGGACGGCGCAGAGGAGGAGAGAGCTGACAGGAGCTGCAGAACAGGTAAGTTACAGCTCTGCCAGCACCCCTCTCCCCCCCACTGAACTGCCACTGGACCACCAGGGAAGGAGAGCCCCCCTCCCTGCCATGTATCAAGCAGGGAGGGGGGACGAAAAAAAAAAAATATAAATAAAATAAGAAATAAATAATAATAAAAAAAATAGTAATAAAAAAAAAGGGGTATAAGGACCATAATGGGAGGGGGGGGGGTATAAGGACCATAATGGGAGGGGGGGGGGGGGTATAAGGACCATAATGGGAGGGGGGGGGTATAAGGACCACTATGGGAGGGGGGGGATATAAGGACCACTATGGGAGGGTGGGGGTGGGTTAAGGACCACTATGGGAGGGAGGGGGGGATAAGGACCACTATGGGAGGGAGGGGGGGGGGATAAGGACCACTATGGGAGGGAGGGGGGGATAAGGACCACTATGGGAGGGAGGGGGGGATAAGGACCACTATGGGAGGGAGGGGGGGATAAGGACCACTATGGGAGGGAGGGGGGGGGATAAGGACCACTATGGGAGGGAGGGGGGGGGATAAGGACCACTATGGGAGGGAGGGGGGGGATAAGGACCACTATGGGAGGGAGGGGGGGGATAAGGACCACTATGGGAGGGAGGGGGGGGATAAGGACCACTATGGGAGGGAGGGGGGGGATAAGGACCACTATGGGAGGGAGGGGGGGGATAAGGACCACTAGGGGAGGGGAGGGGGAAGTAAGGACCACTAGGGGAGGGGAGGGTAAGGACCACTAGGGGAGGGGTGAAGGAACACGGGGGTGGGGAGGTAAGGACCACTGAGGGAGGAGGAGGGGAAGTCAGGACATATGGGGGGGGAGGGGGCGGCAAAAAATGTTTTGCCTACGGCGGCAAATATCCTTGCACCGGCCCTGCACACACTGCATTCACACACTGCATTCATACACACACACACTGCATTCATGCACACACACACTGCACTCATACACACACGCACACACTGCATTCATTATACACACACTGTAAATAAATATTCAATTAATATATTTTTTTAGGATCTAATTTTATTTAGAAATTTACCAGTAGCTGCTGCATTTCCCACCCTAGTCTTATACTCGAGTCAATAAGTTTTCCCAGTTTTTTGGGATAAAATTAGGGGCCTCGGCTTATATTCGGGTCGGCTTATGCTCGAGTATATACGGTAATTTGAATTATAAAAAGATATATAATGTGTATGTTTGTTTATATAAAATAAATCATCCTTTTTTCTTCCCTTTTATTTAGGGCCTTTGGTTTCTCAGTCTCATTTAGTGATTTCTGGACCCCAGCTAGTTTTACAGAAACCTTTATGGGGAGCAACTGGTCCACCACCTCCTGCTGATTCAATAATATGGGGGAACGATTCTGGGTCTCACAGTGTAAAATGGAATGGCGTAACTACACAAACTATAACACAGCAGTCTGAGGAGGCACGAGGGTCTAGAAAAGAAAATACCAGGTAAGAGATAAAAGGGTGGTAATAGCAAAAAATGTGCATGTTTGCATTGGGTGGGTTCTGTAGTCATGACGGTACAATGGCGAACATTGGACGAGATAATAGATTGTGTGCTGGAATGCCAAGTGTCAACATGCAGCTTCTGTACCGAGTTTTGCAATATGAACCAAATGAGCAAATGTTGAAAATTGTTTGTTTCTATTGGCAGCGAGTCGGTGCCCTTGACCAAGAATATCCTAGATGATATCAGCACAATGTTTGATGACCTTGCAGAGCAGCTGGATGCCATGTTGGACTGAGGAATCCTTACTTGTAGAACACAGGACTGCACAATTCCATTAACCCTAGATCAGACACTGATTGACTTTTTTTAAAGAGCATTTTTATGAAGCATACCAGGGAGTCTTCACATGAGGCACACAGCTTGCTTCCAGGAGAGAGACTTGTGTTTATATATATATATATATACAGCTAGAGTCTAAACTAGGTTCCCTTTACCAATTTCAGTTTTTAAATTTGCACCCAAACGGAAAAATACTTCTCCGATTAAAGCGCTATGATTATCACTACGGCACTCTTACGAATTTACGTTTAACCCATTCACTGCTGCTGAGTTACGAAACAACGAGCAAGGTCTGCTCGGTTAAAGATGCTTTTCTCCCCCCCCCTCTATGGAGGGTTCTGCTGACCGTATAGGTATAAACACATACAGAACTAAAGTTGAATTACAGCTGTTGCTACCTTGCTTGTATTTTTGTATAGTGTCTTGTTCCCCAGTTAAAATGACTATGTATTTTATGACTTTACCACCCCCAATGAAATGTGTAAATGTTTGATTTTTTTTTGTTTGTTTGTTTCCTTTCGTTTTCCAGAAAAGTCTATTTTAAAGTAATTTTTTTTTTATATATACACGTCTATAAATATATATTTACTAACCAGAATTTGCATCCCATTTTTTTCTTCGTGATTCCCCCCACCCTGCCCCCCTACGTTTGTCCCTATTAATAACTGAAGGGCCAGGTTTATATGAGCTTGGTTTGGTGCAGGCTAGTAATACAAAGAAACCAGATCAAATCGGTTTACAAAAATTCCAAGTCAAATGAGGAAATGAGAAGAAAAAAGAAAATAAAAAACACGTTATTTTAGATGTTAATACAGAGAACAAATAAATTGCAATATTAGATTAAAGGAACACTCCAGACCCCAAACCCATTTTAGCTTGCTGAAAAGCTTTGTGTGAAGAGTCTGTCCTTTTTTATTTTTTTTGTTTTCATTTTGCAAAAAGTACAGATTTCAATAGAAACTGACACTTTCTTTCCTGGTAATACCCCTTGGCTTTCAAGCAGGCATCTGTTCCGTTGCTTCCTGGTTTGGTTAGCTCGGTGGAGATAAACTCAAGAGGCAAAAATTGCCCAGAGCCCCTGCCTTGCTTAAATTTCTCATTGAGCTGCATTGGGAAGTCTGTGATTGGACAGCCACAGAAAGTCTGGGCGGGGTTTGTAGGGGAGGGCTTGAAAAGGCTGCAGACAAGAGAATTGCAGGTTTTGCAAGCTTTAATTATACCCCCAAGGAAAAAATAAATAATTAAAAGCATGTATGCTTTCACTTGGGGTATATCTACTAAACCATGATTTGTATTTATTTTGTATTTGAACAATGGAGTATCCATTTAAAATAGATTTTGATAAGCTTATGACTTAAAGGGGAATTCAAAAGCTGCCCTGTAAGGTTTCTTCCAGAGATTGGCTGTCCCAGCTGGCTTAATACAATACACAAAGCCTGCTAAAGGGAAGGTGCTGATATGCACTCAGGGCCTTAAAGGGGCAGGAACTGCTTACAACATCTACCTACATGAAAACACTAGTGCAGCAAAAAAAAGGCTATGTTATTATGGCCACAAGGAGAAAGAAGTCGCAGCTAACACAGTCGGGACTTAAAGGGGTGTGTGATTAATTGTACATTTCAATGGATCGGGATGAGCATGTATGAAGGTGACTGTCTGTGTAGGTTATGCACTTAGGTGAGAATTCAAGGGGAATTAATAGTAACTTTCAAATTTAAGGTAAAAATAGCCAAACTGGAAACATTCTTTAAGTCTGTTATGCTTTGCACTCAGCTACTCTGGCCTTAAATATGAAATTTATTTTTAAATTCACCGTTAATTATCACATTAGTAAATAACACTGTGTGTGTGTGTTTTACATGAGATTGAGCGTAACCTTCAGTGTGTGTTTGCGAATGCAAGAAACTTTATTAACAAAGTGTTTAAATTGGTGTCTTATTTAACAATGATCTGTTAGCACCCTTACATGATAAAAAAAAGTATCACAAATGATAGCACCAGAACAACTACAGCTTATTGAATTTGTTCTGGTGAGTAGAATCGTTAGCTTTTTGCAGTAAACACTGTCTTTTCAGAGAAAATACATTGTTTACATTACAGCCTAGGGCAGGAGTAGGCAACTTTCGTCACTGTGGACTACATCCCCCACAATGCTCTTATACCCGTAATGCTGGCAAAGCATCATGGGAGGTGTAGTCCAAAACATCTGGAGTGCCCAAGGTTGCCTATGCCTGGCCTGACCTTCACTGGCCACTCCTCAGATGGCTGCTAGATGTGCTTCCTGGGGCAGTGCTGCTGAGTGTGCAGCACTGCCATTCAGTGTCTCCACCCTGTGTATGGAGACACTGAACTTTCCTCATAGAGCTGGATTGATTTAATTCATCTCTATGAGGAGATGTGGATTGGCCAGGGCTGTGTTTGGCTTGTGCTGGCTCTGACACCCTGATCTGCCTTCTTGACAGTCTCAGCCAATCCTATTGGAAAGCATTGTAACTTACTTTTGTTCAGCACTTCTGATGATGTCAGCCAAGCAGGCAGACCAGGGGCAGAGTCAACAGCAGCAGATTGGAATACAAGTAAGATTTTACTATATTTGGGGGGATGGGTGGGGGGTGGCGCAGATGGTGGTTTTAACACTGCAGAGTAAGGGATACATGTTTGGTATAATAGGATCCCTAGTAGCCCCTGTTCCACAGTCAGATAACAAGATGAACAAAAAAGAGGGGTACCCAAAGGCTGCCAGGAAAATAAAATTATGGTAAGAATGGATACATTTTCCTTATTCCCGGCTAATCATGGAAACATTTAACTGGTGTTTACCCAAGCAGTAAATAAATAAAGGGAGTGAAAGTACATGCCAAAGGAAAAAAAAAAAAACTTTATTACATGCAAGAAGCACAATAATTCAAAACTGAAAAGCCTGTAAAGAAAATAACTTGATTTCGGGATTTTCTTATGTCTTTTGTTTATCCTGAGTTTTATTGGTTCGGTAGTTTAAACTACCGAACACCGACCTCCCCCCTGGCTCATTAACTTCAAAGGGAACCGTCAAGTGAGCGCTCTCTCTTGTTTTCACAAAAGGAGGCAGTGGGACTTGGGCGTCGAGTATCTGAAACTAAAATCAGACACTCGACTTCCCGAACACCGCTGAAAACCTATGAATGCCTGCTTCCTTTTGTTGCCGAACAGCCAGGAGAGCGCCGTTCGGTAGTTTGGTTCCCACGAACAAGGGGAACAATCGCTCCAATGCCAGCCTTTGCAGCTCATGAGGTAAAGATGGACCTAGTGGAGCACGGATGCGTACAGGAACACCCTGAACTTTATAGGCTCTAGCAATTGCAGTGACCATCCACGAGAGGCAACAGCTTTTCCCTTGCAAGATCCCCAAGGAATGTTGCTTTGATTTTCTCTACAGTGTAGACTGTTGAATATAAGCAGAGAGACATTGCTTAAATGATCACTATAGGGTCAGGAACACAAACATGTATTCCTGACCCTGTAGTGTTAAAACCACCATCTAGCCCCTCATGCCTCCATAAATATAGCAAAGTCTTACTGTATTCAAGCCTGAAGCTGTAGATCTGCATGCTGTTTGCCTCAGAAAAACAAGCTGTCTGCTGACATCATCAGAAGTGGTGGCATGATCCAATCACAATGTGTCTACATAGGATTGGCTGATACTGACAAGGAGGCAGATCAGGGGCAGAGCCAGCACAATTCAAACACAGCCCTGGCCAATCAGCATCTCCTCATAGAGATGAACTGAATCAATGAATCTCTATGAGGAAAGTTCAGTGTCTGCATGCAGAGGGAGGATACACTGAATGTTGCATGGATGCATTTTAGGCAGCCATGACCAAGGAAGGATCTCTAACAGCCATCTGAGGAGTGACCAATGAAGTTATCACTAGGCTGTAATGTAAACACTGCTTTTTCTCTGAAAAGACCGTGTTTACAGCAAAAAGCCTGAACAAATTCAATAAGCTGTAGTTGTTCTAGTGACTGTAGCTCACCAGAACAAATTCAATAAGCTGTAGTTGTTCTAGTGACTATAGTGTCCCTTTAAGATCCAACTTGCGACACCTCTTGTGGTGAAGACCTCTTCACCATAAGAGAAATATAATGGAAGGAGGAAACCATCTTAGAAGAAACTCAGGCCTAAGACACCACTGTATCATGGAAAAAGAAGCTATACGGTTCTTCTGCAGAGAAGGCTTTAATGTCTGTTGTGACAGAGCAGAGAGAGAAATCTTCTGGAGCATCAGTCAAAGCATCCAAAGGGAGATCCCGGGGGACTTCGAATTCACACAAGAGAGGTCTAATCCTCATGACTTCATTAAAAAACAATTAACCATCAGGTCTTCAGGTCACTTAATACCTGAGAAGACTGAAAAAGCTGATCAGTGGCTCTTGAGTGTACTTAGACAAAGACCTCAATGCAGGCCGGATTGCAAAAATCCCAGGAACTGTGAACTAGACAAGATTTGTGGACTGCGTGTCGGTGTTCAACCAGCTGGCGAAACTTCCCCATATCGTGTGGTAAGTACTGGGAGGAGAGATCTTACAGGAATGCAATAATGTAGACACGGCAGGTTCTGGTAAGCCCTTGGAAATCAGAGTCTGCCTCTCAAGAGCCATGCCTTCAATTTGAGATTTTTAGGACCTTTTTCAAGAAGTGGGTCCTGTAATTGCAGAATGTCTAAGACCAGAATGGTCTACCATCAGTTTCTTCAGAAGGGGAAACCATGGAAGGGAATGATGGCTATGACCTTGCATGTCTCCCTAGAGATCTTCCTCAGCCCTCATGGATGTAAGTTAGGTGGAATAGCCAATCCACTGATAGAGCATCCTGGATGGAATCTGCATGATATGAAGCATTGAAGTTTGGCATTCTGAGCTGTGGCCACAAGATTCAGCTGGGGGAGACCCCACTTCTGGACTGAGGTTGAACACCTGTTTGGAAAGCTGAAAATTCAGCAGTTGTATTCTCTTTCCATGGAATATAAATGGCACATAAGCCTGCTACATATATTGATATATGTTGAAGCGGCTTTGTTGTCTGGTCTCAAATTGACCCAACTGTTCTGAAGAAGGGTTTGGAAATAAAGTAGGGCCAGAAAGGCTGCTCATAATACCCTTTGAAGGGAGGTGACAAGTATGTTGGGGGTAATTGTGCTTGCATAAAGAGTTTGCCAAAGAGGGATCCCCAGCAAAGAAACCTCTTTAAGATTGTAGCCTCTGGAAAGATAGTCACTTGGAGCCACCAAAGGAGATTTTTTTTAGAGTCCTGGAATGTGAAAAGTCTGATCCCATTCTTGGATGCTGTTATTCCTGAGGAGTTATGTCTGCAGAGGATGAAGACACCACTGGGTCCATCTGACGAGGCCTATTGTGGATGAAAGTGTATCTATCGGCCTCATGTAATACCACGCTGGTGCCGAAGTCCTGGATGGTAACTTCCTTAGACAATCTAAAAAGATGTGTTTTTCTTGGTATGGTATTGAAACTGGCTCCAAGGAAGATCAATTTATGGAAGGCTGTGACTGACTTCTCATGGTTGATTATCTGAAGGATCCGGGATCAATGTTGAAGCATCATTTTTTCATCTGGAGTAACCACTAGGATATTGCCCAGGTAGTGAGAAATGCCCACTCCTTCTTTCCTGAGCAAGACTATTATGGTGACAAGTACCTTTGAGAATGTTCTTGAAGATGTGCTGATCCCAAAAGGGTAGAGCTTAAAACTGGAAATGATGATTGCATAGACAAAACCTGAGTAACCTTTGTTATGTGGAAATATGTGTCCTTGAGAGCCACTGAGATTAGCCAGTCTCCCTGATGTACTACAGGCACAATAGAACACAGTTATTCCATGCAAAATATATTAAATATATATGTAATTCAGAGAGGAAGATTGAGCTGACGGAGGTCATTTCCCCAGGTTTTACTGACAAAAATAGAGGGGAGTAAAACCCTTAAAATCTTTAGTTTCTTGGAACTGGTGTGATGACCACTTGCTAAAGAAGAAGAGAATCGGTATATAGAAGCTTCTCTCTTTTGATAGTTTAGAGAAACTCTCATCCTCATAGAACATGAAGGAGGGGAGCCTCCTCAAACTCCAGGGTGTAATATGTTAAAACAGCTAACCCACATGTCTGGCATTTCTGCCCAGGTCTTCTGAAAATTAAGTAATCTGGCACCTACCACAGGTACCTGGGCTAAGCCACAATCAGAACTGTTTGTGGGATCAAAACTAAGAGTAAGGAACCTTATTCCTGGATGACTTACTGGTTTGTCCACATCTCCAAATAGAAGATCTGGTGAAATCATTCCCAGTTATGTAAGACTTTCTGCCTTTATAGGAAGGCTGATCTCTGAATAATAATACTGCAAAAGGTCTCCTGGATTTCTTACCCTGAGGAAAAAGGACTTGTCTGACATCTGCCATCTTTTTAATAGCGTCTTCTAAGACCTTACCGAAGAGGATTTCTCCCAGAAAACGAAGAGAACAGAGATTGAGTTTGGTAAAGATCGTGGGGAGCAGTTATTTCATCCAAAGGCCTCTTCTGGCTCCTATGAAAAATACCATCACTTTAGAAAGGACCTTAATAACATCCCTCAAGGATTCTGCAATATAACGCCTTCTAACATCTTTGTCTAGGTCATCTTCCAAATCTAGAATCAAAGACTTCAAGGCTCTAAACATGACCGAAATGGAGACTGCTGGATGGCAGCCTAACCCTGCAGCCACAAAGATTTAGATAGGTCTGCATTAATCTTCTTATTCACAGGGTCTCTGAGGGACAAATTATTCAACAGGGAGAGTGTAACGCCTGGCAACCTGACTAGTGCATCAACATTGTGGGTAGAGGTCCACAATCTTGAATCCACCTATCTAATCACATACAGCTTGAATACCCTGCCCTGTATGGAAAATTTCCTTTCAGGATGAATCCATTCTGCAAGTATGATCAATCTATGGACTGGAAAGGAAGGCTTACTTCTGCTTAGATCCCCAAAGTTGTCTGAAGCTGAAGCTTCTGGGAAAGCTTCAGGAATCTCTAAGAGTCTTCTTACCAAGGCAATTATATACTCAATAGCTTTTTAATCTAAAGTACATGGATTAGTGGACAAATCTTCCTCACTGGAAGAGATGGGTTCTAAAATGTAAGGATCCAGATTCTCTTCAAAGTTCTTTGGAATAATCTAAATCCAAATGCAAGGCCTCATATCTAGGTCTCTTATCTCTGGAGAACTCTACAATTACTTCCACCACAGCCTGCTTAGTTCATGATGCACTATCCTGAGAAGAAGTGGAGATCTGTCGTACCCGACGTTGATCCGTACCTCCTGCAGCCAAGGCTAAACATTTTCTACAAAGGCTTTTCCTTTCTCCTGGATAGAGATCTAGAGCATGCCAGTCTTATGACTTCTGTATTTTGCAGCTCTCGACAGACAGTACCCCTCAAATGCACTCTTTATATACAATACTTTTAGGAAAATATAAATGCTCACCCTATTGCCTAATATAGCAGAGGTGGGACATGGTTCAATTAATAACCAGATGGGCTAATGCAAAGAAAAAAAAAAACTGTAAAAATTAAAAAAAAAAAAAAAAAGAAAGAAACCCCTTAGGATAAAAATCCTACCTGCAAAGCTGAAACCAAGCACACAGAGAGAAAATCGCCAGCAGATAAATAGGTTTGAATTTTTTGCTAAGCACCTTTAAATCCATGCACCTGTGCAGATAGGAAGTGGGTGCCCTAACCACCACATTGGATAATTGCAAAGTTAGGGCTTCTTGCGAGCCGCACACAGGCTTCCAGAGTTGCAGAGGGGGAAAATGGCGCTAGATTAGCAAGGTGGAACCAGCCATAAAGCACCTACAGGAGAGGAGTCCCTTGTGAGCTGCAACCCTGCGGTCTCCAGGGGTGCCCAAAATAAAAAAGGGGTGGGTTGCGTGTGTCTGGAGCTTACTGGAAATGGAAGCTGACCTTTCACAGCAGAAGACCACTAAGGAATGGTCAGGAGAGCAAAAAAATTAAAAACAAAGTTTAAAAATTAACTTATTAATCTATTCTAAGGCTGAGAGGACATGAAATGGACTGAGGAAGAGGGGATGTTTTATTTGATGTTCCTGTCCCAACTGTCTGGAGAGAGGAGCTAACCTCTGATCATTTCTTTTACTTCTATTCCTAATTGTTTCAATGTCTTTCTATCCAACTCACATTGCATGTGTCTTTTATCTCCAGTTCTGTCTCTTTATCACTCCGTACAAAAAATGCAACCTAAAACCCCCCCCAAAAAAATTGTAGTGGGGGGGGGAAGAGGGAATAAGATGTCTGGCATGGTGGCCTCTACCCTTTACAAAGGTTATAATCACTGCCTGTGCTGTGGGTGGAGCTTGTGGTCTGCACCTTTCGCAGGTGCAGATCTCTTTGAGAACTTCTTCCCGTCTGGGGCTCTGTGAATGAATTAATGTTGCCATGGTAATCCAGTAGCAGAGCTCTGATTTATTGAGAAATGTTGGACCGTGAAGAAACGGACTGTGATATACAGGGCAGGATTAACATAGGGACTGATGGAGCTGCAGCTCCAGGCCCATTGTTTATAAAAATAATAAAAATGTACTACTCGTCACATACTCTTGCTTACATATGGAATCTTAAGAGGGATGTAGGGGAACACAACTTGTGTGGACTGGCTGACAATGAAATTAGTTAAGGTAAAGCTGACTTTGTGCACAATACAAATGCTCTTGCTGCTTCAGTCTAACACTGGCATGTTCCCTTTCTTCTACACTCACTACATACACCTTTCCTCTGTCCCAGACTGTATAACAGAAGCTTATGCCTGCTAGTAAGAAGGTAAGGAAAGGACACGTGAGTGCTAGGGTAACAGTCCTTAGAAAGCGTAGCGCTAGCGTATCATGCACATTTATGCCAAGCTCAGGTCTGCATGGTATGCCCTTTGTTGGCCAGCATGCATGATTGGCAGGCAGCCTGTCATGCATTTACACCAGGCTGACCCAATTCTTCAGGCAGACATGCCCCCAGTTTTGGGCATGTTTGCCCCTCTGGGAGGTCAGTGGCCCACCCTTTTACCCCACCCACTGACATTCTGCTCTACCAGACCTGCTGTTAGGGGGTATGAATTTACTTGAAAGATGAAAGCAAGAGATTAGCATAGGGCATGTGTTTTCTTATAGCTATATCCCTTGAGTTTCCCTCCTGCACAGCCTCCGCCAGATACACGACACGTGGGAGGTATGACTTTGTTTTCTGTCGATAAAATTCTGTAATTCGGTCCATCATAATTGTCAGCACCAGGCCCAATGGGATCTTAATTTGGCCCTGGTGATATCAACCCATCAGATGCAAACCACAAGCTCCCTCACTGAAGTGAGGTGGTGTTTGGCTGGGCAGTAAGATCTTCTGATCTACGCACTAGCTATAGGAACACAAGTCAGCGCCCTCCATGTACCTCTTGCCCACAGTGATTTAAGGGATCCTTTAGTGCCAGGAAAACAAAGCTGTTTTCCTGGCACTATAGGTTTAATAAGGTCCCCCCCTCCCTCCCTCAGGGCTGAAGGGGTTAAAACTTACATAAATCCAGTGCCGATGTCCCTTGGAGCTCGGTCAGGCTCTGCCCACGCTCCTCCCCCGACCGACGGGGGAGACCTAACGCGCAATGGCCATGTGCGCATTACACCTCCCCCCCATTTAATGCTTTCCTATGGGGAAAATCTGACCAAAAGTCCGTTTGGATTCTGGAAGCCCCCAGTGGCTTTTATTTTTTTTCTTCTTCGTTTAAAACAGTAATAAAAGGGGGGCGGGGCCTGATCTCCAACATGGTTGGACGTGTTTGCCTGTAGCTCCTCACTATATGAGCCACAAACACATGAAAACCGCACAAATCTGGCAAAAACAAAAAGCAAAACAAAGCAAAATAAGTTTTTCAACTCTAAAACCAACAGCCAAGCAAACAGTGGGGAGCCCGGGTCAGAAGGACCGCGGGACAGCACGTCTGTGGCCTACTGCAGCTGGCGGACCACCGGTGGTGAGACGCGGCCGATCTCCTGCCGGGGGGGCGCACAACACACCGCTCAGAGCTCCGTTATCCCCCCCTTTGGACCGGTGGGGGTTATCCCGGTCCCCACAGGGCCAGCTAAGCCGGCTCCATAAAGCCTGAAAAACAGAATCCTGTAAGCCACGCGGCTCAACTAAGATGGCCGCCACTTTGAAACCCCAAAGCGACCAAACAAGCCTGATGGGACAGAGCTGGATAGAGGCCTTCGATGCAAGGTTCGAGGCGATCTGCCAGGCCTTCTGGGACCGCCTCGCCAAGCGGAGACCAACTCACATCCCACCCGAAATGGCAACTGTGAGTACAGCAGCCACCGCTACCTGTCGCGGGCAGCCAGAGCGCCCTAGTAAAGCAAGAAAGCCGCAGGAGCGGAGAATCAGCGAAACATCCAGGCGGCAGAAGCAACGAAAGGGCACTGCTTGCCCGCAAGCGACAAACGTTGTCCGAGCAACAGCGACGAAACGGCACACGAGAGGGTTAAACAGACCCCCCTCAAACCGCAAGACGTTACCTGCCCAAAGTGCCATCAGTCCCGCCACGACAGACCGGAGGGGCAGCCATCTAAAGCCACACACGGCATACCAAATACCCAACAACCTCTCACAGCAGCCCAAACCGGAGACAGAGTGGATGAAGGACACCCACCGACACGAGACCCAGCATCAACCGCAGACCACCGAGATGGCACAGGGGGAAACTGCTGCACCTCCAGAACATAAGTACACGTGGAAAGTCGGCATCGGATGAATCCCCACATCCCTGAGGTCCCAGAGACTGAAACTCTTCACCCCTGAGGACACGGTTCTAACTTATGATATGATTCCATTGTACCAATACTCTCCTTAATGTGTAGCAGTTAGCAAATTGCATTTTACTAGCCAGAGTAATTTCTCTTATGTCTAAATATTCAGCATATCCACGTAAGGGTAGCCTCTAGATGAATGATTAGCCTGTCGGACAAAATTATTAATTTAGTAATGCAATATATAGTTTATGAGTACCATATAACACACAATCTTCAAATGTACATCCCACTGAGCACCGTTTGCTATCACTTTTGTGGGAGGTTTACTGCCTGACTACTCTCGCATAGGTTAATCTAACATGTCATTAAGCAAGCAAGCATACAATTAAGCTATCAGTAAGCTAATTTATATAAGCCTGGCCTGTTCATCTCTCAATCTGTCACATACTCTGTATATTAACGAAAATAAGCACTAATTTTCTATGCCATACGACTGTTAAAATATGTCAATGTGTCGGCCTGCATCAGCTGCTGTGGCGGTGCCAACTTGTTCGCTCTATTGTTGTGTCTTTGGGCCCAGTGGTCTAAATATTCTGAAGTTTATCTATAGTTCTATACCTACACATGTCTTTTTCTGCCACCCTGCACATAGAACTAGGACCCTGAAACATTTCTACTTAATTATAAAAAGTGCAGCAACTCTGACACTTTCTGATACTTCTTACTGTTGTTTCTGTCATTTGAGAAATGTCTATGTAACCATGCTTTGTTACTCAATGCACTACAAAAATAAAGAATACAAAAAAAAAAAAAAAAAAACAGTAATAAAAGAATATCTGTAACATTTTACTCAAACGCCAATAAATCTAAATATACAGCCCGCCCCATTCGTTTTGATGAAGTGGTTCATGAAAGAAAATAAAACTTGGAAGCTATTGGCATAGATTTTATTCACAGCTTTTTCAATAAAAATGCTAAGTCTCTTGAGCTCACTTTAGAAAATATACATCATTTAAAAAACAAAAAATAAGTGTCCCATTCCTATTGCACGCATTGTTTGGTGATGCAGTGTGCGGAGCACTCCAGTGGTTTAAAGCGCATAGCAGAGCATCTAATATGCATTGAGCCATGCACGGGAGCTTTGCTCCTGAAGGAAACATGCATTGGGTCAGACGACAGATGAATGAGAACCCTCACATTCGTCACTCATCAGATCAGTGCGGAGGGAAAGACTCAGGAAGTTGTGGCAACTCCAACTGCAAATTGTAAACAGGCACAGGAGGTAGGGAGGAGGCACTGGTGGTGACAGCTGGTTTAAGGATGATATGAATAGCTGTGTCAACAGTGTCCTTCCAAATGGGATTCTCGAGGTCAAACACATCAGTTCCCTGCCTCTCCCTTGTCTGAAGCTGAGGCAAGACAAAATAAATCTAGCTCAACAACACTACCAATATCCCCTACAGCAAAGTGATGGGAGGTGATCAGAATGGTGAGTTCATGCCAAGTTTGGTTTCAAATTGAAGCTTTTGCCTCTTCTGATAACGGACTCGGACTCTGGAAGAAAAAGCAAAGGTAATAAAATACTAGTCTGAGAGCAAGAATACATACCAGAGATGAACAAGAACAAAATTAACTTCAAAAGGAAGTTGTTATGATATAAGGAGGTCCCTGGCGCTGACTTACCTTAAATGGTTAAACAGTTCATACCTTTTTCAAGCTGTTTTTATGAATGGCGAGATACTGGTTGGCTTAGAGTGTCAGCTGACGCTCTAAACCAAACAGCGGTGCCCAGGCCTGGCGGCTCTTCAGGCTTCCATTTTGAAGATTTTGACAAGGCGGATGTGGAAGGTGGGCAGAGAGAAACGGAGCCGGAGAGGAAACTTTGGGGTTAAACCTTTCATGAACGGTTTAACCTCTAAAAATAAGCCAGCGTCAAAGATCCTTTGGAACCATAACAACTAAATTCGAAGTTGAATGAAGTTGTTATGGTTCCCAAACTGTTCCTTTAAGTAAAAGAAGCAGAATTAGTTTAGAGAAGCAATACCCTTACCACCCTTCGTACCTTATTTCGTGCAGCTTAACCAATTCATTGATTACAAGGACTATTACAAGGGAGATTGTCCCCAACAACCAAGATATGAGAGGGATGTCCTTGGGGTGAAAGGTCAGAGGTGAGGCAGAGTTTGTCCAGAGTTTCAGGTCAAGCGCCGTCTGTAAACCCTGCGCCAGGAACCTGGTAAGGTAAGATTGTCAGAGCTGAGAAGGCAGGAATCACACTACAGCAACTCCAGTTCCGCAAATCAATACTTACAATATGGGCAATGTTAGACTCCACCATCTATTACGGAAAGGACTTCGCTTCCACAGAGCTTTGGAGCGGTGAACGTGACTGACTGATATAATCACTGAAAGGTTGAATAGTTTGGTAAGTGTTTCAATACTTGACCTCGCTCAATCAAAAATTCTGAGCTTTACCCACCTGTGTGCAAGACAATAAGGCAGGCAGATAGCTTCTGGGCCAGTAACAGGGCTCCGGAAAGGGAACCAAACCAATCTGGAGCACCAACAGAATCACTACAAAATAAACACAAATATGGCAATATAAAGTGTGAGGTTTATCTCCGATTCACATTATTCCATATGTGAAATCTTCTTGATCTTAAGTTTATCTGTCCATCATTCCAGCTCCTACCTATAAACTGTGATCCCAGTGCAGTTGGTGGTATTGCTGTAAGACGAGATATCACAGAACTTCTCAAGGGAGAACCAGAAGCAGAGGATACAACAAGAGCAGGACGGGATAAACTTCACCAGGAAGCAAACCAGGAAATAATGTCGCGTCTGCAGATGGGAGGCAAAAAAACACATCATACCAAGCTTTCTTGGAGTGACAAGGACATTGAAGCGGACACTGTGCAGGAGATCCTTTTCCATCAATTCAAATTCTTTTGTTTACAAGTTTCCCACTGGCAACCAATAAAACATGGTAGGTGCACGTGTTGTGGTGTCTCATTCATCATATAATAGCACCCAGGAAACCAACTTCAGGTTAGTATTGCACTTAACCTATACTTATTATAGTGATATGTATAGATTACACTCTAATACCTTCCAAAGCGGAATATTTTATGGATTAGGCCACTTTAATTATAGCGTACCAGTCATAAAATCTGATCGTCATTACGTTAAACATATCACAGGTACTAGAATGGTCTTTTAAAGCAGTGGTTCCAAACCCAGTCCTCAAGTACCCCCTTACAGTCCAGGATTTAGGGATTACCCAGTTGTGTGTAAGGCGTTTTTAGATTGAAAAAAAAAACCAACACTTTAGACACAATAGGGTAATCCCTAAATCCTGGGTTAGTAGGGGGTTTTTAAGGACTGGGGTGGGAGCATTTCTAAGGTATTTACTTACCAAAACAGACAAAGGAAGTGGCAAACATTTGCCTGAAAATAGTGTTATGTTTGTTTTTTTCCTGCTTTTTTTTTTTTTATTGTTTTACCTTTTTTGGGATGGAGTGGAGATTTTTTCCTGTAGCTACAGTCATTATGGAATTATCCGGGGGCTTTCCAAGCAGAGATACACTGCGGCAAAAAACAAACAAAAAAATAAATAAACGGGATAGCAATTGTAACGCTATGGTGTGTATGCATTATACAGTGGGCAATGCTGAATTGAAAGCAGATAAAGTAAGAAACACTCCCCAACTACATTAACTGGGGGGATCCCATGTTTCATGACAACGTTGGTCTACATAGCTAGCTAGGTACACAGCCAAAGAGACAAGTATTTTTTTTTTTTTTTTTTTATTTATTTATTTTTTTTAATTCTTTATTTTATTTGTGCATGGTTAGACAGTGAGTATGCAGAGCCACACAGCTGCTGCTAGTATTTAGAGACATAAGTTTGATAGACGGATATCGTTTATTTGATGCAGCAGTTTTATAAAGTGTATTAAAAACAGATGGTAAGTTACCAAATAATGTCGACAGACACACAAGGTGAAGAGGGTACTGTGATGGGCTAGAGCAGGGATGCCCAAAAGGTAGATCTCCAGGTGTTGTAGAACTACAACTCCCATGATGCCTTTAGAATAACAAAGCTGCAGCTTTTAAACATCTGGGAATCTACCCTTTGGGCAGCCCTGGACTAGAGACTGATCTAGAACAAATAGAATGAGAATAGACTCACCTGAGCAATGGGTAAACGAAGCAGGATAGCCACAGAATATCTGTAGTGCTCAGAAGTGGTGGAAGTTGAAATAAACAAGCCATAAACTGGAAGACAGAATCACAGAAATTTATTTTTTTATTCACCTCGGACAGTAGGTTCATTTGAAGTTTTTTCGGTTATTTAGCAAACACAGACACAGTTCCACTTGAGCCTTGGGACATCTGTCTTTTTATTATGCTTCCAGACAGGATGTCTTTCTTTTCTGGTCATTTTGGGGCCCTGGGGACTCACCTGCACAATTACGAGTGTCAGCTGGCACTGCAGGAGGAACAGGAAGCATTTCCTGATGCCGTATGTTGAATGACGAGCCTGAGAAGTGAGAGACCGTGTGAGTACTGAAGAACAGCAAGCTCAATAGGAATTGTAATGCTCAACAACGTGTTTTATCCACTAAACACTGAAGTGTAGTTAATTGAAAAGCGATTCCAGGGGGGAAAAAAATATTTTACTATGCTATAGTCACATCTTGGCTATTTTGTCCTAAATTTGCCATTTAATGAATATGCTCCCTTACAACACAAAGCTCACAGGTGAAGTTCTAAAGAGTCGATAAGATCCACTGAAGACACAAAATGAGGCTAATAACTAAATAGTCGGAAATATGATGGTGAGTGAATGGTGTCATCAGAGAAAATGGAATTCAAGAAATACTAAAACTACAAATAGGTCTTTGAGGACAAATATAGAGTCTTCAAGTCATAATCTAGATCAGGGGTGCCCAAAGGGTAGGAGCTTCAGATGTTGTAGAAGTAGGGTGAAAGGGGGGTAGGGGCAGGGGGATGGCTGGTGGTTTTAACAATATAGGGTCAGGAATACATGTTTGTGTTCCTGACCATATAGTGCTCCTTTAATATTTATTGTGTTCCTCTGTCAGTTGGCCGGTGCCATCTCTGTACACTCACTTTACCTTTTTACGTCATTATACTTACAAGCGGTTCTACAGTTGATTATATCTTAGTTATGAAAGGCAGCGATTCACAAAGGAGATCGTAACCGGTTACCTGTTTGCTACCCTCCATCTTGCCCACTCCCACTTAATGTGGCGATTCTACTTCAAGAAAAGTGTCCCAAGTATCACCCTGTCAAACTCCACTTTTCTGCTGCTGATCGTATCTGCACACCTCATATATTGAATCTCCGTATTAAGGATCTTCCAGGTAACAATTTATTTTCCTAAATGACTTTTTCTTTGTTATTTTGCCCATCCCTTTTTAATTTTATATGACCTATTTGTTGTGGGTTTTTTTTATTTTTATGCAATTTAATACAATAATAATCTATATAAAATTCCCTCACACTTGTTACTGCATTGTATCTTGTTCATTGCACCTTTCTCCAAATTGTTTTTACACAGGCAAAGGCAGCCCCAGACAAACCTGGACATTGCAGACAATAATACTGGTGTTTTGGACCCGAAATTATCAGTGTCTATCACAGCACCAACCTGCTCAATGAGACGGATGAGGCCTACACACTCTTCTTGTCTGAATGACATCGAGCAAGGCAGGCTGTTAAGAGCCGAGGAGAGTTGAAGAGGCGCCAGTTTCTCAGTAGCGGTGGTTCGTAAAGTTCCACTCACATAACCAAACATTTCCCAGGAGCAGCGTGACGGGTATAGTGGATCCAGAGAGATGCTGCAGGGGTGAGAATACAATGAATGATGGAGACTGGAAATCCTATATTCAATCACACTGTGCGTTGGTTGTTTATACATTTAGGCATTCAATCTCTTCTTGGCCATTGGGAGTAATGTTAGTGTGACTGCATGTCCCTAGGTGACGTTATTGTGGGGCAAAGTATTAACAGAGAGCTATTCACTCAAGTCTAAATGCACTTGTACCGAATGGGGAAAAAACATCCAGTTGCGTATGGGGCAATTTTAGCTGCGAATGATTCAGAATTGCGTAAAGATTTCAGCCAGTCCAAACGCCACTAGATGACTGATATTCAGCCCAAATATTTCCAGTGACCAAACCGTCCAAATATCATTATATTCACCTGCAAAAGTGAGTTAAGTTATTTAATGATTTTGCCTGTCTCTGAGTAAATAGGCAAATTCTACATAGTATGTAGTATTTGCATTATGGAGGATTTGCATGTGAAAATAACAGATTTAAACCAGACACCAAATGAATCCAACTGAATGGTAATGACCAAATGTCAATCAGATTTACCTCTAGTAACGATGAGAACTGCAAAATCTGGTGATTTTCACAGAATTTTGTCCAACAGGGCAACATTTGGTATTTTAGTGAATCCACATGGAGATTTAATGCTCCTAAAAATGCCAGCGTAATTCTAATTTTAATAACATGTATTCTATGGCTACAAATAGTATGATTCGGTCTGCATCATTTGGGGGGAAGAATAAATGTTTGCGTAACCTTTATGGTAACTACATTTGGAGTTTTCTTTACTTCTATACAAACAGGATAGGGACAAGACAAAACAGAAAGCTATAAATACATTTTAATCTACACATTTGCAAGCAATTTGTCTAGCACAATGTGCTATGATCTAATGTTGATATCACATTGCCCGTTGTGTGTGCGATTTCTCGTGAGTTCTGTCTAAGAAAGATAAATTGATCCCATGAAACAGGTTTGCCTATTTAAGCGACAGCCATTCTCCGTCACAGGGCAGGTAGTAATGAAAAGGTTATATACCCAAATGCAATCCGCACCCCCTAGACTCCTCCCCACAACCCTATAAAGGAAAACACCACAGCCTTTCGCTCCCCATGTTGGCCTGTCCTCACAACAGACAGGTCAGGTAGCATTATTTTCTCATTTTTATTATAGACGGACTAAAAAGACGGTAGCCCGGAAAAGCACAGGTTATTTTCTTTGGGCTTGATGGCAACAGGACTGCTGTTACGCACTCTAGGCTTACTTATCCAATGAGACAGGGAAGAGCAAGTACCCATCTGTTATGACTGCAGTATAGAAAATTACATTTCTTTTTTTTTTTTTTCTTACACGCATTATCTCAATAATTTGGCAAAAAGCCAGAGGCTAGAAGCACGAACTGAAGGACACACAGCAAGAAGGACAAGTGAGGTAATACAAAAGGAAGTGTCCATAGACAGGAAGTGAGATTGTGTCCTGGATCGGAAGTACAATAAGATAAGTAGAGGTGAGGATAAGTGGCAAACGCAAAGCCTGGGAAGACAAAGAATAAAGCTGAAATGGAGACGTGGAGAATACTGACCTGATATCACTCTGTAAGTACAGGCCGCTGTTCCGGATGTTTGCTGAGCTGCCCAGACAACAGGTTACTTCTCCATACTCCTGCATTATCTGAATCATTTCACACATAGCTGGGAAAAAAGACCAAATAATTTAAATTAATATAAATAATTATTTTAGTGGACCGATCAGCCACAAAAAAAAATATACAAAAAAAACAAAACAGTCATCGTCGGGTAGGTTTACATTTAATCAATATCTTGTATTGTCAAAAAAATTGCACGTTATTACCCTTATGGGATGGCAGGTGTAAATGGATGGGTTGACTGTCTGAACAGCCAGCCCCAAATGACACTGTAGTGTTCTACTGCAATATTTGGGAAGCCGATGCTATAAAGGCCCCACCAGCATGCAAAGGTTCTTTGTTTTTGTTTCTTTATTTTTTTGGTAAAGAATAGAAGAAACATTGAATAGAAGATAAATAATAGAAGAACCACCCCTCCCCCCCTCCAAAACAACCCACCAAAACTAAAAAGCCTAATGCATGTGGTAGGCCGGTGGTTCCCAACCCAGTCCTCGAGTACCCCCTAACAGTCCAGGATTTAAGGATTACTCAATTGTGTCTAAGGTGTTTTGGGGGAAAAAACCAAGAAACACTTTAGACACAACAGGGTAATCCCTAATTCCTGGACTGGTAGGGGGTACTTGAGGAACCCCTGTGCTAGGCCAACGCAGAGGTTTCATCTTATTTTCTATAAAGTGCTGCCATGGTCGGCCATATTTGAGTTTTTTCCATGGCAGGCGCAATTTAATCTGTTATCATTAACTTACTTTCTGGTGTGCAGTCAGTGAAAAGAGGGACGAGCAGGGGAACATTATCGATGTTCTGCAGGTGAGGTCTGACTTGGTGGATACCACGGGGAAGCTTGGCCTGGTGACAAAGAGTGAAGAAAAAAGCAAGTCTTTGCTGTTTTTCCATAGCTGGTATTGTGTGTGCAGGCAAGAACCCTCTTCTCCCCTATCTGTGTAAGACATGTGATTGCAGAGACCACTATCATTATTGTTACCCGGTTTGAGTCTTCCAAGAAGCTGGGAACATCACTGTCCGTAGGCTGGAAGCTAATCATATCTGAGGGTCCTTCATCTTCCATTAGAAGCATTCCTTCTGCATCCTCCCGAGAGGCTAACAGACATACAAAGAAAAGACGACAGTGTATAGTTATGTTTTTTCAGATATTGCCAATAGTGACGACTTATAGAAATATACTCCTGAGGTTTCATCTTGGTCTTGGATAGACACAACAAAAGGACTTGGTAGCTGTCCAGAAAACATGGTACAGAGTATCAAAATTATGCAATTGAGTGATCCAGTTCCAGAATTTAAAAAAGTTCAAAACACAACCATGTCCAAAGGTAAATACTGTCAAGGTTTTTTTTTAAATAAAGTGAGAATTCAAATTAAATGTAAAATTTTACGCCGGAGTAGTCAAAACAGACAGCATAGCTCACTCAGAGAATTTTTCCACATTGGCTATTTTGATCTTAAATCTGAAATTTATTTTGACTGCTCAGTTTAGTGAATAACATTGTGAGGGAGGTCAGAGTCCAGAAACATGTTCATGGATACACAGACCAATGCAGGGCAGGCAGGTGCAATGTTTAAGTACAACATGTAGCAAGGTGTAATATTAGCACGAAGCCAACTATCCAAATGGACTTTAGGTGGGAACTCAATAAGTACATGCTGGTGATTACAGGTCACATAGACAAAAGAAAGAAGAAAGACTCCAAAGAAAATATCCTGAGTGTCATAGCAGAATCATACACCCGACAGAGAACCAATGAAGTCCAATATTATTAAATTCCTCTTATATCCTGCAAACAATTAAAGTTAGCCACAACATAATGTCAGGAGTTATTTATGGAGCAGCTGTTACGTGACAAGTGTTACTAGGCCTTTCCTGTATTACCACTCACCCTGGTGGAGATCATCACGCAAGGAGCCTGCATGGCTGGGACTGCATTGTGGAACCTCGCACTCTGGTCCTTCCCCGTTTGGTGTCAGGGAAATGTGACAGTTCCATCCAGTTTCCAAACCCATCTTTTCTGCAAATACCTAAGTTAAGGGTAGAAAATGGACTACGACTATGAACCGGGAACTATCACCAACGTAACCTTTAGCACAACCCAACATCGAAATAAAAGTTAGAGATTAGTTGTGCATTTTTAAAAAAATGTTTTTTTAAATCTTTATAGATTTTTTTTTTTAAATTCCATTTACGTGCTTTACCGGTTAAAGAATGTACACACGTTAACTCTTGCAATGCCACATTCACTACTGGAGAAAATGCTCATCACACCCTGATGCATCATGGGACAGCAAAACCCCACAAAGAGGAAGTGAAGTGGAGGCATGGAAGTTTTTTTTTTTTTTTTATTTACATTCCTCAGCTCATTATTCACCATGGTAAATGCTGCAATAGAGTTTATTGGGATGCAAAAAAAAAAATAAGGAACTATCACTTGCCGGGTAGTGGCACTTCCTTTTTTTACACTAAAGTAAAGGACAAACTTCAAGGACCACTAAATACACCAAAACCACTTCACCATGGTCTGGGTGTAAGGGCCCCTGCCACTTTAACTCTGCAATGTAAAACTCTGCAGTTTTGTAGAAGCTGCAATGCTGACATTACAAAGTTAAACACATCTCTAGCGACGGTCTTCCAAAAACGAATCCACAAGTAAGACACTATATAGCGTTAGGAATACAAGATTGTATTTCTAATGCAATAGTGTTCCTTTAAAGATCGGAATCATATTTAGAGTCTGTGCAAAGACTTCTCATTGAGCTGCATTGGGAAGTCTGTGATTGCACAGCAACAGAAAGTTTGGGCAGGATTAGAAAGGGAGAGTGTGCAAAGGCTGCAGACAAAAGAGCTACAGGTTTTGCAAATTCCTTTTAGATATACCCCAATGGGGAAAGCATAAATCAATGCAAGCTTTTATTGGGGATATATTTACTCAACATTGAATTTATTATTATTATAGATTTTTTCTTGTATTTGGGCAGTGGATTATCCCTTTAAGCAATATTGATTGGTTGGTGCAATAACATATATCCTTTAATCATACTGATAACACTGTTAAATGATTAGTATACTCATGCCTTCTTTTAGTGTATTATAAATAAAATGCTATGATTTTAAGGAGAAAATGTTATCCCATATGTAAATGAGAACGTGTACAAATTGCAGTGTGTGTTGGTGGATGTGATGTCAGGCTGAATTTCATTCACTGGACAGCCACCAGTGGAATTACATAAAAATAAGGATATAGTACTTTTTATTTACATCTGTATTTAAAAGGGACACTGCAGCTTAATGTAATGATTCTGGAACAAAGAGTCTGTCCCTGCAGGCTGAGCGGTGTAAGCTCTGCCTTTTCTAAGAAAATGAAGTGTTTACAATGCTGCCTAACACCACCTCTGGTGGCTGTCACTCGAACAACCACTAGAAGGACTTACTGGGTTTGGTCCTCCAAAGATTGCAGGACCTAAGGTCAGATTATCCACAGTCTGCATCGAAACACTGAATACCCCACATACAGATGCCCTGAGTCAATGCAACTCTAAGAGGAAATACTTATTGGCGCAGTGCGGAGACTGGTCACACCTGCGCATTAGCCAAGTCCTTCTATAGCTTTTATAGTTGAAGATTAAGACTCATACAGACTAGGCACCTATATTCATACATTCTCAAAGCTGAAGACCAGCATTCACCCTGTATCTGAGCTCCATTATGGCTCTCTAACAAGTGAGTTGTAATTCACACAGTTTTAACAGACATAATACTTTATATATATATATATATTTACTCCATATTATGTGGTTTTGTTTAGAGTTTGGAATCCAAAAGTTCTATGTAATTATTCAGGTATTACTTTTATTTTATTTTATTTTTAGAGAAATGTGTGTTAAAGATAAGAACATTGCTGCTCACCTTGCTTCGAAGCTCATCTTCCATGGAGAAGTACACAAATCGGATACAAGCATTCACTAAACCGTCTATTAGCCTAACAATGTCCAAGCGCGCCTGATACTGTGATGACACCATGCCCATAAAGATTTGACCACTGAGAGCCTGAGCCATATCCTCAACCACCTCTCCAATGCCTTCTGTGTGTATGGGGGGGGGGGGGGGGGGAACACAAGATAAACCAGAGGGAAGAAAAGTGAAAGTAAAGGAAACAATGCTGACTGATAGAACTGTACACATTAATACATACAATTTGTAGAATAAAGATCAATTGATCAAAAAAGAAGCAATGTTTTAAATAGCTATCACCTCAATGACTCACCGTCAGAGCTCCAGCTGTCATGCCGTCCAGAGATCTTCAGAGGAGTAGATCCAGGGTCACAGGAAGCAGCCAGAGAGCCTTGGCCGGGAGCATGCAGCAACTCTATGCACTTCCCGTGGAGATGGGACGACAGGGAGTAGTGCATAGGTTTGTAGGAGAAGGCAGAGCAATAACCAGACAGACAGGCTCGTTGATAAAAATCCAACACCTTTTTCCTAAGAGACAGGAAACAAGTAATGGGAGATAAAATACACAAATAGATAAATATATAGGAAAAGAAATAAATACCATGAATGACCAGGAGCGGAAACAAAAACATTAATGAAAAAGAGAGGACGATTAAAGGAACACTATAGAGTTAGGAATACATGTATTACTAATGCTATAGTTATCCCTTTCCTATCTAGGTATCACCTTACAGGGTTTTGAAAGACAAGTTTTACTTACCTTAACATCCTGCAGGATGCTGCTCTCCTCGCTACCTCTCTGGCTGAGATCATCAATACTGATACCCATAGGGAAACACTGGGAGGCTAAGCGTGCATGTGCGGCAAAATGCAGCTCTACACCGAATTAAACGCTCTTAGCGAGAGTAATTCGAGCTATAACCAAGTTATTATAGCTCATTGGCAGCTACGGATGCGCCTCTAGTGATCGTCTTCCAGACAGCCACTAGAGGCGTCTTAACCCTGCAATGAAAACGTTACCGTTTCTGCAAAACGGCAATGATTCCAGTTGCAGAGTTAAATGATAAGGACATGGTACCCAGACCACTTGCATTAAATGAAGTGGTCTGGATGCCTATAGTCTCTAAGACAAGCATGTCAAACTCAAAGTCTGGATCGGGCCACATCAAGATTTAAGTTGATGTGGGCCGCAAAAAAAAAAAAAAAATACCGTAAATGTTCATAGAAACGTAGGTTACCGTATATACTAGAGTATAAGCCGAGTTTTTCAGCACATTTTTTGTGCTGAAAAAGCCCCCCTCAGCTGATACTCGAGTCACTGTCTGTATTATGGCAACTTACATTGCCATTATACAGACCAGGACCGCCGGGCTCATTACAAGCCTGGCAGTCCTGTTGGGGGCCGGCAGCAAGCGTTTACTTACCTTTGCAGCAGCTCCGTTCACCTCCCAGAGATTTACACTGTGAGCTGAACGGAACAGAGGTGAACGGAGCTGCTGCAAAGGTAAGTAAACGCTTGCTGCCGGACCCCCCACTGCACAGCCCATGCCACTGGACCACCAGGAAATCATATAGCCCCCCCCCTCCCTGGCCAGGTAACAAGCAGGGAGAGGGATAAAAAAGTTAAGAAATTAAATATTAAAATAATAATATTAAAAAAATATATATTAAAATTAAATTTTAAATTTTTTTCATAAAAATGCCCTCCTCCCATCCAGTTTACACAGACTACACAAACACACACACACACACTGCATTCACACAAACACACACACTCTGCATTCATTATATACACACACTGTAAATAAATATTCAATTAATGTAATTTTATTGGGATCTAATTTTATTTAGAAACTTACCGGTAGCTGCTGCATTTCCCACGCTTATACTCGAGCCAATAAGTTTTCCCATTTTTTTGTGGTAAAATTAGGGGCCTTGGCTTATATTCGGGTCGGCTTATACTCTAGTATATACGGTAATTTTAAAAAGTACAGTATAATAATAAAAAAAAAAAAACAGCATCCCCCTCTACTAA
The DNA here is from genome assembly GCF_036172605.1 of Pelobates fuscus. Classification (NCBI taxonomy): domain Eukaryota; kingdom Metazoa; phylum Chordata; class Amphibia; order Anura; family Pelobatidae; genus Pelobates; species Pelobates fuscus. The sequence continues at coordinate 271,935,085 of NC_086322.1, forward strand.
ACCACAGCAGCCCCCTCTACTAAATCCCCCCCGCCCCCCCAATACCACCCGGTGCCAAATCTGATCCTCCCGCTGACACACACACATACTCACTGACCGACACACACATACTTGCTGACCGACACACACATACTCACAGACAGAGACACACACATACTCACAGACAGAGACACACACATACTCACAGACAGACACACTGACAGACACACACACACATACTCACTGACAGACAGACACACACAGACAGACCCATACACACTGACAGACACAGACACACACACACACACACATTCGTTTCCTTATTGCTCCTTACCTTATGGAGCCGATGTGGGGTATGTCACCGGGGTCCTTTCTGCTCCTCACTGCTCCCTCGCGCGGTTTAGTGGTGCCGGAATATGACATCATATTCCGGCGCCCGGCTACATTATAGACGGCGCAAGGGAGCAGTGAGGAGCAGGAACACTGAGCTCCCTTGCTGGTCCTCCTCCAGGCCGGGTAAGTGTTAGAGTAGGCACCTGCAACATGGGGAAAGCAGGTGCCTACTCTGCTATAACACCAGCATCTACTCGCGGCTCACCGGGCCGCAAAGATGGTCCGCGAGTTTGACATGCTTGCTCTAAGACAATATAAGGCCAAAGGGAAACATGCGACAACTAGAACAGACAGACAGCATAAATACATTCTATCGGACGACAAACAGGAGGCATATAAGGAGTGAAAGGATCAGAAGGACTCGAAACCAATAGGCGTTATTAGAGAACACAGTACCTGTCGGATCCAGACAGAGGGTAGATGTCTGCTCCATCCCAGAAATCTGTGCAAGCTTCAAGGATTATGTCAGCTGTTCCATGGGACAGCATCTGTTCTGTGTCTGAGAGCACCACCATGCGGAGAGACAGAGACCAGGGATAAAAGAGGAGAAAGTGGTAATCTGAGTGATGGTATACATACGATACGGAACAGAACAAACACAGGAAACGTTCCTCTATACCTAAATCTACAAGAACTAAACCGTAGAGTCAGAGGGAGAAACGAGCATGGTAACAATATGCAGACTTACTGGTTGTAACATCCCTGACGAACAGGCTGATCATGTGACTGAGCAGAGGTCGGTGTTTGGTAGCTGCCGGGAACTTTGAGAGCATTGTCTCTTTTGCAGTCTCATCACTGGGGTGGTGGTAAAGAGCTACATGATTCTGCAGCTTGAACAGGTCTTTAGCTCCAGGGGTGAATCCTGAAAATCGAGAATGGAATGAAAATGGACGTGAGACATGGGAAAGACAGAACGAGGAAGACTGGAAGAAAAGGTAAAAAAAAAAAGGAACGACTCACAGAGAAGAACCACTCGTGAATGAAACACTTGTAAGCTCACAATGTAGATCAGAGACAGCCTTATTTTACCCGGGACCCGAGGGCTGCATGGGTACACGTGTAGGACTGATAGAGAATTTAGTCCTTCGATTTGAAGACTTACCAATCAACCTTGAAAAGTCACAGAGACCCCACGGGATGTGCCCTGGGAGCACAGAGCAGTGTGTCTCTTGTAAAGCAATGTGACGCAAATGGTCAGAGAAACGGCACAGTGTGGTGGTCACTCCTGGGTTACACAGGTTCAGCAGCACATTGAGTCCTATGGGTTTTAGAGAACTTAGATGGAACTGCCAGTTGGACTCATCAAACTGGATACTCTGCGGGTTCTGTTGATCCTGGGACAGACGGAGCATCTCAAGGTGGCAGTCACACACGTAATCGTCCACTTCGCTGTTCAGCTGTAAGCAGAAAACAGACCGTGAAACGAACTGGCCCATCGAGTCATTTTGAAATCTCATACGGATTTCACTTACGGCATTCAAGATAGTCTTACGCACATTCTAAACATTCTTGAACTCCTTTACTTAGCTTTGACTACTTCCACTGGACGTCAACGCCAGATAGCTAGTGCCCTCTCTGTATTTTCTCACATTACTTCTCAGTGTCTTCCGCCTATGTCAAACCATGCAGTACTGCTCTAGTAATTATACTCTTATTGAAAATGCTTCTTTTTCAACTAGTGAGGCCCTGTAAGATATTTCAAGGTTGCAATCACATCTTCTCTGTTTACATGCATTAGTGCTGTAGCTGTTCAGGACACTTCTTTTTTTGTTAAAATAACTATGCACTTTAAAACAGTGTTCATGGTTCAAAAGAAAAAAAAAAGTTCAAGGGCATACCATGTAAGTAGCTCATATAGCACCATAACCCATAGCTCACAGCTACTTGCAGCATAATTAAGGATTAAAATGCTCAATGGCTTCATACACTAAATAACCTTTTGCAAAAAAAAACAGCATGCATGATGCTCTTTGTCCAACAAGTTTCCCTCAAGATTTTTCAAAAGGTAAAAATGAAAAGTTGTGCTGCAGACCACTACAGAGATCATCCACATGACAGCTAGTGACATCAAATGGATCACGCGTTACCTTTCTCTCCTCCACGGCTAATCTTGCCAGTTTACCATGCCCATGCAAGTATGTTATCATTATTATTATTGCCACTTATATAGCGCCAACAGATTCCGTAGTGCTCTACAATATTATAAGAGGGGGGATTTAACTACAAATAGGACAATTACAAAAACAAACTTACAGGTATGATAGGTTGAAGAGGACCCTGCTCAAACAAGCTTACATTTTATAGGAGGTTGGGTTTTAAACTACATTAGGACAGGAGATAATCAAATAAGGTGGGAGTGAAGCAGAGCTGGAGGAGAGAGTAAAGTGCTGCCCTTTAGGAGAGAGCAAGAGACAGGTATGTGAGGTAGAGAATACTCTGGGGTGCCATAAGCTATCCTAAAGAGTTGGGTTTTAAGGCCCTTCTTAAACGATTGAAGACCAGGGGAGAGTCTATTGGTGCTAGGCAGGCTATTTCATAGGAAGGGGGCAGCCCGCGAGAAGTCCTGCAAGTGTGAGCTGTCCGTATGTGTGCGAGCAGCGGACAGGAGGAAGTCGTGGGCAGAGCAGAGTATGTGCCTCCACACCAACATACTGATGCTTCTGGCCATTCTTGGGTATCTGGCAACTGGCGTTCTACATCTGTCCTCCCTCTGTCTGCCTTCTCCTCATCCTTCAAACTCCTTGATCTTCTGTCCTCCATGGTGTCCTCCTCTTTCTGCTATCTTCTCTCCCTCTGCTGTCCTGTACCCACACCACTCACACTCAGTCTCTCTAAACTCAATTGGGGCCAAACCACTCCAGGAACATATCCTTCAGTTACACAACCAATATATAAATTGCAAATCACTCTAACTTTCTACATCTCTCTAAAGATCTCTGCTCACTCCTACCCTCACTGTAACTCTACCTATGTATTCTAACTCTCAGAACTTGTAAAACAGGCACATTAGGATGGTTTCTATTGATTTTTCTATTGTATTTTATTCTTTTATGATTTGCATGCAATTTATGCTGGAAAGTGTCAAGTGATATGTATTTGCAACACTTCAACTTCAGCACTTTTTGTTAACGCATGTAAGAATGTGCGCGATACAGCCATGTGTAGCACTATTGCATAGCTAAAAAAAATGTTAAAAGTTTACTTATGGCTGAAACTCTTAAACATTTACAGGTTAACGCTGCTTACTAAATAAAACCCATAGGGAGAACATTAGAGATGCAAAGTAGAAATGCCAGTCTTGATCCACTGCCTCAGCACTCTTACCAGTCCTCCGGCATCTTGGCTAAAGCTCACATTAGATCCAGAAGCATGTTTGTGCCGACTGTGTTCTTTGCGCTGAGTTTCGGGAAGCTTATTGGGATCTCCAGACCGCTCGGCTATTTCCTGCTCATTAACCAGTTGCACATTTTCTGTGTTCGCTAATAGCGCCACCATCTCCTGTGGCTGTATGGACAAAGAATGACCAAAGCACGGTAAGGCAGGAATACGGTACAATGAAGTTAGAGGAGAGTAGTTAGGTGGAGACAAAAATAAATAGGTAACACGTGTAGACAATACCTCATCATCAAGCTCAGCCTGGCAGTAAGACCGCAAGGACATCTGATCAGTGCAGTCCTCGTGTCTGTCTGTGGCATGATCTGCCCGTCCACTAAAAAAGAGAACGGTTTCTGGACTGGGATTTGGCCATGAGAGGACACCCTGTTTATCCACACAGCATAGTACCTGGAAGAGAAGAGAGTTCTATGACCACTGGGCAAAAACCTGATGTCCCGTGTCACACTTCTACTACAAGCTTAGCACTTTATGACTTACAGTAACAGATCCGAGGCCATGCAGCAAACTTGAGGTGTACGGAAGAGTGTCGGATCTACCCACCAGGACACGCATGAAATGGGAACACATACAGCGCAGCATTTCCTGTTAAACACAAAGTATGTCACACGTAAAGTCAAAGGACAGGAATCACTTGGCATTATTTTTCTGTCGCTAGAACCGACCTGTGCAGAAACTGCCTCCGTATAGCTGCTGAGAGTATCTTCGGAAAACTTAGCAATCTGGGAAAAGAAAGGACATGACAAAGATCACCGTTGCTCGTTCTCATTAATTCCAGTAAACAATCAATTAAAACCTGTGAAGCTTAGATACATGATTCAAATCCAAATTTAAAGTTTGCTGATTATTCAATTTGAAAATCACCACATATATTTATATATAATATTACCATATTAAAAAATAAAAAAAAACTTTGAAACGCTGTGCAATAACTGTTAGCTTGAAAGACTGTAAGCGTTACATAGTTACATAGCTGAAAAGAGACTTGCGTCCATCAAGTTCAGCCTTCCTCACATATGCTTTTGCTGTTGATCCAAAAGGTTAAAACTCCTTCAGCTACTTACCTTCCTCCAGCGCCGGGGAACTTTCCTCCTCCTGCCGACGTCAGCGTTGAATGCGCGGCAAGAGTCGCGCACGCATTCAAACAGCCCATTGGAAAGCATTACTCAATGCTTTCCTATAGACGTCAGCATCTTCTCACTGTGATTTTCACAGTGAGAATCGTGGAAGCGGCCTCTAATGGCTGTCAGTGAGGCAGAAACTAGAGGCTGGATTAACCCTCAGTGTAAACATAGCAGTTTCTCTCTTGAAGTGTTATATAAGAAGTATACTCATAAAAATAGGCACTCAAACAAAAACAAAAAACGAGGAGAATCACTGAGCATTTTATATATTAATTTAGCAAAATTAGAAAGACGCCCTCCACCTTGTTAGAGATCAACAGCATGAGAAAGGAAATCGCAGAGCAGGCACTTTTAAAAATCAATAAAGCCCTTTTTATTTTAAAACAAAAATGGTACCATGCTGCCAATCGATCTAGTAAAATGTTAACAAGTAGGTTAAAGAATAAAAGAAGTGCCGATATAATAAAAAAAATTGTCGTTAAGGGAAAACAACTCTTAACCCCCAGACAGATTTTAGAGACTATTACAGATCTTTATATAATCTAGAACAGGCATAGGCAACCTTCGGCACTCCAGATGTTTTGGACTACACCCCCCTTGATGCTCTGCCAGCATTATGGGTGTAAGAGCATTATGGGGGGGATGTGATCCACAACATCTGGAGTGCCGATGGTTGCCTATTCCTGATCTAGAAGATCATGGATTTTCTAAGGTCGAAATATCTAAATTTCTTAATAATCTTAAACTTCCAAAAATGTTGGCCTCCAAATTAGACTTTTTAAATAAACCTAAATTGGACATAAAAAATTGCATTAAGTCACTAAAAACAAATAAATCACCAGGGCCAGACGGGTACTCCCACGTTTTTTTTTTGACATTTTAAAATTTACTTTCACCATTATTATTAAGAATATATCATCAATTTATGACGAGTGATATCATTCCATCTGAATGTTAAAAGCAACAATCACTCCAATACCTAAGGTTAATAAGGATCCCACCTCTATTTCAAACTATCGCCCAATATCTCTATTAATCTGGATATTAAAATTTATTCTAAAATTTTGGCCGAAAGATTGAAAGAAGTTCTTCCTGATTTGATTCATTTAGACCAATGTGGGTTTATAAAGGGCAGGCGCACAATGATAACACTAGAAAAGTGATAAATACTATATATCATATAAACCAACAAGAGGGGGAATCTAGCATGGTGGCTCTCGATGCCGAAAAAGCTTTCGACCGGGTGAATTGGTGTTTTTTAGATGAGGTCTTGGGAGCCTTCGGCATCGAGGGTGCATTTAGGAATAGTGTTATGCTTTTGTACACTTGCCCCACAGATAGGATTGCGGTATATATGCTGTTGTCAGAGTGGTCCAAAATTAGAAACGGAACGAGGCAGGGTTGTCCTCTCGCTCCTCTCTTGTATGTCATGACGATGGAACCGTTAGCTAACCAGATTAGACAAGATAAAGAAATTAAGGGTATTACTATCGGAACATTGGTATGTAAACTTTCCTTGTATGATGTCCTTTTAACTCTAGTCAATCAAAAATTCTCTATCCCCAAAGTCATCCATTTGATTGAAGAATATGGCTGTTTTTCAAATTTTAAACCAAACTTTAATAAAACTCAAATTCTATTGAATAATGTATCTTTTGCGGATCTTGAGTACATTGAATAAAGATTATTTGGGGATTAAACTATATATGGATTTAGACTATGTCAGAAAAGAAAATTATAATCTTAAACTCTGCAATCTTAGAAATACTTTAGCAAATTGGAAAGGGCTGGAACTATCTTGGATGGAAAGAGCGGAAGTGGTAAGATCCTATTTGCTCCCTAAAATTTTATATTTGTTTAAAAACATACCTCTCAGAATTAATAATTTAATACTTCCAACTAATGATTAATACATTTGGCAAGAAAAGAAATGTCCTCAGATACTTTATATAGGGATTTTAAAATGGGGGGGGGGCTATAATTTCCCAACATATTGTTTTTGTATAAAAACAATATGTTTGCGCATGCTATCGCCTGGGACAATAGGTCAACCTCCAGACCTATTTGGCTGGAGATCGAAAAACAAGATTTAGGGAAAAGAGAACCTCTCTGTCTACTTTGGTCCAATATAGACCTTAAAAAGAAAGGAAGTAGAACCTTTTCTATTCATAACCCGATAATTGGACATATTTACACAACAACCTTTTATAATTTAAAGATTACAGAGCTGGGTTTTACAAAATTCCCTCTTGCATAATATGCCATTAGAAACTATTGAACTAGATATAGGTGACATTAGATTGTTAAGTTGGAGAGAAAAGAGCATCCGAACTCTAAAAGATCTAGCACCAGAGGGGTTCCTGTTACGTTTGATTTGCTCCAGACGAGTTTTGAGTTATCGTCCAGAGAAGTTTTCAGTGATCTTAGACTGAAAAATTCCATTAAATAAAAAAAACCATTGTAACGGATAACCCTGTAATCGATTTTTTTGATAAACACCATAAACATAAGATAACCTTTAGGGTTTCCAATTTTTTCACCCTATTACAACCACACAAAAAAAAAGGTCTCCATGGATTAAATGGGAAAAGGAGATGAATGTTGAACTGCAATATGGAGAATGGTTGAAGGGTTTGAGGATTGTTAGGAAGAATGTTCACAGCATGACTAATAGAAACTCGGTACAAAATAACTTTATGCTGGTACCTAATCCCAGTTAGACTGCACAAACTTTACTCCAATACTTCACAAATGTGTTGGAGATGCAAATCAAACCACATATCTGGTGAGGTTGTCCGGAGTAAAAAAAAAAAAAAAAAAAGAGAAAATAAATAAATAATAATAAAAAAAGTCTATAAAGCCCTTACAGAATTTTCTTAAGTTTCTACTGGGAATTTACTTTGTTCTAACTCCTCAGATCTTTCTTTTTCATATTTTGTTACCTGGAAATCATACTCCGGAGTCCGAACTGTCTAATTGTCCACATAATGTTAGCAGTTGAAATTTGTATTGCACGAAAACGGCAATCTAAGGGTGGTTTAGGTTGGACAGAAATATTGCAACAAATAGATTACCAACTCTTTTCATTTAGACCAATCTCAATACGTCAAATATCTGAAGCTGTGGGCTCCCTGGAAACAAATCGAGGAGAACAATGCGAGCTTATTCTAGATGGGAAAATTATCTCATCTCCTACCTCTCCTCCCCCTCGATAAGGACCTTGGGTGAATGCTAAATGTATGTAATTTTAATGTAGTATTGTTTTTTTTATATACAAATCTAACTATTTTCTTGTACTTTGTTAATTATAAAGAAACACTAACTTGTGAAAAGAAAAGAAATAAGAGAAAAAGAAAAAAATAAATAAATAAAGGGGGATACTACTTATATGTTATATTACCTTTTTAAAGTTGTTATTTATATGGAAGACGTTTAAAAACCTACTCGAAAAGTACTATATTGTTAAGGTATATGTACTGTATGCCTCCTTTGTTTGACTCATTAAAAAATAAACATATAATTTTTTTTTTTTTTAAATGATCAATCTCATGCTCTGTTAATGGCATTATGGAGCCTGCAGGAGCCTCCTGTCTGTGATTACATATTAATATACAAAGTTAACAATAAAGTAAGTTAAGATCTGATAGAGAATTAAACCCTTTTTTCCCATGCAGGCTGTGTCAGTCACAGCCAGGGGAGGTGTGGATAGGGCGGCATAAACAGAAATAAAAGTAATTGAACTCCTAAATGGCAGAGAGTTGAGTAGTCAGACTGCATGGGCATGATCTATACACCAAGACTATTTTATTAAGCTAAAGTTGCTTTCATGCCTATAGTCACCAAGACTATTTTATTAAAGGGAAACTCCAGTGCCTGGAAAACAATCAGTTTTCCTGGCACTGCAGGTCCCATCTCCCTCCCACCTCCCAATCCCCAGTAGCTGAAGGGGTGAAAGCCCCTTCCTTCAGGTCACTTACCTGACACCCCGCCGATGTCCCTCGGCGGTGGTTTCTTCTCGCCACCGCTCCTTCCAGTCATTGCGTCGGCCGGTGGGCGAGACTGATCCTGCTCACAGGCCAGGGAGACCTAATGTTAGAGCTCCCCATAGGAAAGCATTGAAAATACTTTTCAATGCTTTCCTATGGGGAAATGAGCAACGCTGGAGGTCCTCACACAGCGTGAGGACGTCCAGTAACGCTCTAGCACAGGTTTTCTGTGCTATAGAGAAGGAAGTGCCCTCTAGTGGCTGTCTTGTAGACAGCCACTATAGGTGGAGTTAACCCTGCAAGGTAATTATTGCAGTTTATAAAGAACTGCAATAATTATACATGCAGGGTTAAGGGTAGTGTGAGTTGGCACCCAGACCACTCCAATGGGCAGAAGTGGTCTGGGTGCCTGTAGTGCCCCTTTAAGCTAAAGTTGCTTTGATGCCTGTAGTTTCCATTTAATAATAAAAATTAAAAAAAAGGAATAAGAGTACAGCAATTTTCCTTTTCAGAATCAACTTGCATTTTAAATTGATGCATAGATTTTCTTCTACATAATTGAGATTTGATTCCAGATTTAATGTAGTTCAAATCACATGAGCAGGACCCTATCTGATACTGACAGCTCCTTACCAGTGCACATGGGGAAGTCTTGCTCATTTGGGCCAGCACACGGGCCTCTCCAAGAGCCATCACCAAGATCCACATAACAGGGAAGAGAAGGGGAAGCACTGGCAACACCGCATTCACCTGCAAAAATAAGAGGCAAAATCTGTCAGAACAATGCAGGGAGATAACATTCAAACAAACGTGAACATAACATGGATGTAAGTAGACATCTGTACAACAGATTGAAGTGTAATCAGATGTAATCACTGTACCTGTAGCTGTAACACTGCATAGAGAGCAGGAGGGATGCCCGATGTATGGAAGAGAAGTCGCAAAACATTAACAACAAGGAAGGTAATCTGCAAAGTTAAAACAGACAGAGATCAGAGAAATTCATGGTGATGGAGGCACAGCAGAATACATGGATTCTCTATTGCCATATGACTCACCGCAATGCTGGGTACAGCATAAATCAACATCACTGATTGCACCGTGAACCTCTCATTATCGAGGGCAGTTACTGGGTGAGTGAGGGCCTGATCCAGCCAGTTCCTTAGAGTAGGAGGGAGAAGGCATGTAAGTGTACTTGATCCAGTCAGTTCCTTAGAAAGTAAGCGTGTGAAAGACAGTTCAGAAAACTGGAGAAATGTGAGCGTGATAGAAAGCCGATCAAGTCAGTTTCCGAGTTTACGGTGCTCAGTCAGAACATCAAAAGAACAGAAGAGACAGGTTTGTAGACTTTCAGAATGTGTGACAACAAGAAACAGGGAATACAACAACTACTCAGAGTCTTTTATGTTTAGCATTAAGACAGCGGTGGCTACCCTTGCACTAGACTACATTTCCCACAATGCTCAGTCAGCACATCACAGTGACAAGGTCTGTCGTCTGACATTAACGTATCTTGAGGGTTAGAAAATAAAAGTGCTTCTAATGCTATTGTCCCCTGGAATGGATAACAGTAACCCTGCACATCATATGAGAGAGAGAGAGTTATTTTCTCTACTGAGCTAACCAAACCGGAAGTAACTATTAAAATCTTTTGCAAAAAGTTAAGAAAAAAAAAAAGGAGGACACAATATTCACACATAAAGCCTTTCACTAAGCTGAAATGCTTTAACTGTTTAAAGTGTACCTTTAAACCTAGAGATCCAAAGTATTAAAAATAAAATTCGGAAAATATTTGCTAATGCACTTACTTTGGTAAAGGCTCTGTACTTCTATACTGCTCCCCTACTCCTACACAATTGTTTTTTTTTTTGTTTATGAAACCAGTTTCCCACACAGCCTGGCTCCAAGAAAGAATGGTCAAAAAAAAAGTCATCAGTACCCAGGTATGTGTGCATGGCTGCCTGAACCATATTCACCTGGGTGAAACAGTGACAATGTATGTATTCATTTCATACATGGGGAAACTTGTAGATTCTAAGTTTGTTAGAAAGTAAAACACGGGGAATCCTCTCACTAGTATTACATTATAACCACCATAGAGATATCAGTGAAGTCTTTACCTGACATTGTCCATTACAGGTGTTTTCAGGATGCGAAACAAGTGATGTTGCTGTGGGTCATGGGGGACCTTCTTACCCTCAGCATGGGGAGAAGGAGGAGGGGAAAAAGGAGGAAAGAGGTCCCCTGGTTCCAGCACTATGTGCTCATCATCCTACAGTAGAGACAAGGAAGCGATCACATGACTTCACCTAGCACAGTAACGTGGAATAAACTGTGAAGAGTAAGTGAGTGATGCATTCTACTGTTTGAATTAGACAGCATACTATATGCAAAGCAGAAATGATAACTGAATTCATGCTCGTGCATCAAGCATATAACCATTTTTCTTTTTACCAACTCACTGGAAACCGTCATCAGAGAGTTTGGTACTTTTCCTAGAATGCCTTCTGAAAGGGTGATGGAATCATAGAATATAGCATAAAGGTTGGTAAGAAGCACCTGCTGTTTGCAATTGAAAGATTTGCACTATTCAGGGAAGTTGCGAGTGAATTCACACTTTTCCCACTCCGCAGTAAGCATGATCACACAGTTCTATGTCTGTCTATAGACTATTTTGCACGTGTTCTTGTGGAAATATGATAAACACCCTTGTCCATCTCAACTTCAATCCATTTTTTTCTGCATATTAGTAAATAAAGATGGGGAAAACTCACAATAAAGACAGCTCTGTCTATATATCTACAAATGGCTGAAGCCAATTGTAATTAAACATCAGGTGTGAACCAGGAGAGAGTGTAGTCTAACGCAGTCTAGTCCAAAGTTTAAGGAGTAGAATCTCTTTGTCCGCTCATGGACCGAAATGGGTCAATTAGATTTGATTGAATGAAGAATGCTAGACGGCTTTCTACATTACTTTCTTTTTTTGCATGCACACCAGTAAGATTGTCTTCTTAGAAAACTGCTGGATCCAAATGCAAATATACCCAGAGAAAACCTACAATGCCAGGGTTCCTTCATGTTTTTACATCACCACCTATTGGGGGACACATTTTTTTTAGTTTACTGCACAGTACCGGTTTGGTCCTAAACGGTTGGTTACCTTCATCCCTCGCAAAGAGGCAAATGATTCCTGCCCTGGTCGAAGAGCTATGACATCACCGTCTACGAGCAAGCTGACGGGCAGGTTCACAAGTCGGCCATCTCGATATGCCCAGTGAAGAGACCATGAGTGTGCAGTTGGCATATACAAGTCGGGATACAAGGAATCTTCCCAAATCGGTTCGTAAACGCTGGACAGAACATCTGCAAGTATCGAAATATCCAGAGCATAGCTTAGAATCTATCGCTCTACAAGCCATCAATCATTTTTTTTGTTTTTATTTATAGCAATAGAGCTGGAAAACAAGTGACTCAATTCCGGTCACTTTGATATTATTCCTTTCAGACTGGAGAAAAAAAAAAAAGGAGATATCACATTTTTAAATACCATTTAAAAAGACATCTGCATTAATCGTGGTGACCTGTCAAGGCTTCTTCAACTGTGATTTATTATACAGATTCATTCAAACCATTCAATTTTCTAAAATAAAAACATTTTCATTAATATTGGAAAACTCCAACCCTACACATGTTTGGTAAAAATATACAGATTTGGTTACGGTTATTAATGCTGGGTGAGTTTTTCTAATTTATTTTCTCTAATAGTAACCAGTTTTGCTCCAAAACAACATGTTTTCTGCTCATTTTTTCCCATCCTGCAATGAGTCCTATTTTATTCCCTCTGAAAATACTGCTATAGATTATGTTAGGACAGGTTTCTGAGAATTTTGCAGAGCAGTTATTCCGTTACCATCAATCCCATCGATGATCCTTGTAAGTCTGCCCTCCACTTCGTTATCCTTAAGCATTTCTAGTCTTCTCATTAGGAACAAGTCGAGGAAAAGCAGAAGAAAGAGAGCACAGGCATTGCCTATCTCGGAGCCCCTACTGCAAGAAAAACATTTAAAAAAAATAAATCAACAATGAGTCAGGAACACACACACATACTCCTGAACAAAAATGTAAATACAAAAAGTATTTCCTCTAAACAAGGGGTGTCCCAAAGGTAGATCCCCAGATATTTTAAAACTACAGCTATCATTCTAAAGGCATGCAAAGCATCATGGGCGCTGTAGTCCTACAACCTATCGCACCCCTGCTCTAAACTGACATCAAGCTGTCCTGCAGGAAAAGACTGGAAGCAATAGATGCAGCACAGGTGTGAAGATCAGTTGTCAAACTGTACTAAAAAAATCTTACAGAGCTCCCGGTCTGCTGCCCGCAATCCGGCAAATATCTCCCGACAGGGGGACCATCTGCCCCAATAAACCACACACCCGGACCCACAGTGACAGGACGAGCAGGCCAATGCCCTTCTTTCAAGCCCCCAAGCATCGGCGCAAAACCGCGGCCTACCACGCGACACCAATCCTCAATCTAGAAGCCCTATTCGGCAGACAAGGGGATAGCCGTGACCACCAGGCACACCCTCCGCCGGATCCACTAAGCATGGGCTGCCGCACACCAAAGCCTACAACCGGAGCCAGCTCCCAAGGTAGGGACATTGTGGAAATGCTGATCAAACCGGGGCTGGCCACACCACAACAACCAGACCCCCCTCCAAACATGGCCCCCGCCCCAGAAACAGAGGGAAGGGGGACCCCAAACATACAGGACCAACAGGAAGGTCCAGCCATAGCCCCTACCTCACCAGAGGATTCAGCCCCCACCACTAAAGGGGGCGTAAAGGTGCTTTTGGCGGACATCCAAAAACTTTTGCCCGCTGACGTTGCCCTGATTAAAAGGGACATGCAACAGATCACAGACAGAGTCACTAATACTGAATTGGACGTGACACAAGTCCACAACACCATAACCACCTTGCAAGACTCAGTCCAGCAGCTGCAAACAGAACAACATGTCCTAGCAGCACAATTAATGTCCTTGGAAGACCAACAACGCCGCACGCACATTAAGATCCGCGGCATACCTAACACCATCACCACTGAAGAATTGCCGCACTACACGCGGCGCCTCCTGTCAGCGATCCTGACGCACCCAGTGGCAAAAAGAATTACACTTGATGGTATATACCGTGTAACCAGCTCATCCCGCATCTCACCTAGCACCTCCAGAGACGTTATCTTGAGATGCGCCACCACACACGACAAAATCCTAATAATGACTGCCATGAAAGGCAAAACGCCACTAGAATTTGAGAACGCCCAACTCTTGTTTTTCCAAGACTTAACTAGGGCCACTCTAATCAGACGCAAATCTTTTGGTCCAGTGACGGCCGCCCTGCGCAAAGCCAACATACCATATAGATGGGGTAACACCGGCTCCTTACTTGTCCATCACGCAGCGACCACCCACAACCTCACCTCTCCGATGGGGGCTCCGGCATTCTTGTCAGCACTGGGACTTCACCTGGAACAACCGCACACTGCAGACGACGCCCAAATCACCTCATGGGAAACACCAGCCAGCACCTCAACCGACCAAGCGACGAAAAACCAACGACCTCAGAACACCTGAACTTGATATACCTGCCTCGTCACAACCACGACACTCCTGCTCATAGCAGCCAGGCTGACAACCTGAACTCTTATACAACCATGGAAGGCCTATAGCCTTATGTTACTTATTTTATTATTTAACTACTTTGTTGTTATTTTATGCATATATTAACGATACTCAGCTGTGATCTCCTTACGTGCCTATACCCGTGCATAACATCCCACAGGCACCCCTTCCTCCTCATGTGATGTGTATGCTCATATTAATACCTTTTATTTCCCTGTTACTACATGTATAATCCTGCTCATAAACTCTACCACTAAATACATGAGGCACCCATGCACCCAACGGTACCAAACAGACCTACACAACAGACAAATTGATGGCGCCCACCTTACACACATCCCTCCATCCCCCCACGGTAAGGGGAATTAGTTAAGATGCCACAGGTAGTAGTACCCTGCAACAGGGAGCCTCACCCACACCTGATGAAACACAAACCAAAAACCAACAGGGGCCCATGGACAGGTACCCACTGACATCTGTCACCACAAGCCTGACCCAAACCTGTAACAAGCATATATTTGCTCTTAGTCTACCAACTAAAGCTACACTTCGCACCAACGAGCATTCACAGACACCCAAACCTGGAGTATCCCAGGGAACCAACACACAACCCACCACACCTGTCAGAAATAGCACAACCCTGGGCGTGTTACCTAACCTGTCTAACTTTTAAAAACAAAAAAAAAGTGCTTAGTTTCATCTGTGTATTAATCCCACAAAAACGTACAATGTTCTCACATGCTATGACACCGTATCTAGATGTATACTCAATAATGCTTGTCACAGTTGTCGTAACATAACAAGCTTGTATGTTATTAAGCTATGCACTACGAAAATAAAGAATTACAAAAAAAATAAAAAAAATTCTGCCAAGTGATATATTCTGTCTAGGTCCCACGTTTATTTCATATTTGATGTATATAGATAAAAAATTTATTTATAGAAACATGTCAGCCTGTCCCATAGTAAATGTATTTTTGATGATATTTGCACATTGTTACATCTTCCACGGAAAGTTATATAAATCAGACGTAAGATCAAATACAAAGAAATTCAAACGAGTAAAACGGCGATTAAATAAAGACAACTTGCTCTCTGTGGCTCCTGGACACAAAAAAAGAAACAAAAACATATTTGTTCTCAGATACAAAATACCTTTAAAAACACCCAAAGCGGGGGCGTGGCCTGACTGCTCAACCGGACGGTCGCATGAGCTGTTAGCTCCTCCATGAACTGACCCTCCACAGCTAATAGATAGAGCTTATTTCGCCCAAACTCACTAACTAAACCTGCATCAGGTTTCCCACAAGAATGGCATCCAAATCTGCCCAAAAAAATAAACAGAAGCAATCTGTGCTGCAAATACAAGCGCTGACGACGCCACGTTCGCAGGCCCAAGATGGCGCCGACCTGCAGCGCTCACCAGCGGCCTACTCTGACGCCAGCGACACCACCTCAGTCTCGGAACCGTCGATGGCTCCAGCTACGGACCTCTCGGTCCACAAAATGTTACAAACCATGCAGACCTCCTTACAAGCCGAGCTGTCTAGAATGGCGAGAGACATCAGGGCCGATATCCAGGCGCTCGGAGATCGCACGTCGCGCCTAGAGGACAAAGCAGAGGAAATCATCTCCGCTCACAACACCCTGGCGGATGCCTATGCAGACATGCCAACCCAGCTAAGCCGCCTGACGGAAAAAGTCGCTGACCACGAAGATAGAGACCGGCGCAGCAATATCCGCCTCCGCGGCATCTCAGAGGAGGTTCTCCCCCAAGACCTCCAGGCCTATGCCACTGACCTTTTCCAGCACCTGGTCCCCGATCTCGCCCAGTCAGATTTCCTCATTGACCGGATCCACAGGCTGCCAAAACCGAAAGCCCTGCCAGCATCAACACCAAGAGATGCAATTGCCAAACTGCATTATTACACAACAAAAGAAAAGATCATGAGAGCATCCAGGCAAGCACAAATCTTACCGGAGAAATTCAAAGGGGTTCAATTATACACTGACCTTTCTGCATCCACTCTCCTGAAGAGGAAAGAGCTCTCCCTGATAACAAGAGCCCTGCGCGAAGCTAATGTGCTCTACAGATGGGGCTTCCCAGCTAGGCTGATTGTCAGGCGCAACGGCACAGACCGGCACAGACCGGCACATCACCAACGAAGACGACGGCAGGAAGATTCTCGCTGAATGGGACATTGCTCTGCCGCGAGAACACCCACAGGGAGAGCGCAAAGAGCAACGCAGACCGCCGCAGAAGGTCCAAAGCGACTGGAACGCAGTCGCTACAGCTAAGTGACACTGTCCACACTAGCGCCTGTTTACTCGATAACGGGCACGATAACCCACCTTTCTCTTTTACGAGAACCGATCTTAGTTCCACCTCTTATATGTTTTCTAATTATATTTAACAAAATGTTTGTTTAATGCATGTATATATTCATGACCCACTCTGAGTCACTCCCGCTCGCCTACTAGGCCTCGCCGAAGTGCCGGGGCCCCGGTCACTGAGGCGACGCCGATGAGGCTACCACCCACGCTCCCAGAGAAAATCGGCTGCGGCCTAAGACCATTACACACTAATCCCACTAAGTGGCTCGTGACAAACGTCCACCATACCCCACAACACAAGCAAAGCACCATTAATGAACTAGTATATATATTAAAAAAAAAAAAAAAAGTAAATAAAAAAATAAAAAAAAATAATAAATAAAACTGCCAAAAAAAAAAAAAAGTATAAACAAACATATGAAAAAAATTTAAAAAAATAAAAAAAGTAAAAAAAAATATATATATATATAAATAAATACATAAATAAAAGAAGGGGGAACTACATGTACATATGGGTGAATCACCTTTCAAGAAAGCTTACTGAAACTGCAACATGGACTTGGGCGATCCACAGCTAGGGAGATGGAGAAACCCAGGGCAAATCCGATTATGCCCAGACATAGAGGGTCAAATGTCTCGATACTTGCTAACCCCCCCCCCCCCCCAGGCTCAAAAGAGCCGTGTTATTGCCGTCTAAAGATGCAAGGCTCTTGCCGAGACGGACACCTGTACATAGTTCTCCCCACCCAGTTACCCCACTATACCCGATGTATTTGTTACCCATCCCCGGTTACACACCTACCCAACCGCATAAAGCACACACTACCACATGCGGCTCAGTTTAAGAGCGCGCACGGCTGTGGAGTCGCAACTGGAAATCCAAACACAGGGTCGTTTAGGAGTACAAACCCTCATATCTCACGGAGATATTTGAAGACAAATACAAATCTGCAAAGTAAGAGGCTCAAACCAGGTTATCCCGCCTCACAAATAGCTATCTGGCCCCACCAATATAAATGACACTTACGATATTATCTTTGAACACCAAAGGCCTTAACTCCCCACACAAAGGGAGATTGGCATTAGAAGAAGCGAAAAAACACAAATCCCACATCGCTTTCTTCCAAGAAACCCACTTTCAGTGGGGAAACCGCCCCAAATTCCACTCCGCAACGTTCCCCCACGATTATTACTCCTGCTACAAGAAAAAGAAACGAGGTGTTTCCATCCTCATCAACAAAGCTGTGGCATTCTCATTAGTCAAAAAAGTGGGAGATAAACAAGGGAGATTCCTCTTGATACAATGCTACATTAATAATGAGCCTTATACTCTCCTTAACTTCTATGGCCCACACACAAATCAAACGGAATTTATGGACAATATTTTTGCCTTAACCAACAGATATAAATTTGGGGAACTCATTTTAGGAGGCGACACCAATTTCCTTTTAGACTGCTCATTAGATACAACATCAACCCACAAACTCACCTCTGCGTCAGCCCGCAAGCAAAATAAAACCACAACAGCGCTATGTAACCATATACTACAAAACAACTTTCTAGATCCCTGGAGAATCCTACATCCATTAGAACGAGACTACACCTTTCACTCCCCAGCACACAATACCTATACAAGAATTGACAGATTTTTTCTACCGGCATTGACAATGCATAAGGTCCTCTCAGCCCAAATAGGCCTGATCACTTGGTCGGACCATGCACCGATCACGATCTCTTTAGAAGAACACTTCCCCTCTACAGGGAAAGGGTCATGGCGGCTAAATGACTGCCTCCTAACGGACCCCAAAATTAATGATCAAATAAAAGCGGACCTGATCTCCTACTTCCAAACAAACATGACCCCCGAAGTGAACATTTCCACTGTATGGCAAGCGCACAAAGCGGTCATTAGAGGCCTGCTCATTAGAGCAGGTAGCTTCACCAAAAAAGAACGACTTAGAGAATATACCGCTCTAATCTCAGACCTAACAACCCTTACTCACAAAAATAAAATGGCCCCAACACAATCCCTCCAACGCCAAATTCTGACACTACAAATCAAACTCCGCGACCTGGAACTACGAAAAACGACTTTTATGCTCAGACGCTATAAACATAACTTTTTCGTGCAAGGCAACAAAGCAGGGGCGCTCCTAGCAGCGCAGATAAAAACACGTGTCGCACACTCAAAGATAGCCTACTTATGTACGAGCTCCAAGCGAAAACTTACTGACCCACAGGATATAGTAGAGGCATTCGCCTCGTACTATAGTACCCTTTATAACCTTAAGGATGACCCTGGGATCATCCCCCACTATTCAGGCCTTTTTAGCCGAAGCAAACCTGCCCAAACTCACTCCTGCAGACATTAAGGCCCTATCTGCACCATTCACCATACAAGAAATAGAAAAAACTATTGCACAACTACCCAAACACAAAGCACCGGGCCCAGACGGATACACAAATCTCTATTACCAATCTTTTGCACCGATCCTCTCCCCACATATAGCTACACTGTTTAACCACTGCTTCTCTGAGGGATCACTGCCACCTGAGATGTTGACAGCTCACATATCTACACTCCCAAAACCGGGAAAAGCGCCCACACACTGCCCTAATTTTCGGCCAATCTCCTTACTCAACACAGACACCAAACTCTATGCCAAGTTAATAGCGAACAGACTATCCGAAATCCTCCCTACACTAATCCATAACGACCAATCTGGCTTTGTTAAAACAAGACAGGGCTCGGACAACACCAGGAAAATTTTGAATATCCTTGCCCATGCGAACATCCACCAAACCAAGGGTCTTCTCCTGGCACTAGATGCCGAGAAGGCCTTTGATAGGCTCAACTGGGATTATATGCAGCATGTCCTGCAATCGTTTGGTTTCACCCTACCAATCATATCGGGCATAATGGCTCTGTACAATAACCCCACAGCACGGGTGGCAAACGCCGGGTTCATATCCACGCCTCTTAACATCACCAATGGAACTAGGCAGGGCTGCCCCCTCTCTCCCCTGTTGTTCGTCCTCTCCCTGGAACCCCTGGCACACATCATCAGACACCACCCAAATATTAAAGGAATGTCGATAGGTTCCACCGAATACAAACTCTCTATGTTTGCGGACGATATTCTCCTAACACTAAGTGATGTACCAACATCCCTACCAACACTAATACAACTATTAGACACATATGGCACACTCGCATACTACAAACTAAACCAATCTAAAACACAAGCCCTACCTATAGGTCTACCACTCTTTGATCCGATACCTCACTCAAACATATACCTTCGACTGGAGAAAGGATCACATTACCTACTTAGGGATCAAAATAGCGCCCACAACGAATGACATGTTCCGCTACAACTACCAACCACTGCTCCCTCTTTGTAAGTCGATATGCCTCCAATGGAAGCCAGTCAAACTGTCTTGGTTAGGTAGAATAAACACCATTAAAATGACCCTACTCCCAAAATTGCTCTACATATTCCGCCTCTTGCAACTGAAGGCTCCACTCGCATTCTTTAAAAAGCTCCAACAGACCCTATCCTCATACATCTGGGAATCTCGTAAACCCAGACTAGCCCGCCGCCTCCTACAACAACGCACTGCAGATGGAGGTATAGGCCTACCGGATTTATACAGTTACTACAAAGCGGCTATCTTAGAAACCGCGGTTAAATTACACACACCCAAAGGTGTATTCCAATGGGTAGATATGGAAACAACCCAAGCAGGCTCAACACCTCTAACAGATATCTTATTGACTCCTAAGTCGCTTCGCCCCACAAAAGGGAACCTTTTCCCGACCACATTGCTCACCATCTCTCAGTGGGACATGTTACGGCGCACACAGAATGCCACACACAAATTCCACCCCCGCACTCCTTTGACAGCCTTGAGGGCAATATCACCCTGGCTCTCAATGAAGTCCTGGACGAAACTGGGTATCACCTCAATGGACCAAATTTTACAGAACAGCACTATCAAACCATTCCCAGATTTACAGAGGGAATTTCAGTTGTCCAACTCCTCAATCTTTCCCTACATGCAACTCCAGAGCGTGATCCCATCCCATGTAGCACATACACCAGCGGCTAACAGCATGTGTTCCAAAGAAATAGATCTGCTGTATGACAGATGTTGGCAAACACCAACTAAACCCAAAACCCTTGCGCTATGTTATCATACACTCTTAAAATCGATGCCACCACACACTCCTGCTTATGTCACCCAATGGCTCTCAGACGAGGGAACACTGCTAACTGATGAAGAAATACTTGCATCCACGCAGGCACTGAAAGGCCTCACACAATGCTACTCACACATTGAAGCCCACAAAAAACTGATCTACAGGTGGTACCTAACACCCCAAAAGCTACACACGATATACAGAACCGTCCCGCCACACTGTTGGAGGTGTAGCGCGGCGACGGGTACAATGCTGCATATATGGTGGACATGTCCACGGATCAGACCCCTCTGGAAGGCGGCACAAAATGTACTAGAGTCCATAGACATCACAACACCTCCCTTAGACATACACACGGGATTATTCCTTTCATTCCCAAGAATGACCCCAAAACATGTCAAACGCAAGTTGGCTTTAATCATACTAGCAGTAAGGAATCTTATCGCAACTCAGTGGAAACAACCCCAATGCCCGTCTAAATCCCAACTCCTAACCAAAATACACCAATATTATACTTACGAATATATGTCCATTACCACTGCCCCACAAAGAATGGCCTTCCAAGTTTCATGGGCACAATGGACAAGCCTTTGGGAGAAACAGTTGGACGGCCATATATAGGCACAACAACAGCATTATATCGCCGACACCCATTAAGCATACACTGATCAGTCCGATACATAGGAGTGTGAATGTAACTAGATGTGAGGTACACGCTGTAATTCTACACTGCTATTATTGACTGAATTTATGGGACATGCAGAACAGGAGTGCCGGATGTATTAGATAGCCTCATGTGAAAGAGCATACTGTTATTGGTACTTGCGAGCTGCGACTCGAGACTGTTTATGTGGAAAAATATGTATACCCCCTACCCCCCTTCCCCCCTTCCTTCTGTACCCTTCCCCATCACCCATGTTTATGCACATACAACAAAATAAACAAAACTTAAATCTGAAAAAAAACACCCAAAGCAACTCACCTTACAGGTTCCACATACTCTGGCACTTAGTCATAGTCATTGTAAATGACATAAAGCAATGTAGGGCATTTAATTATAAAATTTGACAAATGTGGGGAAGCTCTAGGAGTTCTTCAGAAATCTAATTCTGGACGAGAGAAGAACACGTAGGTTGATCCACTAAACATAAAAAAACAAACAAATAATACAATTTGAAAACTTACTCGTAGCCATTGGTTATTGTAACTTGAATTTTGTGATCGGGGGTTTTCAATTCACCATTATTCACTGTTTAGTGATTAAACTTTGTATCACTAATTGCTAGCAGGCAAAATGTTAGCCCCTTCTGCAGTATGTATGTGTGTGTATATATATATATATATATATATATATATATATATATATATATATATATATATATACACACTAAATAGATTTAATACCACCTTGCACATTTAGAGGAATCGTTGTAGAAGGCATTTTTAGGATGTCCAGCACTTTGTAAATGCAGACAAGCTCTTGATTGTCCAAAGAGTTTTTGGTCAATTTTTTATAGAATTCACATTACATGTAATAATTTAAGTTAAAATAATTGTTGCAGGGGCGCAGCCTAGCAGCCAAGCAACCCAGACGTGCTTGGCACAAGCTCCCACGTCTGGAGATAAAAAACGGGGTGCCTCACTTGCCAACCCGCACGCACGCACAGATCGATGACCCCACAGCTAATAATCGGGAGAAGCACCTGCACCCGACGGTACACTTTAGGGGAGTCTGGGTCGTTGAATTTCTTCACTGGGGGCTTGAGGCCTACACGCAGCGGAGCCACGAGGAAGTGGCCGATCCTCGGGTTCACAAACCGACGCTGACATTCCTGCTGATCACTCCACCTCCCCCCCTGGACCGGCGGGGGTTATCTCGGTCCCCACTAAACTGAACTAAACGATTTCCACAGCACCTAACCATGCTGCAGAACCGGGGCCTAGCCGCATTCACCAAAATGGAGACAGCACCCTGGCCTACAGAGACAGCAAACGAGCACACTGCAACCCACTACAGCTCCATAAACCACCTTATGCAGCGGATAGACAGGCACTTCCAACGATTTTGAAAAGCCCTGATGAAATGCTGCACAGCCATACCAGCACAAGCTCGGGTAGAAGGACGGAGAGGCGAGATCCGGAGGGCGCGGCGGACCCCCTCGGGCCTAGCCGCACGAAAAACGTCCATACCCATCACTACTGGCCTACCTGGGCCAAAGGCCACCCTGGGCAAGACCCAAGACGGAGGGCCCACCGCAACAGCCAGAAGATGTCCGTCAAGACCCCTCGTCACTCCCACAGGGAGAGGGACCCGGCCCCTCGAGAAAACCGGGTCTGTGGAACGAAGACGTCGGCATTCGAACCGGCCCGGGGCTGGAGGGTGGACCTACCTTGCCCCCACCAAACTGCACAAGCTGATCCCAGCCCTGCTCCATACCTCACCGGCCACAAGCGGAGGAACACCGCAACGGTGAAACAGCCGGTAAATCCCCCACTGCCAACGGGAACTTTCCACACGTGGGTGTCGGCTGAACCGGGAGGGGATGTCGGGCGCACTCCACTGTACCCACTACTGTGGCATCAAACCCATGCAAGTTCCAACGGACTGTCTTTGGTACTAACTCTCACTGACCACTCATTAATCACCTTGCAAGGCAATGGCACTGATCAGCCCGCCTGTTAGATATGTTTCCCTGGGGGAGTAAGTCACTCTCCATTTGGATAGCAACCTGCATATATATGTATGGGAGCCATCTACACTACATCTGAGCCAGATAGCCGTTATACCTATATGCTTAGCTTCTCCCCAATAGCCCAGAATATAACCTGGAAATGTCTCGAAAGCTCCATGTCACTAGCCTGTTTGAAATGTAAAAGTGTTGATAATTAACATTCTGTTAACATGTCTTCTAAGGTATAGATTAGTCTTTACTATGCCTGTACATGCCTTGTCTCACATCTCTATTACTCCTCTGAATAAGCTTCCTGGATACACTTCATGTACTAATTTACTTAACCTTATATGTACATTCTCATGCACAAGCCATGCTCTCATCCTATGTCTCTCCTCTACCTATTTCTCCATGACATGTGCATTATGCTAACGTATTCAAAAGCAAACGTGAACCTAAACTACTGTTCTAGAGATCATATAAATATTATAAAAAATGTGCCCGTATATCCAATGCCATAACATGTAATACCAATGTTCACCTATTATACCGGATGTCGCTGTTGTGGCGCAAGCCGGCTGTTTGTTCATCCTGTGCACAACCAAAATAAAGAATCACAAAAAAAAAAATCTTACAGTGGAACGTTCTCCAGGAACTCCTGACACATTAACCAATACGGCAAGGTGCAGTGGTTATGGTTTTCCTTTAAAATCAGTAATTCTCACATGCACAGGATATACAAAATGTCCGATTTGTATATTTCAATGGCGTTAACGCTTTCTCCCCAGTGGTGAACTTTCAAATTGGTACAAATTACAGCTTTTTGTAGGCGCAGATAGAAATGACAGCGGATTGCTTGTAAGTTCAATTCAACTGAATTTCCATCAGTTCCACCAATCGGATTCAGATTTCACTCATTCGGTGGCATCCAGAGAGGCTGTACTGGGATGGCTGCCAACATCTTATAAAGCAATTCCGTTCCTACAGAGGACTGGTGGATGCAGGATATGCTACGTGTCTTATAAAAAGCTGCAGCAAAATAAGCTTATGGAGAAGATCAGATCCATAGACCAAGATGAAAGGCTCTAGATTGGAGGAGCCTCTGCTGCTGGCACTTGCTGTGTGTGTGTATAGGGCCGGGATGTGGAATTTGCCAACAGCTGGGCCATGAAGTGTATTTTTGGCCTTTAGCGGCAGTGCAGCTACACGGTGCCTGCCCAGAAAACCTGGAAGCTAATACAGTGTGATATGCTGAACATAAGAGTGAGCGACAAGTCCAGTGCAGGGAGTTCCCACAAGTGCAGACCACAGTAATCACTCCCTTGCGCTCACTAATGAGTCAGATTTTCATTAGCTCAGCACCTGTCAGAGTTGCTGGCGTCACGTCCGCCCACTGGACCACAAGGGATCCAGGAAAAAATAATGGAAAAGCTTAGCGAATGTGTGCTTTTAAAAATAAAAAAGGACCACGCACGACATAAACCAAGCACATACCACAAAAACAAACATTACATCCATCCATCATATACCCCACACAATGCATACAGCCAGTACACACACATTATACAGCCAACAAACTTGTTACACACAGCACACACTATGAGAAAGGACGGAGGGCAAGATACTAAACTCCAAATTAATTCTGTAAGGCATAACTGAAGTAAAAATAGCCAATTGTGACTATGGCTGACTTGGAGTATTTTCAGATAATCTTTTTTTGCCTCAATTTTCACCCATTCGCATTTAATTCTGGAATATCCAGAGTCTGAGAATAACCCTTAATATACTGGTCCTGAACTTCCCCTCAATTTACAGGTCCCAAATTCCTAAATTAAACTATTCTGTGTCAAGACACGAAGACTGTAATGACTGACAAGTAGATTGTGTCACCACTTTAGTCCCTTGGACAAGTAGATTTAAAAAAAAAAAAAATAATAATTGCACACCCCTGTATGTAGTGTTTAAGGTTCCTGCGTATTACACACCTTTTTCATTTAGAACAACAGGGCTGAAATATATATATATATATTCTCATTCAATAGAAGCCAAATATAATATTAGATGGAAAGATAGGTCCAGAGCAGAGTTCAGCTCACCTCCCTTCTGGCTGGCTACCATAACAGCACAGCAGCAATAATGTGGCAAGCAGCATGAGGGCAGCACCAGGCCAGTGGAAGCACGATGATCGGTTGCCATGGTACAGGAAGCTCCGCCTCCATCCCTGCACAAATAGAACCACATCATTACATTTTTAATTTTCAGAATGAATGTCTCTGAGCATATTTTGTAGACTATGCATTTAACAAAATTACACCCTGGAAACAAATTATACATAATTACACCTTTATAAAAGTAGTCTTTAAAAAACAAACAACAAAAAAAAAAAAAAAAAACACAAGCATCTTGCTTTTCTAACTGAACAACAGAAACGCCAGTTTAGGTGCCAATATATTTAAAAAAAGTTTTTTTTTTAAATTAATTTTTTTGCCAGACATCCCGTCTGTCTCTAGATTCCATACATCCCACATTGAGAGGTGTGGATTACGGTATGTATCTCCCCATCTGCTTATATATTTCTATATGCTATCTCTGTATGTACCTCCATGTCTATCTAAGTCTATCTAAGGGTAAGCTTCCCAAATGATATAAAAATTTTCGTATTACGAAATGATATAACTTTTTAAAATAATTGTTTCAACGTATTAAAAAGAACACTTTGGGCATCTAAAACAAATTCAAAACTAACAGCTTGACCCCAAAGGCTGTCTCCAGCGCCAGATCTCCAGCCTCCCAGAGACAATGGCTTCTGAAAATGGAGTTTCAGGAAGTGCGGAGTGCCGCGGGGCAGGGGCACCTTGTTGATTGGCTAGTTGTCAGCTAAGGCTCTAATCAATCAGTAGCTCCCCATGCAAAAAAAAAAAAGTATATTGTTAAATGGACACTATATTCACCAGAACCACTACAGCTTAATGTAGTGGTTCTGGTGTCTATAGCAAAGGCAGTGTTTACATTGGTGCCTAGTAACACCTCTAGTGGCTGTCACTCCGATGGCCACTAGAAATGATTCAGAGTCCAGAGTTGCACAGAGTGCAGCACCTACGTAATGCTCCTCCATGCTCTGCAAGGAGATGCTGAAGATTCTCCATAGAAATGCATTGATTTAGGGGCGGGGCCAGACCGTACCGCCGAGCTGGCTGGTCGCAAGTGGGACCAGCTCCTGCAACCCAAGGCCTAACAAGCAATAAAATTCAGATATCTGGCACAAAACCGACCGGCAATGGTGGCCCTCAGCGGGCAGAGAGCCCTGGATCCAGGGAGAGGCTGGCCAAATAGGCTTAAAAAAAAAGTGGAGGAGGAATCCTACCGGACACTTTTGAGGCCTGCTCTGGAGGCGAGCGGGGCGGACGCCCGCTGCCCTGCCGCACGCCATGCAGTACTCCGAGTCGGACCCGCGGGGAACCGGCCCCGTACCCCCCCCCCCCACCCCCTCTGGACCGGGGGGGTGATCCCAGTCCCCACTCTCGGGACCCGATAACCGCAAGCACGACAGGCGAAGCTACAGAGCCGCCAAGACCCAAGCAGGGAAACAAGACGCCCGACAGAGGCATCAGCTGCCCGCAACCACCGCCGCACTGGGGAGCAAACCAGCATGTGGAAAAGCAATAGAGCCATCACCCAAATCCCTGATGTCGAGGAGATCCGCACATGCAACAGGAACATAGTAGAGAACTTAACCAGCACCCAGCGACTGGCGGCAGACCGGGCTCCCTGATATAACAAATCAGCAGCTGCAGAGGACGTCTCTTACTCACCTAACAAGGGACTTTTTACAACCGGGACTGTCCTGTCTTCCACCATCTCACCCTCAGGAACTCTGTGCCATTCATACTACACCCAAAAGCATGCCCATAGATCACATTGTGAACAGGAGCGACCATCTTGTTGACCTTACCAGCCTGTCTTTAGATAACTGCCATTAGTTAGAATTGCAAAAGCATGGGTGATCTTTGTTTCACTACTACTACAAATGCTGGATTTGAATTAGCATAATTAACCCATCACATTAATGCGACTTACCTAGCGACTGACACAATGTCTGATGTGTGACCTAACTGCTAATCGACTGTAGGATATGACTAGTTAGACAGCCTGTTCAAGCGTAATCATACCTAGGGCCCGAAGCTAAAGCGACAAGGATTACTGCACTTAATAACCTTAAGCTACTGTTACCAAACGTCGGACTAATTCATTTTAGACAGCCAGCATGTACCTAGCCTGTTTTATCATATATTGTTTAAAAAAAATATGTGCAAACCTTCTAAATGCTTCACAACGGTTACAACTCTTGTATGTTTATACTACCTAAGAATGCTGTTGTGGCATTACAGTCAAGCGAATGTTATACATACACATAAAAAAAAAAAAGAATAAAAAAAAAAAAAAGAAATGCATTGATTTCATGTGTCGTTATGGGGAGATGCTAATTGGCCCAGGGGTGCGTTGTGCCATGCATTCACATTAGCCTCCCAAGGGTTAACCCTGGTTTATTTAATTTCCTCACCCTTTTTTTCCTGTTCTCTGAAATGGTTATATCTCGCATCATGTTCCCTTGGAAATGTTGGATAGCTATTTTTGCTATTGGATAGCTATTATTTTTGGAGATTTATTCTGAATGCTTTGTTTGTTCATGGCGAGTTTTGCATGTTCCTTTTTGCCACATTTTATAATTCACAGGGAAATTCTCAATAAAAATGACACCGCAAATGGTATAGTACAGTACCTCTACAGGCGACAGCTAAGCTTTGGGAAGAAGCGCCTTGCCTTACACAAATATCTGGTGAGCTTGTGACCCTCTCTGATCACTTTCGAAACTGGCTTTTGAACAACGTAGCTGGAATTTATAGACCCAATTGTATCCAGACCATGTGAACACCTCATTCAAACCTGACTACCAAGCCACCCAGTTAACCTGATATTGTCACAAATTTGAGTGGCATTACTTATAAGTATAATCAAACAATGGCCTCCATAGCGCAACAGCAAATTGCATCTAAAGTGTGGTTATTAAATATAGAATAATAAAAATACATAAATAAATCAACATGGCATTGTTGGCTTGTTTATACTTGCGCTGTAACACATAACGTTCATTAACCTTTTGGAGAGATCTATTTGAACAATTTTGGTCAATATTTTCTAATTGTAGGTCACAGAGAGCCAAACTGCACCTTTTAGGCATAAATGGCTGATCGAGAAACAAAACACAAAAACAAACCTCGGCCAATTGTCACAGCATTTTTTTTGTCCATAAGCAAACATTCCAGCTGTTGGCAGGTTTTTGTAACCTGTGGTTAGGTGTCTTCATGGGCAAAATTGGGTTAAAAAACACAAAACAAAACCCCAAACAACAATTACGTTATCAGCGGTGTCCCTTCCCAAACACACACAGGAGCACCAAATGTCCCTGTAGGACAGCAAATTACATAACTGAAATAAAAGGTTATTTCAGGATAATACGAATGAAATCTCAGTCCAGCTGTATAAACTGTGTTTTGACCTATCAAAGTAGAGTATCCCAAACGACACAAAGGCCATTTAACATGCGCATGCATGCTGATTAGCACAATCTCACCTTCCACAAACCTACACTCTTCTTCTGACGCTGGTGAGCAGCCAGGGCTGACGACAATTGTTCTTTCAAGCGTGATAAAGCCTGTCGAGTGGAGAGACCCAGGCACTGCCTTGGACCATCCTGCTAGCAAAGGAGATCAATGTAAAACGATGTCTGTTGTTAAATCGCACAATACACATCAGTTCACAGCGCAAATCTGTTCCGCTACCTGGCTTTTCTCATTTGGCTCCATAATGCCCTGCTCTTGCAGACCGTCATGTACGGGCTGATGTGCTACTTTGTCTTTAACACCACCTACAAAGCAGAGAGGTACGGTAAGAGAGGAAGCGACAATGTTGCTCTAACAGGAAAACTTCCTCTGTATCAGAGATTAACATAGTTCTGACAATCGCTCATACACGAAGAAATGTAGCCAATAACGACATCATGCGACAAATAATAATCATTTTCCACATTTATCACTAGAAAAATATGAAAACTAGTCACAATATCTATAGTGGCAAAAAATTGAAGATGCAGTCAGGAGTAAGGAGAAAATAGGGGAATGATCAGGCAACAAAAAATGGATTGCAAAGAGATTGTGGACGGACAGGACATGGACCTTGAAAATCGACCGGTGAAAATTGAAAAATTTGAAAACTGAGCAGTATGTAATTTTACCCTTTGGCTCTCAAAAATCTGGTATTTCAAAGTCTTCATGTAGGGCATTGCTGTACTGGGAGGTGGAGAACTAGCAAAGTACAAATTTGGAGTTTTTACAAAAGTGGGACACGTGATCTGTGAGATGTGTGTAAAAACCACAAGCAATTAAACATATAGTCAGTAGATTTGGCAATTGTTGGTGATACAAAAAAAAAAAAGTGATGACGTGATGTGATTACGTGCAAAGTGTACAGAAGGATCAGCGCTTAAAAAGTTAAATAAAGGCAGCACACCTAAAGGATAGGGCTCCCTCACAGGCCCTACAGGTATATAGGTATAAGGAAGTAGAAAACGGTGATGTGATTATGTTTGCTCTTTAGAAGATTCCATTAAAGAAAAAGTACTCTTGACATTTTAGTAATTAATGTGTGCGCAAAGAAATAAAATACCTCCTCCTTGGAAGAAAAAAAAAAGACTATTGGAAATTAAAGAGGGAAGTTAGAGAGTAGTATACCAGTGTAGGGGTATTAGAAGCACATAAAAAGTTATATAGGTAATAGTACCAATGGGAGGCTAAAGATGCAACAAAAACAAAAAATAATTTATTGAAAAAAATGTATATGCTAAAAATTGCTAGAAACTTGGCAATCACCCAAAGTGTAACACAAATGAAATAAAATTTAAATGGCATCTTTAGCCTCCCATTGGTACTATTACCTATAGCATTTTTTATGTGCTTCTAATACCCCTACACTGGTATACTACTCTCTAACTTCCCTCTTTGATTCCACTAGGGGTTACCCCCCTTCTCCTTCAGTATACCAGAGTGAGCTGTACTCCATCTGTGACTATTGGAAATTGCTGACAATATGAATGGATATTGTAAAAAGGTATACATTATAAAAATGCTGAATGCAGATGTAGCTTGCTTGCCATGTACACGTCTTTGCAATTACCTGTGCATTCATATTATATCTATTGTTAAAGGGACACTCCAGGCACCCAGACCACTTCTGCCCATTTTTTTTTTAATCTATATGCAAATGTCTTCGTTTATTTTTGTGCTTATTTTTTTCCCTTCGTCTGCTGGTATTCTTTAGTGATTAGTCACACAATTCTTTATGTTATTGAGAACATCTGGTGTTTACAGTAATGTTCTTTAGCATGGATGTACTCAGATGGTTAAAAAAAAAAAAAAAATCAGTGATCAATTATTGAGCACTTTACCTATTCAAATAAGATTAAAAATTGAGGGCTTTAAAACTGGAATTGCACGGGGTTATGGTGCTCAGAGTGTACTGGTGCATCCCCACTCAACAGTCAATCTTTCTTCCTGACTCCCAATGGCTTTTAATCTATTCAATGGGAGTTACGAGTGCACTATTTAAACTCTTTAATTCCCTTTACACTGTTCCCCCGCTGACACAACGTGTGTCGGGGCTCGGCTCTGTTTTTTTTCTGCTTGGAATGATGTATGGATTTTATTTTTGAACCTTTACTTATCAGTATGACTTTATAAATAAGCAAGTCACAGTCCGTTCATTAGTTCTTGCTAGCTAGCTAGACATTCAGCCAATGTTTGATAGTTCAGGTGCTCTTTAAGGCACAGTTCAGTTATAGGTGCTATTTACCTTTACCTTGTTTCTAATGTAATATATGACTGTTCAATGTTAACCTTATAACTAATTGATTCTTTCAGGATGTCTTCCTGACTTTAAAAGGAAACCGTAGTCCCAGGTGGCAATATAGCTCCTTATAGTGCCCCCCTTCCTCTGGATGCAGAAGGGGTGAAAAACCTCTCCTGTGACTTACCTGAGTCCATCACCGATGTCCTACCTGACCACTGTGGGGGGGAGACCAAATGTGCATGGCATTTGTATTTGTAGAATGCTTTCCTAAGGGGTTTAACATGACACTGGATGTCCTCGTGCATAGCGTGAGGACGTCCAGCGTCAGGCGACCAAAGGTTAGATAGCCACTAGAGGTGGAGTTAACCCTCAAAAGGTAATTATAGCAGTTTGTTAAAAACTGCAATAATTACCTTTGCAGGGTTAAGGGAACTTGGA
Organism: Pelobates fuscus; assembly: GCF_036172605.1. Lineage (NCBI taxonomy): Eukaryota > Metazoa > Chordata > Amphibia > Anura > Pelobatidae > Pelobates > Pelobates fuscus. Next base: position 271,967,195 of record NC_086322.1, read on the forward strand.
CTATGCACCCAGATCACTTCAATGAGCTGAAGTGATCTGGGTGCCTATGTATCCCTTTAAGGGTATAACAAGCACTTAGCTAACATATGTTTTAGCAGATCAGTAGCCTCTAACATTTGTTTTAGACATTTGTTCTTGACCTGCTTAGGGTTTAAATACCTGACATAACATTGTTTAGTGAATAATTCCGTATACAATTTTGAAGCAACTCTGTATTTCTTTACTATTAGTTGATTGTACCCTCAAGGGATTACTGTGAAATATTGTGGTAGAAACACTGTTGCTTAATCACGCCATGGATACTATTTTGTGATTCTGTGTTTAACAGCCAAATTTGCTGTTCTTGGCTGTAAATCTGTAGTAGAAGTTTGATCACAATCGCTACATATACCTATAGATACTATAGTGGTTTTTCTTTTTGCAGATTTGTGTGCCTGATTTATTGTATATGTTAAAGTTTTATCTTGGAACTACAAATTAATCTTGAATAGTATCTGTTTCCTCCCTTGAATTTCAGATTATTATAATACTACAAAGAACATTTCATATGTACATACGTGTGACACATTTACTAATCCGAAGCCAAGGCCCTTACGATGATATTGACACGTCATGAAGGAGAGAGTTTTTCTATTTTAAATATGGCCAGTCTATGCTCCAACAAAGCAAACTAGAAATTTATATAGTGAAGTGAGTGCAACAACACCTTTTCTCCACGTTATCATATCTTCACCCCACCTTTTGCATTGATTTGAAATATGTTTTATTACAGAATTTAAAAGAGATATTTCCTAAACCAGGAGATTGTAGTTCAGAATCCGACTTTGAAAAGAAAGTGGTAGAATTATTCAAATCTGGTTATATTGGCTAAAAAGAACATTTTCAATTTCCTGATTAATTCCTTACAGTATAGTGAATAAGCTTATGCATTAAATGTTTTTATTACAGAAAATAATTGATATTCCATCAAATTATTCTGATCAATTCTAAAAGTAAAAAAAAAAAGTATAAATGTTATTATTTTTATGTAGCCTCACCTTTATGATTCATATAGGTGTTGATCTGCATACAACGCTACGTTCTGCGTTACTGAAATATGATAACCCATCTTCCAGATTTTACAGTCTCAATTTCCCAGTCCCAAAGTCTATACAGTGTCACTTCACCTGATACTGAAAGGAAATAGACCGTTACAAATCTGAACCTGCAAAAATTAAATACAACAAAAATGTGTAATCCTAAAAATGTTGCATTAAACCAGCTGCTGTGTTTACAGACATATGACTTATGTTACCTTCCTTTGCATTATTTTGGAATAGTGTAAAGGAAGTCCAAAGGGTATATGGAATAATCTACTTAAGTCTGTCCCGGATGAGACTCCATTGTCACCTGTCAAGGTAAAGGATAACTGAAAAGGCAGCATTGCTTTCCAGTGGATTAAAGGGACACTATAGGCACCAAAACAACTTTAGTTTAATTAAGCAGTTTTGGTGTATAGATCATGCCCCTATAGTATCACTGACCAATTCTCTTCCATCTATGAATTAAACCACTTTCTTTATGAAGTCCTTGTCACACCTCCCTTCATGTGACTTACATAGTCTTCCAAAACACTTCCTGTAAAGAGTAATCTAATGTTTACACTTCCTTTATTGCAAATCCCAATAATGAAAAAAAAAAAACATACCTCCTGTTCTGTTAAAAACTTTCTAGACCCTGCAGGAGCCCCTGTATGTAATTAAAGTTTAATTTACAGAGCAGAAGAAACAAACTTTTAAAGTAAGTTACATCTGATTGAAAATGAAACCATTTTTGTTTCCATACAGGTTGTGTCAGTCACAGACATAGGAGGTGTAACTAGGGCTGCATAAACAGAAACAAAAGTGATTTAACTCTTAAATGGCAGAGGATTGAACAGTGAAACTTCAGAGTCATGATCTATACACCACAACTTCTTCATGAAGCTAAAGTTGCTTGGTTGAGTAAAGTGTCCCTTTAAGTCATTAAAACATATAGAAACTCTGACCAATAGATTGCAACAGTAGAAGTAACCTTTTTGTAAAGTAAACCAATGGTTATTTACTATAGTTACAATTGTAGGTAAATCAAATGGAATTTCACATTTAAGGCTATAACAGCCGTGTTGAGCAAATTCTCCATGCCGTCTATGCTTGCAGCTCGGCTATTTTGGTGAAATTCAAATTGCATACCTGACTATTCTCACATTAGTAAATAGCCCTTCATGAATTGTGAAGACTTAACAGAGAAATTTCAAATTTAAGAACAAAATGCTTATATAAGAAAAAATATTTGGCTCAGATAACAGTCAAAGGAATCTAAACCAGGGGTGCCCATACGGTAGATCCCCAGATGTTATAGAACTACAACTACATGATGATCTGCATGCATTTAGAATGGCAACGCTTCATGGAAGATTTAGTTCTAAAACAGGGGTGCCCAAAAGGTAGATCCCCAGATGCTGTAGAACTATAACACCCATGATGCTTTGCATGCCTTTAGAAGGACAAAGTATCTTGGAAGCTGTCGTTTTAAACCATCTGGGATCTACATTTTGGGTACCGCTGCTCTAAACCATACAATGTCCTTGACCGTTCTCTACAATGCCAACTACATCTACGGTATTCAATACATTTAGACAATCTGTACCGTGAAAAATGAACGCAATAACTAAAGTGCATAAAGGGGAGAGTTTGTAGGGACTATTATTTTTTTCCAAATTAATAGTCTTTTGTTAATTACTGTGTAGGTGACCTCTATAAGGCAGTGCATCCAATCTAACTTTTCATAAGGAGTGCTCCTAGAAAATGTACCTTGCAAGACTGCATGAACAAAACAAAATCCCTGCGTTGCACAAAAAAAAAAAAAAAGATAAACTGGGTCATGTTTGAAAAGAATCTGCCCATTACAAAGATTCTGCACACTAATTTCTTATTATACACTCCCTCCACGCACAAAAACTAAACATGTTTTATATATGTATACAGCTACACCCATTACTGTCTCTGACATAAAGAGGGAGGATCTGTTCTGCTAAATTTCTAACCATGATTAAACACAATAAATTGTGATATAGTTTGATCAATAATCCTCCAATACCAATTAATCACATTATGGTAGCAAGGCAAGACACCAGGAACCTGCCATATATAAGAACTAAGATTGTGTACTATTTCCTGGTCAAGATCTAATAATAATAATAATACACGTGTTTCTATGGGAGGGACACAAATTAAGTCCTAAATAGCCCTTTAACCAGCAGCAGTGCCTGTGCAGTGGGTGTAAATATTAATAATAGAAGGTTATTTATAATACAGTAATAATAATAGGAGGTTATTTATAATACAATATTAATAATAGGAGGTTATTTATAATGCAGTATGAATAATAATAGGAGGTCATTTATAATACAGTATTAATAATAATAATAGGGGATTATTTATAATACAGTATTAATAATAGGAGGTTATTTATAATACAGTATTAATAATAATAGGAGGTCATTTATAATACAGTATTAATAATAATAATAGGGGGTTATTTATAATACAGTATTAATAATAATAACAGGGGGTTATTTATAATAAAGTATTAATAATAATAATAATAATAGGGGGTTATTTATAATACAGTATTAATAATAATAATAGGGGGTTATTTATAATACAGTATTAATACTAACAGGGGGTTATTTATAATACAGTATTAATAATAATAGGAGGTTATTTATAATACAGTATTAATACTAACAGGAGGTTATTTATAATACAGTATTAATAATAATAATAGGGGGTTATTTATAATACAGTATTAATAATAATAACAGGGGGTTATTTATAATACAGTATTAATACTAACAGGGGGTTATTTATAATAAAGTATTAATAATAATAATAGGGGGTTATTTATAATACAGTATTAATACTAACAGGAGGTTATTTATAATACAGTATTAATAATAATAATAATAGGGGGTTATTTATAATACAGTATTAATAATAATAGGGGGTTATTTATAATACAGTATTAATAATAAGGGGTTATTTATAATACAGTATTAATAATAATAATAAGGGGTTATTTATAATAATAATAATATGGGGCTATTTATAATACTGTATTAATAATAGGGGTTATAATACAGTATTAATAATAATAATATGGGGCTATTTATAATACTGTATTAATAATAGGGGTTATAATACAGTATTAATAATAATAATAAGGGGTTATTTATAATAATAATAATATGGGGCTATTTATAATACTGTATTAATAATAGGGGTTATAATACAGTATTAATAATAATAATAAGGGGTTATTTATAATAATAATAATATGGGGCTATTTATAATACTGTATTAATAATAGGGGTTATAATACAGTATTAATAATAGGGGTTATAATACAGTATTAATAATAATAATAATATGGGGCTATTTATAATACTGTATTAATAATAGGGGTTATAATACAGTATTAATAATAATAATAATAATATGGGGCTATTTATAATACAGTATTAATAATAATAATATGGGGCTATTTATAATACTGTATTAATAATAGGGGTTATACTACAGTATTAATAATAAGGGGGTATTTATAATACAGTGAGATATAGAGCTCTGGGAGCCCAGTATAGAGGCCAGGCTAGGTGTTTCGGAGGTATCGCCCCCCCCCCCCCCCCCCCCGCACTCGGCGCTCGGTTAGTTTAGCCTGGGTTTCTCAAAGCAGCAGAACTCGCAGTTTAGTAAATCCGCCCCGGGTTATATAAAGCAATGCGGCATGCAGTAACGGACAGAGCCGGGGTGTTAGTCATAGAATGCTATTAATGGTATAACAACCCCCCCTCCCGGTCCCCCTCCACCGGGATGTTATAGGGCGGGCAGGCTGGCTGCTGGCTGTGACCCAGGGCTGCCCGGGGACTCCCACCTCTCCCCGGTTTCCAAGCTGAGCCTCAGGCCGCCATGTTAGTGACGTCACGGCGGAGCCGGAGCCCGATTGGGCAGGCAGAGTATGAAGGGGCGGGGCGCGAGGTCCTGTGAGGATTGGCCAGGGAGGGGGGGGGGAGGGTGAGGGGCGTGGCCTTCATGGGAAAGGCTTGCTGTGTCAAACTGTCAGACTCACTGCAGCCGTTTACTGCCACAGGGAGCAGGGTCAGGGTCACAGGGTTAGGGGAGCCCAGGAAGGCAGATCCCACCAGGTGTTTTTTTTTTTTTAAACTACAGCTTCCATGATCTGTCAGTTTAAAGGCATGCAGAGCATCATGGGAGTTGTAGTTTTACAACTTCTAGGGGAATTCTACCTTTTGGGCATCCCTGGGGTAGACTTTGGCACTCCAGATGTTGTGGACTACATCTCATTCAATGCTCTTAATGCTGGCAATCATGGGAGGTGTAGTCCGCCCCCCCAGATATCGCTGAACTACAACTCACATGATTCTCTGGCTATCTATGTCATTCAAAGAATCATGGGGGTTGTAGTTCAGCAACATCTGGGGGGGAGGGTTGGGGGGAGACCCATGGTGTAGTCCAAAACACCTGGAGTGCTGAAGGTTTGCCTTGCCCCTACTCTGGGCTTTGGATTGGATTCTATGCAGTCCTGGGCTGGTGGCTTTCAGACTAGAGCTGGCTAACCCTGGCACTCACAGCCTGAGCATTCAAGGAAATGTAGTTTAGGGCCACGAGTAGCCTTCACGCACGGCAGCTGTGTGAAGCTCAGCCTGCCAATGGCCAATAAACATGTGGAGTTATAAAGAGATACCACTGGTAATTCATACCCCCCCCCCCTCCCCCAGAGGGTCAGGGCAGGGTGTTCCCCATAATATTTATGTGTGTGTGTATATATATGTATATGTAGGGCAGGGTTACTGCCAAGCACCTTTGTGCAAAATGCTTCTATATTGCCATTTATATTCCCTTGCATTCCTGTAATTGTTGGCAAATTTTTTTCCCAAATCCAAGATGGCGCCGCTGGCTTCACGCGGTCATCAAACGCTTCCTATTGGGCTGGCGGATGGATGGGAGTTTCAGTGACGTAAGGGCGCCGTGCGTGCCCTGCGCGCCTTGCGCACGCGGGATCTGACGCTTTCCCCGGAAGTCTCGCGGGAGGATCTGCCCCGGGGCGGAGCGGAAGCGGCCAGAAAGAGAGAGAGGAGAGGCAGCTCCACCGAGGAGAGGGTGAGACCGGGATACCGGAGGGCGTGGGGGGACCGCAGTATGGGAGGGGAGGATGGCTGTAAAGGGGGGGGCTCGCTGGGTGTCATGGATGCTGGGAGGCAGAGCTGGGGAGCGGGGGCAGGAAGGAGGACCTGGGGGGTGACGGCTCCCAGCAGTGTGTCAGAGGAGCTATTCTGGGAATGGGCAGCATTGGAGGGTAATGCATGGAGCAGGGGGGGACAGACAGCTGGGGCTGCACTCACTGTCTGACATCCCAGGGGGGCAATGCCAGCATCTCAATCCAAGGAGGGAAGGGGGGGGGGGGCAATGCCAGCATCTCAATCCAAGGAGGGAAGGGGGGGGGCAATGCCAGCATCTCAATCCAAGGAGGGGCAGCATACAGGAGGGGGCAATGCCAGCATCTCAATCCAAGGAGGGGCAGCATACGGGGGACCCCCATGGCAGACATTAATTGGGGGGGGGGGGACATTTTAAACTTAATGAGACCAGCTGTAATGTGAATAAACATGATTTATCTTATTTAATTATGTTTTGTTGTGTAAGTCATAATATTGGGGAGGGGAAATGTAAGAATTCAAGGCTAAACGAACAAACACAACGAATAAGAGGAGCCCCGGCTGATTATAAGGAATATTATTCTTCTCTGCTTTGTTAATATGTTGAAAATGTAGTTCTTCTCGTTTGTGTAAACTGGTAACTGGTTGACAAACTCTCTCTACATGCAAATTTCTAAGGGAAAAATAGAAAAAGCTTTTAGTGTCCTGCTCGTTGTTGAGATCCTTTGTTTCTTCTTCTTTTCTTTCTTTCTTTTTTTTTTTTTATTTCCTCAATGAGGAAATTCTGAGAATGGGGGAAACTATAGCGAGACCCTGATTCACTCTAGGTCATGGGGTAGGCAACTGTTGGCACACCCGGGTGTTGTGTACTACAGCTCTCTTGATGCTTTGACAGTATTATAGCTGTAAGAGCATTATGGGAGATGTAGTCCACAATGTGTGGGGTGCCGACGGTTGCTTCCGCTCTGCTCTAGGTGGTGGAGATGCTGTGAAGAATGTAGGTCCACCTTGCGTCCTGTAGAGAATTGAAAAAGAAGAATCTAAAATGGTTTGGATTGCCAAAATATGAGCTGCAAGTCTAGTTTTAGTGATTAAAGAATTAGATTAAAAGAGATTGACCCCTGTATCGGGGGTAGCACTCAATTTGGAACATGCAATCCCTTTTGTGATGTTACCAATCGACTCGACAGAGGGTTATCCCTATTATGTGGTAGAAGATCACATTTCGAAAGGCTGACTACTATTGTGGATTGAGGTGAAGAATCAGACTAAGAAAACCAGGACTAATGGTAGAAACAAACCCACCTGTTGTGGTTTGAAGAATTAGATTGGGAAACGTTGACCACCTTTGTGCAGTGGATATTTGAGAAACTGACTACAATGTTTGTCCGGAAAATCGGATTGGGAGTAGCCAACCCCTTTATTGCAGGCTGTAGAATAGGTTCTGGAGAGAAAAAAAACTACTGTTTGTGGGCTGGAGAATTGGTTTTGGAGAACAACCGACCATCCCTTGTATTTTGGGATGGGGAATCAGATTGGTAGAAACCAACCCCCCTACCAATTGTGGGTTGGAGAATAATATTGTAGAAGCTGACTATTTCCACATTTTGTGGGTTGGGGAATCAGACTGAGAACACCATCCTCTCCCCTACCCTCTCTTTGGATGAAACATTGGGAAAGGGAGTGTTTGAGAATCTGAGATGTAAAGGTTAGCTCGGGAAAATATGATAGAATATAAGAAGTTCTCAATTGGAGAACAGTTTTTATACTTGGTCAGTGACCTTTCTGGTGGGACTGGAAACTTGATTGGAAGACTCCAACTGCTGTGGTGGGATTGAGTTTTTGACAGAGAGGTGTTGATCAGGAAATGCCAACCTCCATGGTGGAATCAATATTTTTATAGTGAGTGGCAAACTTGTGTAGTTAAATGGACATTTTGATAGTGAGAGGCTGGACTTAGTGGTTTGAAAATTTAGATAGCCAGAGACTAACCTTGTTTGGATGGAATAATTCCAATCAGCATGTGCCAAACTCTAGGGTGAGATGAAGCGTGTTAAAGGTAAAAGCAAATCGCAGTGATGAGCAGATAATTTTAAAAGGACACTAAATAACTCATCCATACCACGTCAGTGCAGTAGCCCTGTCATTTTAACGGTGCAATGTAAGTAAGACATTGCAGTTAGTCTCACTCTCCTGAACCTTTCTTGCATTTGCCCCCTAAGTTAGGGTTATTTCTTGGAGCTCCCTCCTTATTCATATTGGGCATATTTTGTGTTAATTTTGCATTATATTTTTTTGTTTTGCACATGTTGTATAGGCCACAGACTGAACACAAAGCTCCTATATCATTCAATTGGAAATTAATGTGTTATTAAAGGGACACTGTAGTCACCAGAGCAACTATAGCTTATTGTATTTGTCTAATGAGCATAAGAAGTCACTTCAGGACTGCCCTTTCAGAGAAAATCCTGTGTTTACGTTACAGCCTAGGGATAACTCCATTGGCCCCTCTTCAGACGGCTATTAGAGATGCTTCCTGTGGCAGCGCTGCACGGTGTGCAACACTGCCATTTAGTGTCTCCACCCTCTGCATGGAGACACTGAATTTTCCTGATAGTTTCATTGATTTAATGCATCTCTATGAGGAATGTGAGAATGAGGAATGTGTTTGGCTTGTGCTGGCTCTGATCTGCCTCCTTGACAGTCTCAGCCAATCCTTTGGGAAAGCATTGTGATTGGCTTAGAGAATCACGTCTAATGATGTCAGTCAAGCAGGCATATCAGTGGCACAGCCAGCAGCTGCAGACTTGAACAAAAGTTAGATTTTACTATATTTAGGAGGGCAGTGGGACTAATGGTGGTTTTAACACTATAGGGTCACGAATACATGTTTGTGTTCCTGACCCTATAGTGTTACTTTAATGTAAAATGGGTGCATTCTCTGGATATTTGTTCATTTAATGCTTTTGACTGCTATTTAATCTTCTCATATTTGCAATGCTTTGCATCACCTGCAAAAATATAATAAATTGCCATTTTTTTGGAGGGGGTGGGGGGGGGGGGGGTTGTGTGTATTTAAAAGGACAATATTTACATTACAGGGCTAAATCATGTCCCACTCATCCTTCCCGACGTCATCATGGACGATGCATGTCCAATCCAATGCTCCTCATCATTGGGTACTAGGTGTGTGCAGTGAGTGTCTTTAAACACTTCTCAAAAGAAATCATTGAATTCATGCAGTAGTTGCTGTGTAAGCACCTCAGGTGTCTGCCTGGAAGACATCCAGTAGAGAGAGGTGTGTTTAACTCAGCAGTGTAAACAATGCAGTTTCTACAAAATTGCAGGTTTAAAACTACAACACCACTGCACCCAAACCACTTAAAGGACCACTCTAGGCACCCAGACTACTTCAGCTTAATGAAGTGGTCTGGGTGCCAGGTCCAGCTAGGGTTAACCCATTTTTTTTTATAAACATAGCAGTTTCAGAGAAACTGCTATGTTTATTAATGGGTTAAGCCTTCCCCCAAATCCTCTAGTGGCTGTCTCATTGACAGCCGCTAGAGGCGCTTGCGTGATTCTCACTGTGAAAATTCAGCCGACGGGGCGGAACGGAGGAGGATCGGAGGCAGAGATCTCCCCGCCCAACGCTGGAAAAAGGTAAGTTTTACCCCTTTTCCCCTTTCCAGAGCCGGGCGGGAGGGGGACCCTGAGGGTGGGGGCACCCTCAGGGCACTCTAGTGCCAGGAAAACAAGTGTTTTCCTGGCACTAGAGTGGTCCTTTAATTAAGATGAAGTGGTATGGGTGCATTTAGTGGCCCTTTTAAAGGGACACTATAGTCACCAGAACAACTACAGCTTATTGAATTTGTTCTGGTGAGTAAAATCATTACTTTCAGGCTTTTTGCTGTAAACGTTTACATTACAGCCTAGTGATAACTTCACTGGCCACTCCTCAGATTGCTGTTAGAGATCCTTCCTGGGTCATGGCTGCCTAAAATGCATCCAAACATTCTCCTCGATGGTTGGGTTGCCCTGTCCATCGACATTCTACGTCACTGTTTCCCTCTCTGAGTTCGAGTCCAATTCTTCTCATAGAGAACCATTTGATTTGACCAATCTCACAGGCTCATCATGCATGCATACACTCTGAGCAGAGAGAGAGGGAGTAGTGGGCAAGGAGTAAAGATTTAAAGAAGAGGGGAACACTAGACAATGAAGCGAGGCAGGAAAGCAATGGGCCCTAGATTAGACGCTGATATGTCTGTTGCACATGCGCGTTAATGACAGACATCTTCTTTGCACATTAGGCAGCCCAGAACAGAGATGCAGATGTCAGTCACTTGTGCTAGGGATTCAACCAGACTCCGAGCAAAAGTGAAGATTGCGCTGTATGTACAGCAGTTCAAGCTGAAATGCTTTATATTCAGATTGCTTACTCGGTGTTCCACCTCTAAAAGCAGAAGTCGTGAAGAAGGTTGGAATAACTCTTTAAGTTTAAATGATCAAGTGAAATTTCATAGCTGGCCTGTCTTCGCTAAAGAGAGGCAGACTGGGAAATGGAATGCTTGCATTCAGAATGTCGTTTGGTGTAGCTGTGCCGAATTGTCTGTTGTATTGCATTAATCTGAGAATTATTATTAGAGCAGCAACAGATTTTGTGTATGGAAAAGAAAAGGGCTGAGGAAGCAGTGTAAAATTCTGATTACGAAAGAGTGTGAAGGCATTGAGAGAGGAACTACTCATTGTGGATGAATGAGACTGATTAATTGGAAATTTAGAAATTACTGCTGGGGGTGAGGAAGTATGCAAGTGGTTGTTTTTTGTTTTTTTTTAAACTAGTCATCTTCATTTGAGAGACTTGGCGATTTTGGAGAGAATATTGCTTGTCGGTTGAAAACAAAATGCTGTGAAATATGTGGCACAAAGTTGTTTTCCAAACTCTAGTCCTCAAGTCTGCCATTTTTATATATTTTTGATACCAACTGGCTTATCCAAAATACTCAATCACTGCTTAACTTATGATTTAAAAGTACATTTTTAATACAATTGTGAAACTACAGCTTATTGAATTTTTTCTGGTGAGTAGAATCATTCCCTTCAGGCTTTTTGCTGTAAACACGGTCTTTTCAGAGAAAATGCAGTGTTTACATTACAGTCTAGTGATAACTTCACTGGCCACTCCTTAGATGGCTGTTAGAGATCCTTCCTGGGTCATGGCTGCCTAAAATGCATCCAAGCATTCAGTGTCTCCTCCCTTTGCATGCCGACAATGAACTTTCCTCATAGATTCATTGATTCAATTCATCTCTATGAGGAGATGCTGATTGGCCAGGGCTGTGTTTTTTTTTTTTTTGACATTCTTTATTTAGTTTTATGTTTAGGTAACAGTACAAACATTTTTTTTGACATAACAATGGTTTGCTAAAGACCCCATCTAGTATACCCTTCCCCCGTGTCATTCCCTCCGTTGAGTTACTGGCCTATTGTTGGGGCTCCGCAGGTGATTGAGTCCGTGTGGGTTGGTGGAGTCGGCCCCTGGAGGTCAACTAAGGATGTCACTATTCCCAATGCCCACCCCACGGCCCCCACACCCACCCCGTGGTCTTGGGGGGGTGGCAGACCGGGGGGTGCATTTCGATGTGCGGTTGGGTTGTGGTTCCTCGGTTCGAGGTGTGGGTCGTGCCCGTTCCCCTAGGGGGAGGGTGGTAGGTGGAATTGCCCTGTGGAGCGTCAGTTTCCCTAGGGTCGCGGCCTCGTCGGCCTGATGTACGGGCAGTGTCTCCCACCATCTGTGTCTTGGGGATGGGTGTCGTAGCGTCCCTGAGCCGTCCTGGGTGGAGAGAGCCACCTTTGGGCTGCCTGCGTCGCTTATGTCTTGGCCGGGGGTAAGGGGTCCCTGTACGGGTCACCCCCCTGAGTGATCCTATCAGTACTATGGTGGGGCCCACTGGTCTCGTCCGATGTCCGTCTAGTTTTAGAGCCCGGCTATGTCCTATCGCTTGTCTAGTTGTGTGCAGCGAGTGTGTCTCTCCCCGCTCTGTCTCCCACCCGCTTATGTCCGCCTATGGAGTCTGGTGTCGCTATGCTACTCGCGCGGGCCTATCGGTCGCTGTGTTTTGAATTGTGCTAACTCTGCCTCTTTGACAGGCTCAGCCAATCCTATGGGGAAGCATTATGATTGGATCAGGCTACCACATCTGCTGATGTCAGCAGGCAGTGGGCAGGTCAAAAGGAAACTGGGACAAAGCCTGCAGCTTCAGGCTTGAATACATGTAAGATTTTACTATTTAGGGAGGCATGAGGAGGACTGGGGGGCTAGATGTTGGTTTAAACCCTGTAAGGGTCAGGAGTACATGTTTGTGTTCCTGACCCTATAGTGCTCCTTTAAAACATAATAACATTAAAAACTGTTTAATGCTGAAAGAAATGACTGAACCATGGAACTCCAGACACGATAACCAGTTTAAAAATTGTCCCTTTAAATTTGAAATTCACTTTGAATTTTCACGTTACTGAATAGCCCTGCAAGTCATATGCTGATTTCTAAGCAACGCCAGGGTGGTGGAAGACCTTTGTTTTTCTGTTAAACCATTCTTCATTGCTTTGACTAGCATGGGAGGGCACCAAGACACTTCTGGCACCATAAGCACTACAGTGGGCTGTGGTGGTTATAGTGCTTGGTGTGTTCCTTTAAAATTCTGCACTCAGAAAACAAGTTTGTTCCCTAAATACCTATTCAGATAAAAAAAAAAAAAAAAAGGAATGTTATATTGTTTCCACTTTTATCTTTAGACACTATTGCGCTTGTTAAGGTTATGAGTCTGGAATTAACCATCGTCTCTTTGGAGGCTTTATTTAGCGCGTGCAATGACCAAGTATAACCTTGCAAACATACATATATAATGTTAGCATGCACACACATGCAGAGGAAATGTGTGCACATACACCAAAACCAAATGTTTGAATCCGCAAACATAGCAGAGGTTGCAAAAACATCGGCTGGATACAATGACCATCAGTAATAAAACCATTCGTTCATGAGACCTGGACCTTCAACTATCTCTGCTACAGATGCACAGAAACACAAGGCTCCTTAGAGTAAAGGTTGCAGAACACTATATCCCGATCTTGCAGTGTGTGGTTTGGTAGGCCCCGTAATTGAGCTGTAGGAAGGATTATAAACGCACACAAGTAAAGTGGCACTTTGCCTCTAATATATCCAAATAGCTTTGGCATCGGTTTTCAATTAAATCCATTTTGGATCTAGAAGGCCGTTAAAGAGGGCATCCCCATGGGATTCAGGAAAGCAGAGATCACACGACAGAGAGGACCTATTGGTAAATGCTTTCAGGACATATAGCTTTTTATCGGATACCCGAGGTTAACAAGATTGGGTGAACGCCACTGCCCAGCTGGGGACAGGACCAGCTCTTGCTTATTCTTCAGATTATTTCAATTTCAATTTTGGGACTGCAACAAATGGGCATTTTATTTGTTATTTAGATGTACTATGTACTATGTTTTTTGGTGTTTGTATGTCAAGTTGTTAAAGATAAAATGTCATCTGGAAACCATTGCAACCGATATATATATATAAAGGGGTGTGTATATATATATATATATATATATATATATATATCTTACAATATGCTATTCGCCACATACTGTCTGTCCTGCGTGTTGGGCAATATGAATTCCACATCCCTGAATATATAAATATACATTTACTGTTTTTTCTTTGTTTTTATTCTGCTGTGTCAATTTTGTTTACTATTTTCCTAAGTGAGCATCATGCTATGGGGCACTCTCTAAACAAGATTAATTTACCTTAAGTGGTCTGTTAATGATATTACCATAATGTCCCGGGTCATGCTTTATCTTCCTGCCATCTTTTCACTGATAATGTCTTGCCCATGCTCTTTTTAGTGACGAATAATATCAATAACAGTTCTTTTATTTTATTTTTTTTTCCCTTTCCCAGACAGGAAGAGTAACCTCTCTGTGTAGTCTAGGGAGCTATGTTGCATGACACTAATTTTAACTCCTCAACTGCTGTGGCAATAAAACCCTGTATCTAGCAATGTGTAATAGAGGTTTGTTCTTATGTGGTTCTTACCATACTTCCACAGGGTGGGATTATCAATTTGGTAACTGTCTATTGATACCTCCATGACCCTACAAATGTAAATTCTTATTTTTGTTTTCTCAATATTGCTGTGGATTATCATTTGCAACTAGGAGAGAGGTGAAATGTCCTACCTGGCTCTACTAGGCAGCTGGTAATCGTAGAAACATAGAATGTGACGGCAGATAAGAACCATTCGGCCCATCTCGTCTGCCCAATTTTCGAAATACTTTCATTAGTCTCTGGCCTTATCTTATAGTTAGGATAGCCTTATGCCTATCCCACGCATGCTTAAACTCCTTTACTGTGTTAACCTCTACCACTTCAGCTGGAAGGCTATTCCATGCATCCACTACCCTCTCAGTAAAGTAATACTTCCTGGTATTATTTTTAAACCTTTGTCCCTCTAATTTAAGACTGTCCTCTTGTTGTGGTAGTTTTTCTTCTTTTAAATATACCGGTAGTCTCCTCCTTTACTGTGTTGATTCCCTTTATGTATTTAAATGTTTCTATCATATCCCCCCTGTCTCGTCTTTCCTCCAAGCTGTACATGTTAAGATCCTTTAACCTTTCCTGGTAAGTTTTATCCTGCAATCCATGAACCAGTTTAGTAGCCCTTCTCTGAACTCTCTCTAAAGTATCAATATCCTTCTGAAGATACGGTCTCCAGTACTGCGTACAATACTCCAAGTGAGGTCTCACCAGTGTTCTGTACAATGGCATGAGCACTTCCCTCTTTCTACTGCTAATACCCTCTCCCTATACAACCAAGCATTCTGCTAGCATTTCCTGCTGCTCTATTACATTGTCTGCCTACCTTTAAGTCATCAGAAATTATCACCCCAAATCCCTTTCCTCGGATGTTGAGGTTAGGACTCTATCAAATATTCTGTATTCTGCCCTTTGGTTTTTACGTCCAAGATGCATTATCTTATACTTATCCACATTAAATGTCAGTTGCCACAGCTATGACCATTTTTCTAGTTTACCTAAATCGTTAGCCATTTGGCTTATCCCTCCTGGAACATCAACCCTGTTACATATCTTAGTATCATCAGCAAAAAGACATACCTTGCCATCAAGATCTTCTGCAATATCACTAATAAATATATTAAAGAGAATGGGTCCAAGTACAGATCCCTGAGGTACCCCACTGGTGACAAGCCCAAGCTTCGAATATACTCCATTGACTACAACCCTCTGTTGCCTGTCACTCAGCCACTGCCTCACCCATTCATCAATATTGGAATCCAAACTTAAAGATTGCAGTTTATTGATAAGCCTTCTATGTGCAACAGTGTCAAAAGCCTTACTGAAATCTAGGTAAGCAATGTCTACTGCACCACCCTGATCTATAATTTTAGTTACCCAATCAAAAAAATCAATAAGATTAGTTTGGCATGATCTCCCTGAAGTAAACCCATGTTGTCTCTGATCTTGAAATCCATGTGTTTTTAGATGTTCAACAATCCTATCCTTTAACATGGTTTCCATCACTTTCCCCACTACTGAAATAAGGCTTACTAGCCTATAGTTGCCCGACTCCTCCCTATTACCTTGCTTGTGAGTGGGCACAACATTCACCAACTTCCAATCTTCTGGGACTACTCCTGTTATCAATGATTGGTTAAATAAATCTGTTAATGGTTTTGCTAGTACACCACTAAGCTCTTTTAATAGCTTTGGGTGTATTCCATCAGGTCCCATTGACTTATTTGTCTTTACTTTTGACAGTTGAAATAGAACCTCTTCCTCTGTAAACTCACGTGTAATAAATAACTAATTTATCCTTTTTCTTAACTGAGGTCCCTCTCCTTCATTTTCATCTGTAAATACCGAACAAAAATATTCATTTAGGCAGTCAGCTAGACCTTTATTCTCTTATACATAACTTTCTTCTTTTGTTTTTAATCTAACTAATCCTTGTTTTACCTTTCTTTTCTCATTTATGTATCTAAAAAAAGTTTTGTCCCCCTTTTTTACTGACTGTGCTATTTTCTCTTCTGTGTGTGATTTGGAAGCTCTTATAACCTGCTTATAGATCATTCTGTCTTCTTATAGATCATTCTGTCTTCCTCACTCTGGGTTTTTTTCTATAATTATTAAATGCTAACTTTTTGTTTTTTTACTATTTTGGCCACATCTGCGGAGTACCACAGTGGTTTCTTGAATTTTTTGCTTTTACTGACAAGCCTAATGCAATTTTCTGTTGCCTTCAGTAGTGCATCTTTTAAATAATCCCATTTCTCTTGGACGCCGTTTAAATTGCTCCAGTCTGATAATGACTGCTTTACACATATTCTAATTTTAGAAAAGTCTGTTTTTCTAAAGTCTAAAACTTTTGTTTTTGTGTGGTGTGACTCAGTCACTGTTCTTATATTAAACCACACTGATTGATGATCACTGGATCCTAAACTTTCACCTACAGTAATATCGGATACCAAATCTCCATTTGTTAACTATAAATCTAGTATGGCCTCTATGTTCACATCACTAACTTTTATTAGGCTAGATTTTATGCTATCCTTCACATACAGGGCTACCCCTCCCCCTTTCCTGCCTTCCCTGTCTTTTCTATATAGAGAGTACCCTGGTATTGCTATGTCCCAGTCATTTTTCTCATTATACCATGTCTCAGTAACAGCGACTAAATCTACATTATCCGTTGCCATTATTGCCACAAGTTCATGGATCTTATTCCCTAAACTGCGAGCATTTGTAGACATGACTCTAAGCTTATTTTTTAACACACTTGCTACAGGCACCTTCTGTCCTTGTTTTGGGGGACAATTGGATTGATGTTTTATCACCCTTTTGCCGCCCCCTCGTAGTTTAAATACATTCTAGCAAAACCTCTGAACTGCTCACTGAGAACATTTGTTCCCTTTTGAGAAAGATGCAAACCATCTTTTTTGTACAGTTTATTTTCATTCCAAACAGAGCTACCATGAGAAATAAAGCCCAAATCCTTGCTCCCGACACCATTCACCAAGCCACAAGTTAAAGTCTCTAATACGCATCCGCCTGTCGTTCTGAGTGTTATGCACAGGCAGAACTTCAGAGAATGACAGTGTGGAAGCAACCTGCCGTATATCATTGGCAAAAACACTAAAAACTTCCTTAACCTCTGAAACCTCATTGCAAGCCAAGTCATTTGTCCCTAGATGGACAAGTACATCCAATTCCCCTTCCTGCTTTGCTCGCTTAACAATATTACAGATACGTCTCCTGTCTCTGTGAGCAGTAGCTCCGGGAAGACACCTCACAAGACCACCATTGTCCATCTTCACACCTCTTATGATGGAATCCCCCAACAACAACTGCTTTCTATTAGGCCTCACCATAGTCTCCAAGCCTCTCTCCACAACACCACTAGCCTCAGTGCCTCTCTCCACAACACCACTAGCCTCAGTGCCTCTCTCCACAACACCACTAGCCTCAGTGCCTCTCTCCACAACACCACTAGCCTCAGTGCCTCTCTCCACAACACCACTAGCCTCAGTGCCTCTCTCCACAACACCACTAGCCTCAGTGCCTCTCTCCACAACACCACTAGCCTCAGTGCCTCTCTCCACAACACCACTAGCCTCAGTGCCTCTCTCCACAACACCACTAGCCTCAGTGCCTCTCTCCACAACACCACTAGCCTCAGTGCCTCTCTCCACAACACCACTAGCCTCAGTGCCTCTCTCCACAACACCACTAGCCTCAGTGCCTCTCTCCACAACACCACTAGCCTCAGTGCCTCTCTCCACAACACCACTAGCCTCAGTGCCTCTCTCCGCAACACCACTAGCCTCAGTGCCTCTCTCCGCAACACCACTAGCCTCAGTGCCTCTCTCCGCAACACCACTAGCCTCAGTGCCTCTCTCCGCAACACCACTAGCCTCAGTGCCTCTCTCCGCAACACCACTAGCCTCAGTGCCTCTCTCCGCAACACCACTAGCCTCAGTGCCTCTCTCCGCAACACCACTAGCCTCAGTGCCTCTCTCCGCAACACCACTAGCCTCAGTGCCTCTCTCCGCAACACCACTAGCCTCAGTGCCTCTCTCCGCAACACCACTAGCCTCAGTGCCTCTCTCCGCAACACCACTAGCCTCAGTGCCTCTCTCCGCAACACCACTAGCCTCAGTGCCTCTCTCCGCAACACCACTAGCCTCAGTGCCTCTCTCCGCAACACCACTAGCCTCAGTGCCTCTCTCCGCAACACCACTAGCCTCAGTGCCTCTCTCCGCAACACCACTAGCCTCAGTGCCTCTCTCCGCAACACCACTAGCCTCAGTGCCTCTCTCCGCAACACCACTAGCCTCAGTGCCTCTCTCCGCAACACCACTAGCCTCAGTGCCTCTCTCCGCAACACCACTAGCCTCAGTGCCTCTCTCCCCAACACCATTACACTCTGAAAGTGCAGAAAATGAATTATATAGAGCAACAGACTGTGCAATATGCCTTTTATCCACAACTCTAAGTCTACCAGATCCTACAGTGATCCATCTGCCATTCCTATTATGTCTCTGCGGCAGTGGCTTTGCAGCAGTTCCAGCCTGAGTTTGTTTACCAGATCATTTACAAATCTCAGACTTCAAAAATACAATCTCCTGCTGCAAGATAGAGAACTGTCTACAGATTAGACAACAACCAAATCTCCAAAAAGTGGAACGTGAAACAAATGCATAGCAACTATTACACTGAACTAAGTCTGCCATTCCAACGAGGTGAATAATTTAAATCAAACAAATTTTACCTTTTTATTTATCCTCCTGAATAACTCAGATTACCTCCAGTTTATCTCCAGAATATCTCCAACCACACACACACTTAGAAGCAACACTCTCCAGAATATCTCCACCCACACACACTTAGAAGCAACACTCTCCAGAATATCTCCAACCACACACACTTAGAAGCAACACTCTCCAGAATATCTCCAACCACACACACTTAGAAGCAACACTCTCCAGAATATCTCCAACCACACACACTTAGAAGCAACACTCTCCAGAATATCTCCAACCACACACACTTAGAAGCAACACTCTCCAGAATATCTCCAACCACACACACTTAGAAGCAACACTCTCCAGAATATCTCCAACCACACACACTTAGAAGTAACACTCTCCAGAATATCTCCAACCACACACACTTAGAAGCAACACTTAGATGAAGCAACCAAGCTATATTAGCCAAGCTAATGACAACAACCCTTATATACTCCTAAAATCACCACCCACTAGGAATGTTTAACACCTGGGTAGGCCTCTGCTTATTTGCAAACAATAGCTAATTTAAACGGCAATCAATAGCATGTAGCCAGCTAATCAAATCAAATGCCTTATAATTACCAACAGGAAATCAAACCTTGTGCAATCAGTAACCTTTTCCTACAGATGAATCTTACCTGTAACAGTAAAAGTTGAGGCTTCTGTAAAACTCTCCAGAATATCTCCAACCACACACACTTAGAAGCAACACTTAGATGAAGCAACCAAGCTAATCGTATGCCGAGCATTCAGTTTATACATAAAAAATGCCCCCTGGAATCCACTGTGATGGCAGTGTCGGACAAAATCATATGTTTAGTTTAACCCCCCCACCCCCCCCTACTCTTTGAAAAAGGTACCGCATTGCTGGTCCTCATTCTCCAAATATCTCCAGTCTATCTTTACTAATACATTTCCAATGGAATGTCCATTATTTATAATATGATTAGATTGTGGGGAGTAAAAATCCGATTGTCAGTCGTAATATAAAATACACGGCAAACTACAGGTACCTATTGCACTTGATCTTTGCACAGCACATTTACACACAATTACAGCATTCTTCTACAATATTCATACACAGCTCACAGTAATTTTATTTTGTCCATAGCACTCGCTGAGACGATATTCTCACACTGCCCACAGCATTTGCATGTTAACAGTTGCATTCCCACACTGCCAAATCATTAAAACAACTTGTTACATCTGTGATTTTTCACATCTTACTCATGCTATTCACACGCATCTACAGCGTGCCGATTTGACACCAAGCATTCACGTACTGCAGAATCATTAACACTAAATACTGTACCCATAGCGTTCATAGATTACACACACCCCATTCCTATTCAAATTCTATTCCAAGCATTCACACGCTGCTAAATCACTAAAACCTCCTATAGCACATATAGTATTCACAGCTTACTCTTCCCATTCACCCGCTTCCAGTAGCATTTCAATTCTCTGCCTAGTGTTGTCAGTCAAAATCTACAGACTATCTCCAATTCTCACACATAGACTACCACATTGAAAGCATTCTCACACTGTATACAGAATTCACACACTGCATAAAAAAACAAAACGAACTACACTATCCGCACAAACTACAGACATTCAGATACTACAAACATGCAATTAAACATGCAGTGACACAGAATTGTTTGTTTTTGGGTGTGGGTCAATATTGTTTCACCATCTATAAACGTTATTCTTATTAACAAAGGTCATTCATCCTCTAACCTAGTGACACAACAGATCTGGTGCCTTTAAGAAATGTCACAGCGAGAGATCAAGTGCTCCTTTTATAGATCTGTGATAAGTGTACGAGGAAGTAAAACGGCAAAATAGGTTATTTGGAATCATAGAATAAGGAAATGAGCTAAGTTTGTTTTAACACGATTAACAAGCTTCGGTGGGTTGCCTGAACATTCTAAGGCAAGTTGTCTCAGAAGAGGATCTGTTACCACATCGTATTATCAGTACTGCTAAATTTTGCAATTCTGTAGTTAACAGGATGAGGGTTGCAATCTAAACCATGAATACGTAGGAAATTGCCAGGAACGGCATAGCCCACTTGGGTAATTTTACAAGTTGGGTATGTTGGTCTAAAATTTGTGGCTCCCCAATAAATTCCGGACAAGTTTGGCAACAATGAATTATTCTGTGTGGAATTTCCTTGGTGATTAAGATTTCTTTAAAGTGGCTATTTCACCATCTGGGGTCTTTGCGTAATTTGCAAATACCTCTGACAGTGACATCACAGCTGGGGGTCAGATTGCCATAGGGGGGCTGGGAAAGATGATAACTTGCTTGAACGAGTCCCCAGCGGGAGCCACCATTCTCTTCGATCCAGCCCTCTTCAGCTCATTGCGCTAAAGCTGCCAGGAGCCGACGTCAGCGTAGCACTCTCGTGCATGCGCAAGTGTACAGCATTGAGGCCGCAGGATCCTCCATAGAAAGCATTCTCCCCTACAACCACCTCTAGTGATGGCTGGGAAAAATGATATGCTTGAGGAAAAGCAGGGGGAAAATATCTTTGACTGGGTTGGAATTTCAGTGGAATTATAGCAATCAGTTGCTGAGTATTTCATAAAGATGCCTTTATGAAATACTCATTTTTGATATGGGGTTGACAGATGCTCTAACTACTGTTACTAAACAATTTAGTGCCTTTTTTTTTCTCTAGTTTAAAAAGTGCACATCGAGCAGTTCCTCTTTGGAAAGGTTATTTTCCACCCACGTTTTTTCACTATAATAACCAGTTTATTTCAAAGTCTTTAAAAGAGCACTATAGGGTCAGGAACACAAACATGGATTTCTGACCCTAAAGTGCAAAACCCACCATTTATTTCCAGCACCACGCTGGTCCACCGGCACTGGCTCCGCCCCCCTGGTGACATCCGAATTGATGACTTTTAGCCAATCCAATGCTTTCCCATATGGAAAGCATTGGATTGGCTAAAATTGGCAAGGGGCGGGGCCAAACACCGTTTTGGCCAATCAGCACCTCTTCATAGATATGCATTGAATCAATGCATGTCTATGAGGGAAATTTAGCGTCCCCATGCAGAGCGTGCTGCCTACTTTGCTTCACTGAGCTTCACTGAGCCAGGAAGCCCCTCCAGTGGCCATCTGAGGAGTGGCCACTTGGAGGTGTCACTAGGGGCAATGTAAACGTTTGCATGAAAATGCCTGAAGGCAAGCTGTAGTTGTTCCGGTGACTATAGTGTCCGTTTAAAAATTGCACAGTTCTCAATTCGTTGCCCTATGTAAACTCGGACAAAACAACTTCTGGACTGAAACGGTTAACTGAACTTGTTCTCTTTCGGAGGAAGTGAGAGTTGCCTCAGTCCAACCTTATTTTTTAATTTTAATTTTTTAAAGGGCAGTACGTTATTTTTTTATTAGATTATTGTCTATCTATTGATTGCTGCTATTGAGTTTCTAAGCATTTGCTAATATCAGCAAGAAATAAAAGCTTCTGTAATTCTATCAGCATTTCTTTCATTGATAGAGCATTTATAACGGTGTTTTGTCCACGATGCCTCTTAGTTGCTGAATGGAAGCGATTCTGTTATGGCCGGGCTGAAGTGCTGTGTGCTTTATTTCTACAATGATCTAGATGAGAGTTTGCCACTAGCCATTGGCTAGTCAAATTTTAACTGTCTAGTCGACATTCTCTCCTGGTGCATGGATCCTCCAGGCTTCCAGTAGCATAAAACATGACATTTTAAAGGGTCACTCCAGACCCCTAAACAACTGTAGCTTGCTGAAAAGTTTTATGTGTAAAACGTGTGATTTATTTTTTTTCTTTTCATTTTGCAAAAAGTGGAGATTTCAATAGAAATATACATTTTTATAAATTAAACTCGTTACACCCCTTTGGCTTTCAAGCAGACAACAGGTAATGTTACTTCCGGGTTTGTTTAGCTCAGTGCAGCTGACCTCAAGAGGCAGCAATTGCCCAGAGCACCTGACATACAAAGACTTCTCATTGAGCCGTATTGGGATGTCTGTGATTGGACAGCAACAGAAAGTCTGGGCGGAGTTAGAAGGGGGAGGGCTTGTTAAGGCTGCAGACACTAGAACTGCAAATTTTGCAGGCTGTTTTTATATAGAACTCCAATGAAAAAATACATAATTAAATGACTGCAAGTTGTCATTTTGGGTTATATCTACTAAACAGGGATTTTGATTTATTTTGTATTTGGGCAGTGGAGTGCCCCTTTAAGCCGTGACCAAGACAGAATGTTAACAAAAGCACGGGTTTTAGCTAAAGTGAATTTAAAATTAAAGCCAAAATAGCTTGATTTGAAAATAAACTTCAAGTTAGCTATGCTTCCAATCCTGCTATTTTTGGCCTTCTCTTTGAAATTTACTTTAAATTCTCACTCTAGTGAATAGAATAACCCTTTTAGTTTAGCCTTCCGTCCCCCTCAAAATGTTTTTAAAAAAAATAATAATAAATGGCTGCCACCAAAAATCCCACACAGCCATTCGACCTGAAATTACACCTATTTAATGTAGGATGTAACCTGTCGTATGTGGGTAGGCAACTGCAAGTGGTTTCATTTTAGAGGAAGTATACATAATTTCACCCACCAGCACAATCTATAGGTTGATCAGTTACATGTTTTGTGGAAGACAATTAAAGGGACAGTATAGTCACCTGAACAACTTTAGCTTAATGAAGCAGTTTTGGTGTATAGAACATGCCCCTGCAGCCTCACTGCTCAATCCTCTGCCATTTAGGAGTTAAATCCCTTTGTTTATGAACCCTAGTCACACCTCCCTGCATGTGACTTGCACAGCCTTCCATAAACACTTCCTGTAAAGAGAGCCCTATTTAGGCTTTCTTTATTGCAAGTTCTGTTTAATTAAGATTTCCTTATCCCCTGCTATGTTAATAGCTTGCTAGACCCTGCAAGAGCCTCCTGTATGTGATTAAAGTTCAATTTAGAGATTGAGATACAATTATTTAAGGTAAATTACATCTGTTTGAAAGTGAGACCAGTTTTTTTTTTCATACAGGCTCTGTCAATCATAGCCAGGGGAGGTGTGGCTAGGGCTGCATAAACAGAAACAAAGTGATGTAACTCCTAAATGACAGTGGATTGAGCAGTGAAATTGCAGGGGAATGATCTATACACTAAAACTGCTTTATTTAGCTAAAGTAATTTAGGTGACTATAGTGTTCCTTTAATTTGATATTCCAGAAGCCACGAATTCATACTAAGGCCGCTAATGGTATTATCAAATCTTATCAGTAGACCTAAAGCAAGCTTATATTGCCCCAGCTTCTACATTGACAGATGTTTTTCAGAAAGCATTCCCTCTCATTGTTAAGCACCTGAGCCTTCATCATACCTGTCCCCTTTCCTCCACTGACTACTTACTCCACTATACCTATTATAAGCTCCTCTGTAAGCCCAGTCTTTCTTTTGTGCCACACATGGTTCATATCTCATAAAAAGTAGGCTTTCTTTGTATACGCACACATATATTTAAAGGTCAATGGACACTCCTCATAAGGAAGTGTAAGTACGTATTAAAATGAGGTTTATATAACATGTTTGCGGTGATAAATCGGGTTTGCCATATAATAGGGGTTAGAATGATAAGTATGAGTGTGCTGCGGGAGTGTTGAATTAAAGGAACACTGCGTCCCTAATGCTATAGTGTTCTTCTACGCATTTAGTTTAAGACCCCCATGTCTAAATAAAAATGGTTTTGCTCACCTTTTATCACACATCGTGATGCAGTCCCATCAGCCGCTCTGTTCACCTTGCACAACGTCACAGCAACTCTTGTCTCTCATCCAATGGAATGCTCCTCATAGAGGTGCATTGGGGGGGGATAAGCACATGCATGGCCAGTGCTGTGCTCCTCCAATCAAATGGAGGTTAGCTGTGAGTTTGACTCTGTTCTCCTAGAGGAAGCGCCTCTATTGGCTGTCAGGAAGACATTTAATCGTGCAATATTAGCATTGCTGCATCTTCTTACTGGCAATTAAAAAATGGGTCGCAAGAGAATACTGAGAACGGGCAGCAGCTGAAATAGCCTGCCCTTCGGTCGGTCACCGCTCAGTTCTCAAGCTGTTTTTTGCTCATCTTGTGCCATTACAGAGAGAACTTCTCTGAAACATATCAGACTGATCCCACCCATACGGGCAGTCCAGATCCGAAATGCCAGCAAGTTCCCTCTGCACGAGAGACACAGCAACCCCAGACGATCGTTTCAGCCTTGTTAGGCATCATCAGTGAGGCATAGCTGATATCTCCCTAGGCACCTAGAGCAAGGGGTCCACGTCTGGATTATCCCTCCTCACTGATGATGCCTAACAAGGCTGAAACGATCGTCTGGGGTTGCTGTGTCTCTCGTGCAGAGGGAACTTGCTGGCATTTCGGATCTGGACTGCCCGTATGGGTGGGACCAGTCTGATATGTTTCAGAGCAGTTCTCTCTGTAAGGCTTTAGACAAGCAAGCTACCACTGGCCACCAACTGTCAGTAAGGCTTCAGACAAGCAAGCTATCACTGGCCACCAACTGTCAGTAAGGCTTCAGACAAGCAAGCTATCACTGGCCACCAACTGTCAGTAAGGCTTCAGACAAGCAAGCTATCACTGGCCACCAACTGTCAGTAAGGCTTTAGACAAGCAAGCTACCACTGGCCACCAACTGTCAGTAAGGCTTGAGAACGATCTACTGAAGTTCCGCCGGAGCTTAAAAACAGCTTTATTTGCTCAGGCGTACGGGATGACATGAAAATTTTTAACTTGGTCCAAATGCATGTGATTATAATGCTGTTGTTTGCTGGATATTGTTTTGTCTGTTTTTTATTGCTGGTATGCGCATCGAGACCCTATGGGTAATAAGACTGCGTTTCTTAAGAATTTTTAATAAATAAATAAATAAATAAATAATGAGCAGTTATACAGTTGACATAGCAATGGAAATACGTCATTTTGGACATTTTTTTAAGTGGACCGGTCAGCATGCTAACATTGCGATACTTTCATTCTTGATTTTTCTCCGTAAAAAAATATTGAATTGTTAACCCAGACTAGCAGCAAATATAAGAATAAAACACATGCCTTTGCAGGCCCTTCTGGATAATGACACTCTGTGCTTTGTATGCCAGCTTGGGCCATTCATTTTTAGATAAATACTGTATAAACATATAAGAACTACGGTATATTTCTTTTCGTTTCGGTTGTTTAAAGAATATGAGAGGTAGATAGTTTTAAGATGTGTCCATCATGTTGCAAATTGCTGGTTGGCAACTGTCACATAAATTGTTTACAAATTGTAGGCCTCTAAACTAATGCAACACATTTCCTGATGGGTGCACAGCTGTATTGGACTGTAAAACGTTACATTATGTGCTACGGTGCTGTGGATTTAAAGGGACACTATAGGCATCCAGACCACTTCATCTCATTGAAGTGGTCTGGGTGCAGTGTCCCTGTCCCCCTTATCCCTGCAATGTAAAACATTGCCGTTTTTAAAGAAACTGCAATCTTCACTTTGCAGTGCTAAGACTGCCTTTATTGCCTGTCTACCAGACAGCCAATAGAGGGGCTTCCTGTACTTTCAGGGAGTTCGGGTGCTTTGTATGAGAACGTCCAACATCTTCTAAATCCCCATAAAGAGGGATGCTTTCCTATCGGGAGAGCCTAACGCATGAGTAGCCCGACCCAGGGACATGGGCGCTGGTATTCGGTAAGTGACTGAAAGGTTTTTTTTTGTTGTTTTTTTTTTAACCCTGTCATGGAAGGCAGAGGGACACTTTTTATTGTTAGGAAAACATCTTTGTATTTCTAACACTGAAGTGTTCCTTTAATGTATTGTTCTGGCTGTGTTTTTCTTGACTTGTTTTATACGCTCTTTGATAAGATAAAGGAGGTAGGTTCCAGTGACGATCCGTTGTTTTACCTGTTTTTGAAGCATTAGGATAGGACGAATTAGGTAGACTCTTCATGTTAGATTTTATTTATTCTTAATATTTTAAGAGCAATATTTAACATACTCACATTTTAATTTGCTGGCAAATACAAGGCTGCGCGGCTTGCACTGTATGCTATCGGCAAACCAGAAAGTGACTCAACCAGTCATGCTCACTTGTATATCTGTTGCCCTACTTGGCTTATCGTGTAATTACAGCAATAATAAAGGTTTCTGTGAGTTGTATGTGCTTTGATTGTTTAGTAATCACACATAGCATTGTAATGTCCTGATACGTGTATTAAAGAGGAACTGTCAGTTCTGTGGAAGAAACTGTTCCTTCAGCCCAGTAACTGCTATTGCAGCGTTTGCTGGAGTGACGACACAGCAAAAGTAAGTAAAAACAAATAAATGCACTTACCTCTGCCGGATTTCCAAATTGTGGGTGACTTCACGGCTCCATAATGCGTTGGGCCGGTCATGCACCCACAGGCTGTAGTGGTGATTGTTCCAAGAGTGCCCTTGCAGTTTCTCAGTGTAATATGTCAGACTGTTTTATACGGTTTCACAACTTACCAGGGTTGCAGCCACATACCTTGCTTCTGGGATTTTATTTGTGGACAGTCTTGTTGGCTGTATTTACGTGCGTGTGGCGCTCTCCCCTAATGAACGTGGTCCTGTATCAGCTTTGCTTAGCTATTTTGAGACCTCTGGCTTCTCTTGCAGGAGAAGATCAGCTTTAGTGCTGGTGATCAGGGGAACCAATCAAGTTGTCAAATTAAAATGATTTGACCAATTAAACTAAGAGGGTGAAAGGGCCCTCATGGCACCATAACCACTTCATTGTGTTTTAGTGGTTATGGTGCCTGGAGTGTTTACTTAAAGGATCACTATAGTGCCAGGAAAACATACTAGTTTTCCTGGCACTATTGTGCCCTGAGGGTGCCCACGCCCTCAGGGTCCCACTCCCGCCAGGCTGGATGGAGAGGAAGGGGGTAAACACTTACCTTTCTCCACCGCCGGGCTCCCTCGGCGGTGGAGACTCTCCTCCTCCTTTCCCCGTCATCGGCTGAATGCGCGGCAAGAGCCGCGAGCGCATTCAGCCAGTCTCATAGGAAAGCATTATCAATGCTTTCCTATCGATGCTGGCGTCTTCTCACTGTGAAAATCACAGTGAGAAGTGCGGAAGCGCCTCTAGCGGCTGTCAATGCGACAGCCACTAGAGGCTGGATTAACCCTAATGTAAACATAGCAGTTTCTCTGAAACTGCTATGTTTACAGTAGGCAGGGTTATCCCTAGATGGACCTGGCAGCCAGACCACTTCATTAAGCTGAAGTGGTCTGGGTGCCTATAGTGGTCCTTTAATTGCATTACTGTCAACATTTTACAGTGTTGCTATTCATTGTCAGTGCTATTATATAATATTACAGAGAAAGACATCTGCGTTCAGATGTGAGACCAACGTATTTCAATGCATCTGTGAGCAATGAACAAACATTTCTGGGAAAGTATTCTGTCCCTGTGATGAAGGGATACTATGCTAAAATGTGTTTTGTTTTGTTTTTTTGCTCAAAGATGATCTAAAAATAAACATGGTCGTACTAGAACACACAGATTGCATCTTTTTCTTTGAGTTTCTCCCCTCCCTTCCCTGGCTTTCCATCTTCAGTTTAAATTAGTTCCTAATTCGATATCTGTTTTGGTTCATTGTTTTTTGTTTGGTTGGTTGTTGTTTTTTTGTTTGTTTTTTAACATAGTTGCTCAAAATCACTGTGTTAAAGGGACCCTGTAGGCACTGTGACTTATGAATCTCATTGAAGTGGTTATAGTGTCTGGAGTGCGGTGGCACATTCCTTCCGTTCAGTTTTTAATGTTTTAAAGCTAAACGGGAGTCCTCGGCAGCACCATCCCCTCTGTGCTGCTTGGACTAATGAGCGAGCTTTAGCCTGAACAGAAATGGCTGGCTGTGATTGGCTGAGTAAGCTGACTGCTTTCAGCCTATTATACCACCCATTGCTGGTATGAATTGGTATGGTTAGGAGAAAACGATCTCTGCCTCTAACAGGAGCCAGTCTGTGGGTGGCCAGGGACTCTCATTTTGTGGTAAAATTCTCGAAAACGGTGACACACTGACTATAGGGACAGTGCCAGGGTAATCCAAGCACTATAACCAATTCAATGAGATGAAATGGTTATAGTGCTCACCGTGTCCTTTTAAGTATTGAATCAGAAGGTTAATAAAAATTGATTCTTTGGTATGTAACCCCATCATGTGTCTATACCGTTCATGTACCTTATACCACGTCTGTTGCTTTCCCAATGCTTTTGTCTGAAAGCTCTGAGAAACCTTGGCACTGCTCAGATGTCTATTGTAGAGATAAGAGGTCTCCATGGAGCTCTCTCTAAACATTGATCATCTGTTCCAGTGTAATTCAGTTTGTTGTGAGAACACAAGGGAGGAGGCAGAACCCTCCATGTCATCCGCATAAACCAGTACTCCAACTCCATCATTCACTAGGCGTAAATAGCTCGTCTCTTCTTTGGATCTTCACGTCCTACTCGTGCTCTGTGCCTTTCCACCACATTGTCACATAAACAATACTTTGCGACCTTTCGCATATGTGAGCGCGTACAAGAAGCTTTTAGTAATACATTCTATAACTGCCTCCTTTGTTTTGGTGCAATTGTTTTACTTTCTATTGTCCTTTGTAAAAAGAAAAGTCAAAGTCCTAGCTCTGTATTTGATTTTTTTTTCGCCTTTTTAAAGCTTCTTCATTTTTCTTTTTGATAGGACCTCTCTCCAGTTTGGCATTGGATGATATATGTCCTGAGCTTCTTGCTTTTTTTTTTTTTTTTTTATCTCCCTTGTGCCTTGGTCCTCAGATGATAGCATTAGGGTTCATTGGGTCAAACTGTCCCGTTCCCTGCTGACCATCTGTCTTCCTCCATGGGTGTTTGGGGATGGTGAGAGTTTTTGACAAATCTTCATCCCTCTTTCAATACCCTTTCTGTTCCGTTGAGATGTTTTGGAGATCCTGCATGTGATAAACTGTAGGACACCATGCTCCCTCATCTTTTCCAACGCTTCTAATTTTCACACGAGTATATGCTAACTAGAATTTGGTCCAACCAGAGCCGGAACATTGCAATCTGCTCAATTCTCAAAGCAATGAAAAATAAGGCCGTGTTCAAGTATTACATTACAGGACAACTGTCTGTTCAAAACAATGTTTTGATATAATAATTCTTTGAAGTTTTGAAAGGAAATAGTTGTTTTTCAAGCAAAGTATATGTGAACAATAATCACTACCTTTCGGTATATAACAGGAGCCTTCAACCATAAACATGTACCTTATTCAGACAGTGTTTGAAAACCCACAGTTAGTCTCTATGGTCTTCCTTGCTTCACTCCCTGCACAGAAGCAAGGTGCATGTATATGGCTGAGGAATGGGTTGTTTAATACATCACGGCTTGTGGAGTTAATAAATATAGGTTCATTCATAAAGTGAACCTAACTTCCCAAAAACCAAGCACTCCTAATTAGCCTTTTACGGGGTAACATTTCTTTGTTGCATTCTTTATATTTTCTGAATGACGAGATTACTTTCTTGGGTATTAAGATACCTAAAAATAATGATTCGTTGTTAAGTTGAATTTTAGAAAAAAAAAATAATCAAAAATACAATATGATCTTTTAAAGTGGAGGCATTACAAGATCTCATGCCTTGGAAGTAAGATGGTGGGTTGGCTTACCGTGCATTTGCAAGTATTGTAAGTCTTCTATCGTAATTACGTCTTCATCCCTGCCTTGGGAGGGTATAGAGGATGCTCAGATTTCCCCAATGTGTATGGAGACATTTAGCATTCCCACATCTTAAAAATGGGAATTTCAAAAAATATTTGCAAATCCGCCACTCTTTGATGGAAAATGTCCATGCAAAACTTGATGGAAGGATAATTGGATTTAAAAAAAAAAAAATAGTTTTCAAGTGACAGATCCATGGTCTTTTTTTTTTTTCCCTAGCATTGCCCCTGATTGTTATCATGGGAGTTGTAGTCCTCCTATTGTTAGAGAGCTACCTGCTACTTACCCCTGATCTAAGGATGACTAGGTCTTCTGACAGTCAAGGTTTTGTGATTTTGAAGGAGGTTTCTTAGCGATCTGTATGTCTTCACAAGATTAAAAGAAACAGATGACCTAAAGAACTCTAGGTCCAGTTTGGGGCTTTTCTTTTGTGCCATAGTCATTCAGCTTGTTGTTTGTCAGGTGTTCTCCGTGATCTGTCTATAGCATCTCTTTGACCGCACAGATTATTCTCTCTTGCCCACATGTGCTCTGCCACCCTGTTGGTTACCTATGTTTGGCCATTCTGAATCATCTTCTGCAGCACTTTCATTTTGGGTTAACTTCTGATTCTCTGAACGAAGCACGGCTGTATTCAATGCTAATAGAATTTTAAGCAGTTCTCTGCTATTGACCCTTCCTGTATACACCAACGTCCATTCACAATACTCCCTTGTAGTCATACCTCCGCCTGCCTGACTCTCCTTCTCACTTATGCTTCTCCTACTTTCTTTCTGTATCTCACTAGAAGAGGACTGACATGCCAAATGTGTATGTAACCTGTTTGAAATGCTGTCTGTGTTGAATTTATCTTGCATATGAGAAGACCACCTCGCCCTCCTAGCTTGTGGAATTCATTGTCATGGTTGCAGTTTGACTTTGCATCACAAACATTTATGTCGCCGGCCCCGTCAATCAGCAAATGTACCGTATTTGTGTTCGAGATGGCCACTTGTTAACGAGCAGTTATTTTGCCTCATATAAATATTTCATACATACAATAAGCCCAACTGAGATATTTTCATTTTGAATTTTGGCGTGGAAAAGGAAGTCCTAGGGATACATGTTAAGATGACTTCTTTGGTATATAGTGAGGCAGAATACCCAGTAACATTCCTTTCTAGGTTTCTTAAGGGGTTTTTATAAATGTGTTTTTATTATTTTGTGTGATTTTCACACGTAAAGATTTTTGGCGTTAACGTGTAATTGATGGCAGTCATTTTGTTGGTTACCATTGGCTGTAAATAAATTATCTTAGACATTTGTTAAGTTGTTGTTTTTTTGTTTTGTTTTTTTTTCTTTTATGAAGATTTTGAGTTTTAACTTCTGTCACTTTCACCAGTTTTCCTCACTTTTCCATTATTTTCTCTTTTGTTCTTGCAGGCTGCAACTAAATTTCCCTCCTATCGTGGTGGTGGCCAGACACTTGACATTTGGGACTTTTCTCTAGTGGCATACCAAAGGTGCGGGCAGCGAAGGGGGACAAGCCCTTCTCTTTGTGTGGCCTCCACAGGGAAGTTGAAACCACCATGGAGGCCATAGCGAAATATGACTTCAAAGCCACTGCGGACGATGAACTGAGCTTCAAACGAGGGGACATTCTGAAGGTGAGTGAAATCTTTCTCTGAGAAATTTGCCAAGCTTGGTATGTAGAACTGTTGGTAACTTTTTAAAGAATATTGGAAAAATTACAAACACAAAGTTACTGTAAATATAACAGTCAAGACAGCCTCTGTGGCCCAGTGGCTTATCAGATTGGCAATATCTGGCTCTGAATTATTATAAGCATATAAGCTTAGTGTGCAAACTCAGGATGGAACCGGTGCTCCTTATTGAAGGTAATAATGTGGGTTAAAAGACCATTAAAGGCCCCCAGACCAATTCTAGTATGGGACTAGGACACTATAGCATTATTAACGCCATAATGTTCTTTTAAGTAGCCTAAGGCATGCACAGTTAAAGGAACATTTCAATGCCCAAACACAATTTTTTTTTAGAAATGTCAGTCTGCATATGAGATTTAAAGGGAAAAATAAAATGCTATTTAATAGATATACCTCCAATTAAAACATGCATGCATTTAATAATGCTTTTTTTTTATTGAAGGTATATTGAAAAACAGCTAGCAAAAGCTTCAGGTCTCTTGTCTGAAGCCTTTGCAAGCCCTCCCCTTCTAACCCCTACCATACTTTTTGTGACCGTCCAATCACAGACTTCCCAGTGCAGCTCAATGAGAAGTCTTTGCAAGGCAGGAGCTCTGAGCAGTTGCCTGACTTTTGAGTTCAGCTCCACCGAGCTAAAGAACCAGCAAGTAACAGGACCAGTTGTCTTGACAGCTGATGGGGGTGTAACTTGGTTCATTTATAAAAGTTCCAATTTCT
The DNA here is from genome assembly GCF_036172605.1 of Pelobates fuscus. Lineage (NCBI taxonomy): Eukaryota > Metazoa > Chordata > Amphibia > Anura > Pelobatidae > Pelobates > Pelobates fuscus. The sequence continues at coordinate 272,000,513 of NC_086322.1, forward strand.
GTTGAAATCTGTACTTTTTCACAAAATAAAATATGAGGACACTCTTACACATAAGCGTTTCAGCAAGCCAAGTGCTTTAGGGTTTGGAGTGTCCCATTTAAAAAAAAAAGGATTCAATTATAATTTTTTTGGGGGAAAACCACAAGTTACAGTTCATGGTGAAGTAATTTAATTTATAATAAATGATAATGAAGATTACTATTATGAATCACTAGAAAAAGATGGATTTTGAAAAAAAGAAAGTGTTCTTTGTTTGTTTGTTTTGTTTTTTAATCTTTAAATAATTTAATGCTCTGGGCTTTCGCCTTATTGCTGTAGAGAAAGCAGAGATCTGAATTGCTCTGTGTCACATAGAGAAGTAGACCAGGAGCTTCCTCAGGATAGTCTGGGTTGCTTTTCTAACATATATATTGGCATACGTTGGACGGGAGACTCCATTCCAGGCACCAATTCCAATGTTTACAATGGCAACTTTCAAAAATAAGATTAGGTTGGATGTATGCATGCTTTACTCATAACAGGAAAAAAAAAGTGTTTTGTTTTTTTCTGATGTGTGTGCGCCTCTGATTGTTCAGTTAGGAGGCAAGCGTCAGCAAAAAAAGTGTTCTGATCTCGCCATATGATCTATCATAGTATGATTCATCGTGAATTAATTTAGTAGGCTTAGTATAGTCTAGTATCTAAAACTGTCTGAACATGTATTAAAGGAAGACTTTTCACAAAAGGGCTCAAGCATTATGTAATTTTTAAAGAAATTTTAAATACGTGTTCGGAGTATTTGATATTTTACACTTTATTTAAAATTTCTTGTATTACTCTTTTTAAAAAAAAAATACCTGTCTTCTCTAATTATCAATCTGAATTTGTAAACCATTGATTTATTTACCACTTGATACAGCACTTAATTACTGTAGCACATTGTAATGTCTATGGTGCTATAAGTATTAAGGGCCATCCTGTTTGCTTTCCCCAGGTCTCATAGTTTAATCCCTTCTTCATCGAACTACACATCTGCATAATCGGGTGTGCTTTCCTGCACCTGGGACGGCAGTAGTAAGGTGGGGGTGCCTGTTGACTTTTGGCACTATAACCACTACAATGAGCTATAGTGTGAATAATGTGCTTAGAACAGTGTTACAAACTGGTGAATCATATAGAGAGGGTGGTCTTTTTTTTTTCCCCTTTCTCTCTCTCTCTCTTTATCTATCTTCAAAGCAAACACGAAGAAAGACAATTTCCTCCCACTTCCCCCTCTACTCATCAACTTTTAGTTTTTTTTGCTGCCATGTTTTACGTGTAATTCTTATTTTTTTTGTATTGTGTGCCTAGTTTCATTTGTCCAATTACCAAGGGGAGAACCGTGTCACATTATATTGGTTGTGTCATTGCACAGTGACGGTGGGTTCTTCAGAAATGTGTGGTTTTTTTTCTTTTTTTTTCTTTTGAGGAGATGAGTTTAGATGGACTTCTTACGGGTTGGAAGGGAGGGAGAGGGCTGGAATCTCCTTTTGCATGCTTTGAATACTTAGGCGAGTGATAAATGCACCATGTGCTGTACGAGCCATAACACTGGCAACTGTACGATAAGGGACTCTTAAAGAGAAAGTGTGAAATCTAGTGTAAAGACTGTTATCTGTACAAGTCACACTTGGACGCAATTGCGTAAACAGACAGTGGCTTTATGGCCATACTTTTCTGCTAGCGTATGTGAGAGGAGGAAAATAAACCCGGAGCGTCACCAATAATAATATGCCAAGTCACTGCTCATCATTGTTTTGTCTGTTAAGTTATTGTTGCCGGCGACTAGGTTTTCAATTTCTATTTTGGTTGCCTGTGCCGTCGGTGTTGATGTTGCTGAATTCTTGATTGACGTACAAAGCTGCCATTTGGATATTGCATATTTGTAGTACAGTACGAAGGCTATACAAGCTTCTGATCATTGTCAAAGAGTACGTAGTGCAATTGTGGTTTTTACAATCTCCATGAAGGACCTGCTCTATCCTGTGCACACCTCTCTGACCACAATAGTAATATGCTTCATGAGCACATTGTATCCTGTTCTCGTATCATGGTTGTGCACGCTGTCATACGCTATGTGTGTGTGTGTGTGTGTTGCAGATGCATATTTTTTTTATTATCAAATTATTATTATTTGTTTGGTCACAGGGAGGTGACAAATCCCATATAGAACTATAAACTTCCATTTCTCCTTTTGAAACTTTTTTATTTTCATTTTTTTTTAATTTGCAGTATTTACGGTTGTCTGTAAACTCTAACTGAGCTGAACATATTTTTTTGTTTTTCCGTTTTGTTTTATTGGACTGGTAATAGAGGAGGAGTGCAGCGGCGCACACACAAATGGTGGCTTTAGAGAAGAAAAAGCACAATCACATACTGGTATACAGCAGGGTACACTAGGGGTGCATACAGGAAAAGACTCGCAAAGACTGAGAAAGATAGATTCAGTCCTTGTCTGATTTCATATCTGCATTTTTACTTGCCTCCAGATTTCTACGTCAGCTGCTGTTGAACTACGCCAACCCTTGGCAACACCACTTACTTCATGTTTGTGCACTGTAAAGAAAGCATAAAACATTGTGTTAAAGCACAACCATACTGGGCAAGATTTCCTCTATTCCAAGTCCGTTCCCCTTCTCTAATCTTCATGCCGGGCAGCAGTCATTGATGGATCCATTCTCAAATGACCTACCTCAAATCTGCACTCTCTTTCCAAAAATCTACATATTGTTATTGTTACCTATCAGTCCTTAAATTCTTTATCCCTATTTTTCCCATCTTCAATACACCCCCTGCAAATTGGTTTCTAGATAATGGAGAGTCCGATACGCCCACTCACACATGGACCTTATTAATGTAACCTCGTTTATCTTGTTTTGTTATCTTGTCAGGGGTTGACCCACCAGGAAACTTCACACAATTTATGATCATTGCTTGAATCAATAACATGTTCCTTATCAGTAAAGTTTGCAGGCCACTCCTTTTTCTGAAAACTCGTTTATGCTTCTACTGATCCTGCCAAAGTAATAATTGGATAGCTAGAAATAAATCACTATGGCAATTAATTATGGACTTTGATACATTCGACGGTGTTAGGTGGAGCTTGCTTGGCATTCCCTATATCTATGATGTGAAAGCTATAAATTATTTTAAAAAAAAAAATGAAAATGTTGTGTCTTGGCAGGTTTTGAATGAAGAATGCGACCAGAACTGGTACAAAGCTGAGCTCAATGGAAAGGATGGATTTATTCCTAAAAACTACATAGAGATGAAGCCACATCCGTAAGTATCATCAGCTCTACAATGGAACCTCCGAAATCTGTATTATACCCTCCCCTACTGCATTTACTCCGTCTAATGTCTCCATTTGTTGGTTCTACGTTTAAGATTAGCATTCTACTGACTGCTTCCATTTTGTGTCTACTACTACCTTTTCCTCTACCTTGGATTTTAATCCTTATTCTGTTCACCCTATTTTCCTCATCCCCTTGCTGTGAACCAGTGCCTGTCTTTGGAGATTTCTAGCGTATTTATTCCATTAAATAATTCTGATGTATTTATTATTGTGTTGGTGGCACAGCTTGTGAGCAGACCCTGTGCGTAAACTCACAATTCCATAGTTTTTGAGTCATTTGACTCTGTTTGAAGCAGCAGTCAGACCCCTACCTGGAAAGGAAAGGGCTCCACCTATCACGTCTGATAGTATCCCATAAATATCTGTCCCGCACGATTTTATAGAATAATTATTGAATCCTCCACCTGCAGTTCCACTCATCACACAGGATGATTTTAACTGCTCAATGAACTGATAATTGCCATATTATACTGCCTGGCAAACAGTTTAGTGATCTGGGGTTTGTGCAGCCCATGGCTTTGCCACCAACCGTGTGTGTGTGTGTGTGTGTGTGTGTGTGTGTGTGTGTGTGTGTGTGTGTTTGGCCAAAGCTCTATCTGGGGATGAGAGCCATCCTTCCTAATGGTTGGACAAAAGTGACCAATCAAAGGAAGTAGTGAAAACAACGTTTGTTGTTATAAGCCACTCTGTGCAATGATAATAGGGAAAATCAGACAATAGTTCTTCTCAGAAGAGTGAAATTATAAACGGATCAGTCATAACATTAAAACCACCTGCCTAATATCGTGTAGATTCCCTATCAAAACAGCTCTGATTCATTGAGGCATGGACTCCACAAGACCTCTGAATGTGTCCTGTGGTATCTGGCACAGCAGATCCTTTAAGTCCTGCAAGTTGTGAGGTGGGGCCTCCATGGATTGAATTTGTTGTTCCAGCACATTCCACAGGTGCTCAATCGGATTGAGATCTGGAAATTTGGAGGCCTAGGTAACATTTAGAACTCTTTTTTTTTTTTTTTTTTTTTTTAAACCATTCCTGAATAATTTTTGTAGTGTGTCAGGGTGCCTTATCCTTCTGAAAGAGGCCACTGCCATTAGGTAACACAGTCGCCGTGAAGGGATGCATGTTGTCTGCAACAATCTGTAGGTAGGTGGTACGTGTCAAAGTAACACCCGCATGAATGCCAGGACCCAAGGTTTCCCAGCAGAGCATTGCCCAGAGCATAACACTGCCTCTGCTGGCCTGACTTCTGCCCCTAGTGCGTTCTGCTGCCGTCGCCAGGTAACTAACAAACACGCACCCGGCCATCCACCTGATCTAAAAGAAAACGTGATTCATCAGACCAGGCAACCTTCTTCTATTGCTCCATGGTCCAGTTTTGATGCTCACATTCCCATTGACTGCGCTTTCAGTGGTAAACGGGTCGTTATGGGCACTCCGATCGGTCTGCAGCAATGCACCCCAGATGCAGCAAACTGCAATGCACTGTGGGTTCTTACACCTTTCTATCATGGCCAGCATTAAGCTCTTCTGTGTGCACGTGCACCAATGAGCCTTGGGCGCCCATGATTGAGACCAAGATTAGCATATCCACAAACTGGGATTGTACCGTCCAAGCGCTTATACCTGGTGCTGATTACAAGCTCCAGAAGATTGTAAGTGCGTTTCCTTACTTGTATTTATAATCACCAGCATCAACAATACTACACCACATTCAGGTTTTTTTTGTCCTCTTGTTTTGCATATCGCTCCATCTTTATTTAAGTTGAGGACATTTGTGAAGGCGCTGCTTCCCTGCATTCCCTTTCTATATCTACCAATGGCCTGACGTAAGAGACTCTGGTTTGGGAAGTCTGAGCTGCCACATAGACGTTGAACAAGCGCTAGAAATCCCATGTTTTTATTTACTAACCACTGCATACCAGGATCACCCCTCAAGACTTTGCCGTTTTGGAGTTGCTCTGGGACAAGGGTCAGTCAGATTGCTAGCCCATTTTTCCTGCTTCCAACATGTAAAATTCAAGAACTGGCTGTTCACTTGTTGCCTAACATATCCCACCCCTTGACGGGTGCCATTGTAAGAATATAATGTGTGTTATCACTGCACCTGTCAGTGGTTTTAATGTTGTGACTGATCATTGTATATGTCAGAATGGATATATAAAGAGATTATTTTGTTTTATACAAATGCAAAAGTTCATTTATTTATTTATTTTTTAAATTAACTATTTAACCAGGTTCTTATTTTAATTGTCACAGATCTGTGTTAACCACACTTTCTTTTGTGTCTTGCTTTTTCCTTTTCCTGATATCGTATTGCCACAGGTGGTTTTTTGGAAAGATACCACGTGCCAAAGCAGAGGAGATGCTCGGTAAACAGAGACATGATGGTGCCTTTTTAATCCGGGAAAGTGAAAGTGCGCCTGGGGACTTCTCGCTATCTGTCAAGTGAGTTCTAGCCGGAATGTTTTTCTTATCTCCATGCTTATTCTCCACCTCTGGTGGATACAATATTATCTCTTACTGAGAACTAAGTGGCAGAAAATGCTGATGGGTAATGAAACGTGCATAGCTTGTTAGGCCCAAGTGAAACTTCTTCGTACTCTTTCATAGATTCGGTAATGATGTACAGCACTTCAAAGTTCTGAGAGATGGGGCAGGAAAATACTTCCTATGGGTTGTAAAGTTCAACTCCCTGAATGAATTAGTGGATTACCATCGGTCTACGTCTGTATCCCGGAACCAGCAGATCTTCTTGCGTGACATCGAGCAGGTGCCACAGGTACACGGGGGAGAAAGAGCAACGAATTTACCACAGGTATATAGAGGGGTGGGACAGCAGGAGAGCCCTGTATCTGTAATTCAAGACTTTTTTTTTTTCTTCAAATTTCCCTCATCTATACTGTAGCCTTATAATTTACAGATTCTCTGAAAGAAGGTTTTATCACCATCTTATCTTTCTGTTTGCTTATACATAATATTCTTTATGACTTGTGTGTACCTTCCAGCCACTCGGTGGCATTATACTATGCGTATGTGCACTGTATAGGCTACACTGCTGTGATTCAGATAATTTTTAGTAGATTAAAAACGACTAACTGATCTCTGAACTTTCATTTTCCCAGCAACCTACGTTTGTGCAGGCACTGTTTGACTTTGACCCCCAAGAAGATGGGGAACTTGGATTTCGACGAGGAGACTTCATCCAGGTGGTGGACAACTCAGATCCAAACTGGTGGAAGGGAACGTGCCATGGGCAGACCGGCATGTTCCCACGCAATTATGTGACACCCGTCAACCGTAACCTGTAACTAGAGCCTGCGAGGGACTGGCAGCCAAGAAGGAGCACAGGCAGACTGACCCGGGAGAGTGTATGGACTGATTTATTTGGAGACCAGGGTGGTGTTCAGTATGAATTAATATAGAGAAGTATGGACTGATTAACTGACCATGTGAGCAAAGACGTATTATTGACAAACAGGACCACCAGAGGACAGGGTTAGGGTGGACATATTGACATGTAGATGCACTGACAGACTGGTTGGATAACAAAGTCAGACCCAAGATTTGTCAAAGAGGGGTCAGGCGGGTTGGCTCTATCACAGGTAATTAGTTTGCTAGTTTTGTTAAGTTACTGACCAATTCAACTGCAGCATGACATAAGGGGAGGGAGACTTATATGCAAACTTGTAGACTGACCTGCAGAAACAGCTGTGAACACCCCCTGGTTCATATTATGACGAGGCCTCCCAGGAGTCTGGCTGTGCTTAATGCATTTGCTTCATCTTTTTGAGGGGAAGGGAAGAACACTTGGCTCAGAATGGAACTTTATATTGGGGTGGGAAGGGTTGAGGTTCTGGCAGGCTCAGTGGGAGGGGGGAGAAATTATGGATGTTTTGATTTAGAATGCCAAAACTTACCTTTAAATTAAAAACCCAAAACAAGAGACTTTTTTTAATTAACAAATTCCCTTCACTGCTGCTGTTCCTTCCCCAATTTTAGCTCCTGCTTCACTCCTCTTCTGTCGTATCATGCATGTGTGTTAGCAGCGCACTGAATACAAAACGCACCTGTAAAATAAAATGTGCAGAATTGAGAGCTGCCATTTTCAGTCATTTTCTCTCTATGCAATTCTGGGGCTACTGGCATACAGATTAGTAAATACCACCGCTTCTCGGGACAGATCCAAGGATTTTCTCAACTTGAACGAGGATGCTTGAGCGTAAGTCAGATGGCTGCCATGCCTGGTCATCATTCTCGCTGTTCAGCTGATCCGCACCAGCTAGCATTATTTATACGATATGATAATCTTCAACATCTCCACTGAAAGGGGTAGCATGTTATACCTAATCTGAGCAAACATTGGTAGATCACGTCTGTTGTAGAGGTACTAGAAGCAAGGTCTACATTTCTGAAATTGTTAGAAGAGAAATGACACTGCTAATCTTGAGAAAGTACATTATAAGGGTCTAAAATTTAAATAATGTAAGTGTACTCTGACACTGAAGGGGTTAAACATTTTTTTTTTTTTTTCTTCTTCTTCCTCTTCCTTAAAGACTTACTTGACTATTAAGTCCTGCACGAGACGGGAAAACTTGTCTAACCTACCTAGTTTGCTCAGACTTATTTTTTACGTCCAGTGTCTCTTTTTAACCCTTAATCTTCAGTGGAGGTGAGTTCTGTTCAAGGCTAATGATCCAGGGCAGATCTTTTATCCTTTAGACCACAGCAAAGTACAAATTCTGCCACTTTACAGTATCGCTTCAAAGTATTTCACTTGTCAAGATTCTTTCTAAACACTTTGGAATGTTTTGCTTGGAAAAAAAAAAGTATTACAATGTCCTCTGTACAGCTTTCAGCCTTATATTTGCATAATTGGAGCTCGACCATTTTGCAGTATGTATTTAACCTCTTCAGAGACCTATTGACTTTAGACAGGAGTCTAGGCCTTCAAGGTTTAGTTATTCAGTGCTGTTAATGTTATGGATTTATGCTGAGAAGAAAAAAAAAAAAAAGGTTTGGTTCCCTAATTTTTCACATTTTGAAAGGGGTTCCTTGCAATGGTAACACAATTCCCGCAGTGTAACAGCACCGGCATGTGCTCTGTTTCTGCTCCTTTTTGCCCCTCTGTGTCTCGGTTCATCTATGTCCACTTCCTTCAGGTCTATGTGAATGGGCTAGGAACGCACTGGGACCATATGATTGTGTATTTGAGGGTTTGTGTATATCCTGCAACCTTGCAGATCGATAACTTGTGTGTGTATATAAAAAAAAAAAAATCAAATCAGTGTTTAAATAATTAAGAACAGCTTCTGTATTTAATCTTCCAATACAGCATTTGCTAGATAGATAATAACTGTGAATAATAAAAATCATGTGTATTCTTCACTTGACTTTTAGTGACCTCATTTCATTTGTACGTTACAAAGATCGCCCTGCAAAGCATTTTGTGTTCCCAAAGATTAGAACATTCTGTTAAAATAATATGATTTACGTGACAATTTCCTGCCTGTGGATGTAGGATTCTGGATGGTGTATTCAATTAAAAGCGACACTGTCACGCCAAACTTAACCTTTTCGTATTGTTTCCTCTTCTCTTCCTGTCTCAGAATCAGTTCTTCTTTTCTTTATTTCTGATCGTTTTTTTTTTGGTTTTTTTTTATTTATATATATAATACGACGTAGGGACTACTTTGTCTTTTATGTATTTTTCCTACACTTGACTTTCTTTGACCATTTCCTGTGTCAAGAAGAAGGGCGAGTACATTCTCTGACACAGGAAATGGAGCAGACTTAAGCTCCTCCTTTGGTCAAAAAAAAGTAAAGTGTAGCAAAAATATATAAGATAAAGTAGTTCCCTACATTATCTTATGTTTTAAAGAAAACTAGAACAGAATTAAAGAAAAGAGCAGATTCTGAGAGAGGAAGACAAGGGGAAACGATGGGGCAAAGGTAACAGTGACAGTGCTGCTTTAAAACTCGAACCATAGATCCATCACTTGGTATGGTAGTTAATCCGACAGGCTACTGTAGTGTTTTACTGATGGGTATATACGTAAGCCATCTAAGGGAATTGATTGATTGCATGCTTAGGTTGCACATGGGATGGGTACAGTGTTTAGGCTATGCTCGTTTGACTAACGGGTTTATTCACTAATACAATTAATTAATAAAGTAAGTAACAAGATGATGCTAATATAGCCAAGTCCGAATCATTCATTAACGCCTTTAACCCCTTAAGGACCAAACTTCTGGAATAAAAGGGAATCATGACATGTCACACATGTCATGTGTCCTTAAGGGGTTAAACTCTGCACTTTTGGACGCAATTTAGCAATTTCCTTGTCACTTTGCCATAATTTATTGTCCATTGGCAAATTAAAATCCAATCCAGATTGCAAAATTGCGGTTGGAATAACCAAGCTAGAACCATAGTGAAATTCGAGAACATCCCCTGAACATCTATCTTTGTTTTTCTATTCAGATTTTTTCGGTACTAGCCAGAGATTAGCATTTTTTTTTTTCAGTGCTGCTATGGTCTATTTCAGGCATAGACAACCTTCGGCACTCCAGGTGTTTTGGACTACACCTACCATGATACTTTGCCAGCATTATGGGTGTAAGAGCATTATGGGGGATGTAGTCCACAACATCTGGAGTGCCGAAGGTTGCCTATCCCACACTATAAATATATGCATTACTGTCAGCTTGTTTTCATTTTGAAAGTATCAAAACCGTAACATTTTGAACACCTGTTTCGGACTTCATTTTTGGGGGGATATTTTTATTTTATGCTAAAGCAGTCTAGAATGGTGTCCAACCTATTAGGATTACAAACTATTTTGGGGGTTGTTTGCAATAGATGGAAAGTCAATTGAGGGAAGAGTTGATGCTGGAAAAAACTTGAGATTAGTTTGGTAGAATTTTTCACCATGGGTTGAATATGGTTAAGCTTAAATAAAATAGAGTAAATGTTATTTAGGGACAAAGAGCTGGATTAACCATATCATTGAATGTGGGGGGAAATAGGAAAGCGCAGTTATATTTAGCAGAAGTGCAGTAAACTTGGGATGTCTGGGGTACTTTGATCTTATCAAACTGGGGTGTGTGCTGGAGGTGACAAAGAATAACCAACAGTTGAGGCAAGATGTGTAGATGGAAAACTGGGCAAAAACTGAGCCTTGAGCTTCTACAATGAGGTGTGCTAGTGGAAAGAAGCAGGTTCCAGAAAAGGAAAATGTTATTATCTGCGGGGTGATTAGAACCTGGAGCTAGCAGTCTCACAATTACAGCAAAATCCAAAGCATTTTCAGAAGAAGTGGTATTCCGATATATCATAAACAGCAGAATGATCAAGGAAGATATAATACGTGAGGCCTTGTGGTTTATTTGTACCCAATATTATTTGCTATTTTGATGAGCGCTTGTGTCGTGTTGGTGGAATGATGGTGGCCCGTGCAAAGTTGCATGGGGCCAAGTGGGGAGGTGGAAGTTTGTTGTTAGATGGGAAGAGCAGAGACCTACAGCTAGTGTTAAGAGTAAGAGTACCCCATTCAGTAGCGCAGAAGCACATTTAAAAGCGGTGGGAATTTGAGTAACTGTTTATGGAAACCCTCTTCCTTTTATGCTATACCAGAATACAGGGAGTGCAGAATTATTAGGCAAGTTGTATTTTTGAGGATTTTATTATTGAACAACAACCATGTTCTCAATGAACCCAAAAAACTCATTAATATCAAAGCTGAATATTTTTTGAAGTAGTTTTTAGTTTGTTTTTAGTTTTAGCTATTTTAGGGGGATATCTGTGTGTGCAGGTGGCTATTACTGTGCATAATTATTAGGCAACTTAACAAAAAACAAATATATACCCATTTCAATTATTTATTTTTACCAGTGAAACCAATATAACATCTCAACATTCACAAATATACATTTCTGACATTCAAAAACAAATCAGTGACCAATATAGCCATCTTTCTTTGCAAGGACACTCAAAAGCCTGCCATCCATGGATTCTGTCAGTGTTTTGATCTGTTCACCATCAACATTGCGTGCAGAAGCAACCACAGCCTCCCAGACACTGTTCAGAGAGGTGTACTGTTTTCCCTCCTTGTAAATCTCACATTTGATGATGGACCACAGGTTCTCAATGGGGTTCAGATCAGGTGAACAAGGAGGCCATGTCATTAGATTTTCTTCTTTTATACCCTTTCTTGCCAGCCACGCTGTGGAGTACTTGGACACGTGTGATGGAGCATTGTCCTGCATGAAAATCATGTTTTTCTTGAAGGATGCAGACTTCTTCCTGTACCACTGCTTGAAGAAGGTGTCTTCCAGTAGGACTGGGAGTTGAGCTTGACTCCATCCTCAACCCGAAAAGGCCCCACAAGCTCATCTTTGATGATACCAGCCCAAACCAGTACTCCACCTCCACCTTGCTGGCGTCTGAGTCGGACTGGAGCTCTCTGCCCTTTACCAATCCAGCCACGGGCCCATCAAGACTCACTGTCATTTCATCAGTCCATAAAACCTTAGAAAAATCAGTCTTGAGATATTCCTTGGCCCAGTCTTGACGTTTCAGCTTGTGTGTCTTGTTCAGTGGTGGTCGTCTTTCAGCCTTTCTTACCTTGGCCATGTCTCTGAGTATTGCACACCTTGTGCTTTTGGGCACTCCAGTGATGTTGCAGCTCTGAAATATGGCCAAACTGGTGGCAAGTGGCATCTTGGCAGCTGCACGCTTGACTTTTCTCAGTTCATGGGCAGTTATTTTGCGCCTTGGTGTTTCCACACGCTTCTTGCGACCCTGTTGACTATTTTGAATGAAACGCTTGATTGTTCGATGATCACGCTTCAGAAGCTTTGCAATTTTAAGAGTGCTGCATCCCTCTGCAAGATATCTCACTATTTTTGACTTTTCTGAGCCTGTCAAGTCCTTCTTTTGACCCATTTTAGCAAAGGAAAGGAAGTTGCCTAATAATTATGCACACCTGATATAGGGTGTTGATGTCATTAGACCACACCCCTTCTCATTACAGAGATGCACATCACCTAATATGCTTAATTGGTAGTAGGCTTTCGAGCCTATACAGCTTGGAGTAAGACAACATGCATAAAGAGGATGATGTGGTCAAAATACTCATTTGCCTAATAATTCTGCACTCCCTGTACTGTTAGGCAATATTGGAGAAGATTAGATCGTGAAAGAATAGATTGGGGGAGAGAGATACATTGCTTTGAGTCATTGTTTAACAGAGATTCCTGTGGATTTTGAAAGCCCTCTTCACAAGATAGGGTAAGGTTTGACCCAGAATATCTATTTTAATGATTCTCACTGGTTGGAATATACAGATCATACCCATCAGGCAACTACTAAAATGAGCTAGTTAGGGTTAGCGCTCTGCCTCCGTACATACAGTTAAACATCTCTAACTCTGGAAAGAGTCTAACAGCGAGTTTACTCAATTGCATGTATGTGATGGATGAGTGGAAGCAAGGTTAAATGTTGTGATTGCTATAATGTGTCTGGGGAGTGAGGTACTCTACCGTGTAACGATGGATACGCAGGGAAAAAGGTTTACAGACAGGAGATATTAAAGGAACACGCCACGTACTATAAGCACTGCAATTTACTGTACAGAATACAATGCTGGAAAGGTTTGGTTGCGGCCCCTTGCATTTAAAAAAAAAAATAATAATAAATGTATTTTTGCATTGGTTTGACAAAAGAAACAAGGAATCTTTGGTAATAACAAAGCTCACCACAATAACTTGCAACATCGTATTAAAAAAAAAAATCACAGTTCCCTATTATAAATTTGTTCTTATAGAACTTGGACATAAAAGGAAGTGAGATATCTTTAATCCTTCTACTTCTGGTGCCAGTAATTTCTCCTGTTTTTGTTCAAACGGTTTAAGACCGTTTGTCGAAATGCAAGGGACTATTCCCATGGCTTCATTTGACCGTAATTAATACAATAAGCTGAACTTCAGGGGATATCCCTCAATACGGTGGTCTACAAGGGTGAAGTTATGAAATACAAAATGAGAACATTGAGTGGCCAAATAATCCAGAACTCTGGAAGCTGTGACGGGACAATAGGTGACGGCAATAGGCTGAAATTGTGTAGTTCGAAGGAATTCCAGGATATTGGGTGAATTGTGATTATTAATTGATATGTATTGTAATATGCATGAAGGATGGCTATACATTTTAAATAAGTTGTATTATAAACTATACTAGATGTACTATGTACTACATCTTGGTAACAGCACTGTACAAGGATCAACATTTTTCTCCAGCCATTGGTGCGTGGACATTTTAGCGCTGGTGAGTAAGAATGCATTCTTCATGAGTATGCGTTGGCAAGTAACTTTTAAGGACTGGCTATTGGCATAGGTCTTTACATTTTAAGCCCTGGCACTGTGCCTTGTGCAGCAAACCTACGGCTTTGGAGTGTATCCTTATCCAAAAACAGCCTTACTGGAAATGATGGACATTACCTACCCTCAGTATGCACCAGACTGTAACAGCTAACCGTAGCAGCATAATTTGAAACATTGCTGTAATTACGCATGTTTTATAATGTTTGTACACATATTTGATGGAAGGGTTTTGAATTGATTTGTCCTAAATCACTTTCACTGCCTCTGTATGTGATCTATGTTGCAACAAAGTCCAGTAGGTTTAGATTATTAAAAGGGACACTGTAGGCACCCAGACCACTCCAGCTCATTGAAGTGGCCTGGTTGCATTGTCCCTGTCCCCCTTTAGTCCTGCAATGTAACTCATTGCTGTTTTAGAGAAACTGCAATGATTGCGTTGCAGGACTGCGACTGCCTCCAGTGACTGTCAATCAGACAGCCACTAGAGGAACTTTGTGGGGTTACACAACTCTGTTTCCTGACGCTGGACATCCTTATGCTCTGCATTAGGACATCCAGCGTTGGAGAAATCCCTATAGGAAAGCAATGCTTGTGCATTACCTCCGTCAGATGTCAGAGGCGGCGGAGCGCCAAGGGACATTGGGTACCAGAGGGAACTATAGTGTAAGGATTACAAATTTGGATTCCTTAATTTATAGACTACCCTTTAAATATGATAATTTATCATTCAGTGCACGCAGTGCGTTCCACATGGGCACAGAAATGGTGTTAGTGTTTAGGGGTTGCAGTAGATATTTAAAGGGACTCTCCAGTGCCAGGAAATCAATCCGTTTCCCTGGCACTGCAGGTCCCCTCTCCCTCCCACCACCCATCCCCGGTTGCTGAAGGGGTGAAAACTTACCTGAGACCCCCCCCTGCTGGTAGCCACTAGAGGAGGAATTAACCCTGCAAGGAAAACTTACCTGACACCCCCGCTCTTCAGCTGGCAGGGGAGACTGATGCCTCCCGCCGGTTACGCATTAGAGCTCTCCATAGGAAAGCATTGAAAATGCTTTTCAATGCTTTCCTATGGGGAATTGAGCGACGCTGGAGGTCCTCACACAGTGATCTGTGCTATGAAGCAGGAAGTGACGGCTAGTGGCTGTCTAGTAGACAGCCACTAGAGGAGGAGTTAAACCTGCAAGGTAATTATTGCAGTTTATAAAAACTGCAATAATTACACCTGCAGGGTTTCAGGGTAGTGGGAGTTGGCACCCAGACCACTCCAATGGGCAGAAGTGGTCTGGGTGCCTGGAGTGTCCCTTTAAGAGATTATGATTGTTGAAGAGGTTGTAGGTACGCAGATGGGAAGAAGAAAAAGAGGGGCAGGGCTCAGCCACATAGAAGCAGAGAACAGACTAATGGAACTTGTGGCTGATTAAACTTGCATTACAGTGAGAAGGAAATTGTATTCTGTGTAATGGATGCAGTCCATATGAGGAAAAGAGATAGTGAGATATGAATTGCGTGAGAATCATCCTGGGACTGGATCAATGTAGAGAGGAGGGAAATACACTGAGAAGTGATAGTTACATAGTTACATTGCAATCTAGGTTGGGAAAAAAGATCAAAGTCCATCAAATTCAGCGATTTAAAAAACCCAATAATTTGTGCAGTTGATCGAATAGAAGCCACCCTCCCCACCCCCAATACAGTTGCCTGGTTTAAAGGGACACACCAGGCTAGAGATAACACATGTTTAAATGCATTGTTTAGATAATGCATTCAAAATATGCACACAAAAAACTAATTCATCTAATGTTCCTGTAGCTGTTGTGCCGTTTGGAAGCGGCAGAGAGCTGTACTCTGACTAATATAAGTTTCCATCATTGGAAATCTCCAATTCTGGTTAAGTTGTCAGATCCTATCCCATGAACCCTTGTCCAGCAGTGACATTCATCACCAAGTATGAGTGGAAGTAATAAATAAGATGACATATTACAGCTGCTAATGTGTTGTTGACGGTCCCATTAAAGGGACACTCTAGGCTCATTGAAGTGGCATGGGTGCACTGTCCCTGGTCCCTTTAAAAAAACAAAAAAAAAAAACTGCAATAATTATCTGCTAGGGTTAACTCTATCTTGTGTGGCTGTCTACCAGACAGCCACTAGAGGGACTTCCGGACTGTGGCCTAACTGACGCTAGAGGTCCTCACACTAAGCATGGGGACGTCCAATGTCACCCAAAACCCCATATTGAATGATGCTTTCCTGGGGGTAAATCCTGGTGTGACCTTGCAAATTGCTGCGCATGCGCAGTAGGTCTCCCCCACCTGCTGATGGTGGAAGGAGAGACGGCAGACCAGCGCAGATGTCCCCAGGTAAGTGACAGGAGTTTTTAACCCCTTCCTGCACCAATGGGGGTGGGCCTTGACAGAGTGTGATGTAATTCCAGTAAAATACAAGTTTAGCAGGCTAAGATTGCCACAAGGCATATGTATGTATATGTGTTTGTAGTATCAGTTAGTTAATTACACGTAGCTAAGATACTGTTATCACTGTACTGACCAGGTGCAGGAATGTAAGAACTGGAATTACGCGTCCCTCTCCTTTGTATCAGATGAGCCACGTGGTTAGACCGGATGGATGAGTTTAGACTCTATTTATTAAATAGGTTAAGGGTATGTGTGGGTGTAGTTAATTGTGGGAGGAGCTACAGTGCTATATAAGGAATGTACTCTATGTATTCAGTACTCAGACTTTGCTGTATTTTGGTGACGCTAGTCCCTCTGAGTCCCGATCGGTGATCCAATAAAGAATCTCTTCCTTCCTGAAGAAACCTGTGTCCATCTCTCTGTGCTTGGCTTCCGTCAGTTTCTCCGGTATCATTTGGTGCATTGGCCGGGAAGCTCATCGTTCAACGGTAGCTGAGAGGCAGAGGCGTGAGACGGTCTATCTTTGCCCACGTTCTCTACGGCTGCACCCCTGAACTTCTGCGTGGACCTCCCTTCGTCTCGGCGCCACTGGTCTGTTGTCCAGGAGATCATCGGCCTCTACGTGAGAAGTGCTGGGGTGTCCCCGTCGATGAGTGTGAACTCAGGTTCAGGAACGAGGAGGTAAGACAACTGCTGTTTTAGACGGCAGGACCCACTAGGGGTATACCGATTGTGCGGTAGGCCCAAAGGGGTTTTGAATCTGTGTATCTGCCCCCTCTGTCGGAGGGAAGGAGCGAAGGCGCACCGCTCGATCGAACGCTCTTTAGTCAGACCGTTTGATTTGGTTAGTCAGGCGGGGTCCTGGTGTAAATAGCCCTAGCCGGACACCGGTGTCTTGTCTAGACTAGCGTTCTAGGGTGTATATTACGTTCGCTAGGTCGGAGGGACCGGGAGACTAAGCGGCGCCTGTGTAAATTCGGTTCGCTAGTTCTCATCCTATCTGGGCTAAGTGGGAAGGCGTGTAAATTTGGAACCCACTAGACTTTTGATAGTGCGACTAAGAGGCGCCTGTGTAAATTCGGTTCTCTAGCTCGCTATATATGTGGTGATTGGGCAGTGTGGCTAACCAAAACGGGTGTATATAGTTTTAGGTAGTCCATTCAAGGTACTGGCCAATAGTTTAGTTGGGAATTGTAAATGTGTTAACGATTGTTTTAGTAAAGTGTATATCTTGTTAGATAGCGCGAGCTCAGCCGTCTAGCGAGAGTGTTAATAGTGTGTTGCTGTATTATAGTGCACGGTACCATAACCCTGTATATTTACTGACATTATATAATAAGTACTAATCATTGTCGTCCATTGCATGTTTAACACCATAACCACTAATAATTGTATTGTGACCTTAACTTGTGCTTTGACCTATGCTAACCGTACTGTAACCGCTATTTGTAAAAGACGATGTTACTGGGGTGTGTTATAGACGGGTAATTCGTATATAGAGAATTATAGCGTGGGTGACTGTATAGTTACGCCAAAGGGCATAATATTGATTATATAGTGACTGGTGTAACAGCTGTGTGTGTACGGGAATTCCCTGAGTGTTTATTGTTATTGTGTACGTTTCACTTGGTAACCGTACCACGTGGTGCTGTTGCCAGAGGAAACGGGTGTGACTGTTGAATAGTACGCGTGTATAGTATTCGTTGTCGACGACGTTCCATTGTTAAGTATGGGTGCGTCGCAGTCAACGATTCCGGATCCCTTAGGATGTATGGTTAAGAATTTTAAAAAGGGATTCAAAGTTTGTGATTTTGGGGTAAAGATGTCTCCTGTACGTTTGGTCACTTTGTGTACTAGGGAGTGGCCTACTTTGGTTGCGGCATGGCCGCCACGTGGCAGTTTGGATCCAACTCTGGTACAGCGCTTACACGTGGCTGTATCGGGTAGGCCTGAACTTTACGGCCAGTTTCCTTATATTGACTGTTGGAGACAGGCCGTAAATGACTCGCCAAAATGGCTCCAGACATGCCACGAGGAGCAGTGTCGCCTCATGGTAGCTAGGACTTGCTCGTCCACTAGGACTGGTGTTAGGCCCATTTTGGACACGCCCCCTGAGTCCGAGATCCCTTTGCCGCCCCCTTACTTTCCGTTAAGAAGAAGTGACGCAAACGCAGGAAGTCCTGCACCCCTCCCCTCATTACCCTCATCCACTTCCGCTTCCTCCTCCAGTACAGGATCCACCCCCCCTCGTACTAAATCTCCCCTTCCGGAACCAGAATCCACCCCCATTAGAAACGAATATCCTGATTTGGCGCCACTTCAGACTTCCGGTCAAGCTTCATCTAGCTCGGCTCGAAGTGTTTTATTTACGACCTTTTCCCAAAACCGACCTCCCACATCCCCATACCCTATCTCTCCCCGACCGGAACCCATGACTGACGCCTCTCTACGTAGCCCCATCCAAACCCGACAGTTGACTGGTGCCCAACAATTAAAGCACTATCAGATGCCTCTTCGTCTGAATCCCGGGTCAGCTTATATCGATGCCGCAGGTCAAATGGCACACGCTGACCCAGTCTTCGTATATGTCCCATTTACCACAACCGATCTTTTAAACTGGAAGACCCATAATTCCTCGTATACTGAGAAACCACAAGCTATGACTGATCTGTTCACCTCAATAGTACAGACGCATAATCCGACATGGGCTGATTGCCAGCAGTTACTAATGACTTTATTTAACAATGAGGAAAGGACAAGAATAAATCAAGCAGCCATTAAAGCATTAGAGGATAGAGCCCGTGCTTTGAACCAAGCCAATCCAGCAGCATGGGCCGCGACACACTATCCCAACACCGATCCCGATTGGAACGTAAATGGTGCTGATATGGTTCAACTCAGAGCCTATAGAGACGCTATAATTGCTGGCATGAAAGCCGGAGGAAAGAAAGCCATTAACATGTCGAAGACAGTTGAGGTGATCCAGAAAAGCGATGAAGCGCCCAGTGTCTTTTATGACCGATTATTGGAGGCATACCGCTTGTATACCCCCTTTAATCCGGAAGACGCAGACAATTCCCGAATGGTTAACTCCGCCTTTGTCAGCCAAGCATACGGAGATATTAAGCGCAAGCTACAAAAGTTAGAAGGGTTTGCAGGTATGTCCATCACCCAACTAATGGAGGTAGCAAATAAGGTCTATATGAACAGGGATACAGAAAGTAAGAAAGAGGAAGAGCGCAAGATGCGTAAAAAGGCTGATATGCTAGCGGTAGCGATCGCAGGCGTAGATAAACGGGGCCCAGATAGAGGCAATAATAGATGGAGTAGGGAGCCTTTGAGTAGGGATCAATGCGCGTATTGCAAGGAAGAAGGGCATTGGAGGAACGAATGTCCGCAAAGAGAGCAGTACGAGAGAGACCAACCCAGGGCAGGCTACGGAAACTTTAGAGGTAGAGCGAGAGGTAGAGGAGGCCCCGGAGGGAGTAATGGTTATAGAGGGAGTAATGGGAACAGAGGAAGTGTTAGGGAAGACAGGTATATTCCAGCAGCGCAAAGGTCCCGCGATAGAGAAGGTAGGGACTTTGTAGGATTGGCTGACACTGTCATGGAGGACTATTGATACCGACCGGGCTCCATCCCCCTTGGTCGAGCGGAGCCTATGGTCGATGTATCAATAGGGGGGAAAAGGAGTGCGTTCATGATCGACACTGGTGCTGAACATTCAGTGGTGACTAATCTAGTTGCTCCTCCATCTGGAAGGACTATTACTGTGATAGGAGCAACTGGAAGAAGTGCTGAAAAACCGGTTCTTAAAAGTCGACTCTGTACATTGGGAGGCCACGTAGTAAAACACCAATTCCTTTATATGCCTGAATGTCCAGTCCAATTGCTGGGACGTGATATGCTATCAAAATTACAAGCGCAGATTACGTTCCTACCAAATGGAACAACATCCTTAAAGTTTAATGGACCTTCAGGTATTATGACTTTATCCGTACCAAAGGAAGAAGAGTGGCGACTTTATACAGTGTTGACTAGCCAAAACCCTAGGAGTGATGAGACATTGTTTAACATACCAGGAGTTTGGGCAGAGAACAACCCACCAGGACTGGCCCGCAATATTCCACCAATAAAAATTGAACTGAAACATGGGGTTTATCCAGTGAGCCTAAGACAATATCACATTCCGCAGAAGGCTAAGAAGAACATCCAATCCTATCTGGATAAGTTCATACGGTATGGTATCCTAAAATTCTGTACTTCCCCCTGGAACACCCCATTGCTGCCTGTTCAAAAGCCCGGTACAGATGAGTATCGACCTGTACAGGACTTAAGAGCAGTCAATGATGCGGTTGTTAGCATACATCCAGTTGTACCCAATCCATATAACCTGCTTGCTTTAATTCCGGGCGGGGCTACTTACTTCACAGTCTTAGATCTCAAAGATGCCTTCTTTTGCCTCCGAATTGCCGCAGAAAGCCAATGTATTTTCGCTTTCCAATGGGAGAACGCTGTAACGGGCTCAAAACGCCAAATGACTTGGACAAGACTGCCCCAAGGGTTTAAAAATTCACCTACCCTATTTGGTTCAGCTCTAAGTCAAGATCTACTGGATTTCGAGTCTATCCCAGGAGAATGTGTATTGTTACAATATGTAGATGACTTGTTGATAGCAGCAGTTACAAAAGAAAAATGTCAGCAAGCAACGCACGATCTACTACATATTCTCTGGAAGGCAGGATACAAGGTGTCCAGGAAGAAGGCTCAGTTGTGTTTGCCAACTGTCAAGTATCTGGGATTCCATATCTCTGAAGGTCAAAGGATTATGGGGCCAGAGAGAAAAGAAGCTGTCTGCCAAATACCAATACCCAAGAATAGAAGACAAGTGCGAGAATTCTTGGGGGCAGCAGGCTTCTGTAGGATATGGATTCCCAGCTATGCGATACTGGCAAAACCTCTGTACGCAGCCATCAAAGGTACAGAGCACGACCCCTTCTTATGGACCCAAGAACAGCAAACGGCATTTGAAGATGTGAAGAAGGCTTTGATGAGTGCCCCAGCATTAGGTCTACCTGATCACACACGACCATTCTACTTATATGTACACGAGCAAAGAAGAATGGCTGTGGGAGTATTGACACAGTACTTGGGATCATGGCAAAGACCTGTTGCCTACATGTCTAAGCAACTGGATGCAGTGGCCAGCAGACTTCCACCTTGTCTAAGAGCCGTAGCTGCAGCCGCCCTGCTAGTAGCTGAAGCCGATAAACTCACTCTGGGTCAAGAACTTTATGTACGAGTCCCACATGCAGTACAGACGTTGTTGGATTACAAAGGAAATCATTGGTTTAGTAACAGCCGTATGACCAAGTATCAAGCAATGTTGTGTGAAAACCCAAGAGTGCATTTAGAGACTGTAAACACCTTAAATCCAGCTACCCTTTTGCCGCAACCTACTGAAAGTCAACATGATTGTTTGGAAGTAATGGATGAAGTATTTTCAAGTAGACCAGATCTTCGTGATTTTCCCATCCAGAACCCCGATGTTCAATATTACACCGACGGCAGTAGTTATGTGAAAGAAGGGATCCGCTATGCAGGATATGCAGTGACAACAATAGACAAGGTGATAGAAGCTCGGCCACTGGCGAAAGGAACATCAGCACAAAAGGCAGAATTAATAGCACTAACACGAGCGTTACAATTGGCTGAAGGTTTTAGAGTAAATATCTATACGGACTCTAAGTATGCGTTTTTAACCACTCATGCCCACGGAGCTTTGTATAAAGAAAGAGGACTACTGAATTCAGAAGGCAAAGAAATCAAGTACGCAGCTGAAATCCTACAACTATTGGAAGCAGTGTGGGAGCCGAAAGAAGTCGGTATCATACATTGTCGAGCGCATCTGAGAGGAGATGGTGATGTAACCAAGGGAAATCGGATGGCAGATAGTGCAGCTAAGCGTGCTGCTGAATCAGGAAGACAGGAGTATGTGGGGCATATAGCTGCTCTTATACCAACTCCACTGTCCCAATGGACTCCAGTTTATACAGCTCAAGAAGAGGAGTGGTTAAAGACTGAACCGGGAAAGTATTTGGAGAACAAGTGGTATCAGCTAGAAGATGGAAGAATAGTCATACCAGCATCACTAGCGGTAGAAATTGTCCAAAATTATCACAACGGGACACATTCTGGGAGAGACAGTACTGAAGAATCTCTCAGGAAACATTTCTACATACCAAGATTGTCCAACTTGACTCAGGCCATTGTACGCAGATGTGTAACGTGTGCTAAGAATAATGCAAGACAAGGACCAGTAAAGCCACCAGGAGTCCAGTTTATGGGGGGACTCCCCATGTCCGATCTACAAATAGACTTTACAGTAATGCCTAAATCGGGTGGACATCGTTACCTGTTGGTAATTGTGTGCACCTATTCAGGCTGGGTAGAAGCATGTCCTACTCGTACAGAGAAAGCAGGAGAAGTTGTAAGATTCCTGCTACGAGAAATAATACCCCGATATGGACTACCCTGTTCTATAGGATCGGACAATGGTCCAGCTTTTGTTCATCAGTGCCTACAACAACTGACTCATATGCTTGGTATAAAGTGGAGGCTTCATACTGCATATAGACCCCAGAGTTCTGGTAAGGTAGAGAGAATGAATAGAACTATAAAGAACCAGTTGGCTAAAATGTGTCAGGAAACCCAACTTAAGTGGAACGTTCTCTTACCCATAGCTTTATTGCGAATCCGCAGTACCCCTACCAGAAGGATGGGCCTCTCTCCTTTTGAAATCATGTATGGGCGACCACCTCCCGTACTTGGTAACTTAAGGGGGGACTTGAGTCAGTTGGGAGAAGGAATTACCCGGCAGCAGGTTGTAGAGTTGGGTAAGACTATGGAGGAGGTACAGAAATGGGTACAAGATAGATTACCTGTGAATATTTATCCCCCTGTTCATAGTTATCATCCAGGAGACCAAGTGTGGATTAAAGAGTGGAATAATGTACCGTTAGGGCCCAAGTGGAGAGGTCCTTATGTTGTTCTTTTGTCTACCCCTACAGCGATAAAAGTAGCCGAAGTAACTCCGTGGATACATCACTCCAGGGTTAAACCAGCAGCAGTCGATTCTTGGCAAATTACAGCAGATCCAGAGAATCCCTGCAAGATCCGGTTGAAACGCACTACTCAGTCGGAGTAACGAGGAATTATTGTGGATTACAAATTTTATTGTTACAGGTGTGAGTGAGAAGGCCATAATAAAGCCTGTCCGCTTACCAACACATAGTGTATAAGCCAGGAAAGTCTCGAAGGGACACCTGTGAAGACGAGCAGAACTCCATTCCCTGCAGCCCTCACATCCTGGAAGCTGAGGTTCCATCGCACGGACGAAGACTGAGGATGACGGCGAAAGATGTGCTTTTGATTGTGTTTATTTATATGTGTTTTTATATTCAGGAAGGTAGAGGTACCGACTATCCTAGCTGTGAGGTATGCATTAAGACTACGAGAACAGGTAACCATATTTCCCAAACCCTAATTTGGCATTCACAATACGAATGTAAAGGAGAGGTATCAAGATGTAGATACCTAAATATAGACTATAGTGTGTGCCATTTAGGAGTAGGAGAACCTAAGTGCTTCAGTCCAGAGTATCAACCTCGTACAATTTGGTTGACTCTCAGGAATGGAGATCCTCAGGGGACCCTAATTAATAAGACGGTGTTAGAATCCGTATATTCTTCGGGTGTTCTGCTATTTGATGCATGTAAGGCGATATCAAGTGGTAGAAAACCGTGGAATGTATGTGGGGATCTTAGATGGGAGAGGACGTATGGGTCTAATGATAAATATATTTGTCCCAGTAGTAAAAATAAATATGTGAGTCCTAGATGCCCAAATAAAGACTATAACTTTTGTCCATATTGGTCTTGTGTGGGGTGGGCGACTTGGGGACAGACAGTAGATAAAGACATGATAGTGACTAAGTTGCCGACTAGCCCTTATTGTAAGTCTATGGAATGCAACCCAGTCCATATACTTATTAATAACCCCGACAAGTTCCTAGATAAGTATGGAAATTTATTTGGGTTTCAGATATACGGGACGGGTTTAGATCCTGGGACATTATTGTTTATAGGAATAGAGACTGATACGGTATCCTCCCAGACTCATCAAGTATACCATTCCTTTTATGAAGAGATGAGTATAGATAATAAGATCCCCCATAACGCTAAAAACCTGTTCATTGACCTAGCTGAAAGTATTGCCGGTAGTCTTAATGTTACCAACTGCTATGTGTGTGGAGGTACTAACATGGGAGACCAATGGCCTTGGGAAGCAAAGGAGGTAATGTCCGGTTCTGAGGCAGTTGACCAACTAATATCTACACAAGCCGATTATCATTTGAGTGTTAGAGGTAAATCTGAGTGGAGATTAAAGACCTCCATCATAGGTTATGTTTGCATAGCAAGGAAAGGAATAATGTATAATACTTCTGTAGGAGAATTAACTTGTCTAGGGCAAAAAGCTTATGATGATGATACTAAAAATACAACTTGGTGGTCGGCTTCAAATGTCTCAGAACCATCTAACCCGTTTGCTAGATATGCCAGTTTAAAGGATGTGTGGTTTGATTTATCCATCACATCTACCTGGAGAGCCCCAGCAAATTTGTACTGGATCTGTGGTAAGAAAGCCTATTCGGAGTTGCCACAGGACTGGGAAGGGGCATGTGTGTTGGGTATGCTCAAACCATCCTTCTTCTTGTTACCGATTGAAACAGGTGAGACTTTAGGTGTTAAAGTGTATGATGTGAATCATAGGAAGAAAAGGGGACCCTTAGAGATAGGCACCTGGGAAGATAATGAATGGCCTCCCCAGCGTATCATAGATTATTATGGGCCAGCCACGTGGGCAGAAGATGGTACCTTTGGTTATAGAACCCCAATTTATATGCTCAACCGTATTATAAGATTACAGGCGGTGGTTGAGATTATTACTAATGAGACCTCACAAGCACTCAATCTTCTAGCGAAGCATAATACCAGGATGAGGACAGCAGTGTACCAAAATAGATTAGCCTTGGATTACCTTTTGGCAGTAGAGGGAGGTGTATGTGGGAAGTTTAACCTGAGCAATTGCTGTCTTCAAATAGATGACGAAGGGCAAGCAATAGCTGAGCTTACTAGCCATATGGTTAAACTAGTGCATGTGCCTACTCAGGTATGGAAAGGGTACAATCCAAGTAGTTGGTTTGGTAGCTGGTATGAGTGGTTTGGAGGGCTTAAGGCAGTGGTAGGTGGAGTCCTACTGATTTTACTGTTGTGTCTACTCCTACCGTGTCTTATACCCTTAGTAGTTAGGTCTGTGCAAAGCCTGATAGGAAGTATAGCAGAGAGGAAGGCTGCTGCACAGATAATGGCGATATATAAGTATAAGGCTCTAGATCAAGGAGAACCAATGCAGGAAGATGAGTGTTAAAAGATTCACATCATAAGATAAGTCTGGTCTGGTTCATGGTAACCTGAGGTATATGCAAACCAAGGTTAAGTGATGCCTCAAGTAATTGTGAAATATCAGAGGCATCAAAGGGGGGAATGTGATGTAATTCCAGTAAAATACAAGTTTAGCAGGCTAAGATTGCCACAAGGCATATGTATGTATATGTGTTTGTAGTATCAGTTAGTTAATTACACGTAGCTAAGATACTGTTATCACTGTACTGACCAGGTGCAGGAATGTAAGAACTGGAATTACGCGTCCCTCTCCTTTGTATCAGATGAGCCACGTGGTTAGACCGGATGGATGAGTTTAGACTCTATTTATTAAATAGGTTAAGGGTATGTGTGGGTGTAGTTAATTGTGGGAGGAGCTACAGTGCTATATAAGGAATGTACTCTATGTATTCAGTACTCAGACTTTGCTGTATTTTGGTGACGCTAGTCCCTCTGAGTCCCGATCGGTGATCCAATAAAGAATCTCTTCCTTCCTGAAGAAACCTGTGTCCATCTCTCTGTGCTTGGCTTCCGTCAGTTTCTCCGGTATCAAGAGGAGGAGCTATAGTGAAAAACAAGCACTATAGTTTCCCATTAACAGCAGGGCTGTACACAATTCTTAGTTGAGCTTCCAAGCATGGAGGTATGGAATAAAAGAGGACAGACTTATTGAGATGCTTCTTCTGTAATCTTTGGCATAACCTTTTAAATGGATTCTATAGTGTTAGGAATACAAATCTGTATTCCTAACACCATAGTGCCCTCTAACTCCCCCTTCCTTGTGACTCCCCTCCCCTTGCACGTCAGATAATGGGATAAAAAACTTGATTTACTCACCTGCTTCCAGCCCTGATGTCCCTCGTTGCTCTGCCTCCACTGTTATCCGACAGGGGGACCTAATGCGCATGAACGTTGAGTGCCGCAGGCCCTTGCCATAGAGAAGTCCCATGAGGACGTCAAGCGTCATTTAAGGTACTCAAAGTCCCTTAGAATCCCGGAAGCGACTCTAGTTCCTGTCTGATTGACAGGCACCTGAGGCAGTATTAGTGCTGCAACATAATCATTGCAGTTTCTCAATAACTGCAATGATTTACATTGCAGGACTAATTGAGACAGGAACACTACACCCAGACCATTTTAATGAGCTGAAGTGGTCTGGATGCCTAAAGTGTCCCTTTAACTGCAGGTTGTCTCCAGTAATGCACATCTGTTAACATAAACATCAGAGCAATGCCTGTCCTTAGCAATTCATTATGGTTTTTGTCACTATTAGCTCAATAAACACGTTAACTATTCATTTAAAGTGGGATGGGATGTATGATGTTATACACCATTATAGATATCTAGAAACAGATTTAAAAAAATTTTTACAAATTCAAATGGATGGTAACAGAATACATAAGGTAAGCAGAAGAGGTTTATTTTTTTAAATCTGAAATGCAAATTCTAGGCCACAATTAGAAAATTCTAAAAGTCCACTATTTCTCCAACCTGGCAGTTTTGGCCCAAGATCTACAACAACCTTGTGAATTCTAAACAAGTCAGATTCTAGTTAGGTGCAGAATAAGGTTAACAATCTTAAGGGGGTGTCCATGAATAGATCTGGGTGTAATATTTAATAAGATGGGACTATATTTTACCACTACACAAAAAAAACCAACTATTTTTTAACAATGCTTTAAAATTATTCATTTAATGGGACACTATAGGCACTCAGACCACTTCATCTAATTGAAGTGTCTGTGTCACCTTAGCCCTCCCATGTAGTTTTTGAGAAACGGCAATGTTTATATTACAGGGTTAAGATGACCTCTAGTGGCTGTCCTCCAGATACGACGCTGGACGTCCTCAAGTTTTGCATGAGGACATAGTCTATGCTTTCCTATGGGAGAGTTATAAAATGTGTGTGGCGCTTACCATGCCTGTGCGTTATTAGGTCATCCTTTTGCTGTGACGTCCCGGGAGGAGAAGACCAAGCCAGTGCCAAATCAGGTAAGTGAAAGAAAAGGTTTTTACCCATTTTATGACTGGCTGGTAGACATGTGCAATTCGTTTCGGTCCGAATATGAATTCGGACGAATTTCGGGTAATTCGGACATTCGCGTACTTCCGAATAGCCGAAGTTCCGAAGCACAGTATTGCCTAAGTACTAATATACTTACCCAGCGAAAGAAGAAGAATGTTACATTGTATACAATTCTAAATAAAAAAAAAAGTATACAAACATAGCCAGGATTCAGCTGTAAGCATTTGCAACACTTACAACAATCAAGTAACACACATTCATATAAAATGTAAGTTACTTAGCCTGTCAATGTAATGACAGGGATGAATAAGTAGATAACTCCCTAATTCCCACGGTATTAGGGAGCTATCTACTAAAAGGCTGAAAGACCTAAATTGGTCTTTCAGCCAAATTTACTAATACTAAGTAAAAATGACTTAGTATTAGTAAATAATGCCCCTACTCGCTATACCGCGAGTAGGGGCATGTCTAGTAAACAGTGAGTGGGGGCTTTTAAACTAAAGGGGGGACCTATTGCCCCCCGCCGCCCCCACCCCTGAGCGGTGGGTGGGGGCCCTAATTTATAATAAGGGGGGGACCTAATGTCCTCCCCCCTGGCCCCCACCCCTGAGCGGTGGGTGGGGGCCCTAAATAATAATAAGGGGGGGACCTAATGTCCTCCCCCCTGGCCCCCCCCACCCCTGAGCGCTGGGTGGGGGCCCTACAGTAAAAAGGGGGGCCTAACGTCCTTCCCCCTGGCCTCCACCCCTGAGCGGTGGGTGGGGGCCCTAAATACTAATAGGGGGGACCTATTGTCCTCCCCCAGCCCCCACCCCTGAGCGGCGGGTGGGGGCCCTAAAAAAATTACCCCCCCCCCAGGAGACTAGGGGTCCCCAAACCCCTAGTCAACCCCTCCCCCCCCTAAAAAATATATCCCCCTACCTACCCCCCTCACCCTAAAAATAATGAGTGGGGGAGCCTTAAACTAAGTACCTGTAAAAAAAAAAAAACTTACCATTCGATGTTTTCTTTCTTCTAAATATTCTTTTTTCAGCCCCAAAAAAGGCCAAATAAAAATCCATAAGAACCGACGCAATAAAAAAAAAAACGAGCGCAAAAAAATTTTTGTTTAGGGCCCCCACCCGCCGCTCAGGGGTGGGGGCCGGGGGAGGACAATAGGTCCCCCCCTTTTAGTATTTAGGGCCCCCACCCACCGCTCAGGGGTGGGGGCCAGGGGGGAGGACATTAGGTCCCCCCCACTTATTATTATTTAGGGCCCCCACCCACCGCTCAGGGGTGGGGGCCAGGGGGGAGGACATTAGGTCTCCCCCCCCCCACTTATTATAATTTAGGGCCCCCACCCACCGCTCAGGGGTGGGGGGCCAAGGGGGGGGACCATAGGTCCCCCCTTATTAGTATTTAGGGCCCCCACCCACCGCTCAGTGGTGGGGGCCACGGGGGAGGACATTAGGTCCCCCCCCTTATTATTATTTAGGGGCCCCACCCACTGCTCAGGGGGAGGACATTAGGTCCCCCCCCTTATTATAATTTAGGGCCCCCACCCACCGCTCAGGGGTGGGGGCCAGGGGGGAGGACATTAGGTCCCCCCCCACTTATTATAATTTAGGGCACCCACCCACCGCTCCAGGGTGGGGGCCAGGGGGGAGGACATTAGGTCCCCCCCTTATTTTACTGTAGGGCCCCCACAAGCCGCTCGGGGGGGGGGGCAATAGGACCCCCCCTTTAGATTAAAGGGGGGACCCTATTTTATTTATTTTTTTTATTTATTTTTTTTAACAGTGAGCAGCCACAGTCTGCTCACTGTTTACTAGACATGCCCCTACTCGCGTTATAGCGAGTAGGGGCAAAATGTACTAATACTAAGTAATTTTTACTTAGTATTAGTAAATTTGGCTGAAAGACCAGTTTAGGTCTTTCAGCCTTTTGGTAGATAACTCCCTAATACCGTGGGAATTAGGGAGTTATCTACTAAGCTGCTAGAAAAGAGGTCCCGAAGTCCCGAAATTCCAAAGTGCCAAAGTTGCCGAATTTCTGAAGTGCCGAAGTTCCGAAGTGCTGAAGTTACGAAGTTGCCGAATTTCAGAAGTTTTAAAGTGCCGAATTGCCGAAGTCCCGAATTGCGAAAGTCCCGAATTTCGGAATGCCAAACCGAACCGAAAGTTTTCCCCATGCACATGCCTACTGGCTGGGGCATGGGGGGTGCAGAGGGACACTATAGTGATAGGGATACAGTTTAGTACTCCTAATATATTAGTGTTCCTTTAACCCCTTAAGGACACATGACATGTGTGACATGTCATGATTCCCTTTTATTCCAGAAGTTTGGTCCTTGAGGGGTTAAAGGAACACTCAGAGCACCACAACCACTGTGGCATTTTTATAGCTGAAGTAGCTAAGCTAGAAGCATAGCTGATGTTGAGGAAATTCTCACTTTGTAGCTAGACTGTTCTGGTTCTAAATGGGCAAATCCAGATTTTAAAGTGAGCATGTCAAGACCAGTTCATTTTATCTTTCATTGTATCGCTGATATGTTGGCTTTATTTTCAGCATATAGTCATCTCAATGCAGTGACATCTGCAATTTCATGATTATAAATCAAAGACCGACTTGCCTTGCAGCCATTTGACTTGCAGTGTTTACAGCTTAGTTGACGGCATAGCAGTAAAGCCGGAGAAGGTGAAAACGATCTATAACTGAATAAGACTTTTCATTACTACATTAGCTACGTATTATTATTACTACTAGCATAGAAACATAGACTGTGACGGAAGATAAGAACCATTTGGCCCATCTAGTCTGCCCAGTTTTCTAAATACTTTCATTAGTCCCTGGCCTTATCTTAGAGCAAGGATAGCCTTATACCTAAGCATGCTTAAACTCCCTTGTTTCTATAGCGCCAACATATACAATTGAGGACAAGTAATTGACATTGAAAAATTAACAGACACAAGAAGAGAAGGACCTGCTCAAACAAGCTTACATTGCTATCACAATCTGTAGATTACATTGCATGCTGTTTATAGTGACACCAGACACGAATACAACAAGCATAACTTAGGCTAAAATAGACCACCTATGTACCCACTCCCTCCCCAATGTAACTGTTTTAAGCTCAGTTTTGTCAATTTGGTTTCTAATCTGGTACAATACAGAGAGCAGTG
The DNA here is from genome assembly GCF_036172605.1 of Pelobates fuscus. Lineage (NCBI taxonomy): Eukaryota > Metazoa > Chordata > Amphibia > Anura > Pelobatidae > Pelobates > Pelobates fuscus. Next base: position 272,031,372 of record NC_086322.1, read on the forward strand.
AATATTCCCCTTCCATTCCCCCTTACATAAACAAGTAATTTTAGTCAAGACAGGTACACTTTGACTATGGTGCTCACAAGTCAATCCCTGCTAGGCATGGGCTTATAAAATAGGTCCAAGCTCCTCCACTAAATATAATAATAGCCTCTAGATTGCCTAAGACACATCCGGTTCTGGACAGAGGTCACTGCAAAAATCTGCAGTATTTTTTTTTTCTTATTTATTTATTATAAATTACCAGTTATTTATCATTATTATTGATATTTATCCATATATATATAATATACATAGAGGGACTGTGTCTCTGTAAAGAAGGTCACTTGGCAGCTGTGCATTAATGTTCAGCCAGCCACTCTACTAGCATCACGTGAAAAACCCATTCCCGAGACAGAATACAGGGATAATGAATAGATCAATAATAGACCATGCTCCCTGATGCTGCTATGGTCCATTTTAGCCAGGTCTGGCACTCAAACAGTTAATGGTGCGCTGCCCCCCCCCCCCCCCCCCCCCCGCGTTCTATCCAGGTCATGTGACCTGTTAGCGGTACTGGCAGCTATTGCGCATGCGCTGCCGAGACGTTCTCCTGCGCATGTGCGGACGCTTGCAGCCTGTTTGCAGACCCTGACAACCAGCGGTGGAGAGATCGGGGTAAGGTCGCAAGTGGCAGGTCAGGGGATTTGGCGACTGCTTATCCATCATGTGTGGGGGCTGAACGTTCTGGAACCTAGAGTGTATAAAGAATAGAATCCTGTGATCTTTATATGGGTTTTAGTATGCCAGCATTCCACAGCCTAACACACCCCCTTCCTCCAGCCTGGTAACATGTCATGGGACACTGCACACACACACCTACATTCTAGATCTGAGATCTGGCTAAGCCATGGGTTACCTGTTTAGGGGGGGGGGACAGTCCCTATCTGGGGCCCAAATCCCTCTGTCCCTCACTTCTATCCTAATGTCCCTCTTTTCTAGGAGCTCCATATTGTTGGTGTGTCTGAGTGTATAACAGAGCTCCACAGCGATAATACTCCCAGTAATGTGTCTGAGTGTATAACAGAGCTCCACAGCAATAATACTCCCAGTAATGTGTCTTTAAAGGGATACAATTCCTGGCATTATAGCGCTCTCTGCCTCACACCCTCCCCACCACCACAATGACTAAATGGTTAAAAACCCTTTGCTCCCCTGATCCCAAAGGCGATGTCCCTCGTTGCTGGGTTGCAGTTCCACCTCCCCCAACATCCCCGCAATGAGCGGGTGTTAAAGGGACACTCCAGGCACCCAGACCACTTCTGCCCATTGGAGTGGTCTGGGTGCCAACTCCCACTACTCCTAACCCTGCAACTGTAATTATAGCAGTTTTTTTATAAACTGCAATAATTACATTGCAGGGTTAACTCCACCTCTAGTGGCTGTCTACTAGACAGCCACTAGAGGTCACTTCCTGATTTCTAGCAAGGATTTTCCTTGCTAGAGCGTCGCTGGACGTCCTCCCGCTGTGTGAGGACCTCCAGCGTCGCTCATTTCCCCATAGGAAAGCATTGAAATTTGTTTTCAATGCTTTCCTATGGGGAGACCTAATACGCATGCACATTAGGTCTCCTCGGCCGGTGGGCGGGATCAGGAGGAGGAGCGGTGCGGAGGAGGAGACAGCGACGAGGGACATAGTCGCTGCCTCAGGTAAGTGACTGGGGGGGTTTTCACCCCTTCAGTAACCGGGGATTGGGGGGTGGGAGCGAGAGGGTACCTCTCCAGCTTTAGACCTCCCCATAGGAAAGCGTTGAATCAATGCTTTGCTATGGGGAAAAATCGGACACTGGATGTCTCCATGCAGAGCGTGAGGAAGTCCAGCGTGGACCGGATCAAAGGTCCGTTAGGATCCAAGAAGTGCCTCCAGTGGCTCCACAAGAGGCTGTTTTAATGCTGCAATGTAAACATTGTAGTTTATCTGGAACGGCTATGTTTAACATTGCAGCACTAAGGGCAATAGGGACACTGTACCCTGACCGCTTCAATGAGCTGAAGTGGTCTGGGTGCCTATAGTATACCTTTTAAAGGAGCATTATAATATCAGGAACGCCAAACGGTATTCTAAATGTTATAGTGTACCTCTGCCATGAAGTTATTATGTGTGTTCATCTCGCTCTCCATCTAAAACCCCATTTAAACACTCTGACGGCGGCAATGGGGATAACCTAATGCGCATGCCGAGCGCACTCTAGGTCTTCCCCATAGGAAAGCATTCAATCAATACTTTCCTATGGGGGATTTGAAGACACTGGACATCCTCATGCTTTGAGGATGCTGAGTTGTTTTACTGTGGAAAGCCAGGAAGCGCCTCTCGTGGCTGTCTGGGAGACGGCCACTAGACGCAGTCTTAACCCTGAAACTGCAATAATTTACATTGCAGGGTTAAGGAGACAGGAACAGTGCACCCACACCACTTTAATAATATTAAGTGCTCTGGGTGCCTATAGTGTCCTTTTAAGCTAAAGTTGTTTAGGTGACTGTAGTGTTCTTTTAAGGCCAGAGCAGCCAAACTGAATGAGAGTTTAGTTTTTTTCGACTATTTTCACCTTGGATTTTAAATTCACTTAGAATTCTCACGAACCCTTTAAGTTTTACAGTTTAGAATAAATAACTCTGACTGTCTCCTCCCGTAGTATATGGTAAGTGCTGGTAGTTTGTCGGGGTGCTCTGTGTTTTGTCCCTCTCTTTGCTTAGTTTTCTGAAGGTTAGTGAGGTAATGGTGGCCCAGGTGGGGTTAAACTCCTTGGTGCTCAGTGGGAGACCTTGATCTCAATTTTGCTATTTGGAGTTCATTTGCTATTAAAATTGGATTGTATAGAAGGTGTAACGGACTGTTTCAGCAGACAAGGGGTTAAAATCGTTTAGGCGATAATCCCCTTTTCAAAGACAGGCACAGCTACTGTAGAATCACCAAAACTCACGAATTGGATATAAGTGAATGCACCAAACTCCCGAACTGCATACAAGGGAATAAGGTAGCACTCCAAACTCCCGAACTGGAACCTCACGAATAGCTGCTAGCAGACGAACAGGAACAGCTCCCAAGCGGCTTACACTGCTGGCAATCAGTCTCTTTCAGCATACAGTGAATCCCCACAAAACGATTTGAGGCTGCGATTTGAGGGTCAAGTAGAGGTCTCTTTATTGAGGGCTACCTGCCCCTGTATTTATGCAGGTCTCCCACCTGGTGGACACTCCCCTAGGGGACCAGATGGAAGACTGTAACAAAGGACAGACAAGTAGCATTTCCGGACTTACAGAAGTAAAACATCCCCACAATGCATCCTGATCTCCTCCCTCTATCCTGGAGATAATTGAGAAGTAATTCAATTATCTCCCAGGACAGAGACAAAACTCCATTACACACGTGGGGACACAAAAGACAGCAAACACTTTTAAATATATAATGGGACAAATGGTACAGTAAATATATACATTTAACATATCCCCAGATAGCTCAGGTCTGAGTGCACATTATTAGTTGAATGGCACTCAGACCACACGAATACAGTTTAATTGCCATGGAGCCAAAGTCTTTAATTACACGAACAGGCTCCATGGCATGGCTATCTGGGTTACCACATATTCACATAAAACAAAATACCGAACGAACGGCTGTTTGGCTACATCCCCACGAATAGGAACCAGGAGACGGACGGCTCAGCGGTGTTCGTGCAAATAAGTGTCCGTTTTTAGTTCCATAGAATCTTTGTCGAACACCGCTGGTCTTTCGTACGATTAAAATGGCCGCCGCCTCGTGGTCGGTAACCGAACAAAGACCACCCTGGATTCGTCAATTAAGCTGCAGTTAACCGCAGCTTCAGGGGGGTAAATTGACGGCACACTCCAGCTCCCAGGTGGTCGCGCATTCGCAGGGCAATTTGTCGAATAAAATAACAGTTACAAATGGCAGTTTGTAACAGAAGGGAAAAGTTTTAGATTAAAGAACTGCTACTTTGAGATTTTTCCAGAACTCAAATTAAATGACCACTAAAGTCACCCAGGCCACTTGATCTGTGGTGCTGTGGTGCAATGGTCATGTCTTTTTGCCTCTCTTCCTTACAGCCACTAGAGGTGCTTCCGCAGCACTCACCGAATAGATAAATAATAAAAACTTGGTCACATAACGTGAAAGCTCCACTAGAATGCTTTCCTATGGGGAAGTTTGTATGCGTGAGGGACTCTGCGCATTCACATGAGGTCACTGCTGCTCCTCTATGAGGACCATTGGAGTGGACCAACGATGAAGGAGGCAATGCTTTGCAGAGAGTCAAGCAGCATTGAGGGAATCTTAGCGCTGGAAAAAAGTAAGTTAAAAAGCTTTTTATTTTTTTTATTATTTTTTAGAGCACTTAGCTGTTTCCTTATCTGAGTTTCAGTTGCTATTCTTCCACTCCCCTCCTGTTCTAATGGGGGAAGTGCCTCTAATGGCTGTCAGGAAGACATCCACTAGAGCAGAGGTTCACAACCCAGTCCTCAAGTACCCCCTAACAGTACAGGATTTAAGGATTACTCTGTTATGTCTAAGGTGTTTTTAGAAAGGAAAAAAAAAACACTTTAGACACAACATGGTAATCCCTAAATCCTGGACTGCTAGGGAGTACTTGAAGACTGGGTTGTGAACCTCTGCATTAGAGGTATGTTTAACTCTGCAATGGAAACATTGCTATTCCTACAAAACTGCTGCGTTTTACATTGTAAGGTTAAAACCCCGGGCCAGTGCACCCAGACAAAGTGATCTTGGTGGTGACTATTTTAACAACTTACCTTGTTCCGTCTGGGCACCTACAGCCACAATCCCATTTCCAAATTATCCTGCAAGGAGAATTCGGTTAGCTCCACTGAGCTACGTAGGACCAGTCCTATGGCTATTTGTCAGGGTCCCTCTTGCGTTTTAGGGGCCTTCCCTATATTCTAGACTTGTCTATATTCGTATTGGATTATAAAAAGTACTCTGTTTTGTCATGCACATGTAAGGTTCCTCTTAAAACCTTCGCATTGGCGCAAAGCAGAAGTCTGTTACATCAAAGACTTCAAATTCAAGCTGGTTCTGATATTGCAATGTATTTCCAATTCTTCGTTCCTGTTATGCTGTTAGCACTCAGCTATTGCCTCATGCTGTCCTTGTCAAGTCCCCTTCAATGTATATATTTATAACATTGACATGCCTAAAATAGTTGTCGAGTCCTTGTTCTCATTTCAAAGTCTAGCTCAGGCTGGTTATTTTCAGTTGTCTTTCTGTGCAATTTGTTCCGTCCTTTCTCTTGCTCAAGTCCTCCGCCTTGTCCTTGTTTCAGTGAAGTCAAATACCCCTTCATGTATTTCTTAGTTTCAAATCCACTACATCCATTCCGAACCCGGTCTGGCCATGCCAGGTGTCTTAGACACAATGACCATCTGAAAAGAACCAGAAACGAACGGCTCAGTGGGTGGATGACGGTGGCTGTTAAAGTCAGATTCCAGACACCAATAAAAATGAAGTGCATTTGATAGATTCTGGTCTCGTACGCATGTTTACGTGTAACAGCATATTACCTGCTTCAGGAATTAATTTTAAAGGGCACCTATTATTCGCCATACAACACATGCTCATTAAATGCAAAGGTGACAGCCGCTTTAAAGGTTTTTTCCGGCCAAAAAACTTTGTTTTATAGATAGCTCGACTATTTTGCCCTAATTGGTTTTTTAAAACCACATATCAGTTTCTCATGGTTCCTGATTCAATGAATGATCGTGCTAAACGATATGCTACATAGTTTTTTCTTTTCTTAAAACCTAATGCGTACGATTCACTTTGTAAGGCAGCAGAGCCTGAATAATTTAGATCTTAATTATTAAAGCCTGTGTTTGCCAGGACTCTATCTGATCCCAATTGACTTGTGGCTTCGTTTTATAGCCCTCTTCAGATGGTTCCGGTGTTTGAGCTACAGAAAGGCTGAGGTTTAATTCATATACTCGTCATTTGTAACGGGATGATTAGCTGTGTTGTACGCTTCCCACTTTACCTCTTCTCATATTCTGTATTCAGCGCATTGGAAGCAGCCAGCTTTAAACTAATTTACAATAAAGGAGGAATCCTACCTACCTTGGGCGGTGAGATAAGCTGTTGTTGGCAGTAAAGAGCACAGCAAGCTGGTATAGAACGAGTCTCTGCGCTCCAGCGGTATGAATGTAGTCTCCCTGTAATATGTCGAATGACTATCCGACCCATTTATTTAGGGATACCTGGTTAGAGAAGATTCTTCCGACATAGAGAAGATTCTTCCGAAGAAATACAGTCTCACCTTTTATAATCCGCAGATTGAGGTTTGTTGACACACTGTTGGGGTTAACTCTAACATTCTAGCGACGTGAAACCAAATGGCAAATTAAGATGTGATATAATCATCTTGGCTATATAAGCCTAAATTTTGCAAGTTTAATTTCTGTGTGTGTGTGTAAATTTGAATTCTATGGTTTTACATATCAGGATATAATAATAATCCTCTGTTCCTAAGTGGGTCTTAAAATTAGGTAAATACAACCTCAGATGAACGACAACACATGACCTATTACACCGTGTCATGATTTACTGGCTTTATTTTTGTTAAATCATGACACATTGTAGTATGTCACATGTTGTTCATCTGAAGTTGTATTTACCTTATTTTAAGACCTGCTAAGGAACAGATGGTTGACTGTATACGTGTAATGTATATATGCACACACACGTAGAATCTGGTTAAATCTACAGAGCTCGGCAGGGCTATTTAAGACGGTGCTCTGCCATTGCCATTGAGTGCAGTCCTGGATAAGCCTTGCATTATTCTACAGAGACATCTGACTTTTCCTGCAGGACCTGGGAGACCCAGGTAAGTTGTCAGACCTTGCCAAAACAATTTGAGTACTTATTGTGGGAGGGCGCCAGAACAATCCTATTTCCATAACTGCTACAGCACTGTACTCTAGGGCTTAGAGCGTTCCTTCAAAATACGTATTCTTTTAGATTTCTTAATTGAAGCATGAATTTTCAGGAATTTTGAAAGAAAAATTTGAGTCTAAAATGGTTTAAAAAAAACAAAAAAAGAGGGGCGGAGCCTAACTGCCGAAGCGAACGGACGCACACCTCTGGAGCTCCGGGCCAAAACCAGAGATAATAATCCTAAACACGGAAAATACTACCCCCACTAACCGTGGACCACACGCAAGAACCCCTACAGCTCCATGGGACGCAAAAACAAAAATCAAAAGCCGGACAAACCTGCCCCAGGGCTCACAATTGGGGAGATGTGGCGGCAAGCATGTGGCCCGAGTGAATCCAATATGGCAGCGCTCCACGGAGGCTGCTTGGATTTTTCGGAAGACTACTCAGAGGGAGCCGATGAGGACTACCCCCGAGCACCGGACCCAAAGCCGAAGACGAAACCGAACACACCGAAGAATAACCCTGATGCCGACCTGGTAACCACTGGAGTGCTTAAAACCCTCTTAGCGGATTTACAGAAAAATATCCTTGCGGATGTCACCGCTCTGAGGGGAGAGCTACAAGGCCTGACGGGCCGTATTACAGCACTTGAAAACGTCTCGCAGGAACACCAGCACACTATCGCCACGCTGCAGAAGGACATGCGCGACCTGACCCACAAAAACAGGCAGCTTGAATGGCGCTTAGATGCCCAGGAGGACGCGAGGCGGAGGTGCAACATAAAGGTCAGAGGGATACCGGAGGGGATGTCGGAGGCAGAGCTGCCGCACACGATCAGGCGCCTGCTGGCCACCATACTGCCCCCAGGTCAACCCAATCATGTTACACCTGCAGATCTCTTCAGGATCCCGAAACCCGCTGGGGCCCCAGACACGGCCACAAGGGACACTATACTCACCTTCAAAAATGGGTCAGACAAAGCAGCGGTCCTCACCGCCCTCAGGGGTAAACCCCCCATACAATTCGAAAATGCAAGGTTGACCTTCTACAATGACTTTGGCATGGCGCAGAACACTCCGGCCCCTCACGGCCACACTCCGACGCCACAACGTACAATACCGCTGGCGGTCCTCCCATACACTCCTCGTGCAGCAGGGCGAGACAACTCATCAGATCCAGGGTCTGCGAGACGCAGCAGCCCTTTTGCAGACCTTGGGTCTGCCTCAGGAGTCGCTCACACAAGCGGAACCCCGAGCCCCCGCCACCCCGACCCACAACTGGGACCCGGAGAGGAGCGCTCCATTTATACCACGGAACACCACGCCAGTGACCTACGCCTCAGTCACGACTTAGACGGAGCTCCCACTCCGACCCCAGCCGCACCACAATCCAATCGCACCTCACTATCGCTCCTGCCCTCTGTGGGAACTTGCTCCCCACGGGAACCCAACCAATGCTACTTCTCGGACCGAGAACGCCTTTCCCGAGTGAATGGGCGACACCCGGGACATTTGCATCATGGACGCACGTAAGCCGCTACTTTTGCTGGGGACTGCACTGAGACTACGAGCAGGCACAACCTATGTTCAGCTGGAAGTGCTATGGCCTGGAAGAGGTACGGACCGTCCACATGCCAGAACCCCGCACCCTCAGCTGAGGGAATCCCGGGGATCATGCGGTCATACCAAGCCGGAGCATTGGCGGGCAGTGCCACTTGCCTCCGAGCGCGGTACCCGTAAATGCATCCCAGGACTCAAGCCGCCCAACAAACGGCTACAAGGTGCCTAGATACCTTTGTTAAATTGATGTTATATTATGTTTTGTTTTTGTTCAGTTACAACCACATACCGTTACCAGCCTACACAACTGTTAACATTAGATACACAGACAGGGCAAAATACCCGGGAATAGCCCACAACCAGCCAGATTACGATACGCCCACGACGGGCGACCATACCTCCAACTATGTAGACGCACCATACGGACCACACAAGAACGCCTCACAAGCTAGGCACACCCGTACACGGGATCCCCCCTGACACACATACGACACACTAGAATGGAAGTCAAAGGGGGCCCGAGGGTCAACCACAACCACCATCACCACCCCAGAAGCACTCCACTAACTGGATCGGTAGTCTGCTCAGAAATAGCCTCTCAGACGCGCCCCAACCCAAAGACGTCAATTAGGCCTTAACACGTAAGGTATGCCTTGTTCTTTCTGTATAAGCCCATATCCTAATGACGAATGGACTGAGTAAAGCAGGAGCACACCGTAATTAGCCCCGCAATCTACCATGCATACCAACAGGCCCGGGGGGCATGTGGGTCGCTTTATATCTCCTCACAGACACAATTAGACCTGGTAGTCAATTGACGCGCTGCTTCCTCTATTCACGAGGCATCTCAGTTCAAATGTATACACAAATGGACCCCCAACAGTACATACTCAGCAGTATAGCCTATAGGTCGTCCCTGTTCAACTGAGAGACGGACGACAAGTCACGGCCTGAACTAATTACCCCCAAATCCTTGTCGTAACATACGTGTGCTAGAATACCATTACAACTATGTTCTGAACAAATGTGTTGATTGCTAAGCAGCTGTGAAATGCAGTACTACTGTAAACAGCTGAACCTGTAACTATACCCCAGATACATATAGCATGTGACTTTCAACAGTACCCAACCGACCAATCATTCTGCGATACACACTCCTAGTCTACAGAACGCAACTCATCAACACACATACGTCAGTAATGAGTACTGGAGGATTTTATTCTATTAGTACTTAAACCTCTATGTACATTCACTTACACTAGACAGGTTCTCTACCTATATCGCTCTTCTACCCTCTTCACCATGATGTGTACATTTTGTTAACATATTTCGGTTCAAATTCAGGGCAAATGTTGTTTAATTTTATAAAAACTATTTTTACTAATAATGATCAGTGATTTGAGTACAAAGTCGTAGATGGGAGAGTAGCGGGTTACCTTGTGCATAGTCTACTAATTGCTCGGTCTACAGGTATGTCTGATTGTACAAGCCTGTTTAACACTTGGCATGTTTAATTTCCTATATATATCTGTCTTATGACAAGCACAGCTTAAGTAATCTTTACATATTCTTACGCTACTTGTACCATTATGTTCACCTATAGACACGTTTATCTACCAGACTTATTCTGTTAATGCATGTTACCTACCTTGACTCTACTTACTAAAAAAGAATCTATTGTTTAACACTTAGCATGATTAATTTGCTATATTTTGCTCATGAAAAGCACCGTTTGAGTAATCTTTATAATTATTCTTTGAACCTATTTTTTTATACCTCGCTTGTGTTATTATGCTTACCTATTGTAAAAAAAAAAAAAATGTGGCAGTCTTTCTTGGGAGTGTACTCCAAACCAGGCTGATACCTTGTAATAACTCCCTTCTTTATTCTGTACCCTGTGACGCAAATGCCATAATAAAAGAAAGATTGACAAAACAAAAAAAAACCTTATCATCTCTGTTTTTCAGTTTGGCCTAGAATTTGAGATTCACTGTAAAGTACATTAGCCTTCCCAGCAGTTCACTTTCTGTGAAACATTTGTGGTTGAAAGTATCAGTTCTGGGTATTATGTCCATTTAATATGCAGCCAGACTTTGCTGCTCTGTAGGAAGCATCTAGGTGTCACTACGTAAATGTGTTTTGTGGTCACATTACATACTGCAGCTGCTTCCTTCAGATTGATACAGAGATATACAATGTGCTGCCTCATTTTTATACTAAGTGTGAATGGTAGGTTTCCTTCAATAACGTAAATTATTGAGAGGATATTGCTATATCAGAGTACAAACTCATCCTTTGGGTTAAGAGCTGCCAAATCTTACAGGCTTCATTTGTGCTGAGCATACTTCTTTGGGTATAATGAAAGGTTTAATGAAATAAAGCAGACACGGCGCCTCCAGTGTCCATTCTATTTCCTCAGAAAATGACAATAACTGACGAATGGAAAATAAAATGCTATTCGTTCACTTACCTATAGAAGATCATGTGCAGCATTCACATTGTATAATACAAGTGACTAGTATGGGGTCTGTCGTGGCTTTTAATTTCTATAGAAGCTGCATTCATGACGTAAATGAAACTGACTAGTAAAATGTGTAAAAGTACAGCTGCGCCACATAGGTCTGTAACAACTACTGCCTGTGGGATATATCCCATCTTTTGAGATTGAAAACGATGGGAAGAGCAGGATTGGTTTCTGGGGATTTGGAGCAAATGAACATTGACATGTTATGTTTACTCTTCATAATCCATTACCGAATATGTTTGTAATGCGAAAATGCGCATGCATTTAATGATGCATTTTCTTGATTGTTGGTATATCTAAAAACAGCTTGAAACAGCTGCAGGTCTGCAGACTTTGCAAACCCTCCCCTTCTAATCCCGCCCAGACTTTCTGTGGCTGTCCAATCACAGACTTCCCAATGCAGCTCAATGAGAAGTCATAGAAAGGCAGGTGCACTGAGCAATTGCTGCCTCTTCAGTTTAGCTCCACTGAGCTAACCAAACCAGGAAGTAATTGGACAGGTTGTCCACTTGAAAACCAAAGAGTGTAATAGCAAACTAAAGTGCTTTAGAGGTCCGCACTGTCCCTTTAAAGAAATGTAAAACCATTTCATTAAAAATACCAGCATCTACTACTAAAGTAAATGTCTAACAATAAATGGATACACTCCATAACATGCCACATATTTTATTTCTGTAAAATCATGTACCAAGTATATTTCTCATCAATTCTCAAAAAATAAAGAGTTACAAAAGCTGCCTTTGTTTGTAGAGGTTCATTGTTGGAGAATGGTGGGTTATGACCCTCGTTCAGACGGAAGACTTCTATCAACATCAGAAGTAGCCGCTGCGGGGTCTCTCTCTGGACTTGTCACAAGGGCACTGATAAGCCCCCTGGATGTCGTTAAAATCCGCTTTCAGGTATGTCCCATAATCCCATAATGTCCTGCATTATTCTTCCATCTCCCGTTCTTTGTATTAAAAGAATAGACAGCATTGGCAAAATATCACATTATTATAATATACCTTAAAATATGCATTTTGTTCTAATTTTGATGATGACCCTATATTATTTCTGCCCTGTTGGGATGTTTCTCCTTCTAGTCTGCATGAATCGATGCCATAGACCAGTCTTATACTTTTCTTAGGACTGGTCTACCCTCTGATCCTATTCTAATATTTCCCTTTTCCTTAGTAACTTTTGCCTTCCAATATTCCTTTTTCCCCCAAAAAATTATTAATCTTAATGTGCAATCTATCCCCAAGACCAGGCTATTTTTGTTAATGGGTGGGAGGGTGCAATACCGAGTTAAGGTAAAGGATCAGAGAAGATTTGACATTCATGACTTTCATCCCATCTCAGCTGCAAATCGAAAGCTTCTCTGGGGATGGCGTCCGGGGGAAATACAGAGGAATCCTCCAGGCAGCCGGGGTTATTCTTCGAGAGGAAGGGCTCAAGGGATTCTGGAAAGGACACATCCCGGCTCAACTCCTTTCTGTCTCCTATGGAGCCGTGCAGGTGGGTGTCAGTTGAAACAGTTGGGTGAAATCCCTGTTAATCACCTGCTAACTAGTTCCCCAATACACTTTCTAAGAAGTCACTCCTATTTTTAGTTATAAACTGCATTTTTTTCCTCTTGTCTCAATGCATATTGTATCTTTAGCGACTTTAGATCAGGGGTGCCCAAAAGGTAGATCCCCAGATTTTGTAGAACTACAACTCCCATGATTTGCATCCTTTGGAATGCTTTTTAGAATGGCAAAACATTGCGGCAGCTGTAGTTTTAGAACGTATGGGAATCTACCTATTTGGTACCCCTGCTTTAGATTGTAAGCTCAGGTGCCTATGTACATAGAACGTTCTATAAAAATGCTATATTTGTATAAAACCAACGAGGAGGGTTCTCTGCTTTTTTTGTTTCACTGTGTCCAATTATATATCATTCTGTCTTTAAATCAAACCTATAAGTTATTTCCATAATTTTGTAAAGCACTGTATTAGAACGGTTAAATGCAGATATCTTGCGTGCTAGATCCCACTAACCTCTGTTTCCTTCCCTCTTACAGTTTGTAAGCTTCGAAATGTTTACCGAATTTTGTCACACCTCCATGTCTTTGGATCCCCGTTCCCCGTCAGTACATTTTCTCTGTGGGGGGCTATCTGCCTGCTCAGCCACTCTGACTGTGCAGCCCCTGGACACGCTGAGGACACGCTTCGCCGCTCAGGGGGAGCCCAAGGTGTGAGGCAGCGTGACAGCTGACTGTGCATGAAATGACATACAAAGGACTCAGAGTGTTGGTCTATTTCAACACAACATGTTTACTGCACTTCAACAGGCAGTGAAAGGTAGCCAATTTCCTTTTGGTACCTTAATATTCTGGCAGCAATGCCTTTTTAAAAAAAAAAAAAAAAAAAAACTACAATTATACAAGTCTATAAGCCTATTCTAGGTTAATATTGCCACCAAAAAAAGGAGGGACCACACACAATACCTAGAAACCACAGGGTGCTTACTGAAAAAGGACCAGCAAATCTGTAGCACATGGTACATCAAGAAGGGGCTTCAGACACTTGCAGGGTTCAAAGATGATGCAAATTTCTGGGAACAAAAAACTCAACAAAGCAATGTTTCCACCTAAACAAATGCCTTTGTTTATGTTGAAACGTTGGTTTGTTGCATTTTTTTTTATCCAATATATCTGCGTCATCGTTAGACCCCTATGAGTGCCTGAGGCCCCTTCTTCAATATCACAGTTAAAATGTGAAAAAAAAGACTTGTTTGATCCGAGTGCAAGTATAGGTTTTGTATTTTACTGCTCTGTGTCACTTAAAACAAAATATTGAATTGGACACAACACAAATATCGCTGTGCAGAGAAATTGCTAGACATCCCCTGAAATTTTTTTTTTTTAAAAAAGCCCAAGCTATATTTTGCTCGTAATCTAAGCCCTACCCCAAAAATAAGCCCTAGTTACTAGTCACAAGTTCGCTAATCTATGTTCGATAGTTTCCCCGAACATAGATTCGCGGGATTCCATGTGCTAGTGAACTGGTCAATGTTCGGGGAAATTCCCCCGAACATAGACCTGCTTCCTGGGACATGCTTGCAACCGTTTTTCCTCGAAAAAAGACATCGCCCCGAAAATAAGATTAGGTTTAATATTAATTTTCCCCCTGAAAAAAGCACTAGGGCTTATTTTCGGGGAGGGGGATTTAATATTAGACCCAGTCTTATTTTCTGGAAAACATGGTAAATGGATACCTTTTCAAGATTTATCCTAGGTTTTCAGTGTACCATCCACTCAATTTTTTGGCTGCAATTTCCTTGTTCCTTCATTCAAAGGTAGGCAGACAATGTAATAGAGCAGCAGGAAATGCTAGCAGAATGCTTGGTTGTATAGGGAGAGATAAGTGCTCATGCCATTGTACAGAACACTGGTGAGACCTCACTTGGAGTACTGTACACAGTACTGGAGACCATATCTTCAGAAGGATATTGATACCTTAGAGAGAGTTCAAAGAAGGGCTACTAAACTGGTTCATGGATTGCAGGATAAAACTTACCAGGAAAGGTTAAAGGATCTTAACATGTATAGCTTGGTGGAAAGACGAGACAGGGGGGATATGATAGAAACATTTAAATACATAAAGGGAATCAACACAGTAAAAGAGGAGACTATATTTAAAAGAAGAAAAACTACCACAACCAGAGGACATAGTCTAAAATTAGAAGGACAAAGGTTTAAAAATAATATCAGGAAGTATTACTTTACTGAGAGGGTAGTGGATGCATGGAATAGCCTTCCAGCTGAAGTGGTAGAGGTTAACACAGTAAAGGAGTTTAAGCATGCGTGGGATAGGCATAAGGCTATCCTAACTATAAGATAATGCCAAGGACTAATGAAAGTATTTAGAAAACTGGGCAGACTAGATGGGCCGAATGGTTCTTATCTGCCATCACATTCTATGTTTCTATGTTTCTATGTTTATTCAGTGTTGCAGGCATTTTAAAATGACTTCCCAGTGTAGCTTAATCGTTTAACTTTGTTATTCATGTACATTTTGTGTTCTAGGTGTACCAGAACCTACGTCAGGCCATCGCCATCATGTACAAGACAGAGGGACTATTCACATTTTACCGTGGCCTCTTCCCTACCCTCATTGCTGTGTTTCCATATGCCGGCCTCCAGTTTTCTTTCTACAATCTGCTGAAGAGGACTTGGCAGCTGGTGGCACCGTCGGACCAGACAAATAAACGGGGAATAGGTGAGGATTTGTGAATGGCAGGTGGTTTTATTGCTGGTATAGTGATGTGAGAGATTGTGAGCTGAAGCATGAAATTTGCAGGTTTATTCACAAATGTGAAAATTGTCAGAAATGCAAAGTGAAAAATGGATTGGAAAAAAAACAAAACAAAAAAACACCAGTACAATAAAGGCAGAGGCCCAACATAAGTGGTAGTGAAGCTTCTACAGGTACATTGAATTAAACATTTTTTTTAAAAATCAGAAACTCGTGTTTGTGAAGATGTTTGCACCCCCCCAGGATCGACTAATTTTTGCAGTGATCATTTCAAAGGCCAGGAAGTGGCATTGGTTATTCTTGGTTAATGATGTTCTCTGTTTACATGCTCCACACCTCATAAAACCCAGCAAAGTAATCGTTTATAGCAATTTATACAGATCTCTCTTTCTAATTAAAGCTTTATAGTGCATTACTCTTTCAATTCTGACAAACGTCAGTTGTTGAACCTGTAACTCTGGAGGGATGGAGGCGGTGTACTATAAAAATGTTCCCTATATTTCCAAATTGAAAAGTGAAGTGAGTTATCTGCTTCAATCTCCAATAAAAATGAGATTGGGTCCATTTCCTATCTCTGTATTTGGAGAGCTTGTGCCTTTTTCTACATATCATTGTTGTCAGACTTATTCTCTTAGAGTTGTGGGTAAACCTTAACTGTGACCTGTCAGGAGCACAAATATACACAGCTGAGTTAGTGGTTTTTTTTTCATAATTTTTCATAATTATTATTTACATTTGTTTAGTGCAGACATATTGTGAATTACTTTACAGTTATGGACATATCTGTAGAGGTAAAGAAGGACCTGCTCAAACGTTTTTACAGTCTATGAGAATAAGGACATTCTAGGCACCATAACCAATTAATCACATCTAGGAGTTTTGCTGCCAGGAATCCCCAAATACCATCCCACTCGTCAATGTGAAATTGTTCCTGAACATTCTGACACTTTATGAGGGTTCCAGGGAGCCTGTGGCTTCACCTCCCCTTTGGAAGTATAGTGCTTTTTTCGGATTCCATGTATAGCTAATGTGCTGATACACTCCTTGTCGTACCATTGCATACTAGACTGAGAGTGCGGTAGCTGACACTTTCTGCCTTTTACTGCCGCCTGTCGCAGTTCAGGCTATTTAGAAGACATTCTCCTGAGTGGCAGAGAGGGGGCCTGGTTGCAGCGACCCTGCACCCTCATTCAGTGTCAAACTGTTCTAAAACATTTTAACATGTAACGGGGACGGTGCCAGGGAGCTTCAGGAACCATAATCACTTTGAGATGATGTGGTTATGGTGCCTAGAGTGCCCTTTTTTAACTGCTTTCTAAATGTTATTAATTTTAAGACAGTGTTGTCTAAATATTAAGGTGACCTTGTTCTTTTGATCTAGATAACTTTGGGAATCTGCTGTGTGGCAGTGGCGCTGGTGTGATCAGTAAGTCAGTAACTTATCCTCTTGATCTCATCAAGAAGAGGCTTCAAGTCGGCGGCTTTGAGCAGGCGAGGCAAGCCTTTGGAGAGGTGAGATTGTTTTTGGATAGAAAAGAAGTACTGTGTCATTTCACACGAAAGACCCAGGACTGGTTATTAAAGGAACACTCCAAGCACTAACCACTATATCATTATCTAATATTTGAATAAATGATTCCCGCCTCTGAACCCTCTATCTACAAAGAAGGAAGATATACTGGCAGGGGCGGTGCCACCCAACAGACAGACACCAAAGCTTTAACATTGAGCCTGGACTGAATAGGGACTTAGTTGTTACAGGAAGCTTCATTGAATTTCAGCATGTGTTCCAAGCCTCATTTCAGAGCCAGACCATTACATGTAACTCTGTACAGAGATGTCTTCAAGCCTTGTTTTCATGCCGCAACTTCAAAATCAAATGTCTTTTTGACATTTTACCTAGGGTCGGCCTCTCACCAGTCACATCCTCCATTGTGAGCCAGAAACCCCTGTACATGGCTTTAGTTAGCTCTCCTGAGCCAAGGCCTGCATCAGCTTAGTGTTTTTAGCCAATGAGCTAGGCCCTGCACTATCCTTAATGCAGAGAACTTCCTTCTGTAATGGAGGAGTTCACTAATGCCCAGCAGACCCCAGTTGAGTTGTCAAACCATTGGCAAACAGCACGTGGTAGTGGTTTTGGCATTTGGAGTGTTCCTTTAAAAAAAGTGGATATTTTCCCTGGTGTCCAGTGGGGATCCTATCCCTGGGTTTAGTGTGGCTGCTGTCATATTCCTGCTCTTCCAGCAATGCTCCCTTGCGCACAGTTTAGTGATGATGTGGCTGGGGTAAAGTTATAACCTAGCTCCCGGCATTATCGCAGGGCTTGAGGGAGCAGAGCTGGAGAGCACAGATATCTGTGCTGCCTAGCCACCCACCTTCATTCTCCCCTGCAGATACAACACATTCGGGCAGAGTAGGCACCTGCCGTCAAAATGATCAGATGCCTACTATGCATTAGAGCACAGCCAGCTGCACCCTGATGGGCCATAAGGTGTCCAGCGCCTGGCATACCCACCTCTTGTGGTGTGCGTACCCCCCTGGGGTATGTGTACCACATGTTAAGAACTTGTGCAATAATTAGTGTGATGAAAATGGGTGTTAAATGATTTAGATGTCCTTTGAATATTCAGTGTGTCCTTTACGAAGTTTAAAATCAAAATGAGGTATAATATAATGAGCTTAGTATGTGACTAAATGTAGAAACCCATTATATAGCCCAGTGCGCAGACTCCTGTAGTTTTCTTTTCTTTTTCCCTTTAGGTCCGAACGTACCGCGGACTTACAGACTGTTTGCGTCGGATAAGACGGGAGGAAGGTCTACGAGGTTTATTTAAAGGTCTATCTCCCAGTTTACTGAAAGCTGCCGTTTCCACTGGACTCACTTTCTTCTCCTATGAGATGTTCTGCAGTCTGTTTCTAAACATGAAGAGAGTCACAGAAAATCACACCGAACAACACAAAGAAATTCACATCAAGGGATCTTCAACAACTCCGAAATAGCACCGACGGGGACAGAAAATTGTACTGGATACTACAACTCTGCCAGTCAACCATTTCATCTGACTTGTATTTAAAAATATAACGCGTTATAAGATTAAAACATAGTTGTCAGGTTGGCCATATTTTTGCAGTTCTGCAAGCTGTTGGGAAGAGCACTTAAATGAGAGCTTGACTGCACTCGAATGACTCCGCCGGACTCCAAAGAAGTGCTCGTATATTTAAAAAAAATTTAGGTACACGGCAGCTGGTGTCCACTAAAGTATGGACCTGAAAAATACAAAATAAGTCCATACATCATATACAAGAGGGTGAAACAGAAAAAAGGACAAATAAAATTAAAGTAGTAAGAAGAAAATAGGAAATAAGGTCTCGTGATCGTGAATTTACCAACCAAAAGGGCCTAACCCCAAGTATTTAATCAAAGAATTGTTCCCCAAGGGAACCGAAAATGTTGGAATTACCCTTACAAAAATAGAGCATATACAGGATATTTAATCAGGTAATTCGGGATCTTTGGTCCCCTCGGGGAACAATTCTTTGATCAAATAAAATTAAAGGACGCATTTCACGTTTATCAATGCTATATCAATGCTTTCTCAGTAGCTCTTGGGCTGGTATGTAGATAGTATTCACATACTGCTGTAGTGATTGTCTCTGACAGCATGTGAATTCTACATGCTGTGAAACAGCAGTATTCATGTATTTCCTGCGAGCATAGCGGTGTATGGGGAAAAACGTGTTGGGGATGACAGCTCTGGATTAAAATGTCTTGATGCCTCGTGCACATTACAGATGCTAGGGACATGATAAGCACTTATTTTGATTATATTCGGTCATGAAATGTGTCCTTGTTTTAAAAGACACAGAATTCATGCACCTGTATTTATCTGTTATACATTTCTTAAACACACAGACTGTATCGGAGAGGTTATAAAACTACTGTTGGATATTTTTAAAACACAAGAATTTGATAGATAGAATGTTGGTTTGAATTGTCTTGTGTTTGACGTCTTATTATTACACGTACACTGAATAAAGCTTCTGATTGATTGAATTCATGTCAGAATGCCATTATAGCACTAGATTATATTTATAGATATTTAGGGTTTCTATATAAATCTATTTTAGTAAGGAGAATATTTAGATTAATTAGCCCCAGGTGTATACATGCATTCTAGTACAAAAATAAAAAACATTATACTGCTTTGAAAGTAAGTTGGAAAAGAAATAGGTATTAAAATGCACCATAATTTCTGAACTGTTGACTACAAATGGAGAGGAAGTTGAATACGAACAGATTAGAAGAATTTCTGAACTGTTTAATTGAAAAAAAAATGTTCTCCACACTAGATACGATGTAATTTGTGGCAATGGGTATTGTATTTATTCTTCAGTACTGTGTTGTTTTCCCTTGGAAAACTATATAGAAAAAATAAACATTTCATACTTTTGTATAATATTCTGAATATTTGTTCTCCATTTCTTGGTATACAACTATTAAAATTTACAGGTCACCTAAATCAGTTCAAGATTATATTGCAGGGATAGGTTACCTATGGTAAGTGAGGCTACGACCACGTTGGGGAGATCAGAGAAGATCCTCCAGTGGGTAGACCACAGGTAACCCTCCAACATTCGCCGACATCTCTCGGGAATTCAAAGTATTGCTGTGGGTTACAATGGCAATGCTCTGTCTCAACGGAAAAGTCCACTGCGGAGATAGAGGCACAAGTGGACTGCACCCTTGAAAGGTGCAGACCACAAGACCATTACACTGGTTTACCAGTGATTGAGAATGCATAACTTATTTCTTGGGGAAAAGGGAGGCAAAAAGATGGATGTGTCTGGAGTGTTCCTTTAAGTGATGCATGAAAATGTGATGAGTCCTTAATCTGGTAGGATTATGGTACACAAGGAACTATGAAAACTACTTTTCACAAAAATTGTCTTCTATATATAATGCTAAAGCACTAAATTGTTAGTCGCAAAAATCCAATTTGCTAAATCAGTATTAGTGAATAACTCAGCGCCTTGTTTTCTCATTGTTAGAAATATGATTGCAACCAGAATAAAATGAAAGCTGGTGTAAAGTGACACTCAAAGCTCTAAAACCACTACATGTTACCGGGTTATTTCTTAAAGAGAGAATTGTCAGGAATTTAAAGCCGATTTTAGAATATTAGGGCCAAATTAACCAAACTCGAAACATAATTGACTTGGATCATTTTTCTAATGTGGCTATTTTAGTCTAAGTTTTTAAATTTACTTTAGATTCCCAGTAATTCTCACCTTAGTGAATAACACTGTCAAAGGAACACTATAGTGTTAGGAATTCAAACCTGTATTCCTGACACTATGGTCCTGAAGGTGACTGGCCGTTTTCTGATCTCCATAAAAACATGATTTTACTCACTTTTTATCCTCCACGGTTGACATCAATCTTTATAATCTCAGCCAATCCAGTGCTTTCCCATAGAAAAATACTTGGCTATTGCGTATGTGCAGCAAAACACCACGCTGCATCAATCAGCATCTTCTCATGGAGAAGCTGAACTGACACAGAAAGCACCTCTAGTGGCCATCTGAGGGACTGCCACTAGAGGAATTCCTAGGCAGAGTGTACACATTAAATATCCTGCAGGGACAGGCTATAGATACCAGAAAAACTACATTAACCCCTTAAGGACAGGGGGCTTACTATGCCAACCTTGGGGACCCGATCCTAAACACGTACACACCGTCCTTCCCACTTACCTAATCGCTAGCGATCCCACACCGGCGATCGCGATGGAGGGACTTGTCTGGCATCCCAGGCAGTCCCCCTGCGGCTGATATGGCCCTCACGGGCCATGTGATCGCGGTGAGGTCGCGATCACATAGATGGAATAGCCGTCCAAAGCAGTGCCTGCAGGGGGCCTGCCTGGAATGCCAGGCAGTCCCCCCCAGTTCCTGTAATAAAGGTTTAAAAGTGTAATATGTAATTAATATATATATATATATATATATATATATCTCATGATGCTTGCACTCCTGGATTTAGCCCGGTGCTGGTCAGGCACAAAATACAGAAAAACTGAAAATGACCACACTCCAAGGACTTAATGTTGTTAGTAATAAAATATAACTTCTTTATAATCATTAAAAAATATCGACGTTTCAGCCCCAGTACATGGGCTTTCATCAGGATGGCGATAAAATATATATGTAAACCCAGTACTGACCCACCCCTAATGGCGGACACCTCGTGCCTCCCTCGCAACTAATATCCCACTACAGAGACCACGTTTCAGGCGAACCTAGAGGCCATCCTAGCGGCTTTCTGGAGAAAACTGGAGAGACGGGCACTGCAACAGGTCCCACTACAGGCAAGCAGCCCCTTACCCGAATGGCGCCCTGCATGAGCAAAGATCATACCCGCGGCTCCTGCAGGGAAGAGGAGCCCGCGGAGAAGGCAGCCCAGGTCTCATGTGTCTTACCAGCACAAGCAGCGGCAAAAGCAAAGCCAGACACGGGGAAACTTGCGCCTGCACCCAGCCGAGGGTCTCCGGTGATCCTGGCAGCCAACGCCCGAGGGACTGCTCGGCTCCACATGACAAGACCGGAGCCTGAAGACATGAAGCACATCGCTAAACTGCCCACATGCAAGTTCTTTTGCCTGACCACATTACAGAATCACGCACACCAAGGAGGTCAGGCGCCAAGACAAGAGATAGGGTGAAATCCCACGGAGGTACCACCAGTGCATTTCAGTTACCACCATGCCCTTAATCCGCCGGCTCATTTGCACCAACCCTGGCATGGACTGTTCGCGCCACATTACCTACTCGGATGACTACCCTTACAACCCTGAAAGTACCTAGTGACCATGGCGCCCTGCCCGAGCTGAACCGCATTATTTTTAAGCATTATTCTCTGGGCTGGACTTGGACTATAACCCCCATAACTACCATCCGGGGACCAATACACATGGAACCTGCTTATTCCCAAGTTCCCCACAGGGCCATCTCCTGCAGAAATAACCCATGGTTATATATGTCATGTCACCAGGGCCGGATTAACATAGGGGCTGATGGAGCTGCAGCTCCAGGCCCAGGCCCATGGAATAGGCCCATTGATTTAAAAAAAAATGTAAAAAAAAATAATTTTTTTTTTTTTTTTTTACATTTTTTTTTCACACATTACTCTTAGGGATTCCACCTGGCTTTTATTTTATTGGCACAGCCAGTATTTGAGGCTGCCTGGCTGGTGCCAATATTGCAGTGATACTGGCAATATAAATGCTGGTATTTTTCTCAGTATAAACAAGAGATTACTATGCAATACCAGCACTGGCCAGTAGGGGTCACTGTATGTGGAGACAGGCAGAGATAGGAAGTTCCAGCAAATCCCTCCCTGCCTATCTATACTCACTGATCTGCAGGGGTGCAGCTACAGAGAGTCCAGACAGCAACTCCCACCCTGCAGAGACAGCCTATAGCTCAGAGAAGTAAGGGATGGGGGAAAGGCTGCAAGGAGACATACACTGAGACACTAAGGGACATTGGAAGACATTATGACACAGACTGTGGTGTCTCAGTGCCCCCTAGTCTCCCGGTGCCCCCAGTCTGCCAGTGTCTCACTGTCCCCATGTTTCCTAGTGCCTCAAGTGTCTCAATGTCCACATGTCTCCAAGCTAGTGTATGTGGCCCTGGTGTCTCAGTGTCCCCATGTCTCCCAGTGCCCCCATATCTCAATGTCCCCATGTCCCCCAGCCAGTGTCTCTAGTGTCTGTGTCCCTGGTGGCTGTGTCCCCATGTCTTCAAGTGTCCCCTATTTTCCCAGTGTCCCCATGTGTCCCAGCCAGAGTCCCCTAGTCTCCCAGTGTTACTGGTGTCTCAGTGTCCCTAGGTCTCCCCGTGTCCCCAGGTCTCCCCGTCTTCTTAGTGTCCTAGTGACATGGGGACCCTGGGATATATGGGGACACAGGGAGACATGGGACATTGAGACACTGTGACACATAGGATCACTGGGAGACCTGGGGACACGACACTAGGGGACACTGGGAGACATGGGGCACTGAGACACTGATACATAGGAACACTGAGACCTGGAGTAATCGACACATGGGGGCACTGAGTCATGAGGGTACTGGGAGACATGAGGGCACTGGGAGGAATCCATCTATACAGCAGAATCAAACTAAGTAGTTTTTTGGTGATTTTACAGCATTTTCTCTTATGTCACTCCTTGTGATTTACATCATGTGATGTCACCCATACATATTTAATTATGCAAATTAGTAAGGCCGGTATGTTTTTCCAAGAAAGGTGGCAACCTTAACTACTTTTCACATACTCTTACTTAAGTATGGAAACGCAAGAGGGATGTATGGGAACAAAACTTGTGTGGACTGGCTGACAATGAATATAGTTAAAGGGACACTATAGTCACAAGAACAACTACAGCTTATTGAATTTGTTCTGGTGAGTAGAATCATTACCTTCAGGCTTTTTGCTGTAAACACTGTCTTTTCAGAGAAAATGCAGTGTTTACATTACAGCCTAGGGATAACTTCACTGGCCACTCCTCAGATAGCTGTTAGAGATCCTTCCTGGGTTATGGCTGCCTACAATGCATCCAAACATTCAGTGTCTCCTCCCTCTGCATGCAGACACTGAACTTTCCTCATAGAGATTCATTGATTCAATTCATCTCTGTGAGGAGATGCTGATTGGCCAGGGCTGTGTTTGAATCATGTTGGCTCTGCCCCTGATCTGCCTCTTTGTCAGTCTCAGCCAATCCTATGGGGAAGCACTGTGATTGGATCAGGCCACCTCTTCTAATGATGTCAGCAGACTGCTTGTGTTTCTGAGTCTAACAGCATGCAGAGTTACAGCTTCAGGCTTGAATACAGTAAGATTTTTCTATACTTATGGAAGCATGAGGGGCCCAGGGGGGCTAGATTGTGGTGTTAACACTATAGGGTCAGGAATACATGTTTGTGTTCCTGACCCTATAGTGATCCTTCAAGGTAATGCTGACTTTGGTCTCTCTAACACTGTGGCATGTTCCCTTTCTTCTACACTCACTACACACAGCTTTTCTCTGTCCTAGACTATATACCAGGAGCGTCTGCTTGCTAGTAAGAAGGTAAGTAGACAAGTGGACCAGTGAGTGCTAGGGGACAGTCCTTAGAAAGCGTTGCATCATTAGATGCATTTATGCCAAGCTCAGGGTGCTGTCTGCATAGTATGCCCTTAGTTGGCCAGCTGCATGATTGGCAGTCAGCCTGACATGCATTCATGCCAGGCTTGCCTTCTAATTCTTTGGGCAGACATGTCCTCTTTTTGGGCATGTTCGCCCCTTTTGGCAGGTTACATGATTTGTGTCAGTGGTACACCCTTTTACCGTGCCCATTGACTTCCTGCTTGACTGGACGTTGCTGTTAGGGGTTATGGATTTACTTGAAAGATGAAAACATAAATTAGTGAGAGATTAGCCTAGGGTATGTGTTTTCTTATAGCTGCTGTTTTCTTTCTCTCCAGCACCATCTCCATCAGATACATGACGCTTGGGAGTGTTTTACTGTTTTTGGTCGATATGATTCTGTAATTAGGCCCGTCATAATTGTCAGCACCAGGCCCACTGGGCTCTTAATCTGGCCCTGCATGTCACTATATATGTCTATACATGTTCCTAGCCTAGTAACCAATGGCACTCTAACTGCCTCCCTACCTAGCCTGTTTACCTAACACTAAATGACCCTGAGCCCTAGTGCAGATCATATGTTGTTTTATGCATTTTTGTCATAGCTAAACGTGTACCTCACCTGCTCACATGAGCTAAACAGGAGAAAATACTTGAAAAGCGATATCAATATATATATATATATTAAAACATGCAGTAGAACCTAATGCCTAGCTAAGATACCACCATGTTAGAATACTTGTTCACCCAAGCAAGGTTAGCATTATAAACCAGATTAGCAATGTTTTAATCTCTAGAATTAATACTCTGCTATTTCATGTTATCTTGTTTGACCTAACTTTGTATCACACCTTTTCTGATAAGCAGATCTGGAGACACTACTTGACAAGCGACAATAATACATTTAAAAATGTGCAGTATCTTCTATTAATTCTTTATTTTTATTGTGCAAAAGTGGACAAATCGTCTTGCCCCGTCACAATAACGGGTGCAAGAACATGCATATAACACAATGAAGCAGAATACATACAATATTAACCTTGATAAGCTGACATTTGCTTCGTTTCGCTGGTTCAGCACATTTTTGTTTAATACAATATAAAACATATATGCTAAGCATTGCAGGGTAATGTGAGTGTACGTCATAGACGTTGGTCTATATCAGCCCGTAGGCCTGTTAACATTTGAAGGAACTAGTGATGAACGTTTAACAGTTAGGGAACAGTATTACGATATATTATTATGCCTAAAGGAGCAGTTATGACCACGCAGCTGCATGCATTTTCACGACATGTTGCCAGTGTGGCGTAAGAGCACATACAGCACTGTTTTAAGTGAGAATACACATGGGGATAACCTGTTCGGCCTTCTAATTAAATTAGGTTAAGTTCTTGTAGCCCATCACTCCTATATGTAGTGTGGTTTCGTATGGTGGTCGGAGTACCTTCTCACATAATGTGAGGGTTATATGTTGTGCATATTGGCTTAGGCCTTCGTTCGGCTCAGCGGTATTATCCAGCGTATTTGTCTGCTAGGTGTTTAGCTAATATCTATGAGCTATGTCAGTGACTGGAACTCGTAGTGGCATTTGTTGTGGGTGGGTCGGCTTACAGCCTCATTAGTGTCTCTGTGTGATGTAAGGTGTCGCTGTACCTAAATTGCCTATTGTTGCCCAAGTATGGTGCCGCTGTGAGGTTCGCCCCTGTGGCCTGAGTATACATTTACAGCCGAGCTCGGTATGGGCATCGTGGCTGTAAGTTATATGTACCGGGGATACATGGTGCCTGCAGGGTCGGGACATAATTGTCGCATGAGGTAGACTAACATGCACATAAGGCTGTAAATTACGTATCATAAAATCTAAATCTAATGACAGTGGTCCGAGGCCCGTTCTACTACATATGTAGTGCTTGAGTTAAGTAGGCATTCTATAGTTCAGACAAATGCTAGGGTATACAGTTACAGCAGGTAAACAGCCTACTATCGAAAGGCTACTTTGGAAAGAACGGGTTAACACAGTTTGAAAGATAAAGATAAAAATACAAATAAAAAGAAAAAATACGGTTATAAAGAGTATCTTGTGTGTGGCTATATTGCCAGGAGTAGTCAAACCGTTCATGTTACCACATTGCGGTCTGGTGCTAGTTTAGCGGTGCTCGCCTGGGTTGGAGTCCGGCTTCAAGTGGGCAGCCTTGGCGTTCGGGTCTGAAGGCCTCCCCCGGGGGATAAACTCCGGGGCATTCATGGCATCCCTTCTTAGTGTGGTAGTGTTGCCTGTTGGGCGCGGCGTGATCGTGAGCGAGTCTGTGGGTAAGTGAAGTAGGCCCAATATTGCCACCGCTTCTTGCATGTCCCTTATAACGTGTTTGGCATCCCCTCTGTCAATATGTATGGTGCGGCTGGGTCCCCAGCGGTACCTGATTTGGTGGAGCCGAAGTAGGGCCGTGAATGCGCTCATAGATCTTCTCCACGCCAATGTCCCGCCTGAGAGGTCTGCGAAGAAGGAGAGGATCATCCCTTCGAAGTGGTAGTTGGCTTGGTGTCTAGTGGCATCTTGCACTGTTCTCTTGTCTTTGGCGGACTGAAACTGGACTATTAGGTCCCTCGAGGCAGTCGGCGGGGCCTTCGGTGGTTTTGGCGTGCAGAAGAGGCCTTCTAGGGCGATTGCTTTTGCCGCTTTAGGGGTCAGTATCTCAGAGAGGAGCCGCCTGATAAAGTGCGGAAGTTCTTCGTCGGGTGTTGAGTCGGCGACTCCCCGGAGCTTCAAATTATTTCTGCGGTTCTTGTCTTCTTGTGCAGAGATTTGTTGCTCATGCTGCCAGGATTTTTGTTGTAACACCCGGACTGCCGCTTGGAGGTCTGCTAGCTGGGTGGTGTGATCAGTGGAGGAGGCTTCCACCGCTTTCAGCCTCGTCGTTATGCCCTGAATGTCACCTCTGATGAGGGCCACTTCGGCCGCAAGTTTCTCGTGGTGGGTCGCCATTAGGTCCCCGATCGCCTCCATGGTTACTGGAGTAGGGGCTTTCTTGTGAGTTGGCGCCTGTGTGATCGCTGGGGCTGGCTTGGCCACCATGGAGGTACTCTCTTCGTCTGAGGAGCCCTCCGTGAAATCGGAGCAGCCGCCATGTAAGTACGCCATCTTGGCCTCCGCGGCCTCATGCGCTTGCCGCCACAGTTCCCCGATATCCCTGTTCTGGCGGGGACTATCAGGTTTAGCTTTTTTATTTTTCCGACCCATCTGGTTCGTGCGGGTCTTAGGCGCTTTCCTGGCGAGTGTGAGCCGGGTGTGTGGGCCCTGATTTCTCGGTTTATTCGCTTTCTGGCCCGGAGGACTGCGGCCATGCGACCGTTCGCTTCAAGCTCTTGGCTCCGCCCCGTGCAGTATCTTCTAATGCCTACCTACGGTACCGCTATGTTTGAATAACCGCTTACCCTAGCTGTTGGGGCATTGTAAGCCTGTGTTCTATCCTTGCACAAAGAAAAGAAAGAATAAAAAAAAAAAAAATACACTTAGAAGAAAATGAAAATATATATATAAATCTCAATATATAAGCATTAAAATTATTTTATTTGCATTTTTCACACACAAACAAATATGAACGTTAACTTTGGCTAGTGTTTATGACTAAGTGGCTACTAAAAAAGACTGAACATACCCCACTTGCAATACCTTGGGTTGTCTACTATTGCAAATGGCATGCCATCGTGGGGTTTATTCTCATTCCTGGGCTACCATACAGTCTTAAAGGCAACGTAACCAATCTGGCGAATTTCAATGTCAAAAAAACTGAAAAATGTAACATGCTATATTTGACCCTACAACTTCCCAAAACAGCATAAAACCTGTACATAGGGGGTACTGTTTTACACATGAGACATCAAGGAATACAAATATGAGACATCACGGAATACAAATATAGCGCAAATTCAAAGTTTTGTTTACGTTTTGTATTGATCACAGCTTGTACAACTGCCTCAGTCCTTAAGGGGTTAAGCTGTAGTGGTTCTGGTGACAATAATTACCCTTTAATATAGTGGTTTTGCTACATAGCTTGCATCATTGGACAAAATAAACCATCACCTTTACTGAGGATCTTACATTTGTCTGAAAATCAGACAGACGGCCGCTAGACGTTCTTCTTTCTTAAGATTATTCATTTTATTAGGCTCAGCAAATTTACTCTGAATAGCATTGAGGCATCCTGATTGGTTAATCACTTTCAAATCTGGGCTTTGCTAACTCCAGCCAGCAAATGTAATGCATGGGCATTTACTGCAAAAGCTTTAACTTCAAATGTAAGTGTCATTATATATATATATATATAAATAATTTTCCACGTGTCCCG
This sequence comes from Pelobates fuscus, assembly GCF_036172605.1. Lineage (NCBI taxonomy): Eukaryota > Metazoa > Chordata > Amphibia > Anura > Pelobatidae > Pelobates > Pelobates fuscus. The sequence continues at coordinate 272,060,205 of NC_086322.1, forward strand.
CACTCACTGCTCCCGGTCTTTTAAACGCCTGGGTGCAAGCTCCGTCTTGAAAAAAGTCCAGATAGAACTGAAACGTCGAAAAAAATATGTAATATTTGATGCTTCAATAAATAAGCACGATTAGAAATACTACTGAGTCCTGCGAGTGCACTTCAACAAGGATATATATATATATATATATATATATATACCGTATTTTCCGACGTATAAGACAACTTTTAAACCCATGAAAATCTTGTCAAAAGTGGGGGGTCGTCTTATACGCCGGGTATCGTCTTATACGCCGGGTGCAGGTGATATAGAACATAGGGAGGGAGGGAGGGTGAGGGAGTGACAAGAACACAAGGAGGGGGGATAGGAGAACGGGAGATAAGAACACAGGGAGGGGTGGCATGAGGATAACATAGGGTGGGGTGGCATGAGGAGAACACAAGGGGGGTGAGAAGATGAGGAGAACACAGGGAGGGGGGATGTGAGGAGAAGGGGAGATGAGGGGAACACAGGGAGGGGGGTGAGAAGATGAGGAGAACACAGGGAGGGGGGAGGTGAGGAGAAGGGGAGATGAGGAAAACACAGGGGGGGTGAGAAGAGACCGGTAGGGGGTGGTGCGGGGAAAGGAAAGACCACTAAGGGGCAGAGTAGAGCTCTAAGGGACGGAAGAGAGAGCTCTATAAGACAGGGAGCTCTTTCACACTAGTGCGCACACACACACAGAATGCATCCCTATACATACACAGAAACACACAATGCATCCCTACACACACACAGAACCACAACATGCTTCCCATACACACAGAGAAACACAAAATGCATCAATTACACACACACACACAATGCAACCCTTACACATAAAGACAATGCATCCTTTGCACACATACACAGAAACGGCGAGTATATCCCAAACTCTATATTTTAACTGGAAAAGTTGGGGGTCGTCTTATACGCTCAGTCGTCTTATACGCCGGAAAATACGGTATATAAACGGATTTTGATGGCGCTATATAAATATCATAATAATAATAATATATAATTTTTTTATTTTTTTAAAAATCCATTAAAGAGGCTCATTCAGGCTGGAGTGAGCACATTCGCTTTCCAGGATCCCTGATATAAATAATTTAATCAAGACGTCCCATTAGAAATTTAAAAATTAACAATTTACATTAAGTTGACATTTACAATGAAGCTGGTACTGCAGTCACCCCAGTTGCTGTACTGACAGAAATGTGAGAGATGTGAGTTTTATCCATCCTGGGGAGGGGGGCGCTGCTGTGCACCATTACCGCCTCTGGGGGTCACTGTTGCTCTCCAGCTTTCGGCTGATACCTGGTGCCGCCAGGTGGCGCTGTGAGCAAAGCGTGCTGCGGCCTGCTCCAGCCTCGATCCACGGCCTGTCGTGAAATGAATTCCTCCTAGAGAGAGCGGCCTTTATGTAAACAGAGGGAGGGGGTGGGGGATGCTGATTTCCTGCTAACAGGTGAGACATAGCTCAGGGGGTGGATATCACCGTAATACTCCTAATATAGGGGCACATGGGCAGCCGCGGCCCCATTCCTAATATACAGACTGCACTCTATTACTGTCCTATAATAATAATAATAATAATATTATAATATAACTGCTGGGATACCCACTTCCGGCTCAGTCAGGCTATATACACAATATATATCACACACACAGTGTAATAAATGTGTCCTCCCCACTTCCTGGTACTAGGGATACCCTGTAGTGTTTACATTTTGACTCTGCAGTGGTTATGGTTATCACCCCTATGGTGCTCAGCCATCCATTCTGGGAATACAAAAAAAAAACACCCTATGGGGTCCATACTCTACCCCCCCCCCATCCACCTTCCTCTCTGTGCCACGTGGTTAGCATTCACACTGTATTTACTTCTCATATCACAATTGTGTACTTTCAGTTTTTGTGTTTATTTTATATACTGTGGAGGGGGTAACAAGGTAATTGTGAATGGTAATTGGGAAAAAAAGGCATGGGATTGTTTTTTTAGTAAATTATCAGGCAAAAGAAAAGACTCTACAGTTGTTATGGTTATCACCCCTATGGTGCTCAGCCATCCATTCTGTAAATACAATATTTAAACACGCCTTACAGTGTCCATACTCTACCCCCACCTTCCTCTCTGTACCACGTGATTTGCATTCACACTGTATGCTATGGTTGATTATTTATATATATATATACATATATATAATTTGTAATAAATGAAGGCTTGCACTCACGGTCTGTAGATAAGTAAAACAATTCTTGTTTATTCCAATTCGATTAAAACATGGTTGCTGCCATCAACGTTTCAGCCACTCCTGTGGCTTTCATCAGGATCAATTCAGATGCTGAATTGATCCTGATGAAAGCCACAGGAGTGGCTGAAAGGTTGATGGCAGCAACCATGTTTTAATCGAATTGGAATAAACAAGAATTGTTTTACTTATCTACAGACCGTGAGTGCAAGCCTTCATTTATTACAAATTATAGTATTTTTGGCTATGGCTTTTATGCACCCGGCATTTTTCATATATTTTTTGAGTGTGTGTGCTGGGTAACATTGGACATTATATATATATATATATATATATATATATATATATATATATATATATATATATATATATATATATATATATATAATTTTTTTGTGTTTATTTAATGTACTGTGGAGGGCTAACAAGGTAATTGTGAATGGTAATTGGAAAGAGGCATGGGATTGTTTTTTTGTTTTTTTTTAGTAAATTATCAGGCAAAATAAAAGACTCTGCAGTTGTTATGATTATCACCCCTATGGTGCTCAGCCATCCATTCTCTAAATACAATTTTAAAAAAAACACCCTACAGTGTCCAGACTCTACCCCCTACCTTCCTCTCTGTGCCACAAAATCAGGTTAAAACTTAACTTGCATTCAGATGTCGAAATAGAGTTCTAGGAAGGACCACCAAATAAGATAGATTAAAATATATATTTATGTATATTTATTGCTGATACAATTTTCCACACAGCTCCTAAAGTAATGCTATTGCTGACAAATACTACAAACAAAGTGTCAAATACTACAAACAAAGTAATCGAGCTGCAAAAGTAGTTTGTGTGTTGATGCACATTTGTTTTACTCCTTGTGTTACAAAAAAACAAACTGAAATCATAGATATTTTATGTACTCTGTAAATCAAGAGAAATACATGAATTCACTGAAATTCAAACTCAGTCAAAATGTAGGGACTACTTTGTCTCAGTATTTTTCCTATGCCTGACACTTCTACACACTGTGTGGAGCTACTGCCATCTAGAAGTGTCAAGTTCCTAGCTTTCACCTGTGAAATTGGCTCTGTCTATGGAGAGTCTCGTGTGACCCACCATAGATCTCAATGCAGACTCTTGCACTTTAACCTGCACATATTATGCATGCATTATTACCAAAACTGTGGGGAGAAAAAAAAAATTGATATTTTTTTAATAATAATAACAACAAAGTATTTAACAAATAAGTATACAAATGAAGATTCCATTAAGGACACATGACATGTGTGACATGTCACGATTCCCTTTTATTCCAGAAGTTTGGTCCTTAAGGGGTTAAGCAGAATCTTCAAATGACTGATTGGTAGGGGTATTAGCTGCATGATACACATCCTGATTATTAATATCTGTTTTTCTTTGTCAGTGTATTCTGATTTTAAAAACTTGTTGCCATGGCGGATGTCGACCGAGTGGTGTGCAAAATCCAGGGATTTGATGCTGAAACACAGAATCTTCTCAAGACAGCGCTGAAAGGTCAGGATTTAGCGTAATTTACAGTTTATATTAGCCATAAAAATTGTGCCCAATGACAATAGTACATTACTAATGTACCAATTTTTATTTGGAGTATCTGCGAATGTTGTGAATGCTCCCCATTTAGGATAGGTAAAGGGATACTATAGGCTCCAAACAACTTTAGCTTTTTTGTGTATAGATTATGCCTCTGAAGTTTTAATTCACTGCCATTTAGGACTTAAATCATTTTTGTTTCTGTTGATGCAGCACTAGCCATACCTCCCCTGGCTCTGATTGACACAGCCTGCATGAAAACAAAATTCTTTCACGTTCAATCAGATTAAACTTACTTTAAAAGTTTTTAACTACTGCTCTGTAAATTGAACTTTATTCGCACACCGGAGGCTCCTGCAGGATCTAACGAACTATTAACAGAGCAGGAGATAAGAAATTCTAACTTTAGCCGAATTTGCAATAAAGGAAGTGTTTAGGAAGGCTGTGCAAGTCACATGCAGGGAGGTGTTGGTAGGGCTGCATAAACAAAGTGATTAAACTCCCAAACAGCAGATAATTGAGCAGAGAGACTGCAGGGGCATGATCTATACACCAAAACTGCTTAATTAAGCTTGTTTTGGTGACTATAGTGTATTTTCAGGTTTTCGATGACTTCATCATAGTGTTCGTTACTGCTGGTATATTCATTAGGTAATAACTTTAAGGCTCTTCACTATGTGAGGAAGTATAATGATGTGATAAAGTGTAAACGTTTTATTTACTTGTTTGGGGTATATTATCACTTAGTATATTATCAGGTGTTTTGATGTTTTCTGTTACATTGTACATTAATGTTGCTGTATAATGGGAAATATTTTATTTATAACTGTTAGTAGTATGAACTGTAAATGTAATAGTAATTGACCAAGGCTGCTGAAGGGAGATGAGGCCCCGCTGGTCTCCTGAACACATTTACACATCCTCTGTCCATTAAATATCACCAACCCTGTGAGAACTCTCGGCCTGAGAGTGCCCTTAACTCTATTATATACTGAAAGGATATACAAAGTGCTCTATAGAGAATAACTTGTATATGCAGTATACAGTAAGGATTACAGAAAGTACTCTAACACAATATAGCAACAATGTTTATACTAGAGATAGTATATGCACCGGCTCAGTATCCAGTTAGCGTACCCAAAAGCAGAGCATATAAGGCACGTGCGCTGCTTATAAACACGACTCTTAGTACTGATAAGTATACAGGCTGTGAAAATGTATACAAGACTCCTTACACAGTGATGATCCCTATTGGTCTTCTTACTAAACTCCGAATCCAACGGTTAGGATCATTAAAAAAATAGCAGGGACACATTTGGCTGAAATCTCTCTAAATTTTGTTGTCGTTGAATACAGCCAAATATGTAAATGCATATTTGTCTGTTACTCCTGTGTCTCTGTGACAACTGGCCTTTGAACTATCTATCTGCTTTTTCCAAACCTAGAAACAGACTTAAATTTTGCTTTATTGTTTAAAAGATGGCAATGTTTTAAATCCAGAACGTATAGTGGCAGGAAATCACTAAGCCGTTTTATCTCTTTTAGAGATCTAATTTTATTTCCCCCTTTCTGACTGTGTGGGGGTTTCAGAATCATGCATTTATGTACTTATCTCCTGCTTCTCTACTTCATCATATTATGACATTGGAATGCATGCTTGTCTACCTGTTGAAGAAATACTGGCACTCATTTGCAGCATTAATTTGTTTCTTTTCTTTTCATAACAGAACCAGACAGCGTGGACTTGGACAAAGTGGCAAATGTAATAGTGGAACAGTCTCTGAGAGATGCCACGTTCAGCAGAGAAGCTGGGAAGATGTGCTATACAATCATCCAGGTAAGAGGTCAAGAAGCCTGTTACCAACCAGAAGTGATGACTGACACAGACCCATTCAAGGGAACACGTTAAAGCACAGACTTCATGGTTGCACTAACACATGAGTGGCTATGTTCATAGTCTACTTTGTAACAAGATTATATAAATGCCCCATGGTACAATGCAATTGTAAATATGTCATGTCTATGTGTTGAGTGAAATAATGTGCAGTCCGTTTCAGTGGCATGTGAAAGAATTTATTTTCCTAACGTATTTTTAGAGGGTACTCAAATTATGGTGATCATTCCTTAGGAACCACAAAGGCAGCTCCAGAAAAGTGTTATAATGGCATCTCCTTCCCTCCAGGTTCCCCTCCTTCTTAGATAAAAGGCCATCAGCCCCCAGGATCCCAGAAGAATATGTAGCTTTAATGGCGGCTAGTGGGATTGCAGCCGAAATTCAACTCTTCACAGTTTATCACCAGACATAGGCTTGCATTTCTCTCCCATTGTCCCTCCCTTCTGATAGTGGAACACACACTGGGGCATTTACATTCAGTGCTAACACTGTAGAGTGGTGTGCTGGAAGCAGCCATGTTAGAGGAGTCAGCAGTTAAGAGTGGAAGGCACACGTAGGTTGTTCGGAGTTCTATGACTATTTGCCAGCATTGCTGTGCATGCGTTCGGGAGGTCAATATTTGTATGAATGCTCCTGACGACGGCGTGCTGACACGCCGAAACGCGCGTCGAGCAATTTTATTTATTTATTTATTTTGCACTTTACTCACTAGGTAACACTATGTACGTATTTTAGTTAGTAAGTTAAGTGTGTGATAACTTTCTAGTAGAGGAAGGGACAGGGGCTCCTGTAGGCACTAGTGGAGATTCCACTGTGCCGAGGTACTTCAGGGTCAGACTGGTTTTTCAGTTTATAGCTATTTCTCTGGGGATTTCTTTGCAAGGAGGGAGGAGGGGGGTCTTGCTCCATCCTCTTGTTTATGGGGATTTCTTCTTCTCTCTCTCTGTTTACCCAGATAGCCTTCTTTTCACTGTAAGTAGACTGACATCCTCCTTAGTACCTCTATAGCCTCATTTGCAGTCTAATTCACTGTCCAAATAGCAGCCTTTTCTGGGCTGCCCCCTTCCTCTCTTTTGGTATATACATCTTTTTATTTTAATTGATTTTCTCCTTAGTATTATTAAAGGTAGGGCTTCCTTTTTTACTATTCTCCTCCTCATTGGACCTCTGTCCATTCTCTTTTTTTCCAATATTTGTATGAGTTTATTTGGTGCCCCCGGAAGAAAGGGTCAGTTATATAATCAAGAATCTCAACATTCCAAAAGGGACTCCAAACTTTTACTTCAAATTGGGAAAAAACTACCTGCCACCCCGGCCATAAGAATTGTTCACCTATGTTGGGAAATTCTGGATTCAATTCAGATGATATGCAAATCTAGCTTCTCAATGAAGAATACAAACTTCTAAGTTACATTGTGATAGAACCTATTACTAAACATCAAGTAAGCTCTGGCAAAAATGCTCAGCAAAAAGTCTGTTTTTTGCAAGTTTCCTTCTTGCAAAAAACAAGCAACATTGTTTAAAAGTATGAAAATTAAATGGTTTTATTAAAAACAAAAAAAAACACACTTTATAATTTCTCTCTGAGTGGTGGTATATCTGTGATTTGTTTAAAAAAATAAATAATATCCTTTCTTTCAATAATTCGCTGTCAACATCCTTTATTGCCGTAGGCTGAAAGTAAGAAGACAGGCCGTAATGTATTCCGTAGCGGCCTTCTGATTCGGCTTCAGAACGAGTATCTGAATCGGGAAGAAATGAAAGCTCGATCGGTTCAGGAGTGGGTGTGTTACGTGACTTTCATCTGCAATGTCTTTGACTATCTAAGGGTGAGATGAGAGTGGAAAGTAACCTTAAGGAATGTTATCATTATTTATGCCTTTTCAAGATTGTGTGCCTCAGTGTTAGACGTGTTGGAAAAGTTGTTGGGAGGAATGGTATTTGTCTTGATAAGTCATTGTAAAGAATCCATTGTATTTCATTACAAGTGACTCTATTTCATCATATTAGGAGGGCAATATCTAAATCCTGTTTGATTTTTCTTAAGGTTGAACTTTGAGATACTCTTGTAATGATGCCGATTTTAAAGAATGAGAATGATAAAATTGCTGATGGAAAAGACTCAGAATTCCCCATTTTAAATAGCCCAAGTATCTTCTTTTACATATGATATTCCATGATGTGGGTAAAGTGCAGTAGGGAGCTACATTGTCTTTGTGACACTTTTGGTTGAAGTTGGTGATAAATTAGTTAGATAAAAATGTCTACATGCTCTTGGTTGAATAAACACTACAAGTACCATAACCACTACTGCTCACTGTAGTGGTTGTAGTGCCCTTGCGCAGTCCAATGGTAAAATGTTAAGCTACTGATTGATGTCCAGCATGGTCCTGCTTTGCTCTGTAAATAAATCAGTCTTCTCCTGCTTGAGAATACTGGATGCAATGAGGTTGCTTAAAGCAGGTTCACATCTTGGGATGCATTAGGTTCTCATGGCACTCTTGACTACAGTGGGCTACAGTAGCCCTTTAACCCCTTAAGGACCAAACTTCTGGAATAAAAGGGGATCATGACGTGTCACACATGTCATGTGTCCTTAAGGGGTTAAATACATTGATACGTTGAGCTATGTGGGGTTGGGTTACAAAGTGACAGGGAAGGTTTCAGTGAAGACTGATGCAGACAGGTGAACGACATGTAATCCTCACGCGATAGTTTCTTACAAACTGCTTAGGTGACCACCGGCCATGTTTTTGTTTGTGTGCATTTTTTTTTTCTTGCCTGTGATAAATATGTTTATGTGAGCAAATGTTAAATGTTATTAAGTAGACAAACAATGGATTCACTCTTTTTCAGGTAAATAATATGCCAATGTTGGCTTTGGTCAATCCTGTGTATGATTGCTTATTCCAACTTGCAGAGCCCGAAAGTCTGAGAAGGGAGGAAGAGGTGAGTTGAGGAGATGACTCCGAACACCGTCCAACTCTTAATCCTGCTTTATCTTAACAATGTATCAATGTACAGGGAAACAATAAATAAAACACAGGTTTCTGTGATATAAGAGTGTGTTTAGATTGTTATGAATTTCCAAAGATCATTCCCGCATAGTATTCAGAACAGTACTGTGCCACATAATGGTGGTGGTACTTCCATCACAATAATACAAGCATTATGGTTCAGGGATAAATCAGATAACCGTTTTGAATCAATGAATGATTCCCCAACACAGTAATGGAGTTTAAGCATGCGTGGGATAGGCATAAGGCTATCCTAACTATAAGATAAGGCCAGGGACTAATGAAAGTATTTAGAAAATTGGGCAGACTAGATGGGCCGCATCGTTCTTTTCAGCCGTCACATTCTATGTTTTTGTTTTTTTGGTTAAAATAGCCAAAATGAATATAGAGCTGACTTGGCCTAAAATTGTAAATTCACCTTAATTTCACACTTTAGTGAATAGCAATATAGTGAGCTTAAGTCTGTGTTCAATCTAAAATGCTCTGTCTCTATAGTGCTGCTATGTCTTCATCTATGGTCTGTGTCAGTTCTGATCCTTTCATAAAAATTAAACTTCAATAGCCGAATACTCTGTTTTCCACTAACTAAATTTTGTATTATAGGTAGACTGCCTTGTGTTACAGCTCCATCGTGTGGGGGAGCAGTTGGAGAAAATGAATGCCCAGCGCATGGATGAGCTCTTCTCTTTACTGAGAGACAGATTTCTCCTGCAGGGAGACCTTAGTTCAATGGCTCAGCTCTTGTTGCTTGAGATGATTGAATTTCGGGCAGCTGGCTGGAAAATGACAGACGCCGCTCACAAATATTACTACAGCGAAGTGTCAGAGTGACTCCAACGTAGGATGGATTTTCATCTAATAGTGGTCACGATCCACGAGAGCCATAATTTATAGGATATTTGATGCCTTAACTGGAGAGGATAAGCAGCCTGAGATATCCTTGCAACTACAACCACCATTCATCTCCTCCCACTGGAAGTCCTCTGTTAATTTCCTGCCGCCTTAGGAGATGGTGGAACTTTATGGAGCTCTGCAAGATTGTTTTATTTATTTATGTTTACTTTACAATCTCACTTCTTCCCAGTTCCCATGAAAGTGCCCTTTGGAGCAGATGGTGGAACAGCTGTGGTGCTTCCAAAATGCCTTGTCCAGCTCAACATAGAACCAATGGATGTCGACCATCTTGGCCTCAGGATAACACCTTTACCACCCACCCTCCATATGACTGGTATAACCTTTCTCAAGTTTCTTAGGACATGGTCTCTACTAGATCTTGTGGCTGACATGAAGGTGGTGTACTTGCAAAGATTTCTGAGATTGTTTTGCCTCTCCATTAGAAAGATTGAATATCCCATAAGTAATGGCTCCAGTGGAGTGTGATCACACCGAAAACAATGAATTGATCAGAACGCTCTATTTGGGTTTTAAATCAAAGGTAAAGGAATTTATTCTACTTTTTTGCTGCCAGAAGAGTTTGGAATACTTTGCACCTTTTTTCAAAAATTACTTTATTCAAGCACATTTTAAAGACATTGTAAAAGACAAGACTTTGCTCTGAACCTGGACGATAATCAGAATGACAGCGCAAGGATTTTTTTAAATTTACAGCCGATTTTATAAAGCAGCAACCGATTGTGGATTTCGGTATAATAATAAACAATTATTCTACAAAAGTAAACATTTTAAGCCCACAGGTACAAGAGAACTGAAGTGTCATGTTTAGGGCAGCACTACCCGAATGGATTGATATGGGTAACCTGCAGCCCAAAAGGGTTGTTGATTGGACGAAATTTGCCAAGAGCTCATTCAGTCCTTTAAAATCAAAATTAGATTTTTTTTTATTTTTTTTTAAATATCTTCGTAAAGGGAATCAAGTTTATATGAAGAAAAAAAAAAAAGAGACAGAAACCCGTTTCAGATGGCATTAAGCTTCATGTTCTGCCTCGGTGGCTAGCTAATAATATAGAGATTAAATATTTAGCTGAGAACAGTTCTGCATTGTATCTTTCCAAATCTCTTCATCTTATAATTACATTTTTATTAACACACTTATAATTCCTGCTGAATTGTTTAAAGGTTTTTAGTGTGGTAGTGGTGCTGGTGGTAATGTTATAGTTTTATGCTCATCGTCAAATTGTTGCTTCACCGATGGAACCATTGTAATCCATGGTGAAATTTGCTTTAGTTTTACAACCTCATCTAGCTTATAGACATAGCTGAGTGCACTGGTTGAGAATATAAATTTGCAACGCTGAAGGCTACCAACTGGCATTACTATAGAAGTATCGGCATTTTACGCTATGCCTCTGCTTGAACAAAATATCCACTAGAATTGCAGCTGCTTGCCTCTGAGCGAAGTGAAATCCAACAGATAGGGTTTATGGTTTTTGGAATGTCTCTACTAGAAGAATTATGTGTCTTGCAGGTAGAGTTGTTATAGGTGAGGTCTGAGAGTATCGGGCCTTTTTGCAACTGGACTGCATGGTGCTGAAATAATGAAATCTTCCTGTAGTAACAACTGAGTTACATTTTAAAACTCACAAATTGCTGATATTTTACAATAAGTTATGAATATGCCAGCGAACTGGTCTAGATTAGTGTTCTCAGCAATCAACTTTGATGGTGCTCTGATATTCAACCGAGTCTGCAATGTAAAGCAATCTTCCACAAATATATAGACTTGTTTCCCTTGGAGGGGATGGAGCCCCTTCAAGTATACCATCTGGATGGATTTTTGTGAACGGGATAATGGTTTCAGTGTAACGAGATTAATCCGGATTAACTGCAATCTGCCATCAACAAAGTGTAGAATTCTGATTTTGTTTTTTCCTTCTGTAAAAATTTGTTTAGAGAGGTGAATGAAAACAGAATACACTCTGACCTTAATTATTACTTGTTTACACCAAAACATATCCAGTTTTATTCCCAAAATAACCAAAAACTGCAAATTGCACTCTGCTCAATATAATTAATTGCCAAATGGAATTTGGAGGTACAAAATGCCAAAGTGGCAGAGTTAAAATATGCCCATCCAACTCAGGAATGTGAATCAACAACTCTACCATTCATTGCCAGGAGTACACAATATATTGTTCGTTCTTTAAGCATTCAAAATGAATTGGGCTTTACTTCTACAATTGAACAGTTCTACAAAAACAAAAATTTAAAAAAATTTGGAGCTGGAATCCAGACTTGAGACTTGTTTTCCCCCACAGGCAAAAAACAAAAACAGTCTTACTAAAAAATGCAGACTTACAGAAATGCAAAAAAAATAAAAAATGGTTATACACTCCATCATTAAAATCTGTTTCAGAATCTAGAGCCTCCGAACGATCCAAGCTTTGCGCAATACCTGGGTCTTTGGTGCTGGCTGCGCTTAGCTCTCAGGATCTTTTAGTTTCTCTTCCTAAAGAGAGGAACCGTTTTGTATCTAGTTTGGATTTTTGTGCTGCGTGAGCTGAAACATCAAGGTCATTTTATGAGAATTCATTTTTTTATTATTATATATAATAAAACTGTTGCTCAGACTTCCTCTGTAGCGACAAGGATATTAATAATTTACAACTGCCAATTCTAAACCGGAGAGCGACAACAAGGATATTTTGACATTAAGACTGTTTTATATTTTGTATTTTAAGACTTCCCACTTTTCATGGCCTGTTTCTCTACTTTTCTTTTTAAAAGTTCTACTCATCATTTGTAATTTTAAGCAATATAGACCTGGGAGACCAATTGTGACATTTTAATAAGGGTTTAATAAATTTTGAAAAATCTTTCGTTTCTTTTTACAAATCAATTTAAAACAATATTTCCTGTTGTATTGCATTAGCACACCGGGGTATTTGCCCTATACTAGACAGTTAACGAAAGCATATAGTTAAAATAAAATTTATATAGATTAAACCACCTATTCCCCTCTCATATACCCGTCAAACCTTACCAAACATCCATGAACTTGTATTTCCCAAGAATTACACAGACACCAGTCACAAAGCTAACAAATAGACATTAGATAGGGGTAGGAAGTCATACTACCGCTGAGAAAAAAAATTATTTGTAGTACGTAACCGTTTTGACACCAAGCACTGCAGCATGCTGTAATGATTATGGAGCCAAGAGTGCCCTCCAACAGTAAGTAATCAACTAATTTAAGAACAGTCTGAACAAATAGATGTGTCATGTAGCTAGAAGTTCTGCCACGGAGATAAGCCGTACAGTTCCTTTTTTTTTTGCTGGGAGCGATCAGCTGACTCTTTCAGTTGCCCTGCGTTACAGTGCTTTGCTCCACTACAGCAGGCTGTGGTGGTTATGATAATTTGAGTGTCCCTTTAAGGTCTTGAAATTTTGAATATAGAGGGGTTCCATGACCTTGTTTAAAGTAATCGATTGATACACTAATTATGGCCTAGTAAGATATCTATAAAATGTCAGAGGATTACTGGAAAAACATTTTTTTTTTGCAAATTCTGATTTTAAATAATAGATTTTTATTTATTAGGTGTACATATGTGTAAAAAAAAAAAGTATTTACAGTCACAATTTTCAAGATCTCCAACAAGTGCAGGACAGAAGCATCCCATGTAAGCACGTTATATAAGTTGATCAGATAGTCTTACATAGTTTTATTCCCATAGTTCATGGATATCCACAGAGATTGGCAAATGCCTACCACCAACGGAAGTGAGCAAATGCTCTGTTTGCCTCTGCCATCTTGTGCAACTCGTGCTTTTTCTTGATCACTTGCCCCTCCCCATGGAAGGCATCAATGAGAGTCTGAGAAAGCTTCTCGTACATTAGGGTCCTCCGGTGCTTATGTTCACGACATTCTTTAATCAACCACTTCATTGCCAGGAATCGACGTCTGCTATCAGTCAGAGGTGTAGGGACCTACGACGAAAATAGGTAAGCGTTTTATCAAAGGTTATTTACTAAAATGAGAATTGGAAAGTGAATTTCAAATTTAAGACCAGGGTAGTTGAATTGAAAACATATCTGACAGAGGATTATTCAGTTCCAACTACTTTAATCTTGAATTTGAAATTCACTTTGAAATCACCTTGAACTCTCCCTTGAGTGTCACGGTTAAGAGCTACTCTGGTTTTGCTGTGCCTTATTGTGATTACCTGATAAGATTTGCCTCCTCTTAAAATGCCAGTGAGACCAATAATGGGCTTGCAATTGTCCAGAGCCTGGTGAAGGATGGTGTATGGATTACATTCAATGTTCTTCCTCTCCTCCTCTGAAGCCTTGTAATATTTTTCCAACTGGATTCGTTTAATCTGTTCCAAAGTCTATTTAAAAACAAACCGTATTAAATGCATTTATTCAGATTAAGCCAAGGATAAGCCCATGTCTTATGGTTGGAATGTTATAGTGCCCAAAGCTATGGTTTCTCTTTTCAAAAAGGTTTTTCACTCACCCAATGAATCAAGATTTTATTGATAAACGAGAGCAAAAAAAAAAAAAACTGAAGAAGAACACCCACAGGCACCTTGGGCTCTCCACCCATAGCGCATGACCTGTGGTTGCTATGGTACCTTCGTAGCTGGAGCTGCTAGTACAGGCTCGGGGGTATAAAAACAGAGTGACAGGACGTCAATTCGTTCAGACACCAGCTTGCTGGCAACAAAGCCAGCATGTCGTATCATGGAGAAGGTCTGCCCTGCTTGACAGGGCAAATTCAGTGAAGTCTGCGGGAGGAGTAGAGGACAGATCGGAGGTGGGTGTTACAGAAGTGTAAGCAGATTGCGGTAGAGGAGCAGAGGGCCAGGTAAGTCAGTACAAATCCCCTTTAAGTGTACTGGTTTCTGTGGTTTGTAAGTAGGACTAATTCTAGGCTACAGCAGCAAAACGCAATGACAATTGGTGCTTAAAAAAAAGTTTTTTTTAAAAGTACAAAATTATTGATGAATTGATAAACTCAATAGATTTTAGAATCTAGTAGTTTTATTTTTTTCTAAAATAATTTAACCTACCATAAATTAGCACATAATGCATTGCTTATAATAGCACTTTGTTAACTCCCCCTCTTTTTAAATTTCCTAAAACTGTAAGTCATTAAAATGAAGGAAAAAAAAAAAGTATATATGTAAGAGAAATCGTGGTTTTCCACAAACGGTCACACTGAACATAGAGGATATTTTTGGCTCCAGTGCAAAATATAAATAAATGTCCAAATTTCCCAGAACCCTTTCCTCCACATGTAAAAGGTTGAGTGTCTTTTTTCTTTCATTACTGAAGTTTAATTTTAGAAGCCTTCCATGCCTACTATGGCTTAATTAATTGGCAATATTCCACGCCGCCAAATACGCAAATCTTATGATTGCGCTCTTATACTTGCACTGATTTCTTATGTACTGTACGGTTTCTATTTTGCTTTATATCTCTGATATTTCATTAAATATTTTTAACCAACATTACAAAAAGTTTTCCAGTAAAGAATGGGAAATTCAAATAAATAGTTTCTCTTGATGGACTTGCCGTAAGTATAAATGATAAAGAAGGTATATTTTGTCACATCCTGTGAAGGCATACGTGTAACTTTACAAACGGTACTAACCTGGTTCATTATAGAGCGAGACAGAATCTTGTTACCTCCTTTCATCATCATATTGGTGAATTTACTGAAATTACAGAAAAACACCAAATTATATGATACCGCGCAAACCACACCTTCCAAATACCAAATGATAACCTGCATACAATTAGAGAAGGACTAAATAAATAGTGTTCAAACGGCCATGATAAAGGGAGGAATTCTGGCTATTTTACCTCTTATCAGTTCTACATAATTCTCTGTTCAGTAAATCATTTTTTTTTTTTTTACAGCAGATTTGTCATAGATTGAGTTGTCTTGCAGCCTGGGTTACATACAGATTCTCAGAGCTTGCTCCATACCTAATAGCTGGGTCTGTAAAAACGGAACTTGTCACATTAGCTGGAGATGCCTTGATCGGTTTGACGGATTTAAGTTCCCATTCCGCACGCTCTTCTTCACTTAATTCGTCCACAGGTCGGCGATAATGTTCTTTGTTGACTTCTGGATCCAGGTACAAAGGGCTGTATCTGCTCCATCTTACCTGGGTAAGACTTGAGAACACAAATAAAATTATACAATGAGGATACGCATCAATGATAAAATTAACACCACTTTTCCTCTAAACGTAGACCAGTTATGATGGTCATGAAAACTTTTCTCTACCACATCTGTAGTTTTCTTTACCTTTCTTCACAATTATTACATAAACCACATGCCTGGGGAAAACATGTGAGATTCCCATTTTGTTTTTAACAGGTAACAGGAACCCTGCTAGCATTCCCACTCGTGTCTGCATATAAAATTAAAGGGACACCATAGGCACACAGACCACTTCAGCTCATTGAAGGTCTGCGTGCACAATGTCCCTGTTACACTTTAGAGAAACTGCAATAATTACCTTGCAGGACTAAGACTGCCTCTAGTGGCTGTCAGTCAGACAATCAGTAAGGGTTTAATAACCCTCACAGTGGGGGAGAGGAGGAAACTATAATGCTAGGAATACAGACTAGCATTTTTAGAACTATAGTATCCCTTTATGGACCTAGCACTTAAGGAAACTGTGAGCCTCTCACTAGACAAGCTTATATTAACTGAATGCATGCTAGTTGTGCGTAGGGGATGAACGGACACAACTGCAATACACTTTTGTTTTTATTAAAGCGACATTCTAAGCACCAAGACCATTTTATCTTAATGAAGTGGCCTTGGTACTGGGACGCATTGCGGAGCTAAACACACCTCCAGAGGCTGTAAACCCCTGGTGTAGTGTATATTGAATATTAAGCAGTATATTCCCCCGGGGGGTCCTGGTGTAATGTATATTAGATATTAAGCAGTATATTCCCCCGGGGGGGTCCTGGTGTAGTGTATATTATATATTAAGCAGTATATTCCCCCGGGGGGGGGGGGGGGGGGGGGTCCTGGTGTAGTGTATATTAGATATTAAGCAGTATATTCCCCCGGGGGGGTCCTGGTGTAGTGTATATTAGATATTAAGCAGTATATTCCCCCGGGGGGGGGTCCTGGTGTAGTGTATATTAGATATTAAGCAGTATATTCCCCCGGGGGGGTCCCTGGTGTAGTGTATATTAGATATTAAGCAGTATATTCCCCCGGGAGGGGGGTCCTGGTGTAGTGTATATTAGATATTAAGCAGTATATTCCCCCGGGGGGGTCCTGGTGTAGTGTATATTGAATATTAAGCAGTATATTCCCCCGGGGGGTCCTGGTGTAATGTATATTAGATATTAAGCAGTATATTCCCCCGGGGGGGTCCTGGTGTAGTGTATATTAGATATTAAGCAGTATATTCCCCCGGGGGGGTCCTGGTGTAGTGTATATTAGATATTAAGCAGTATATTCCCCCGGGGGGGTCCTGGTGTAGTGTATATTAGATATTAAGCAGTATATTCCCCCGGGGGGGGTCCTGGTGTAGTGTATATTAGATATTAAGCAGTATGTTCCCCCGGGGGGGTCCTGGTGTAGTGTATATTAGATATTAAGCAGTATATTCCCCCGGGGGGGTCCCTGGTGTAGTGTATATTAGATATTAAGCAGTATATTCCCCCGGGAGGGGGGTCCTGGTGTAGTGTATATTAGATATTAAGCAGTATATTCCCCCAGGGGGGTCCTGGTGTAGTGTATATTAGATATTAAGCAGTATATTCCCCGGGGGGTCCCTGGTGTAGTGTATATTAGATATTAAGCAGTATATTCCCCCGGGGGGGTCCTGGTGTAGTGTATATTAGATATTAAGCAGTATATTCCCCTGGGGGGGTCCTGGTGTAGTGTATATTAGATATTAAGCAGTATATTCCCCCGGGGGGGTCCCTGGTGTAGTGTATATTAGATATTAAGCAGTATATTCCCCCGGGAGGGGGGTCCTGGTGTAGTGTATATTAGATATTAAGCAGTATATTCCCCCGGGGGGGTCCTGGTGTAGTGTATATTAGATATTAAGCAGTATATTCCCCCGGGGGGGTCCTGGTGTAGTGTATATTAGATATTAAGCAGTATATTCCCCCGGGGGGGTCCCTGGTGTAGTGTATATTAGATATTAAGCAGTATATTCCCCCGGGAGGGGGGTCCTGGTGTAGTGTATATTAGATATTAAGCAGTATATTCCCCGGGGGGTCCCTGGTGTAGTGTATATTAGATATTAAGCAGTATATTCCCCCGAGGGGGTCCCTGGTGTAGTGTATATTAGATATTAAGCAGTATATTCAACGGGGGGGGGGGGTCCCTGGTGTAGTGTATATTAGATATTAAGCAGTATATTCCCCCGGGGGGTCCTGGTGTAGTGTATATTAGATATTAAGCAGTATGTTCCCCCGGGGGGGTCCCTGGTGTAGTGTATATTAGATATTAAGCAGTATATTCCCCCGGGGGGGGTCCTGGTGTAGTGTATATTAGATATTAAGCAGTATATTCCCCCGGGGGGGTCCCTGGTGTAGTGTATATTAGATATTAAGCAGTATATTCCCCCGGGAGGGGGGTCCTGGTGTAGTGTATATTAGATATTAAGCAGTATATTCCCCCGGGGGGGTCCTGGTGTAGTGTATATTAGATATTAAGCAGTATATTCCCCCAGGGGGGTCCTGGTGTAGTGTATATTAGATATTAAGCAGTATATTCCCCGGGGGGTCCCTGGTGTAGTGTATATTAGATATTAAGCAGTATATTCCCCCGGGGGGGTCCTGGTGTAGTGTATATTAGATATTAAGCAGTATATTCCCCCGGGGGGGTCCTGGTGTAGTGTATATTAGATATTAAGCAGTATATTCCCCCGGGGGGGTCCCGGTGTAGTGTATATTAGATATTAAGCAGTATATTCCCCCGGGGGGGTCCTGGTGTAGTGTATATTAGATATTAAGCAGTATATTCCCCCAGGGGGGGGTCCTGGTGTAGTGTATATTAGATATTAAGCAGTATATTCCCCCGGGGGGTCCTGGTGTAGTGTATATTAGATATTAAGCAGCATATTCCCCCGGGGGGTCCTGGTGTAGTGTATATTAGATATTAACCAGTATATTCCCCCGGGGGGGTCCTGGTGTAGTGTATATTATATATTAAGCAGTATATTCCCCCGGGGGGGGGGTCCTGGTGTAGTGTATATTAGATATTAAGCAGTATATTCCCCCAGGGGGGTCCTGGTGTAGTGTATATTAGATATTAAGCAGCATATTCCCCCGGGGGGTCCTGGTGTAGTGTATATTAGATATTAAGCAGTATATTCCCCCGGGGGGTCCTGGTGTAGTGTATATTAGATATTAAGCAGTATATTCCCCCGGGGGGTCCTGGTGTAGTGTATATTAGATATTAAGCAGTATATTCCCCAGGGGGGTCCTGGTGTAGTGTATATTAGATATTAAGCAGTATATTCCCCCGGGGGGGTCCTGGTGTAGTGTATATTAGATATTAAGCAGTATATTCCCCCGGGGGGTCCTGGTGTAGTGTATATTAAATATTAAGCAGTATATTCCCCCGGGGGTGTCCTGGTGTAGTGTATATTAGATATTAAGCAGTATATTCCCCCGGGGGGTCCTGGTGTAGTGTATATTAGATATTAAGCAGTATATTCCCCCGGGGGGTCCTGGTGTAGTGTATATTAGATATTAAGCAGTATATTCCCCCGGGGGGTCCTGGTGTAGTGTATATTAGATATTAAGCAGTATATTCCCCCAGGGGGGTCCTGGTGTAGTGTATATTAGATATTAAGCAGTATATTCCCCTGGGGGGGAACGGTCCTGGCTCTGGCAGTGATTGGGTTAGGGTTCTCTCAATGTCATCAAAGCCTGGCCGGGGGTTTAATGCTCTAACCAGCGATATGATGAGCCCCTCATTCCCCCCTCTCTGTCCCCCAGCCCCTCCCCAGCCCCTCCCCAGCCCCTCATTCCCCCCTCTCTGTCCCCCAGCCCCTCCCCAGCCCCTCCCCCCGGTATTCACTGTCTACCTCACAATCCGGGCCCGGATCCCAGCCGCCAGCAGTGTGCCAGAGGGAGCCGCCATTTTGACCTGAGATCTCGCGGGGGGTTTCCGGTGTGGTCGAGTGGTCTGGCGAGATCCGGATTTTTTTGAGCCACGCCCCCTTTTGACGTTCGTTGTTTGAGGGAGGGGGCGGGGCCTCCGCTGACAACATGGCGGAGAGTGACGGGGAGACCCTGGAGTCCTGGCTGAGTGAGTGACAGCGACACACGTCGGGTCACCAGGTGTCATTCAATGGGGGGTGGGGTGTCAGAATCCAGGCCAGAGATCACTCAGAGCATTGCTTCTACACCTCAACTACCTGCCCCTTAAACTGGAAATTCACTTTGAATTCTCACCCTAGCCCAGCGAGGATAGATCATTCTGGACTACATCTCCCATAATGCTCTGACACCCATAATGCTGGCAAAGCATCGTGGGACGCGTAGTCCTAAAACACCTGGGGTGCCGAAGGTTGCCCACGCCTGCGTCTAGTGACTAGCACCGATAGGGAATTCTAACCCGAACGGCAGAATTCAGGCCGAAGTAACCGAGCTGGGACTACGCTAGAGGCGAATTAGCCCAGGGTTTTGGGGTTTGTTTTAAGCGTTATGTCGTCATACAGGTTCCATTTCACTACATTTCAGAGTTTAGTGAATAAGTCCCACAGACGCGGTTATTCGGTAACGTGTAAATAGTCACAGGTTCGGTGGAGCACCCCGGGGGGGGGGGGAGGGGTGTGTGGTGTATGTGTCAATATATACTAACCGTTTCCAGTTTACTCATACGAAAGTCAAATTGAGTTTCGTTCTATGCGAAAACTGCCAACATGAAAACCTAGCTGACTTGAATCATTTTATTTTATTTCCCAACCGTTTACACTTTGACGAATAACCCACTTAGGCTTTCCTTCATCCTGCAATAAGAGGGAGTGACATCATCGTACCTGTTAATGACTGTCAGATATATATACATATATCTCAACTCTAACCGGCACATCTACTTTAACCACCCTATTAAATTATGTTCTATAGAGAAGTAACATGTAGACAGAGCTTCCCTTTAAAGGACCACTATAGGCACCCAGACCACTTCAGCTTAATGAAGTGGTCTGGGTGCCAGGTCCAGCTAGGGTTAACCCTTTTTTCTATAAACATAGCAGTTTCAGAGAAACTGCTATGTTTACCTATGGGTTAAAGGACTACTCTAGGCACCCAGACCACTTCAGCTTAATGAAGTGGTCTGGGTGCCAGGTCCAGCTAGGGTTAACTAATTGTTTTATAAACATAGCAGTTTCAGAGAAACTGCTATGTTTATCAATTAGTTAAGCCTTCCCCTTTTTCCTCTAGTGGCTGTCTCACTGACAGCCGCTAGAGGCGCTTGCGTGCTTCTCACTGTGAAAATCACAGTGAGAGCACGCAAGCGTCCATAGGAAAGCATTATGAATGCTTTCCTATGTGACCGGCTGAATGCGCGCGCAGCTCTTGCCGCGCGTGCGCATTCAGCCGACGGGGATTCAGCGCCCAGCGCTGGAAAAAGGTAAGTTTTACCCCTTTTCCCCTTTCCAGAGCCGGGCGGGAGGGGGTCCCTGAGGGTGGGGGCACCCTCAGGGCACTCTAGTGCCAGGAAAACGAGTATGTTTTCCTGGCACTATAGTGGTCCTTTAATACGTGATTCTTAGAAGCCAGTTACGACTTTTGGCACACCGGACATTGGGGTTTGTTGATTAAATTGGAAATTGTGGAGAATTGAGAAAAAATGTGTCAGATTTTGCGCCCATGTAGCAGATTTGTAAACATTCTGTAATGAAACTTCCTTTACCTACCGTTTGGCGTTTGTGGCTTGAAATAACCAATATTGACAATTTAGGAATTGTTACTCACAATGCTTACAGGATGTGCCAGATATGGTAGAGGAAATGTGTGTTGTGTGATACGTGTTGCTCGATGTGTTTTGTTAGTTTATTGTTATAAATAATCAGTTTGTATTGCTGGCATGCCCACAAACATGACACTCCAGTCCCCAGCTGGCTAAAATGCTTTAGGGGTTAACAGAAGGTCCTCCATGTTTCATTCACAAATATGTTGATTTCAAGACAAATCTGCAATTTTATAAATTAAATTGGAACAATTTGGAAACAACCCTTTCACAGTTAGGTGGGCCTTCTGGCTCACCGTTTGAACGTTCATTCAAGTGGAAGTGAACAAACTTCTGCTTGAACAATCATTAGTCAATATTTCCTTTCGAGAAGCATTCTATTGGGCAATTGCCGCATCTAACCTGCATATTTGCGGCAATTTCCGTGAATGTTGCAATTTTGTCTGAGGAGTCAGGGTAGACTGTGCGATGTAGAGCAGTGGCAAGAAAGGACTTACCGCTGGATAAAAAGGTGTGTGTTTTCGTGTGTGAGGGTTACCTGGCATTTATTGTAGTAAAGAAACACTCCAAATACCAAAACGGTTTTATCATTTATTTTTTTGTAACACTGGAGTCTTCTTTTAGAACCTTTAGCAAACACACATTGCCTTTATTAATACTATCTATTGCTAGCACAGTACAATGTTGGCATATCTCAGTTGTTGTCGTTCGCAGCTAACCCTGTTGGCCTCCCCTGTTATTAGTTCCACACAAATCAATTTAGTGTTTTTGTTTTACTATGCATTCCATCCCATTTTCAAACAGTTGGACAACTTACCTTGTGTCCAGTCCCCTCCTCCATTAAGATCCAGAAGCTCTCCAGTCTGAGCTAGCCAAGCAAGGCCACCCCAGCGATGCCTGCACAGCTCTCAGTAGATGAGGTGATCAGTGCACCCCAGGTTAGTTGTCAAACCATTAGCAAATGGTTTGACATTACTCACCTTATGATGGTGCCACGACACACCTGGCACCATAACCACTACATAGAGCTGTATACAAATATGGTGCTAAGAATGTACCTTTAAATGATTGACGATTATAAAGAGAGAAAAGTTACATTATAAACTACCACAATGATCAACTGTTGTAAACTGGCATTGCAGTGAATGGGTGTAGATGCAAGCTGTCTAGGTATTCATGATTGTCGGCTTGTCATTGTGAACTAACACTGGTCTGTAATGTAAGTAGATGCAAGTAGTCATTATTATTCATTGACACTATTGGTGTTTTTGCCATCATTTCTCTCAACCAAATATTGGTATTTGGAAATGGTAGAATTTGGATGACGTGAGGTCAGTAAATCATTCATCAGTCAAAATGTATCTGTTTATATAACCAATTCCGTTACAGACATCACACTACATCATTTCAACCGAAAGTGTGTTATTTGTGGTACACATGTACCTATACACAAACATTTATTTGGAAGACCAGGTGCCATGTTTTTTCCCAGCTATTTACTCACAAGAACATTTCAGTTTTTATGCATTTATTGTGTAATCGGTCTATTTTTGCTTATGTTATCTTCTGAGATCTGTTTCTTATGCCTTCAGATAAAGCCACAAACCCTTGCAACCGTCAGGAAGACTGGGAGTACATCATCAGCTTCTGTGACCAAGTTAATAAAGAACTGGAGGGGTATGTATGTTGGGATAGGAGGGGGGATAAGGGGCAAGATTTATGTATGGGAGTGTTTGACAGTCTAGAAGGCAGAATACCGTTAGTTACAAACTAACTGAAATCTGAGCACGTTGAAAGATGTTTACTAAGTTAAGAATTTACTTATAGGCAAAGAAGAAAGAATCACAGGCACTCCGAATTCAAGCCGCAGGCAGTTTTATTGTAACAGAATGCAATGCAACGTTTCCACCGTAAAGATTCTTTCTTCTTTGCCTATTATTCTGGGATTGCTGGTCCTGATCCGGAGCACCCGTGGCCGCTGGGAATGAGTGCGGTTTCCACTATCTAGTCTGCTTAAGAATTTACTTATAGACCAAATCGGTGGAAACAAGAAAAACGATTCAAGCAGTTTTGGAAAAGCAATTCATAAACGTGCATCTACTTCCCCGAGTCTGCATAATCTATATTTGGCATTTTGAGTTTAATCGGAAGCGGTCTAGTTGGTCAGTTCAGAGGCAGTTTCCAAGTTTTAATTTCAGCAGTGAATGAGTTATCAAATTGGCATTCCAAAAAAATTACGATCATTTTCAAAATATGACCAGGAACTAGGGACCTGTAATAACCAGCAGGATTAAGGGACCCTTGCTCATACTTGGTTATTAAAGAGTCATAAAGACCACTCTTATGGATTTTTATTATTCGTTATTTTTGCTGTGCCCGAGGTTTACATAGCCAGCACACCTGTTCAGGGATAGCTTGGGTACTGGTTCGTGTGCTCATCAGGTCGGTTTGTTTTGGTTAAAATACAGTTTCACTGTTTCTCTTGAAAGAAGTTAAAGGGACACTATAGTCACCTGAACAACTTTAGCTTAATGAAGCAGTTTTGGTGTATAGAACATGCCCCTGCAGCCTCACTGCTCAATCCTCTGCCATTTAGGAGTTAAATCCCTTTGTTTATGAACCCTAGTCACACCTCCCTGCATGTGACTTGCACCGCCTTCCATAAACACTTCCTGTAAAGAGAGCCCTATTTAGGCTTTCTTTATTGCAAGTTCTGTTTAATTAAGATTTTCTTATCCCCTGCTATGTTAATAGCGTGCTAGACCCTGCAAGAGCCTCCTGTATGTGATTAAAGTTCAATTTAGATATTGAGATACAATTATTTAAGGTAAATTAAATCTGTTTGAAAGTGAAACCAGTTTTTTTTTCATGCAGGCTCTGTCAATCATAGCCAGGGGAGGTGTGGCTAGGGCTGCATAAACAGAAACAAAGTGATTTAAAGGGAAACTCCAGTGCCAGAAAAACGATCCGTTTTTCTGGCACTGGAGGGTCCCTCTCCCTCCCACCCACCAATCCCCGGTTACTGAAGGGGTGAAAACCCCTTCAGTGACTTACCTGGGACAGCGGCGATGTCCCTCGCCGCTGTCTCCGCCTCCGCGACGCTCCTCCTAGTGATTACGTCGGCCGGTGGGCGAGACTAATCTCGCTCACCGGCCGAGGAGACCTAATGCGCATGCGCGGAAATTCCGCGCATGCGCATTACGTCTCCCCATAGGAAAGCATTGAAAAATCATTTCAATGCTTTCCTATGGGGTTTTGAGCGTGCTAGAACCCAGGAAGTGACCTCTAGTGGCTGTCTAATAGACAGCCACTAGAGGTGGAGTTAACCCTGCAATGTAAATATTGCAGTTTATGAAAAACTGCAATAATTACAGTTGCAGGGTTAAGGGTAGTGGGAGTTGGCACCCAGACCACTCCAATGAGCAGAAGTGGTCTGGGTGCCTGGAGTGTCCCTTTAACTCCTAAATGACAGTGAATTGAGCAATGCAATTGCAGGGGGATGATCTATACACTAAAACTGCTTTATTTAGCTAAAGTAATTTAGGTGACTATAGTGTTTCTTTAATGAATCTGAATTACTGTGGCAGCACTTTCAAATAAGGGCATCAAATAGTCCCCTGAATTAAATAAAAACATTGGACTTGATGGAACCAAACCTATAACCAGTGATCTGGTATTGCTGACTGTTTTAATGCATTGGAATATTTTGTATACTTGCAATTTGTGTTGCTTTTTGTTCTGGTGCAGGTAAGCTGATTTTGTTCTTGTTAGTCCTCAGATTGCTGTCAGACTTTTGGCTCACAAAATCCAATCCCCTCAGGAATGGGAAGCTCTGCAAGCACTTACTGTGAGTACTTTCCTTCATATATTCTATATTCATTGCCATACAACATCGACACTAATTTTACTTCACATATTTGAGAGTTCAATATCATGTAGTATAGTAGGTTAGAGTAGAATGCTAATTGCTCTGTCTTTGTTTCCTGTGGCCTCGGTTAGACGATAGTGCTAATTAAGAGAAGAATTTGTGACAAAGTTGCCATGATTGAAGACCCAGAAAAAAATATTTCAATCAGAGAAATTCAGTAGAAAAAATAGATTATGGAACGAGACTATTTATAAAGGGAGAAGCTAGTGAAATAGGTAACGTGAGAGGTGTTAAGTGTGGTAAGTTGGACAGGCAGTAGAAGAACCTTGGAATTGTTATGAGTCCAAATTAAAGGGTAGCCTTGAAGATGTGATGCCATATATCAGCGAAGTACAATATAGAATGGCTGGATTCACAATGGTTGGATCTTCAGCTCCTCCATTATCCTCCGGTATTTGTCTAAATGGTAAATATGAGGGACAAGTGTGTTCAATCAGGATTGTACCCTTTACCACCTTGTAGACGCGCGTGTGTGTGTGTGTTTTTCAGCAACCAATTGCCATTGTGTGCTTTAAACATTCAACTGTACATTTTATTGTGCACCATTTCACATTTGGTTTAGAAAAAAACACGGAGACCTAACTTTGGGTCCCAACCCAGGGCTGATAGAAATCTGTGATCATATTCACTCTAGGTTCTAGAAGCCTGTATGAAGAACTGCGGGAGGAGGTTCCACAATGAGGTTGGCAAGTTCCGCTTCCTCAATGAGCTGATTAAAGTTGTATCCCCAAAGGTCAGTGACTGTAAACATCACTCCTGCAATTCACAAGCATTGAACGCATGTTTAGGAGAAAGCATAGAAGGGCATTTGAGAGGTGTTGCCGTTATTTTTTGTTTTATTTAAACCAATATTTGTTGAACTTGGATTTGTTATATTTTTCAGTAGTTATTTACTTACCTGGCTTAAAGGGATTCTCTAGTGCCAGGAAAACAAACCCGTTTTCCTGGCACTGTAGAATCCTGGAGTGCCCCCCTCCCTTCCGTCCCCCATCACTGCAATAAGTACACTTGCAGGGTTAAGGGTGATGGGAGTTGGCACCCAGACCACTTTAATGGACTGAAGTTATCTTGGTGTCTACAGTGTCCTTTTAACCCCTTAAGGACACATGACATGTTTGACATGTCATGATTCCCTTTTATTCCAGAAGTTTGGTCCTTAAGGGGTTAAGCGAGATTAAGAAAAAATTAAAAGCAAAATTTTATAAGATTTCCCAAATGTATTTATATCAGTAGTTACATACTTCTTTAAAAATAAACTTTAGTTTTTCTAAAAACAGATTTCTAATAAATATATAATGAATCTACACTCACCAGTGGTTTAAGTTGTGTATAGAACTCTCCGAGTTACTTTGTCTACATCCCAATCGCAGATAGGGGTTTGTGAGCTCCTATTATTTTGGCACTATTTGCCTTGTCCAGTTTAATCAGAGCATTGTTCTTTATACACACACTGGAGAGGGGTGAGAAGAGTCAGAACTGGAAAAAAAATGTTCCGCTGCAACGTAAAGTTTGGGTTAGCAATGTATCATCACGTTGACTGTCCAACTTGATGAATAGGAAAACATATTAGGACAAGTATAATTTTCCACTAACTTTATTACTGTGTTTTTTTTTTTGTTTTCATCCAAACAGTATCTAGGGGACAGAGTGTCAGAGAAAGTGAAAAGTAAAGTTGTTGGCCTGCTATATAGCTGGACAGTTGCCCTACCCGAGGAGATCAAGATAAAGGATGCTTACCATATGCTAAAGAGACAAGGTACAGCTTAAAAGATGCATTCTACTGTTTGTACCTCATTACCTTCAGCTACAAATGGACCAGCTAAAGAAGTCAAGGAGTTCTTCTTCCTAATCGATTTAATTTGTTTAAACCTGGCTTCGATTTTTAACATACATGTGGCCAGTCCAGCCTTTAAAAACCTACTACTTCATTCTCTCTGCTGGTTTCTTACCATCTTGATTTGTATCTACCCCATCTTTATTGACAATTAATACTGTTTCTCTGTTAGGCATTGTCATCTCAGATCCTCTAATACCAGTAGATAACACTCTAATACCCTCTCCACCCGCTCGTCCGAAGAATCCCATCTTTGAAGATGAGGAGAGATCCAAGGTGAGGTGGGATTTCTGCAATACATACATAATATTTTTCACATTTGCAGAATAACTTTTTACTTGCCCCATGTAGTTGTTGTGTATTTTGAAGTGATACGCGATCGTTACCAAGAAAGTGTCACACTGCTAGCAATCCATCAAATTGTAGTGTATATGTAGACTGGTGGAAAAGAGGATTGAAGGTTCTGCTTTTGTGAGATTACAGTGCTATCGTAAGGTGTGCCTGCACAGCGAACATGGGAGATAGATGAAATGACTTTAACCCCTTAAGGACACATGACATGTGTGGCATGTCATGATTCCCTTTTATTCCAGACGTTTGGTCCTTAAGGGGTTAATTAAAAGAGAGATCCCATTATAAATGAAGATTTTTTTGGAGAAATTGGATGGTTAATGCAGGTGGTAGGTTAAAGAGTAGGCGATCATATTAAGGTGTTTGTATGGGGAATTATTAGGGGAGTAATTGCTTTTCTAAATAGATGTGGGATAAAGTGATGAGAGAAGGTCAAGGCAGAATAACTAGAGAGGTCAGAGATTATTTAAACAAAAGAACATAGCTGTCTGCCATCTTCTATTTTAGTGTTGGCCTTAGGACCCCCTTTTTAGTTTATTTTTAACTAGTGGGTGTTGTATTAGCAAGGACTTTGTAAGCACCGGTGAATTCATGCCAGTAAGGAGTCACCAGCCTGTGGCTTACCATTTTGTTGTGTCTGGTATTCAGACTTTGTGTACTAGAACAGCTGTTTTGTCTCTTGATGTTACCCCTTTCCCAATAGTCTATGTTTATTTTTGTTTATAGCTTTTGGCAAAATTGTTAAAAAGTAAGAATCCAGATGACCTCCAGGAAGCAAACAAGCTGATTAAATCAATGGTTAAGGAGGTATGTGTGAAACAAAAACAGGTGAGCTCACCAGGCTTTTTTTTAACATATATTTGGAAAAAAAAAAAAAATAATCCCCTCTAATTGACACTCCGAGCACCAGGATCACTACAGCACACTCTAGTGGTTATGGTGCTAGAAATGTCCTCCCCCCACCCCTCCATTGAAGGCAATCAAACCAAACCTGAGGTTGAACAGCTGATATTTTCAGCCAATAAGCTATCTTTGCAGAGTTTAGCTCAGTCATGATACCTATATCTCCTGCTTAGAAGGTCCCTGCTCTCCATTGGAAGTAGTGGAGGTGGGAGCAGCAGCCGGCTACCCCCGATAAGAACTTGGGGATATATCAGGGCACTTCTGGCACCTTAATCACTGCAGCGAGTTGTTCTCTGCATGCCTTTGATAATGGATGAAGTAATACAGTTGCATTCATACAAATCTCTTAATGGTTATTATCTATGTACATTAATCTTTCCTGTCTTCAAAGCAAAACTCTTGCCAACCACTTAGATTGGATCTTAATTTTTTGTGTTCGCCTAACAGGATGAGGTGCGTATGCAGAGAGCGAGTAAGCGTGTTCACACGTTGGAGGAGGTGAATAACAATGTGAAGCTGTTACAGGAAATGCTGATACATTACAGCAAAGAGGAGTCATCAGAGGGAGACAGGGAGCTTATGAAGGTGAGATCTGTGGGGTTTATCTTAGTAACAAGGAGGATATACTTGTGGGCGGGGCTGGAAAAAACTGATGGCATTTTAATTCTTAGATGATGCAGTTGGAGAAGAGGAATTGAATCGGGTTAGTGAGGTGCTAGAGAAAGGTGTTACGTTTAAGAACAACTGTCACCTCAAAAAATATATAATCCTTTCGTTGAGTATTGAAAGAGAATCATATATTTAAAAGAAGTATATGTAGAATATGACGGGACCATTCTGCCATATACATTCATCTTGAGTCAGACAGTGTTTGAAAACAGTTAGTCAGTCTCTATGGTCTTCCCTGCCAGTGGAGTATTTAGGATTTGTGCTGCCCTAGGCAGGACGGTGCTCAGGCACCCCCCCTAATTAAAATTTTCCCCACCCCTTCCTGTCAAGGCTGACAGATGCTCACTCACTGACAGACGCACACACTCATTGACAGACACACACTCTCATATACACTGACAAACAATGACATACACACTGATCAGACACACTGACAGACGCACGCACTCCCTGACCGACTTACACACACATCCACTGACCGACAGACGCACACTCTCACTGATCGACACACACACACTTACAGACACATTCACTTAGACACACACACTTACAGACACATTTACTCACACACACTTACAGACACATTTACTCACACACACTTACAGACACATTCACTCACACACACATTCACTTAGACACACACAAACACATTTTCCAAAAAACAGCCACAAACTATTATTTTTAAATTTTATTTTAAATCCATCCAGCCTCCCTGGAAGAGCTGGAGTGGATTACTAACCTGCGGTCGAGTGGGGCTGCTGGTCAGGCAGGCAGGGGGCAGACAAGCAGAGTAGGCGGCGAGGGAGCTTGAACTTTCCTGCTCAGTTCCCTCGCGCCGCTTAGTGATGCCGGGAGCCGGAGTGATGTCATGCTCCGGCTCCCAGCTTTATTAAGCGGAACGCAAGGGAGCTGAGCAGGAAGAAAGCAGTGCCCCCCAGGACACGAGGCAAACAAAGGATCTGCCTGAGCGTTTGGGGGTGTCTTTTTTTGTCGCCCCCTGCAAAGTGCCACCCAAGGCAAATGCCTTGTTTGCCTTGTGTAAGATCCGTCCCTGTTCCCTGCTATATGGTCCTTTGTAGTTTTTAATCCATGAAGTTAACAGGTTTCTACTGTATTCCCAAACTGAACGATTGCAGGATATTAACATAGATTTCACAGTTGTTTTTGATTTGAGCCATGTTGAAAGGCACTGTTAATAAAACTGCGCTATTCAAAATACAGAACCATCATTGATAAAAGAATTCACGGGAGGTTTTTAGAAGACGTTTAGCAGTAGAAACACTCATGAAAATGCAGCCACCTCCTTGGGCAGCTTTTATAGCAGCGATGGTTGGCCAATTCTGAGCTTTCTGACCGCAATCTGTTTGATCCCAAAAAAAGAGAACAAGATACTGTATATCTCCATGGCAACGTCTAATTTTAAAATTCAAAGATCAGCTTGTGGAAGGGTAGTTAAGTATTGTGCTTTAAGTCATTGTTATACTATGATTTATATTAGCATGGAATGCGAAGTACAGGGAATGAGAATAGCAAGAAATACACGGGGTGGGAAAATGTCTTAGGATGGTCAGGTAAAGGTTAAAACACTAATGATTTGTAGCTATTGGGCTGTGACACTATTTTGAGGGAAAGCAGTTAAAAAACGCATATCAGTGCTTGTGGGGTTGATTCTAAGCCTCATTTACAGCAGTGGGTTTTGGGTGGGCAATTTAAGGTTGAAAATACAGTTGATTTTAATCAATGGCCACTTTTTACATCCTGTGTCTTCAGGAGCTGTTTGAGAGGTGCGAAACCAAGAGGCTCACCTTATTCAAAATGGCCAGTGAAACCGAGGATAATGACAGTAGCCTGGGTAGGAAATCCTTGCAGAATTTGTAACTCTATACTAGATCACAAGAAGCATTAAAACCCTCTGGTCAATATTTAGCTTCATTATCCGTCCCATACAAGAAATGCAATTCTCTCCTTACCTTAATCATATCACCCACCATCCTCCCCATATAATGTTCTCTTTACGTTTCTCCATGCATTTACCTCATTGCCTTCTCCCCATGTCTTTATGGTTTACAGAGCTGCTCACGTGACCTTAGAATGTTGCCACATTGTGTTTCTATGTGTATTTATATGACATGTTATGTGCATGCGTAGGAATCTTTGTCTCCACGTGCTAGCATGCGTGATAATGGATGAATCATTATGTCACATTCAGGGGACATTCTACAAGCAAGCGACAACTTATCGCGTGTCATCAACCTGTACAAGAAAGTTGTAGAAGGTCAAGACATCAATGGAGAATTGGATCTTCCAGATATATCTGACAGTAATGATCCTTCATTCTATATTTCTACCACACACTAAGCATTTATGGCCCCTGTTCTCACTACGCTAGCCTACCCCTTTCTTTTGTCTTTACCTTTGTTCCTTTCTGCTACCCATTACAATTGCATTTATATTAATGGGTAGCAGAAACGAAGAGGTGAAGACAAAAAAATATATAGTTGTCATCTGTTCTGAGGTCTGTTGGTTTACCAGTATAGAAAACTTTAGATAACTATAGTATGACATTTTTTTCTGAGTTTGTTTTAAGACTTTTTGTTGGCATGTGCTATTGCCTTCTGATCCACTACTCTTTGTTACACAGAGTCTTCCTCCAGTAAGGACATACCCACCCTCATTGATCTCGGAGGATTTGAAGCCCCCAGCCCACCGGTGGAGCAAGTTCCCGTAATGCCAGCACAGCCACAGCAGCTGCCAGCTATAATACCCATCCTTCCCCCGCCTCCTCTACTCCCAACACACACAGGCAGCCAGTCATCTCACGCAGATAATGCTTTAATTCAGATGAACAGTATTTCCAGCTCTGTTTGTCTGCTGGATGAGGAGTTGTTGTTTTTAGGTAAGAACCCGACTGTTGTCCTTTTAATTATTCCTGCATAATGTTACCTTCAGCCTTTAGAAAGGTGTTGAGATTTGATTCTACTGTGTTAGCTTAATGAAACGGATTCTGGTACAGCTTTGTCCAGTTAGCTTCAATTACTCCTCACTCATCCACAGGTCTAGAAGATTCAGCTATAAATGAGACTTTAGAAGGGACTTCGGGTTCCAAAAGTGATATGTTGCAGGTATGAGTCTGTCTGTCTTTGTGATGCCCTTAATAAAATCACATGAAGGTATTCAACGCATGAGCAGTGGAGTAGTAATGAAGCATTAAACAAGGTTATTGAAAACCTCACAGACCTTCACAGTCTGAAACTAGAAAGGGAAAGGCTTAAAGGGACACTACAGTCACTAAAACAACTTTAATTTAATGGAGCAGTTTTAGTGTATAGATCATGCCTATAAAGTCTCACTGCTCAGTTCTCTGCCATTTAGGACATCAATTATTTTTGTTTCTGTTTGTGCAGCCCTAGCCACACCTCCCCTGGCTGTAACTGACACAGTCTGCATTAAAACAAAATGTTTTTTTTTTCTCCTGCTCTATAAAATTAACTTTAATCACACACAGGAGGCAACTTCACGGTCTAGCAAGCTATTAAACGTGCAGGAGATACGAAACTTTAAATTAAATAGTCCGTACAATAAAGGAAATATAAAAATTAGATCTCTCGGGGCAGAGCCTGGCAGCCACGCTGAGCGGTTGCACACTACACAATCTCCAAGCCAAAGTGCTCATATACAGCCGAAATCCACTCAAAAAGCCCTAATTATTGCCTGCACAATAGCCCCAGAGACAGGGTCTACCACAGCGGCAACAAGCAACAGAATCTTCAACAGAAATCGTCAGGCTTCTTTCCGGGGATTGACCTGAGGCCTACAGAGGGCAAATCCAGATGGCAAGGGGGAGGCGGACGATCCCTTAGCTGCTGCAGCCGTCTCAGCTGGAGGTCTCCCCGGCATACTCTTCTCCCCCCCTTCCCTGCCGGTTTGGGATATCCCAGCAAACAACCTGCGGCTCAGCAACAAAACGCCAACATTGCCGAACAAGCAAGGAATAGCATGGCTGCCGACACGTGCAACTCCACGCCCAGCTCCCCGCTGCCCTCTATCGGAGAGACTTGATCGCCTACTAACCGACTTCTGGGCCAAACTCGCTCTTCGTAGGGGCACTTCTGAGGCGTAACCACCGGCAAAAATCCCACAGGACGTCGTGCAGCAGCCAGCAAATCCTGGATGGGGCCATGACGCGGCTCGAATAGCGGGGAGGAGAAGGCAAGTGACCCGACCAAAACCTCTACACCACAAAATCAGACCAGCGGTATGCCGCCCTACCTCCAAGCAGCGACCTACCCAGAGAGTACCCCCTCCTGGAGACCACCATTCCACCTGGGAGACTACACTATACAGGGGCACCCCGAGCTCTAGCAGCACTGAGACTGCCATGAGACTGACACAACAGGTTCTCAGGAGTGCACCGGGAACTGGGACTGGCGGGGTGCTAACATTGGAGACCCAAGCCATAAACTACACACCCAGCAACATCTTCCATACATCAGGCGTAGGTTGAAAAACTTGAACCCAATGCCATTGTAACGTAAGCTCCATATTGTGCAGTATATGGCTCTATGTGTTACACTGTTCTCAATCTCTTAACCTACATCACTTCCACTGTTTGAGCACCATACTGCACCTTTTCTTATTATTTCAAGCGCAGAACAATTCCATAGCACACCTCATGCCGATTTCTCTACCTCTCTATTATCCGTGTGCAGTCCCATGCTGTTCAGTACCAGTATAATCCCAGCTTGTTGGCTATTGTTAGGTGATATCTGTCCACTTACATGTCTAACTCTTTCATCTCTTTGCATGGTCAATATGCACGACCTTTGTTATTTTTACTACTTAACTACTGTCTTCAGGTGAATAAGCATGTTATCATTACAAAAGATGAGTGCAGCGCATCTTGACCTTATCTGTTTACATACTGTCATTATGCATCTTGTACTTTTCACTGCACTCCTAAAATAAAGAATTAAAAAAAAAAATAGATCTCTCTTTACAGGAAGTGTTTAGGAAGGCTGTGTAAGTCACATGCAAGGAGGTGTGGCGAGGGCTGCATAAACAAATTGATTTAACTCCTAAATGGCAGATAATTGAGCAGTGAGACTGCAGGGGCATGATCTTTACACCAAAACGGCTTCAATAAACTAAAGTTGGTTTGGTGCCTATAGTGCCTCTTTAAAGAGGAACTGTTGTATTGTTAATATAATGTTTACATAGCCTCTGTATCTAACAAATATGTAATTGTAATTGTGCCGGCTGAAAAATGAAATGGCGAAATACATCTTGGAACTGAGTGCCTACATTTTGACTCTCTGTCAATCACTGTTAAAAGCTCTGTAGTTTGCACCTGTAAAAGTTGTAAACATCTCCTACTCTAATACAATGTGTGCCCTGGCTGTGCCACGACTGAACATGTGTGGTTTGGGTGTATAGCTTTCAAGGCAAGACCATTGACCAATGAAGATTTAAGCTTTAAAACTGTATACCAGATAAAATGTGCAGTTTACATTTGCTAAGTAGCTTTCTTGCCATAGATTTCTAATGTATTAATGCAAGGCCAGCTTTGTGTCTCCCTCTAGTGGTTCTAACTGTGTATGACTCCAACTCTGTCTGTGCATATATGTTATTTGCTCTGTGCTGCCTTGTTTCCTTGATTTTCACTCAATCCATTTTTTCATAGGGGGATGAGGGGGAACTGGATTTCTTTGCTGGACCTCCTTTGTCCTCTTCAAATGTTACTGCCTTGGAGACACAATCATTACAGCCACTGTGTGCATCCACGGTGGCATCGCAATCCTCAGTGTATTCCCCTTTGTTCTCTACTGCTACTTCAGGGCCACCGCCTGTCCCAGCAGGTAGCTTTCCTTCTGGGGGGATTGCCTTGCACGAGCTGGAAATGTTAGGTGCACAGCTACTTGAGGAGGCCAAAAGGTAAGCGTTGTTTAGTATACACATTTAATTTTCTAATTTCTTCAAGTTCAATAATACGTGTTCAACGGTAAATTAATTATTAGTGTTACCATAAATCTTTCTTGTGCTCAATTTATTTCATTTTCAGCTCATCCAGTAAACCTATGTCTTCACCTGTTGGTTTAAGCACCTTGCCGGCCTCCGTTCCTGCAAACCCTCCAAATTCTGTGTCAGCTGCCCCTCCGTTCTATTCGCTTCCTTTGGCTCCTGGAAGCCCCCTCTTTTCCTCACAGCTGCAGGGCAGCCCCCCGAAAGTACCAGTTATCTCCTTAGCAAATGTGAACGTTCCATTGGAATCAATCAAACCCAGTGAGTTGATCATGCAGGTTATTAATAAACCTTCACCCAGCACAGCAATAGAAGCACACTATGAGCCAGAATTCTTACACAGAACCAACATTTTTATAAACATCGGCAGCTTTCATTGCAAGTTTCTCATGAGACATGAGATGATTTGAAACAACTAGTAAGGGATGGCTGATTTATGCATTTAAATATATTTGGACTAAAATGTAATTGTACAGACTTTAACGGAAGTACATTGTACAGTAGGGCAATAACCTACTAGCAAATGAAGTTTAACAAAGTCTGTCAAATCTGTTGTTTCTCTGCTGTTCATAATTGTAGTCTTGATACACATTCTCTCATCTTACTAATATTGCGGTCATTAATATTAATAAGCCCAAATACTAATATATGCTGCTACCCCTGTAGGTACCATCTTACCTATCACTGCGTATGACAAGAATGGTTTCCGAATCCTGCTGCATTTTGCCAAGGAGTGTCCCCCCGCTCGCCCGGATGTCCTGGTGGTAGTAATATCTATGCTTAACACGGCGCCCTTGCCAATCCAGAACATTCTCCTGCAGGCTGCTGTACCCAAAGTGAGCAGGTCAACCACCTGAAACTTGTCTCGGTGCAAGTTTTGCTGGGGGTAACAGTTTTTGTTATTTGTCATTTCAGACAATGAAGGTGAAGTTGCAACCTCCGTCTGGCACAGAGATGTTACCCTTTAATCCCATTCAGCCTCCTGCGGCCATTACACAAGTCATGCTGCTGGCAAACCCTCTGAAGGTAATGTGTGAAGATGGAGGGTAATAAGGAAATTAAGTGTCCTTAAAATTCATATTTTTTATTTTTAAATCCTAACTTTTAAAACTCTAATTGCAAACTCTTGGTACTTTCATAGAGAAGTTAAATAATACTACACTTTTGCATAGTTGTAGATCCACTATTTTGTGATCTGTACATTTCTTGCCCTTTACATAGTGGAGGTTATTGGGAGTGTAATGTATAATATACTATGTTTTAGTGACAGTCTTCGTATTTTCTTTTCTACTTTAGGAAAAAGTCCGTCTCCGGTACAAGCTGTCTTTTACGCTAGGGGAAGAGTCCTACACGGAGGTGGGCGAAGTAGACCAGTTTCCAGAACCTGATCAGTGGGGGAAGCTATGACCCAGATTCCGTTGTAAATCTAGTCCTATGACAAGGAACCGGAGGTGACATGACCTTGAGGTTCAGATTGTTTACACGTCTTGTCTGCACTGTGTCTGTTTGAAGGATAAACTGAACTCAAACCAATAGATAAGAGACCCTCAATGCACTTTAATCTGACTTTCTTGAGTGGACCATTTCCTGATGCGTTCAACCTGTATAGCAGGCATGTCAAAATGTGGACCCTCCTTCTCTTTTTTTTTTTGTCTTGCAGATTCTTTCATTTTCATGACAATTAACCCACTCCAAATTTGTAAATACATTTGAATTGAAGAACTGCATTGTGCCCCTCCCCCCAAATATTTAGGAGACAGACCGACTCCTGTGATTTTTCAGCCCTGCATTTATTTATGCACAAAACCTAAATATTTTCACATATATACTCTTTGTGACCTTCTGAGCCAGAGGTTAGAGGCAGACAAAGAGTAGACAGTAAATAGGTAAGACATTAAAAACATACCCACTTTATAACTGCTGTTTTCTTGATCAGCCTCAACGTAATGACTTGTGGTCAGAGGATTAATGGCCATTGTAATTTTATATTCTAGACAGTATTATTAGAATAGTTATAGATTTATTAAATTTGGAATACGTGTGCATCTAGACATCATGTAGTTATGAGCCCTTCCAAAAGAGGTGAACAAAACATGTCGACCTGTTTGTTCAATGTTCATATGCTTGGCAGATAAACTATATTTCTGTATACTTCTGATATTCATTGTAAGAAACTGGATTCTAGAGGATGTTTAATACAACACTGTGAGATTCTTGGCCATGTTAGGCTAGGCAGAGAAGATATATTCTGTGACTTCAGATCCCATGATATTATCCAGTGTTAGAAAATAGATCAGGCAAAACACTGCGACATTCACGGTCCAAAAAAAACAAAACATATTAAGAGACAAATTGTAATCACAACTCAGAAGATGTTAGAGGGCTTTAGGTCTGCGTGCTCTACAGAGCTTTTCTTACATAAAATAGACAAAAAAAGAAAAGTGTGTGTGTATAAGCATATAAATATGCATAGTATGTAGAGGGAATTGTTCCTCTGTATTAATGTTGTGAAAAAAAAGTCTGTTTCCTAGATGCAGCCTTTAGATAGCTTTCCGATGTGCTTAATTGTATCTTGTACATTCTTACTACCATCTTCCTTTTATCGGACTTGTTAATTAGACCTAATAAATGCAGTGACAGTATGCTGTCCTGTGCAGATACACAGCTCTATTCCTCTTCTCATGGTAAGACCAGATGTCCCTCTATATATCTAAACTGATTTTATGTATTTTATCTGTTTATGCACACTTTATCTTTTGTCGGTCTTTAGGCTAGCCAATGGCGGGGGATTATAAGCAGTAGTTCTTATTTTCAAGTCAAGAACACTCCAAGCACCAAAAACACTACAGAGTGCTGAAGTGGTTCTGGTGTTGAGAGTACCCAGGTGCCTTCCCAGGGGAAGTAGTTCAAGCATTTGCTACCAGTTTAAAAACTCATCTGGGGTCCACTGGATGCCAGTGACATCCTCTAGGGAAATTTAGAAGCTTCCGTTAGCTCTCCTCTGCTTAGCCTCGCTGTGTCAGCTGGTTGCTCTCAGTGGAAGAGGTGAGTGGTACCCAGCGGGCCCCGGGTAAGTTGTTAAATCATTTGCTTTACTTATATTGAAGGGGGTACCAGCACACACTGGCACCATAACCACTATACTGCTGGACTGTCCCTTTAATTACACTGGCTATGTTAAGGGGCTACTGTTCCATCTTAAAGGAACACTCCTGTGTGGACTTTTAGCATTCATTTTTGTAATGCTTATAAAGTCTATTTTACTAGCATGCAATTCTTGGAATACTTTCGAAATCTCTCCATTTTTTTTCATGCTGTGAATATGATCTGATGTCAATTTAAATCTGAAAACACCCGCAGGTTTAGCAATTTAAGGCACACTTCAGTCCATAGAATTGAGGGACCCCATTGCATTTAGAGTTGGTGCTCTAGCATTTTAGACCAACCTCAACTTGAATCTCCCCCACCCCCAACTAGATTCCAGACAATCTTTTAGAGTTGTAGATAAATGGATTGCTATATTCAACCAAACCTAAAACTGTAAAAAAAAAAAAAAAAAAAAAATTACAGTATAGAGGTTAAACAAATACAAGGCCATTGACTGCAAGCGGAATGTTGGCAAAATACATTGATATAATGGTTGTGTATGTACGGGGTGAGGGAGGAATCCTCATATTAATGTGGACTCCAATAATGAGTTATTGATATGGAAGGGCGGCCGACAAGTCCTGTAATTTATGTTGTGTAAAAATGTATTGTCACAAACTGCAGAACTGAAGTGAGAGTATCTTTTAAATGCTGGCGCTTGCATGTTGAATAAATATTTTGTCTCATATAAAGCATTGCGTGTTACTTCCTTCCTTAACCGGGATCCACACAATATAAATAATGTGTAAAGGGGTATGGAAAATGTCAAAACAGGGGACATTATATGAATTGTGCACACTCTTCGTTTATTCTTCTTAAATCATAACTTTCTGTGCAGTTTATTTTAACGTGTTGTGAAGCAGGAATTATGGTTTAACATATTGGATCAGGCACTACACGGGGAGCATCTGTTCCTTCCTTTCCTGCATTCAGTTGGTTAATCAAAGTGTTGGCTTATTCCAATTACCATGGTGGGAAAATGGCTAGTAAATGCCCCAGTTTCATGGAGTTTGAGACTTATTTATCTCTTCCCTCAGTCATGTTCCTTCAAATTACAGAATACGTTCTCCATTGAAAATGTCAAAACAGAAAACATTGGCTCCAAAACTCACTTAATTCGTTTTTCCAAGGACGTGTGTTCTGCGTAGTAAGGGCAAGTCTGGCAAGTGCAAAAAACATTCACTGGCTGCATCTACTGCAAGATATAACAAATCTATTTCTGTGTTCTCATGGATATCAAGGATTTGTTTTTCTGTTTGTCATTGCCTTCACATTGGTTTGTGTCTGAAAGGGTCCTTTCCTCTAGGATCAAATTTGACAATTTCTCTGACAGGAAACGAGACAGAGGAGCCAGCTCAAGTGACACTTCTTGAGATTTTTTTTTATTATTGTTGTTGTTGTAAATTCTTTATTTTGTCGCGCAGGTGAGTACAAAAACATATACAAACGCCACAACAGCGTACAAGCGCATTTAAACATGCTGAATAGTGGTACAGATATGTGAGCATTTGTGTTCTTTGGTTCCGTGTTTTTCGTCAAGCGCCATTACAGCGTTCATTAAGATGCATACAGGTTTAACATTGGTGTGGCTGTGCGCACTGTTTAAACATAGACAAACTTGATAATAACAGGCTGAACAGAAATGATGAATTGCTGCAGTACTATAGATTACCACTGTATAGTTAAGCCTACAGGTCTGACGGAAAACAAGGTAGGAGCATCAATGCTAAGAATTATATGACTTGTAATTTATAAAGGCAGGATCGTCAATATTATGAGATATGTGACTCATAGGTTATAAAGCTAAGGTTAAGGTCTTCTTCACCTATCTTATTCTAGTAGTTTGGAATTAATGTTGCGAGTCAGTTTCCAATTCCTTACATGTGACTTTTTAGAAAGCGATTCCCCAAATCTCAGCTTCAACCCGGATTCTCCTATAAACTCTGTTCAGATATGGGTTGTGTCTGCATCCAGTCGCCCTTATTTGCCATAGAGCGAATGCTCAGCTCCTATCCTCCCGTCAGTTTGTTGTGTCTTGTCTTGGAAACTGGTTCTCCATGTGTCTGTTCCCATCCTACCTCTGTCTTTCGGCCTTTGTTTAAGTCGATATATCGTGTCTATGTGAGTTGCTTCGTGTCATGTCTAGATATCATGCGTCAGCGTGTTCGGGTCCTCCAGGCTCCGGCCTCCTCGGATGCAAGTCACACCGCATTTACGTAGTCCCTCAGAAAAGTTACGTGAATATGATGTGGTAGGTAAAGCGAGAGGGTGGGGGTGTGGG
Source organism: Pelobates fuscus (assembly GCF_036172605.1). Taxonomy (NCBI): domain Eukaryota; kingdom Metazoa; phylum Chordata; class Amphibia; order Anura; family Pelobatidae; genus Pelobates; species Pelobates fuscus. Next base: position 272,100,950 of record NC_086322.1, read on the forward strand.
GTGGAGGATAACATGTGTCGAGGTACGCCCGGGCATCCCAAGTCCTCAGGTGCTGTGTTGTGTGTTCGTGTCTCCCTAAGTTCTGGGACGTGGGAGATAAACATACCATGGGGTCCAGATGTCGACATGCTTGGTGCTTCTCCCTATTAGTTCTGCATACCGCGCCTCCGCTGTGTGTATTTTCTCAACTCTCTGTAGCCACTCTGCAATGGTTGGTGGATGGGTTTGTTTCCATCTAACTTGTATAGATGCCTTTGCTGCGTTAAGCAGGTGTCTTAATATCGATTGTTTGTATTGGGCTATCGAGCCTTCCGTGTAGTGTAGTAGGGCCATTTCTATGCTAAATTCTGGTATTTCTCCCAAGATTGTCGTAATTTCCCTCTTTATGTCCTCCCAATATGGCCTAATCAGCGCGCAGTCCCACCAGATGTGCCTTAGGGTGCCTGTTTGGGTTTCGCATCTCCAGCATGTATCTGCGGTTCCCCTAAATATTCTGTGTAGTAGAGATGGGGTCCTATACCATTGAGAGGTTAGCTTAAAGTTGACCTCTTGATATCTTGTGCTTATGGAGCTTTTGTGCTGCAATATTAATATCTGTTCCCATTGTGCCTCTGTGTATGTCCTATCTGTCAACTCTTCCCATTGTCTCTTAAACGCATTTTTACTTGTGTGGTCTCCTGTGATCAACTGCTGGTAGATGCATGATACTCTACGCCGGTATTGGTCACACATAGGTGTTCAAACCACGTCTGCTCCCTGTGTATCGTTTCTCTGTTGGGGAGGTTGTAGTAAAAATGCCGCAATTGTGACTTCTTGAGATTACTTTTTTTTTTTTTTTTTTAATAACTGGTTACCTTTGAATGACCCCAGGAGACTCCTGGCACTATGTAGTGCTTATAAATAAACATAATTGTGGCTGTGTTGGGCACCTATGGGCTGGACTTCACTGATATGCGACCCACCAACAGTCCAGTATCACTGGGATAAAACCTGGAAATACATAAACCCTGGACTGTTGGTGGGCCACGAGGACTGGTTCAGGAACCACAAGTTCAGATATCTGCAGTAACATACCTACTTTGGGCAGTATTGAGTCTGCTAACACTGCAGCCTAGAAGGACCTCGTCAGAGGTTTGTAAATTGTAGGACAGCTTAAAGTGAAACATTACCAAGGGACTTTTGGCACCATAACCACTACAGTGCACACTCTTTATGGTGCTTTCTGTAATAAATTTACTATAGACCTACAAAAATGCAACAGCAGCTTCATTGGCATAAATAAAAAATTGATAAAGTGTGTTTATATCCACCGGGTCTGCTTTATGCCCACCAAAAAAAAAAAAAAAAAAACACGCTCTGTTCTGGAATATACCAAGATTATTATATATAATGCATAAAAGTATTTATTATTAATTTTCAGGTAACAAAAAAAAAAAAAAATCCAATGGAGTATAAACAGTAGTATAAACATTCAGCCTTGTAATTTACATTGTCTCCAACAATTCTTCTTGACTAAATTCACACACCAGTATTAAAAGGACGCTCTTGGCACCATAACCACTTCATATCATTGAAATGGTTATGGTAACTGGAGGCTCACACTTCATGGTTTTTAACTGGTTTAACAATGAATGATGGTGTCAGCAATAATAGGTCTTTCTAGATAGAAAAACTTCAATGAGGGGGAAGGGGGGGGGATAAAAATACAATAACAGAACATAAAAAAAAGTTATAAATAAATGTATTCAAAATAACCTTGTTCTATGCTTTTAGCATAGCCTCTTTCACAATTGCGCGTGCCAGGTTTCGTGCAAGAGCCAATCTCAGCATTTCCACTTTAGTATTCTCCATGTTCAGCTCCTAGAGTTAAAGATACAGAGTTAATCATAATCCGTAAATAGAAGGGAAAAAACAAACATGCAACACAGACAAACTAAGCTACAGTCCTCAAGAGTTATGCAAAGATTTTATGAATAACCATGTTCGAATCATCATTTCCAAAATGTGGAAATAATTCTTGGCTCAGGAATAATTAGGTAATTTGCGGTCTTGCAGAAGTAGACTGGTCTGGACTGAATTAACCCCTTAAGGACCAAACTTCCAAACTTCTGGAATAAAAGGGAATCATGGCATGTCACACATGTCATGTGTCCTTAAGGGGTTAATTAATGGGTGGGTAAGAGGTGAGGGTGAGTCTGAAGAAATGCCCCTGGCTGAGCGATGTGCCCAAAACTGCAATCTGACCAAGTTTTTTAATGTTTGTTATATGCTTTTCATAGTAAAAAAAGCAAACAAAACCTGTCTTGCAGTCCTTTTACAGGAGAATTTACTTTGGAACCAATCATGTGCATGACGCTGCCTTTAAATAATTGACAATATTGCCCCCATTCAAAGGACAAACATCGGTCTACAAACAGATATTTTATTCTTATGTACTGCAATATAGAATGCCAAAATAAGCCATAAACAGGTGTCCACTACGATCCATTCACTATACAAGTCATACGCAAAAAGCCAGTCTTAAAAGTTACTTGCTACTGCAAGCCTGGAGAGCCTGTGGCACACTCACCAGGAGTGAATTTTTGCTTGCCAATGGCTAGTGAGGAAAGGTAATTTTGAGCCCTGCTCAAAGGAATAGTCAATTAGCAAATTTTTACAGTGGCCACGGTATCCTTCCTTTAGTGGAATATATAAAATGTGTATGAACACAATTTATAATTGCCTATGTCAGAGATAGGCAACCTTCGGCACTCCAAATGTTGTGGACTACATCCCCCAAAATGTTCTTACACCCATAATGTTGGCAAAGCATCATGGGAGATGTAGTCCAAAACATCTGGAGTGCCGACGGTTGCCTATACCTGGCCTATATATCATAGTATGCATTGAGGGCATCACCTCACATGGGGCCCCTTCATTCTCTCCTGCACCAGGTGGAATATACCCTCAAATCATTTAATATATATATATATATTACAATTTCCAAATGTTTTAGAATGTCCATTCAATAAAAGACACCATTAGGAAACACTATAGACATGGGTATTGTACCATATTTATTTTATCCAATTTTGTCATACCCATTGATGCACTACTGGCCACCACCTATTCCTTTATAATCCATTAAAGCTTATTGCTCCATGGGTGAACCAATCTACATCCATTACCCTATACTTCCAACCAAAATGTATTAAAGAACAAACTGCCGAGGGGTTCGAGACTTATCAGGTATAAAAGTGGGGATAGACTTGCAGAGCTCCCGCTCCTGAGGCCTAAAAATAGACTTTTTATACCGCAACAAAGCTCAAATATTTATATCCTACCCACTCAGAACCCCCCTCGGAGTGCAATGGGCAGAAAGCACCGAAAAGCGGCTCTGGCGGAGGGTCAGACACATGCGGACATCAGGCGGTCCTTCTGCAGGCCGCCGCGGCAAACCCAAACAACAATGGCGCCCGCGGAGCCAAGCGGCTCGAGTGAATCTGAGCACTCAGAGGAGGATGAGGCAACTCACTCACAACAGACCCATAGCGGAGTGCACCAGAGAGCGGACTCGGACTCTGATCAATCGCCGTCCACTAAGGGAGACATAAAGAATCTCCTGCAGGACCTGAGAGCGGTGTGGAAGGCGGACCTTGCTGGGGTCCAAGTGGAAATAGGAGGCCTTAACCGCCGCATGAGTGCAATAGAGGCCCGAGAAGAAGAGAGAGGGAAGCGGGAAGATGACACCGACTTTCGGATCACTGCCCTTACCCAACAAGTGCAACACCTCTCTCGCACGGTGACCTCCCTGGAAACGCGCCACCGGAGAAAAAAACTTCAGAATCCGAGGGGCCCCGGAAACAGTAGGACAAGAAGCCCTGATAGGGTTTGCCACCGAAGTCTTACAAACACTGGGAGTCCGGACGGAAGGCGACCGACCACCACTGACGTCGGCCTTCAGGGTCCGGAAGGCCCCCACAGCACCCGCGGACGCACCCCGCGACATTATAGTGGTCTCAAGAGACATTACAGTGAAAACAGCTGTCATGGCACGATCAAGACAAAGCCCGAACCTGGTGGTCGCCAACCATAGGATATCTATATACGAAGACCTGCCCTTCGCGGTTCTCCTTGAACGGCGCAAGTTCGCGCCTATCACCCGGGCCCTCCGAGATCAGGGTATCAAATACCGCTGGGGGCTGTCGGGAACACTGGTGGTATCACAGGGGGACGCAATCCACACCCTGGCGGCCACTGGAGATCATACGAAGTTTCTAAACGGTCTTCTAACACAAGCACCGATCCCCCCGGAGCAGCCCACCACAGGGGTCCAGAAACCGGCGAACATCAACGCGAAGCAGAACCGGGGAAGCAAAACTGCGAGAGACACACACCTGAAAGGGAGGGAGGACCCCCCATAAAGAGACTCTCTTACCCACACGGCCCACACCTTACCGAGGCTCCGGAGTCCCGCGAGACCACAAGACGGCACGGAGGATTAACCGGGACAATGCAAGTTTTCCAGAAACCGACACCACTTGTTGTCCTCTCTTTTCTAGTTGCCTTTCTTTTTGTTGTTGTTTTCTGTTTTTTCTCTTCTTGGGTTCTGTTGAACTATCCCAAAAGTGACTCTAACAAGCCCCTTCCATGGGCCGATGCTGACTTTACCTGTATTACTAATGCTAATGTGTTGCTACTTACCCCACAGGGTTCACAGACAGGAATAGTCACTTAAGTTCAGCCTCACCCCATGAAACTCACCCATACACTCCGCTAAAAAACAAGCTATGCATATGTGCACGCACTGTGCCTTATCACACACGCAGTGGCCCGCTGCTCACTCTGACATAGTCGATTTAACCTAACAGACTACCTGATCTACAGGCAGATATAGAAATGAAGATTTTATTTTATTATATTTTACTTAATGTCTAGTAATAGTTTTGTCTTACTGAGACGTGACTTTAATTTCCACCTTAACAATTATAACCTTGAACTTACTCTATATCGCATACTCTAAAATGTGCATTGTGCTGTCATGCCATGTCTTTGTAATTCGCAGTTTACTGTTACCACGGGAACATATGCTCTTGGGGCATGATGATCTCATATGTAATTGCTTTAACTATATGCACGTCAAAATAAAGAATTTAAAAAAAAAAAAAAAAAAAAGAACAAACTGCCAATACAGATCTGCACCAATAGGTTAGCCACTGAAATCTAAGAATGTTTTGTTTACCTGTGATGTTGGCTCCTGTGTCAATTCTTGTTTCACCGTCATCCGGTCTTCCAAGCATTTCATTAATGCATAGGTTTGCTTAGAAGAGAAGATCACCTTTTCAAGTAAAATGAGATTGCAAATCATGTTAGTGGGATTAGCTATTTCATAGAGTTCAGAGAGTGATCAGTGCATTGACTTTTTACAGTAATGAGTCGTGCGTCTAGCTCACCTCGTTCTGTTCAAGGAGCGGCAGGGCGTCCAGCAGGAGAGTGAGCCTGAAGAAACTTGGTGCTATGTTAGCCGTCAAGAGAGAGAGCAGCAAACCAGCTGCTTCTGTAAACTGCTGCTCATTGTACATCCTATGAAACTCCCTGTACTTTCCTAGGATCAAAATGAGTGTCAATGGAAAGGACAGTAAGAAAACAGCAGCCAAGATAAGCATCTTAATCGAAAATGTGCCATTGCCCCAGTTAATGCACTAACCTAGGAATGTGAGACGGTCGCTGAGCAGCATGGTAGGACCCAGGTTGTCAAGCAGGTCCAAGTCTGAGAATTTCCCACGCTCACAATAATCGTTTAGGAACCTGCAATGGAAATACAGATTTCATCACTCTAAGCACAATAACCGCTGCATCGTATGGAAATTGTTATGGTGTTCGAAAGCTACAGATCTCTTCTCTGAAGCCTTTGCAAGCCCTCCCCTTCTAACCCTGCGCATACTTTATGTGGCTGTCCAATCACAGACTTCCCAATGCAGCTCAAGGCAGGTGCTCTGGGAAATTGCGGATTCATGAGTTTAGCTCCACTGAGATAAACAACCCGGAAGTAACAGGACAAAATGTGACAGCCATGGGGGTGTTAACAAGGTTAATTTATTAAATTGGTAATTTGTATTAAAATCTGCACAAAAAAAAAAAGGACACTGTTCACACCACACCACTCTTCTGCAAGCCAAGTTTTTTTGAGTGTTCCTTTAATAATGCATTTTTGGGATATTAAATATTGCAAAACAACTCATTCCCCAACAGTGGAGGGACACAGAGGCCCCAACCCTTAGGGAATGGTTTGCGAGAATGGAAGACCTCAGGGTGACGGAAGACATACACATGACGGTTACAGATAGGGCACAGCGATACCTGGACATCTGGACACACTGGATTCTGACAACGACAGGGGACAAATTCTTGGACGCACTCGGGGAGACCGGTCAACCCTAACGACCACTGACCCCCCCCCCCCCACTCCCCCCCACCGACGCCTGACTGACTGACGGGCAAAGCCATACACGAACCTTAGCTCGACCTTGGTCGCTCACACCGAAAGCGGACATAACGAGGCCAAATGCACTAACGTACACAGGTTTCTGAAATGACCCTTAGACTGACACATCGGGACTTAATGTCCCAAGACGATTCAATGCACGTTGAACGCCTGAGACCTGCGAGTCTCCTGTAACGCGCAATTAGGAAAGACAGAGGCCGGAGAGCCTCCACACACGTTACATCTATAGTTGGACCTACGAGTCCTGCCCGAACCCATGCTCCGAAATGCCAATTCTGCTCACTGATTTTGTTTTACGGTTACTAAGCAACCTAGTGTACTGATATTGACATCACCTGACTATTTAATATATATTAACAATCTCACTCTTTACACGTCATGCAGGGACCTGCGTGTCCCATAGTGATTTACTGTGCCACACGTATGAGAGACCTGCGAGTCTACCATTTATATTTCTTAGACAGAAAAGGGGGCCTGCGCGCCTCAATTCTCAACACCATCTGGGAGACCGAAAAGTCTAATCTTTACGAATGTTTAATGTTGTATACCATGGCAATAATTCCTGCAAACCACATAACAATAAACATTTTATTTACAAAAAAAAATAATGCATTTTTGGATGTAGAGTTTCGATTTAAATATCCACCCAATCTCACCGGACTGATATGTAATTCAGCACCCAGACTCACCTGTCTGATATAAGTGTTGCAAAAGCTGCATCTTTGGCTCGAATACTCCACGATAATGCTGATCCCAAACGGCCATTGCGCAGGGCCTTCATTGCCAATGTCTTGCAGATACTGCGGACTTAATTATTAATAAAAGATATATTCAATATTATAAATAACTTGACTTGCAAAAGCCAGTCAAAATAGGACACCTAATGGCAGGCAGACACTCCCAAAACACCAACGTTTAATGGGCGCGTTAAGCACCATAAACCCCCATGTGGTGACTGTGCTACTAGCTGGCCACTTACACCGTTTCCCAGTTCAGCATCAAACGATTTGAGCACTTTGTCAAAAACTGAAGCACTCCCAGGGGCCAATGGCCAAATTTGGGCATCATTCACACAGTCAATGAATTCTCTCCAAATTTGGACCAAACAGGCACTGCCAATGAGCATGTGTAACTAGGAAGTAGCAATGTTGTGAGCAGTTGCGTCTGGGGTAACGTCAGATTGCGTCAAAACACTCAAAGAAATATGGGCTGGTGTCAGTAGGCACCCTATACCATGGTTAGAATGGTCTGTAGTGCTTATGGTACTTTTAGTGTCCCTTTACATAAATGACTGGTAATGAAAGTACTAAGCTTGTTAAAAGGACATTACATTTATCTTCATTGATCTCACCTTGTTCAGTCATCTGTCTTTTCTCACAGATTTGCAGGACCTTCAGAGCTTTTTTCTCAGTAGTAAGAGGGATTCTTTCTATGTGAAGCTCAAGGTACGCACGTCCTTGCTCAGGACAGTAGTCAAAATAGCTAACTCCTAGTTGCCAAAGGCTATTGGGAAATAAATAAATATATAAACAAATGGTACAAAGAACATAAAGAGAGACACAGATTGAAAGTGCAAGAAATGATTTCAAGACAATAAAGGTTACCTGTGATGGGAGAAGAGTCCAGACGCATATTCAAGCAGGAGAAACTCTCTCATGTTTGACCCAAAACTATAAAGTGAACATGATAAGAACAGCTGGTTATCAAGAGCCAGACACCATGCAATCTCTTCATAACTTTCAACACGGCCATCTCACAGTCAAGAGTGAAACTATCCAAACATTTTGACAATTACCCGAGTTCCACCGGCACCTGCAATCTGTCCCTTCTTCACAGGTATCACTAAAGCGAACCACTACCACTTTAAAAATATAAATCCCGTCTAACTTTGAATGGAATTCATTGGATAAAAAAATGTCAGCTAGCCATGTAACGGTTATGACGAGAGGGCCCCTTTAAATGCAGTGCCGGAGAGATACTCAATCCCTCTGGAATGAAGTAACCGATTCAAATAAACCGACATCGCTCACAAAAGTACTGCGTATGTTAAAAACTCATCTGCCACACAGTGAATTGGAAATCGGATATTAAAATCAGATCTGACAATAAAAGTGCCTTGGATTAAAATGTGTTTTTTTTTTTTTTTTTTTGTTTTTTTTTAAATTCAAATACTAAACAAACAAAAACTAAATAAATCTAAGCTGATATTAACCCCTTAAGGACACATGACGGAAATATTCCGTCATGATTCCCTTTTATTCCAGAAGTTGTGTCCTTAAGGGGTTAAATGGTAATGTCCAAAAATGCATGTTTTGGAATGCGTATAACCATGGACATAAATAAACATATAACATTTACTAAAATTTGAACAAATATTTCTTTGTTAATATACTGGACATTGACAAAACAAATGCTTCTTGTAGAGATGAGTTGTTTTTACTGACATTGAAAAAGAGCTTGTGCCCGAAACGTTTGCTTGTCCTTCAAATAAATGCCTGGTAGCACATTTTGTGCACACAACTAAGTTTTTCTATGTTTATTTGGTTTTCACTGCTGGAATTACAGTGAGATAGGAGCTGCAGCTCAGGAGAAACTGTTTGTATCATTTAAGCCTTTAGGTATTGCAATTACCTGTGCCTCTAACTTTTTATTTGTTGGTATTTTTACTGAGATTTAAGGATTTCTATGTGTCCAATACAATGTTGACTTGCTAAATCAAACTATTGTGGTCTAATATTGTTCTCTAGTCACTGGATGAGATTGATTGGAGTTATATTCCACATAAGTTGTCTAGCAAGTGTCTGCCTCATCATGTACATATGAACTCCCACCAGCCTCAGCCAGACTTACTGTGCATGACGGAGTTGTTGTCCAGCAGTAGCAGGCAACTTCTTACACTACTTTTTAACACAGCATAAATTCCCAATTTTTATTTTTTTACCTCTGCACCTCAGGCTTGTTCAGTGTGCAATTGATGTTGCCAGCCAGGAAGAGAGTATTCCAGTAATAAAACGGAATTAAAAAGGTAACTATCACCAAAATTAAAACAGGTTCTACACCATAATCACTTCACAAATATTAAGTGGTTATGGTGCTTATAGTGACCCGTTAATTAAATAACCCACCTCCTGCAGGTATGAAAAGGCTAGGGATGCAGTTGCCTTTTTTCATCCCTCACTCTGCCATTTTGTTCATTTACGCATTAGGCCCTAGCCCACAAATAACATTTAGTCTATTGTACATAACCTATATGGATAAAGAAGAAGCACTTTGACATTATTGATGCTATCTATGGAGCTGCTCAAGTATGGTGGGATGGAAGCACGATAACCTTCACACTTTTCTTTTTTACACTCCAACCAGATCTGCTCTGCTCCAACCCAGAGAGTTCACCATTTATAATTCACACGGTCATCAATTGTTACTCCAACTGCTCAGGGATCATCACAAGAACTAATTCATGATATTCCTAATCTGGATAGAAGTATACACTCTATGAAGTCTTGCATTTCCCACATCTGAAAACACCTGCAACTATGTTTTTGTCTGATGCCCATTTTATAATGCTGCTTAACGCATGTATCGCAATCTAAACCGCACGTTACCTCCGATATGTTAAGCTACTTGGTACATTTTCTGCTATACCTTTTTGTCCCTTTAATTTTCAATAAAAACTTTAAAATAAATAAATATAATATATATATATATATATATATATATATATATATGGACCAAGATTAACTGGATGCAGCTCTCACATAACAAAATAAATACATTAAAAAAAAATTAGATAATATAATGTAGGATCCAAAGCATGGCCAGCTAAGCTATTCGCTTGACACTACACTCGATTAAACAAACTGCACTCTAGGGAGATGTGAAAAGCACCAGAGCCACATTTTAATATTCCCCACCCGTTACCCAAGACACGTACTATAAGCTGTGTGACTGGAAGAGCTGGCAGTGATCTAGCAGGTCAGTCAGGTGAGCCACAAACCACCAGTTACTGGAGACAATGCTGTGAAAACAAGAGAACAAGAAGTGAAAAACATCACAACGGGGGAAAAAAATACAGTAGATAGATGGATTATACCAACATGAGACAACAGAAAGCTCAAGTTGTACAAAGCAAGCTAGAGATAGCGCTTCAACGTTAATAGAAAAATCCACAAACTTGCCTGAACTCCTTAATGACCTGGTGAATGTCAAGCTCAAATGCAGCCAATAGGATGTTGTCCAGGGGCTCTGCGGTACTCTCTCCTGATAAAAATATGTTAAGGCTGGACTGAAACAGTGGAAGAAAGGCTCGGTTACAATAAGCTGTGCATTTGTCTGACCAAAATATCAGAAGTTCCATTCTGTGTGTATCCTCTACTAGAAATACTGAGAAGTGTATCAATAGACACCCTCACTAATGAAGAATGTTCTATTATTCTAGTTTATGACTTGATTTAATCAAAAAACAGTGTTACCCAGGGGCTAAAGAGATGGATAAATCTCAGAGTGCTAAATCGGGAGCAATCAGTACAGAAAGCAAGAGAATATATCTTATCGAGCTGCATTTTGCTGCAGAGTAGCACCGGATCTGCATGATAGACAGCGCTCTAAGTATAGCAAAATGCACCCAAAAACATTTTAGGAGTCATTTCTAAAATTTCTGTAATAAGAAAACCTTACATTATTCGTTTCTCTTCTCGATTATACTGACAATCAAGCCTCGGTTTAAAAATTTATCTTTTAAAGGTCAAACTAAGCACCAAAACAACTTTAGCTTAATGAAGCGGTTTTGGTGTATATATAGTTCCATTTACACAATTGCTGTTCACTGGGGAGGTGGAGAGGCTAAGAGGATAAAGGCTGAACCTCCTTATTCTCATTCTTGTAATAACTCACCCCGATAGTCAAGGGAAGGGGTAATAATGGTTGAGAAGCAGCTGGTTTGCTCAATTGTTTAGTACACATGCCCAACACAGTATACATGGTGATAGCTATAGGGGAGTATCACGCTGATACCCCTCACATTTTTTTAAAACATTTTTTTACTTGACTGTCACTCTATAGGGTTGTAATTTGAAATATCAAAAGCTTTAATGGGAGTATAGCCCTGTTAATAAGATTTATCTGCTATATTTTTATACATAAAAAACATAGAAACATAGAAAACAAATATATATAACCACTGCAGTCTCACTGTTCAATTATCTGCCATTTATAGGAGTTTAGTCACTTTGTTTATGCAGCCCTATTGACAACTCCATTGGCTGAGACTCATACAGTTGCCCTACACACTACCCCAAAAAGATCTATTTTTTTTTTTAAACTTCCTTTATTCCACAAAAAGTGTTTCATTTTATCTCCTGTTCTGTTAGACTGCTAGAGCCTACAGTAGCTCCCTGCGTTTGATGGAAGTTCAATTAACAGAGAAGGAGATAGTTACACACTAATCTAAGCTGAACAAACACTCAAAGTTCAAGCTTTAAAAACCCGTTACTTTATGTTGTTGGCACCCCATCCTCAAATGAAGCAATTTCCAATTTGCCACAGAAAATGAAAGAAAAAATAATAATTTTATTCCATAATGGCATCTCTCCTTGGACCAACAAACACATATCCTTGAATATCCAGTTTTTGCAAAAAATAAGAACAAAAAAACATATCCAGGCCTTTTTTAAAAAATTATATATAGAATCTAATACAACCTCTTTTGCTAGAGAATTCCACATCGTTATATTGTTTTTACTGTAAAGAACCCTTCACTCTGGTGTAAGTGAAATCGCCTTTCTTCCAGTCTCAATGGGTGACCTGTCTTTTGTATATTACTGCTAAAGAACATGTTAGCACAAAGCTGTTGTACTGAACCTGTATATATTTGTACAGTGCTATCATATGCTTTCTGAGATGCCTTTTATCTATATAAAAAAAATAAAAATAAAAAAATAAAAATTCAGTTTTTCTCGCCTTTCCAAAAGTTTCCATTCCCCTTATTAATTTTGTAGCTCATCTTTACACCTTTCCTAGCTCTGATATCTCGTTTTTTTAAAATTGGTGCCCAAAGTTGTAAACACACTATGCTGTAAGGGCTGACTGAAAATTAAACAATTTTTCCCCGTGTTGGCAGAGTCACAGCCAAGAAAGTTATGGCTAGGGCTGACACTCTCAGTCCATCACAGGCCACCGGGCTAAATCTTCCTCATACTGCAGCACAAAGAGTAAGTAAGCAGAGATGCCAAGCCTGGGAACGCCAACTTTTGGTGTAAATCATGGCAGAACAGTTAAACTTCTGAAGGTAAGACAGAGCCATGACACTCCTGTGCCAAATCCACTTAAGTACATAGTGCTGGTAGGCACTATTGTGGTAATCCACATTTTGGTTCTAATGCTATAAGAAACATAGAATGTGATGGCAAATAAGAACCATTCGGCCCATCTAGTCTGCCCAATTTTGTTTTTAAATACTTTCATTAGTCCCTGGCCTTATCTTATAGTTAGGATAGCCTTATGCATATCCCACACATGCTTAAACTCCTTTACTGTGTTAACCTCTACCACTTCAGCTGGAAGCCTATTCCATGCATCCACTACCCTCTCAGTAAAGTAATACTTCCTGATATTATTTTTAAACCTTTGCCCCTCTAATTTAAGACTGTCCTCTTGTGGTGGTAGTTCTCCTTCTTTTAAATATAGTCTCCTCATTTACTGTGTTGATTCCCTTTATGTATTTAAATGTTTCTATCAAATCCCCCCTGTCTCGTCTTTCCTCCATGCTATACATGTTAAGATCCTTTAACCTTTCCTGGTAAGTTTTATCCTGCAATCCATGAACCAGTTTAGTAGCCCTTCTCTGAACTCTCTCTAAAGTATCAATATCCTTCTGAAGATACGGTCTCCAGTACTGCGTACAATACTCCAAGTGAGGTCTCACCAGTGTTCTGTACAATGGCATGAGCACTTCCCTCTTTCTACTGCTAATACCTCTCCCTATACAACCAAGCATTCCCTGCTGCTCTATTACACGGTCTGCCTTCCTTTAAGTCATCAGAAATAATCACCCCTAAATCCCTTTCCTCAGATGTTGAGGTTAGGACTCTATCAAATATTCTGTACTCTGCCCTTGGGTTTTTACGTCCAAGGTGCATTATCTTGCACTTATCCACATTAAATGTCAGTTGCCACAGCTCTGACCATTTTTCTTGTTTACCTAAATCATTAGCCATTTGGCTTATCCCTCCTGGAACATAAACCCTGTTACATATCTTAGTATCATCAGCAAAAAGACATACCTTACCATCAAGACCTTCTGCAATATCACTAATAAAAATATTAAAGAGAATGGGTCCAAGTACAGTTCCCTGAGGTACCCCACTGGTGACAAGCCCAAGCTTCTAATATACTCCATTGACTACAATATAACGTAGTGTTTCTGATCAACCAGAGCCCAATAATGAACAAAATCAAATAAAGATCCTCAGGACTCAGCAATACATACAAGTGGTTTATTACTTTGATGGCTGAGTAAACCACCAATACGTATCGCCTGAGTGCTGAGGACCTTTATGATAGGTTATCCAAAACAAATAAAATAAGCTTAAGTTGTCAGGAGGATGGGAATGCACCTGTAATAATGTACAGTTTATTTTGTGGGTTTTGTTTTGTTTTTTGTAAATTCACAGCTAAGTGAACTCCTGAGAGTCCCAATTTTAGACAGTGTTATTGAATAAATAATGACATTCTGCAGGAGGAATACAATCACACTATCAATGTGCAAAAAAAAAACTATCCCCATCCATATTTTACCTGTGCATAGGAATGCAGTTCTGTGGGTTTCACTGTTGGATGTGTAAAGAGCAGATGTGACACAAGGTAGTGATACCAGGTTGTCATAAGTTCCCTCCTTTCCAGTAAAGTCTCTTCATCGCCCAAAAGAATCTGTGGACATAAACATAGGTGTCACGATTTAATCCAGCCTAGTGGGGCTAATAACCAGTTATTTTATGAAATCACTGTTACCTTGCAGATAGATTCCATGTCCTGGCTGGAGGAGAACGTCCCGCACATCAGGTGATGTGTACATTCTTCACGCCAATGCTGCCACTTAAGTTCAAATTCTGTCAGAGTCTGTGCTGTTGAGGACTGCAAAGGTAAGCAAAAAAAAAAATTTTTTTTTAATAATAAGGTAGAGCATTTAAAAAAAAAATCTGTTTTTTTTTTTTATTATTTATTTTTAAAAAGCTGACCGGTTAACTCACTAAATTCCTAATGCTCAGTCTAGACTAGCAAAAATGATCACATTATCAATCAGTGCTGAGATTTGGCATTCAATAGCCAGATAGACAAAAAAACACTCCTTGATTTCAACCTGCCCAGATATGTGAACAGTACAACTGGTACTTCTGGCATAATATTCCTGGTATTACAGAACCCATCCTATCACTAATATGTCATCATAGCTTTCCGTTTCCAGTCGATAGTTCCATTTACACAATTGATGGTCACTGTGGAGAGGCTAAGAGGATAAAGGCTGAACCTCCTTATTCTCATTCTTGTAATAACCCATCCCGATAGTCAAGGGATGGGGTTATAATGGTTGAGAAGCAGATGGTTTGCTCAATTGTTTAGTACACATGTCCCACACAATATACGTGATGATAATTATAGGTAGTGTCATGCTTACCACCATTCACCCTCCCCTTTTTATTTTAACTTTACTGTCCCTCTACAGGGTTGTATTTTGAAATATCAAAGCATTAATGCAAGTATAGCATTATTAATAATATTTATCTGCATACACTCAGCATGGGCATCTTTTTCAAGAGGTCGTCCAGGACACGGCACATGCTCCGGGAGTTCACGTTGGAAGAGGTTTCTTTGGACAGTAACTGCCGCGCTTCATCCATTCTTCCCTGCAGGACACAGCCAGTGATCTGAAAATGAGATGGGGTGTACAGTGTTTATCAGAACTTGTACGCAACATGCTGACTGATAGCCAAGGGGTTGTAGCTAGAGGCTATACTCAGAAATCCAAGTTATTGACAGTACTTGCCTATTGCCTAGGCTCTGATATGCTTGAGTCTGTAGAGAATGACAACAGAAAGACAGAAAAGGGAGAAGAAAAAAAATAAAGGGTGTGAGGTTGATGAGCATTCAACACTCACCGCATCCCAAAATCTGTCGTGTTGTGTGGGAGTTTGACTTTCAAGCACTTCTTGGGCAAGACTGTCCACCTCACAAACATGGAGACGCACCCAGTCAAGTAGGAGTATTAACAGGGGACCGGCTAAAAAAAAAAATATTAAGTGTTACATTGCATCACAATGCACCCTGCTTGTATTCGGACTAAAGTTCTCGATACATTAGACAATTAGAATGTAGGGAGTATCTGGACTTGCTCAGTGTTCAAACTAACCATGTTCTCCCATCACCATATACAAATGTTGTTACTTTTTGTTTACTGGACGAGGTTGTGTTTTGCAATCAGCACAGTCCCAGACAGTGCACACACACAGTCCATGATTCAGCTCTCTCCAGGGAGGAGATAGGCTTCCCTATTGTGTGCATGGACACAGCATTTACAATATGGACAAAAATACAGAGCCAAGTGTTCTAGTTATCTGACTGGCAGCCTTTGTCACTAAAAGTTATTCTTTTAAATGGCATTGGGCTCAGGAAACTGAAAGTGCCACATACTTTGCAGCAATGCAAATCTCTTACGGTGCTCAAACTGACCCGTGAAACCAGGTTAGAGGTGAGGCGACTAATTAAACTTGAGATAGGTGTGGAGCTACTCCAAGCAAAAATCTCTCTCTATATATTTGAACCTCTCTTTAATGGAAACTCATTCCTGGAAACTAAACTATCCTTTCGGGTTGATTGGTTCCTACCTAGATTGTAAGCTCACAGGCAGGGTCATCTACCTTTTGTATCGGTCTGTTTATACTGTATTGTTTTCACAATTGTACAGCGTTGCTGAATATGTTGGCGCTTTATAAATGTCAGTAATACATTTTTAAAAATTGTCTGTTTTATGTCAAAACAAGCCTGTGTCCGGTCTACATAACTGCTCTCTGACAGTCCGTAACATACACAATGACTTTTGGTTTAACCTCAAGTCCTTCAATCTCTCACCTGATGCTGCTTCAATGAAGAGTATCTCACAGAGGTTCCAGGTCAGCTCCATGGCAGATAGTATGGAAACCTAAGGAAAATAACATACTTCAGTTTAAACACATTGTGAGGGGTAATGAGGTCGGTTATAATATGTTATTACACATCACCCACTCAGAGTATCCAATTTACCCACCTGGAAAGAGTACTTGTTACTTTCAGCAACATCACGTGTAGAAACTAATAGGGAATAAAACATATATGGAGAGGAGTAATATGTGCAGGAGGAATTGCATATACAAAACAGAATTGTAACTGTCCAGGAGAGATTGAACAGAACAACAAACAAGGCGGTCCAGGAACAGAGGCATTCTGGGAAGCCCTTCAAATCAAAATTTACAAGACATGGAGGCTGGCAAGAGAAGCCAAAGTATCCATGTCAGCTATGCTTCAAGTTCAGATACTTTGCACCCAGAATTGAAATTCACTTAATATTGCTGACACGTCTCACTTTAGTTAATACACTCGTAGGATTGTATTTTGGGGTTTAAAGGGCAGTATTGTCTTTTTTAGGTGTTTGATAGCCGTTTATAATTACAATAAGCATTTACAATCAGCATGATCTTCTACTCACCAGTTAGTTGGTGCATCTCGTGTATACAAGCCTGGAGTACTGAGCGATAATTCTTACTCACTCCTATAAACCTGATTAAAAAAAAATTAAAAAAAGAAGAATTTTTACTTATCATACGTATGTTTATTCAGAGTTTTAGCCACAGTAATGTACAAGTGGATATTGCAGCCTCCATACAGGACAGATAACCTAATATGGAACAAAACAACTAAAAAAAACTCTTTAAGTAGTCAAACAACTACTACTAATATACCTGGGGTCCACTGGGCATTGGTCACTATCTCACCTGGAGACAGACATTGCAGAACAGAGCTAAGCATGGTGGAACAGGGGTTAGCTCATTGGCTGAGATTGACTGAGAACACACACCAAAAAAATAAAGTGTAAGATTTTCGGACCACCAAAAAACAAAACAAAAAAAAAACTCCACAAACAAACAAAACAGACAACAAGCACCAGAGTTCTGAACTAGGGCTAAAATTTGCATTTTTTAAAAAAGTTTCTTGGCCTTTGTTTATGGGTAATCTTCAGTAGGTGCTTTGTATCTAACAAATAGTGCACTTGACACCTTCCCAGCCACAAAACTAGACAACCCAATGTGTTCTGGTAAGGAATAGGTAACTATTCAAAACCAGTCAGATTAAACTGATATTTCTTTAACACTTGCTAACCTTGAAACCAACCAAATATTTACAGTAATACTAGTCCTCTTAGTGCCATGGACCCCTTCTTCATTGTAGTATGTCCCCCACCCATCAAATACATATCACAGACATACTGTGTTTTTCGAGACTTGCTGGATTCCTCATCAATCTTCTGCAGACCCACAAAGATGCCGTGTGATTCATTGTAGAGCTTACGAAGAACTGGCGAATATAGATCTTCATCATGGCGCACAATGTACATAAAACAACAGGGCTCAAAACCACCATCTCTGCTTCCAGCTTTTATAGGAGGATCTTAAAGTAGATAAAATAAATTGTAAATATATAACAAATGGAAAAAAAAATCATTACAAAAGACAAAACAAATTGTTAATTTCCATTAACCAAATAGGGCTTTGATGTTAAAAACAGAGTTGTCACACACTCTATCCTTATACAGTCAGCCCCTCTTGGACTGGAAGAGAGCAGAATGTCTCTGCGTGAAGCAGTGGCAAATCTGGCTTTTACAGCTCCAGTTCATTCCCACACAGCGTGTTGGCTGATAATGCCTGGAGGACGTAATATTAAGTTGCATCTTCCCAACGTTATACATAAATACTGTGCTTTGAAAGGCTATCACTGCACAGAGACTACCTACTAGGTGCATGAACACTCCCTTCCCTATGTCCTGTGCCTACTCAAGGACAACATTAGTGAGTAGTAATTGTGGAACAGAGAGTCACCGGGTTGTGTTTTAGTCTATATTTACAAATGTGTAATGTCTGTTTTTACTTCCTGTGACCAATTGGAAGGTAAAATACAAAGCACAAGGTTCCTTTTCTGTGTCTCCGTGGATCTTTCAAGCTTTGTTAAAATTATATATATTTATTTTATTTTTTTAAATGCCACAGGCAGTGTGCACTGTGGTACATATGTATGGCGATAATGATAGAGTTAATAGTGGGGTAAATATGGGAGGTAGTTTAGAAAGAGGGAATTAGTTGCTGGGCAGATTTAGCCAGTTAGTTAAGCAGATGTAGATGACCGTGCTGTTGCTAGAAGATTGGAGCTGGCCTGGTATTTGAAGAGCTCTTTATCTTTGGCTCTGGGTGCTTCACACATTGAAGAAGAGCCTCGAGCAGCTGCATCACCAAATTAACCCCGAATTCATTGACTGATTGAGCTGCCATGTGAGAAGGAAGGTGGCCTGCAGTCCTCATCATTGTGTAAGCACGCAAGTGTGAAGAAGTGGAGGGAAGTCGCGACCTGCTGTCAAGAAGTAGGAAAACACAATGTTGTAATGCCAGTCTTCTGAACTTAAAGGGACAGCACCTGGAGAGTAAGACTATCTCCAGAGAGACTTCTCTCTCCTGGCTCTATCCAAGTGCAAGGTTGAGGTGAGGGCTTGCCTAAACACTTGTTTCGGAGGCTTGAGAGTGAGCATCAGCTGGAATAGAGCTCGGATGTGGAAAGTGAGTTTCAGCTGGAGGAGATACCAGTTCTAGAGATGGATGTTCAAGGCAGAACTGGTACTTCTGGTGAATTACAAAAATGTGTAAATTTGTGAAGTATTAGCCTCGCTTATTGATGTAGATAAAGAGGTCCAGCTCAGGCTTGGTGTAGTGGGAGTAGTAGTAGTGTTTTATTAAGAGTACACCAGAAAAGAACGGTTAGCATAGAGCATTCTGTTAGCTTTCCACTTAACAGCTCAGGTAAAGGAGAAGATTAAGAGGGGGGGGGGGGGAGGAGCATGGAACTGAGGTGTATTGTAGATTTATTCCACGCTTAATTTAGTCTTTTTGTATATTTCACTTAACATAGAATGTGACTGCAGATAAGAACCATTCGGCCCATCTAGTCTGCTTGTTTTGGGAAGAAAGAAAGTAAGCCTTTTGTAGTGGGGTTTTCAGCATTTAGAAGACATTTGAATGTCTTCCCGGCTAATTCCTCATTTATCAATTGCACAGCTTGTGCATCATTAAATGATTAATTTTAGAATGAAAATTGCTCAGTCTCCTGTACTCCCTATGGTTGTTCTAATCCCTGATTTCCATTCTTGTTTGGATGGAAGTTTTAAACTGGTTTGTATTTAAACAAAAGTTGCACCGTATTCACTATTTTGTTTAATGGTTCTATTTCAGGTGTACATTGTTCCAGTTTGTTAGATTTTTTTTGATAGTTTAGTATTCCTTGGTATCTCTACTAAATCTGCTACTTTCATCTGGCAACAGTTGAATAGTTTAAAGGGACACTATAGTCACCAGAACAACTACAGCTTCATGTAGTTGTTCTGGTGTCTATACCATGTCCCTGCAGGTTCTTTGCTGTAAACACTGTCTTTTCAAAGAAAAAGGCATAATAATATGAAGTTCTGTTTATCTGCTTTTTGTCATTCCTTGTTATTTCCTTTCGGTACCGTAACAAAGCGTTTGGGTTATAGGTAATTATTTTATTAAGTGGGCCATGCAAAGGTTTGGAACTAGAATATATGGACTAAGCCTGTGTTACAAATCAAGAAGATGTGGCAATATATTGAGTGTGTGGGTGTGAGTGGCCTAAAAATGTCACAAATAATGGGCATTATTTTGGATCGCTCATCAAGATGTCCTGTTCCAGCTGTTCTAATTGGGTTCAGGGGGTAAGGATGATAGAATAATTAAGTCTAATATTTTGTGTAACTAAAAAAAAGAGGAAAAAAAAAAAAAGAATATGTCCCTTCGTGCACTGTTCCCTACAGCTGTTTTGGCGTAACCTGTGTTGGTTCCGAGCTTGCGCTGGTTAGAGTAAAATGACCTTGCCAGAAGCTGAATTTGCAGTGTTAAAACATTTTACATTGGTGAGTGATTTCTCCCACAGGTGTAGCTTTAAAATTTAAAATTTAAACTTGGATCTACAAAATATTTTGAGAAGGCTTTTGCTGGGGGGGGGGGGCACATCTCTCCCAGTTGTTACAGTAGGGGCGAGTTATGAGCATAGGCATAAATGGTATTAAAGGCGGTCATGTCATCTAGGACTAGATGGCAATTCAGTGATGTTTAACGAATATAGGGCACAAAGTTTTAAATGTTATATGTTATTTGGTTAATCGTTTTAAAGTGTATGATTGTTCTGTCCCCTTGAGCTTTAAATAAAACACCATGGCCTCGAACAATAAATGTTAAAAGTTAACAATTTGTGTCTGTTTACATTGTGTGGTCTATTTATTCAATTGTATACTATTGCCTACCATTCATACGGTTCTTTTATCTGTCTGTGCTTTTGACAATGTCTTTTTTTTCTCTTTTTTTCCCTCTAGCAATGTATAACATCACTCCCTTTAAAAAAGATAAAAAAAAATCTGTGTTGTCTCTCAAATCTAATTAGAAGGTGAAAGATTTCAATGAGATAAAGACGTTTCCACACATTCACATTACTACTTGGAGAAATTCATGAATGCCGCAAGGTTTATTCAGTAATAATGAACTGAGAGACAAATTACAAACTTTAAACCAAAATAGGATTTGGAGAGGGGGGAAACCCATCTAAGCTACACTTACAGCTTGGCAAGATTACCAAGAATTTTGTAATTTGTTTTAAAATATCACCATTCACAGCAAAACATCTACACCACAAAATACAACTTAAAAGGAACAATCCAGCATTATAAATAATAAGTTTATTTATAGCGCTATACTGTTTTAAAATCATCACTTTTATGAAGTGTGGGGGAGAGGGGGGGAGTAAAGACGCAAGCTGGAGTAGTTTAGGGATTTGAAGTGTTCCTGTTAACACATCTTGAAAGGTACCCACATAGGATCACATAGGACAGCAAATGCCAGTCAGGTTTATAACAAAGTCTCTATTCAGGAAACTAACCCAAGCTCCTCTGTATACTATCACCATTCACTGTAAAACAATTCTCGGTATAATGAATACATCCTTTGTGAGCCAATGGCTTTGAGACAACTTCTACCTGAATCATGGTACTGAGTGTCATACAGCAAGAGATCTCCAGGTCCCCAGGCAAATCCTATAGGACGATCCAGTTGCCCCATTCCTGGGATGAGCTGCAGGGTAAATGTAGAATAGATATAAAAATACTTAATACAAAGTATGTGGAGGGGAATCTAGTAATCTGTGCACAGCACACACTGGAGGGCTGTCTAGTCTAGTGTGCTGTGCACAGCACACACTGGAGGGCTGTCTAGTCTAGTGTGCTGTGCACAGCACACACTGGAGGGCTGTCTAGTCTAGTGTGCTGTGCACAGCACACACTGGAGGGCTGTCTAGTCTAGTGTGCTGTGCACAGCACACACTGGAGGGCTGTCTAGTCTAGTGTGCTGTGCACAGCACACACTGGAGGGCTGTCTAGTCTAGTGTGCTGTGCACAGCACACACTGGAGGGCTGTCTAGTCTAGTGTGCTGTGCACAGCACACACTGGAGGGCTGTCTAGTCTAGTGTGCTGTGCACAGCACACACTGGAGGGCTGTCTAGTCTAGTGTGCTGTGCACAGCACACACTGGAGGGCTGTCTAGTCTAGTGTGCTGTGCACAGCACACACTGGAGGGCTGTCTAGTCTAGTGTGCTGTGCACAGCACACACTGGAGGGCTGTCTAGTCTAGTGTGCAGTGCACAGCACACACTGGAGGGCTGTCTAGTCTAGTGTGCAGTGCACAGCACACACTGGAGGGCTGTCTAGTCTAGTGTGCAGTGCACAGCACACACTGGAGGGCTGTCTAGTCTAGTGTGCAGTGCACAGCACACACTGGAGGGCTGTCTAGTCTAGTGTGCCGTGCACAGCACACACTGGAGGGCTGTCTAGTCTAGTGTGCCGTGCACAGCACACACTGGAGGGCTGTCTAGTCTAGTGTGCCGTGCACAGCACACACTGGAGGGCTGTCTAGTCTAGTGTGCCGTGCACAGCACACACTGGAGGGCTGTCTAGTCTAGTGTGCCGTGCACAGCACACACTGGAGGGCTGTCTAGTCTAGTGTGCCGTGCACAGCACACACTGGAGGGCTGTCTAGTCTAGTGTGCCGTGCACAGCACACACTGGAGGGCTGTCTAGTCTAGTGTGCCGTGCACAGCACACACTGGAGGGCTGTCTAGTCTAGTGTGCTGTACACAGCACACACTGGAGGGCTGTCAGTCTGCAGTCAGTATGGTTATAATGAGTCCAGGGGGAAGAAAATCAATAATAATAAGAGTGGTATCAGTGTCTCCGCTACGATGATTATTAATATTAATATAGGGGTCTGTGTGTCCCCTATGATAATTATTAATAATAATAATAATAGATTTGTATCTGTGTGTCCCCTATGAAGATAATTATTAATGATAATAGTAATAGAGCTGTATCAGTGTGTCCCCTATGATAATTAATAATAATAGTAATAGAGCTGTATCAGTGAGTCCCCTATGATAATTAATAATAATAGTAATAGAGCTGTATCAGTGTGTCCCCTATGATAATTAATAATAATAGTAATAGAGCTGTATCAGTGTGTCCCCTATGATAATTAATAATAATAGTAATAGAGCTGTATCAGTGTGTCCCCTATGATAATTAATAATAATAGTAATAGAGCTGTATCAGTGTGTCCCCTATGATAATTAATAATAATAGTAATAGAGCTGTATCAGTGTGTCCCCTGTGATAATTAATAATAATAGTAATAGAGCTGTATCAGTGAGTCCCCTATGATAATTAATAATAATAGTAATAGAGCTGTATCAGTGAGTCCCCTATGATAATTAATAATAATAGTAATAGAGCTGTATCAGTGAGTCCCCTATGATAATTAATAATAATAGTGATAGAGCTGTATCAGTGTGTCCCGTATGATAATTAATAATAATAGTGATAGAGCTGTATCAGTGTGTCCCGTATGATAATTAATAATAATAGTAATAGAGCTGTATCAGTGTGTCCCCCTATGATAATTAATAATAATAGTAATAGAGCTGTATCAGTGTGTCCCCTGTGATAATTAATAATAATAGTAATAGAGCTGTATCAGTGTGTCCCCTATGATAATTAATAATAATAGTAATAGAGCTGTATCAGTGTGTCCCCCTATGATAATTAATAATAATAGTAATAGAGCTGTATCAGTGTGTCCCCTATGATAATTAATAATAATAGTAATAGAGCCGTATCAGTGTGTCCCCTATGATAATTAATAATAATAGTAATAGAGCTGTATCAGTGTGTCCCCTGTGATAATTAATAATAATAGTAATAGAGCTGTATCAGTGTGTCCCCTGTGATAATTAATAATAATAGTAATAGAGCTGTATCAGTGAGTCCCCTATGATAATTAATAATAATAGTAATAGAGCTGTATCAGTGTGTCCCCTATGATAATTAATAATAATAGTAATAGAGCTGTATCAGTGTGTCCCCTGTGATAATTAATAATAATAGTAAAAGAGCTGTATCAGTGAGTCCCCTATGATAATTAATAATAATAGTAATAGAGCTGTATCAGTGTGTCCCCTATGATAATTAATAATAATAGTAATAGAGCTGTATCAGTGTGTCCCCTGTGATAATTAATAATAATAGTAATAGAGCTGTATCAGTGTGTCTCCCATAAAGATAATGAGTTGGTTACAGTTTCCGCCGGCTCCACGTCCAGTTCCTCCATGTTCCAGCGCTGCCGGTTTCCCGCGTGATTCCGGGGTCCTTTCTAAGGCCGCCATGGCTGTCCGCGGCATTGCCTGCTGTGAGAGGGGGGGAGAATAAAACATGTTCATTAAAACTCTGTATCCTCTGCAGCGAACATTGCGGAGAACTGACCACGTTTTAAGTTAAAATAGCTCGCCCGTGGAATTTTTTTTTTTTGGCGGAATTGATAATATTTTTTATTTCCCCCCCCCCTCAAATTTTGGCTAATTTGCCCTAAAATGTCTTCAAGTTCTCATCAATTTCCAGTTTACTGAATAAACTTTCTGATGGTCCACCTAGCGTAGACCTAACTGTATTAATGTATCTACCAAGAGCAAAAGTTATTTTTTTTTTTTTAAATGTTTTATTATTTATTTGGGTTTTGTTTTGTTACATATTGTAATTTTTATTCTTACCCCTTAAGGACCAGGCTTTATTTGTTTGTTTGTTTTTCACCTAAGGACCAAAGTAATTTTTTAAAGCATTTTTCACAGTTTTGGCAATAATAATATGTGTATAATTAGCGAAGTTTAAGAAAAGTAATTCAAAATAAATTTATATTTTTGTCCAGATTTAGTGAGTAAATAATATGTCTAGGATTTCTGTTTATTTTTTTTTAGTAATTACAGATCATAAAATATAAGCACGATAAAATTTCAATGTGGAGCAATGTTAGAATTTGTAACTTTGTCTTACAAAAGTATATATTCATATAAAGTAGACATTAGCTGTTTACCTAAAGGTATTTTGACTTATTATGCAGCCATTTAACTGCAAATCTGTACTAAATATTGGTGTAAAATTTTAATTTTTTTTTCTGATTTATGAAATACACACCTATAACAAGGTTTTATAAATGAGTATTTTGTAAACCTGATGTGTGCTTCTATTGTTAAAAACCCCATATTGTGTTCAGCTACATCTTCTCTGTATAACAATACCTGCAATGTATTCCTTTGCCACTATCCTGTGAAGCTACAGTGCCATGTAAGAGACTTGGCTTTTTTAGTCCTACAGTTAAAATTTTCATAGATGTATTTGATTTGTCTATGTTTTATTTTGGGGCATTATTGCAGTTTGGCTGTTGAAATTACCCCGCAAAGGCATACCATTTGTGGAAGTAGACACTCCAGAGTATGTCATATGGTGTCAGTGGTGTATTTTGCATTTGTGCTTCCCTAGGCATGACGAAACTCTGGCACTCCCCCATCCATCCCTTCTAAATTTGCCCAACCCCTTCCTGTCAAGGCCTCACCTTTTTCTGTTTAAGACAAATAGACACATTCTGACACACCCACACACTGACAGACACACAATCATTCAGCCACATATTAACAGACACACAGTCACTGACATACAATGACAGACTTACTAACACACTCACTCACAGACAGACATACACTGACAGACACACTGTCACTCACAGACATACACTGACACACACACACACACAGCTGTCTGCTGCTGGGGCTCCTGTGCAGCTGGGTGGACGGGCGGGCGGTCGGTCAATGTTGGGGGCGAGGGAGCTGTAATCTTCCTGCACAGACAGCTGTCTGCTGCTGGGGCTGCTGTGCAGCTGGGTGGATGGGCAGGCGGTCAATGTTGGGGGCGAGGGAGCTGTAATCTTCCTGCTCAGTTGCCTCGCCTGCCGCTTGATGATGCCAGAACCCAGAGTGGGGTAATATTCTGGCTCCAGCATCACCCCTGGGGAGTGCAAATGAGCTGAGAAGGCCCCCCTCTTGAGGAGCTGAGAAGGCCCCCCCAGGAAAGAGGCTAACAAGGCATCTGCCTTGGCAGTTTTTTTGCTGCCCTCCGAATGTGCCATCCAAGGCTTGTTAGACTATTTCATGGGGAGCCCAAGAGGGGGGCAGTTGCTCATATTGTGGGCGGGCAGCGAGGGAGCGCTGTCCTCTGAGCTCTTCCTTCTCAGCTCCTTTGCACTCCTCAGGGTTGATGCTGGAGCCAGAATATGATGCCACTCCGGCTTCCACCATCATAAAGCGGCAGGCGGGGGAGCTGAGCAGGAAGATTACAGCTCCCTCCCCCCAACATTGACCGACCTTGATCAACCCCCACCCCCATTTGTGCTCAGCAAACTCTTCTGAATAAATGAATAACCCCAATAGATGTCTTTGGCACTAATTTGCAAAGTTACAGTGCCATGTAAGAGACCAGACTATTTTTGTTTTTACAAATAGAATTTCCATCGATTAATTTCCACATTTTGCTTTACATTCCAGCACAAAGGTGCTCTTTTTAGGGGCAAATTTTGCACCCGGCAACGAGCTAAGCCATTTCCAGGCTCTGCTGGAGCTGCTTTTAAAAGTGGCAGTTACTGGAATTTAACTAATTTTGCCAACAAAACATGGCTAAAAGGCATGGCTTGACCTACACAAAAAAAAGATAAAGAATAAAATGACTGTCAAGACTGATTTCAGAAAGATGTGAGATTTGATCCACCCAGCAGAGAAGACAGTCGTTTCAAAGTTGTTGCCCCCACCAGCATGTTCTTTGGCATGCTACAAAGCCTATAGCCTTGATGGTGATGATGAACTATTTACCTTCCCTCCCATGCATAATGCATGCATTCAAGGAATATGTTGTCCTTTCTAGCCGTAAGTTAAACAGCACCAAATTCGAGGTAATTATTGTTACTTTTCATTGGGCAAAATTCATAGCCATACATACACACTTTCCCTTCAAATAGTGTAAGGCTCAGATTAAGTACCTGGGAGTTTGGGCCACTAGTGACCATGACAAAATATATCAGAGCAACCATTTTCCCTTCCTCCACAAAGTACAGTAGGACCTGAGGCAGTGGAACAATCCATATATTTCCTGGCTGTGCCAAATTTCTCTTTCAAATGATACTGCTGTATCTTCTTAGAGCATTCTTTGTTTCCCTTAGGACATTGGTGATAGCTTATATATGGAGGGGAGAATAGCCCGGTCAGACTTCCCTAAATATTACTAGGCAGCAGCTCTCCAGAGGATTCTAGAATGGTACATTTCATACACACTATGTCATGGGCTGGTTTGGACTAGGATGGGTTTGGCATTCAACTTCTGTCACTGGTGTGGAATGTTGCTTCAAAAAATTCTACAGGACCTCCAGCAGCTCAAACAATTGGAATTTGGTTTGCAATGGGCAGATCACCTCATCTTTCTGCCATGCCGAGCTGGTTCTTGCTTCGAACACATAACCGAAACCTTGCAGGTGGCCTGCCTATCCATTCCATATGGGTTAGCTCATAAAAAAGTCACCTGGTTTGAGGGTCTGTGCATGGGGCGAGTAGATTTGGAAAAGGCCATCGTGAGCCTCTACCAGCATATGTCAGGGATAGGAAGTAAAAGCAGACATATTCAAACAAACAATACTTGGAAGGACTCCTGGACAAACAATGGGGTAAAGTACACATATTACATATAACAGTTTGGTTACTTCCAAATACAAGTAAGTAATAAATTCTTATCCTCATGGATCGAACTATGGCTCCCTTACACCTGGTATTTCCCCACGATCCCGTCTGAATGTTCAAGGAGTGGAGACAGGGAGAGGACTGTTCGACATCTGGTTAAATGCCCTCTAGAACCGTCCAAATATCCCCATGAAAGAACACTTGCTCAGCAGGCTTGAGAAAATCAAGGAAGCTGAGGCCTTATCTCCTTGGAGTGGGAAATTCGCTCAAATTATTCTAAGTGCTGGTTTCTCTGGATCAATTGCATATAACCTGGAGAGCTGGACGATGTAAGGTTGGTAGATGCGGATTAATCTCAAGACCAATAATAGCTTCTGAGACCAATTGCTTTTACTATAACTAAAATTAGGGCAATATTAAACTTACGATGGTGAGATATATAGATCTTCTTTAAAGTCTTTGTCATGGAAAGCAGTCATAGAATTTTGCTACCAAGCACAGCCCTCTCCTTCGTTAAATGGAGTTAAAGCAGCTCTGTGTCTCTTTGCACTATTTTGTCCATCTATTTCTCATTTTGTTTTGTTTTTTACATTTTTCAAATTCACCTTCATTTTTTTGTTTTTTGTTACATTATAATTGTTAGGACTCATTTCTTATGGGGAGCATAATTTTGGCAATGGGCAGAACTTGAGAACAGCTCAATTTCAGTTGCCAAGTTAATTTACCCTCAATCCATCAGTCAAAAGAATCCCACAGAAGGGCAAACTGCAGACATCATGAACTGGGGAGAACACAATGGCAGCACCCCAAAAGGTGACACAGCCACTTTAAGTTGAGATTCTAAAATGGGAGGTTTTCTACATAAAGCCTTTTTTTAAATTTGGCCATAGACTCTCTACTGAAGCGATTCAGAGAAGCTCATTGTATTTTTGCACCTGTTGCGTAGAATGAATGTTTACCACAACACTGTACTGGCATGGTTACCTGGACTGCTCTATTCACGGCAGTGGCGAGTTCAGCCCCTTCTCCTTGCGTGAAACAATCTATGGAAACACCTTACCGCCAAGATTATTGCATTTCATTTATCGGTTTGTTCATGTTATTTAGCTGAAATAGCTGCCACCTGGGACAGCTGCTTCCTCTGAAGTGTGTGTCCCAGCGAAGACATCAATCTAATGGGTTACCTCCAGTCCTACAATTGACGAATGCTTATTTTGCTCTATAAAGCATTTGTGTACTACTAGGACTTACTGTCCCTCATTGGACCTCCCAGGGCATTTGCAATGCAAGCACAGTGATAGCCTCAATAAGATCCCTCTGCTAGAGAAACACTGGCTAATGCTTCTCTATCGGAAATAGTGAAAGCTACAAAGCGCATACACACAATGAGTTTTCACAAGTCGAGAGATCAGCTGAGAGAGAGCTCTGCAATGTCTTTTGCCGGCATTAGCAATCCAACAAGTGGCACTCTGGTACTGGTCAGATATAAACAAAAAGCGATATGCAAATATAGATTTGCGGTATGTACAAAATTTAATGCATATTTAACAACTTGCTTTGTAAATAAAATATTCACGTTTTCATGTTTAAAGTCAATGAAAGCTTTGGGTAACAATAATAATAATAAATCGATCTATCCAGGTCAAGAGATCTCCACAACTTGACGCAGTTCTTCAAACAAGGGTCCAAGTTCTTTTTCCAAGCTTAGGATCAGCCCTTTTAGGAAGAAAATAAATAGAAGAGGTTTAAATAAGGCAATTAAAATAATTCAAGCATATATTACTTGTTCACACAGCAACTCTGGATTTTTTTTTTTTTTTTTAAACGGTCTAGATTTTATGGACTCAATGCTTCAGGATTCTTACAGATGCATCAAAAGATAGATATCAAATATTGCATTGATTTGCACATTAAAATGGGGCCCTGCCTGGTCACATTGTGCATGACAGATTGCTACGAGTCCCTTGAAATGTTGTTAAGAGATCACAGATATAAAATAGCGACGGCTGCCTAGAATCTGTATCCAGAAAGGATCGTTACAAAAGCAATTCAATTATGGATTAGAACACAAGACATTTGAATGTGTTATTTGATTATGTAAACATTTTAGATTTACTCTGTTATAATGTGCCGGTTTAATGGCTGTGAAATCAAAGTCCTGGTAATCAGATTGTTTCCCTCAATAAAATCCATTTGCAGTTTATACTTAAAATGAATAGTAAACCGAGCAAACAGGCAAAATATCCCTTTACGGAGATACCACATTTAAAGCGGCACTTCCCTGTAAATTACACCTTCGAATGAAATACTAAAAGTTACCTATAACATTTATAATATTTTACCCCGCAAATGATGCTCCGTTTGTTTGTTTTTTTCCCCACAGTATAATTTTTATTGAGAACTTCTAAAAGGTTACAAAATGTTAGGTAATAGGAAGTCCATTTTGCTTTTTAAAATTAGATTAAATATTTAGTACGCGCTCTCGCTCATTAAACGGCACAGAATGTAATCGCTTTGTTTAAAAAAAAAAAAAAAAAAAAACCTCACTCAGCTAGGCAAAAATATAATAGGGGTTTCCTCACAGTATAGGATCATACATTGCATACGCCTGCCACAATCATTTTTTTTTCCCTTTAGCACCACCTAGTGTTGAATATGTATTATTGTTTAGGTACCTAGACCACTTCATCCTATTAAAGTGGTCTGGGTGTACTACCCAACATCCACAAAATGGGGGGGATCTCTGGGTTTATTTTCCAACACCTTCCTTGCTAATTTACTTCTACTTTTCTGCTTTTTATTTCATATGACTGTTTTTCTTTTTTAAACGAGAGAATGAGATTAAAAAAAGTAAACAAATATAAAAAAAATAAAAAAAAATCAGAGAACGGGCAAATGCCAAGAAACTCACTAACCCGCCCTACAGTTGACTTTGCTCAGGTCTCAACATTTTTCTATTTTTTTATTCCTTGGTTTTTTCCAGTCAACATCGCCACTTTATGGTGTGGCTGGAGTTCTTAGAACTTCAAATGTGGGTATCCACTTCTTTTAATTTACTGCTTTACCCATGTATTTGTTTTTGTATATTTTTATGCCCTGTGTAATGGAATATAACTGAATGGGTCAAGTCAGCCTGGAATGCCCTTTTAATGCTAATCATCGCTTTATCATATTACAGTGTATGTTTTTAAATTCCACTTCATCATGTACTTTTCAAGGGCCGTAATAGGAAAACAAAGAATTACCAAATGTAAAAAAACAAACAAACAAACAAAAAAAAACTGTTTAGTTCAATGTAGAACTTTCAACATGAGGAGGTAGCTGTTTTATCTGATGTCTGAAACTATAAAATTCAATACACTTATTTCTAAGGAAAATTTAAAAAAAATAAAAAATAAAAAAAAAAAGGACTAACATTATAAATTAAACTTTCCAAATACATACCTGTATTCGCTTCACTGCTTGCTATGAAGCTGACTACAAGTGGGAGTCTATTAAATTGAATCACCTAAAATAAAAAAATATAAATGTTAATACTCATAGCAATAGGCTTCATTTAAACAGCTGTTTTGTAGCACAATTCTCATTTCAGTATAGGAGGAGAAATGGCCAAAGGGCAGTGGGTCCTATAGGACAGACCAGGGGTTAACCCTAAATAGTAAAGGAATTGAAAGAAAAGAACACAGTCTGTCCACACGTGTATGCGTACATACATCAATATCAAAGCAACAGTCTAGAAAAAATAATAATAACTTTATTAAGTAACACAAAAACTGAACTATGTACAAAAAAAGTGGGGGAATGGGAGAGAGACAGAAATATGTCTGATGCAAAAGCACCTGGGTGGTTAAAATTATATATAGATATAGAGCTATATATGAGTACAACAGGTTTCTTAAATAATAGAAACCGCTAGCTGGGGCGCTCCAATAGAGACAGGGGCTACTATTGTAAGGGGTACCCACACACCACGCAGAAGGGCTACGTGCAAACTCTGATGGCCGAGCACACGAGGGTGTTGAAACAAGTAGTGCACTAAAGATGCCTAACCTGATGTCACAACTTATGATCTGCTTAATACCGTGAGAGGTTTGCCGAGTAGTACAGAATTAATACTGTGTGACTAGGCAGGGTAAGCAGCTATATGCAGGCCCGCTATAATGAAAAGTATATAGCCATAATTAGCTTACTCATCGGTGCCCTTGATTCTGACCAATTCTCATTTCAAGTTAGAATAATTGCATGAAAAAGAGTTTATTTTTCCCTGTGTGCAGGAAGGGGGTTTGTGCCGCCCCTACCCCTTCGATTCTGGAAATTGGTGTGTGCTTTATGGGATTTAAAAAGGTCTAATCTCCCTCCCAGGCAATAATAAGACAGAAAAAATAAAAACGCAGCCTGGATTTAAGCTGTATTTAACTTCACAAAAAAAAAGTTAAAATAAAAAATAAAAAATACGTTGGGGCTTTGATTCTTTTTTTTTTTTTTAAAAAGGTTCGGCTGTTAGACAGAGGGACTATGCTGTGAGAATGTTAAAATGATTTGGCTTTAGCACAGATGTTAGTTATGGAAAAAATACATATCTTCACACCCTCTTCCATTTTTAGCAAAGCTCCAAGCACCATAACCACAACACTTTCAGCCAATAATCTAGCCCTGCACTGCAAGGCTTAGCTGACTAGCGCCAAAGGACACTTCCAAGCAGAAGCTCTCCTGTATCTTTAACAAAGGCAGTAAGTAATCCGCCAACCATTTTAAAAACTTGTTTGACTACTTACACTGGAAGGACACCAGAGCATATCTGGCTCCATAACCACTACAAAATGCTGCAGTAGTTATGGTTCTTAGTGCTGGTGAAAACACCAAATAAGTTGTGGTTGCATTGCATTCTAATGTAGGTGTCCTTTCTAGGAATTGGAGCCTCAAATGAATAAATAGAAGCAGTCTTACAAGAAATGTCATTCAACTTTTACAATTGCCTGCATTAAAATGGGAAAGGAGCTCCTCTTAAATTTGAATGCACTTTCTTCTAGAATAATTAGGGTGGCCACGCAGTTATAGAGCTCATAGACAATCTCCTGTAAGTTAGGTGCTATGACAAGCAGACGATAAATCTGTCCTCCTGCGTGCAGTATGTAAAGAATTCATAGACTGTCTGCTATCTACTCGTTCCCCCCTAGTTTGGAGAAGTGTGGGCATCAGAAAACAGTACGCGGTGGATTCCTGATGTAATAAAGCCAAGTGACTCAGTCATTATACATGGTTCCTCGAATCCTTGCAGGAGAAAATAGAATGGGTGCAGTGCAGTGTCATAAGGAACGTGTGAAGATCTTATCGGACCTAA
This sequence comes from Pelobates fuscus, assembly GCF_036172605.1. Lineage (NCBI taxonomy): Eukaryota > Metazoa > Chordata > Amphibia > Anura > Pelobatidae > Pelobates > Pelobates fuscus. The sequence continues at coordinate 272,134,223 of NC_086322.1, forward strand.
GAAAGAAAGTCACAGTGATACTATAAATCAATTCTAAATTTTAGCCCAACTCCACATCACTCCTAAGAATAGTTGGATGGTTAAGACGTTGATGGGGTACACACAGCCTTTAAATCATAATTAAGGAAGAGACTTTAATCGTTAGCATTCCAGAAAGCTACAGATGTTCCGAACCTGGTTTTGCTAAAATGTATTTTTAGGTTGGATAAAGGGCATTTAATCCCAAGAAGAGATTCTAAGATGTCCGCAGTCCCTCTTTAGATTATGTTAAGATCCCAGGGTTAGTCCCTCTCTATGGGCAGACATTGAAACTGCTTCTAGAAAACATTATACAAATCAAGATAAAGAGCAAATACAACAGTATGGTGTCCGTGCCTAGTTATAGGTTTGTTTTTAATTCAAGTTCATATTACGACAAAGGATCAAAAGAACAGATATAAACCGTGGCATTCAAATATCGCACAGTATAGGAGGCCTAGGCAAAACATTACTACATGGGGGCGTGGCTTGGACGCCGAGGCTAATGGCGGCGTAAACCGGGAGCTCCCCAAAGGCTCAGCACAAATCCTCGCCCGACAAGCGATAACGACCGCATAAATGGGAAGAAACCATCGGACATCACAGGCCAGTCAGCCCTCCAGCACCCCGAAGGGGGCACAACATTCAGCCATGAGGCAATTTCTCGTGCCGCCGGCCGAGCCGCCAGCCCAGGCCTCAAATGACTCCGAGGCCTCAGGCCTCTCCCGCCCGACCTCACCACATGTCGAGCACCCAGGGGGAAACAGCACCCATCACCCCCAGCCTGAATGGATCGAGATGATCCGAAACCTGCCAACTAAAGCCGATCTAAAAGAGGCCAACGCCGCCCTACACAAGTCCCTCTCAGAGGAACTGCGCACCATGCGGGAGGACATCCAGGGCACCCAACAGAAGGTGGCCCAACTAGAAGCCGACTGCGACCACATGGCAGCGGCACAATCCGCAAATACCTGCAAACTCCAACAGCAGGGAGCCCAGCTACGGCAAATGGCGCAGCATATCGAAGATCTCGATAACCGTGGGCGGAGGCAGAACATACGGATCAGAGGTATGCCAGAAGACTTAGATCAAACCACCCCTATCAGAGACACGTTGTCCGAGCTTTTCAACAACCTCCTCGGCCGACCGCCAACCACTCACATAGAATTCATTAGGGCACATAGAGCCCTCAGGCCGAGAGGACCCCCAGATGCCCCCCCTAGAGACATTATTTGCTGCCTTGCCCACTTCCAGACAAAGGAAGACATCCTACACAGAGCCAGAGACACCAAACAAGTGATCTCCAATGGGGTAGAGGTACAACTGTTCCCCGACCTATCACCAGCGACTCTTGCCTACAGGAGAGCAATGCGCCCTCTCACACGGACACTGCAGTCCAACAAGGTCCGATACAGATGGAACTTCCCTACGGGCCTACAAGCAACCACACAGAACGGTCCTTTCACTGTGAAAAGCGAGGAGGACATGGAAGACCTCCTGAGAGAGCTACACCTCACGCCGGTCCAAATGACCTGGCCAGACCCCCTGAACTTTTACTCCTTTCCACAGGGGCCGAACCCCCCAGCCCCAAGCCAACAGCAACGAGTGAGGAGGCCCCGACAACAAGCTACGAGACCATCTGGCGCACCACACTAACGGCCCGAAGCAGATATTGCCCGAGATTGGACATTGTGAAAGACTTGGCCTAACACTACACGGCCCTCCTGAACACCCCCGACCACATGCCCCCCCGAGACACTGCCTGACCTATTCACCACACGGAACCAGCACAGCACTGTGGAACTGTTACTGTAAGCGACCCTCCTGACGGGCCGCGCCACCGCACCAGCAGAACCATCGAGAACTGGGGTGGACTAATACCGGTGGACTAATACTAACACTGCCAGACTTGACATACAGAACTGCTGAGAGCCCAGGCTCACACTAATACCGCCAGACCTGGCATACAGAACTGCTGAGAGCCCATGCTCGCAAGTACACCGGGGCCGAAAAGGAGGGGGGGGGGGAGGGGGGAGCCTGACTCCCTGGCTGGGGCCTGTCGCCGCCACCCACCCGGCCAGTAACGACCCTCGGCGAGCGGGCCGGGAGGGGTGGTGCCGGCGGGCCACACCTGGGGAGGGGGTTCCGGGGTGACCCGGAGATACTGGAACCCGGGGTAGCCAGACACAGACTAGACAAAACGCTGATGAAGTGATGACAGGGACCCACGGGGCCAGCACACACAGAGGGGCGACGACATTGGGGGTGACCTCAAGCCCACTCAATAGGCACACCCCGGAGCCAAGACGAAGCGGCCAGACCGCTGACGGACAGGGAACACACATCACACACTACCCGCTGCAGTAGAGACCAAAAGGACGGGGGAGAGTGTGCGGGAGGGGGAGGCGAGGGAGGGATCCGGGTTGAGGCACAGAGTAATAGGACTACACAGGCGAGCTTCACGATGACCAAAGCTAGAGGGCCAAAACTATGTTATCGTTCTGATAGACTCGTTGTCTAATTCATGTAATGTTACTGTTCATGTTTTAATGATGTTTTCGATGTTGTTGCTAAATTTCGATGACCTTACTCCCACACAGGCCGTGAGGCCACACAACCTCGGGCGAGGATTAAGACACCAGCCACAGATGAGACGCGCATTGGAGCCACAGGGGATCGACACGGGTCTGTGACGGCAGTAGGTGACCAAGGAGAGATCCGACGGTTACGGACCGGACTCAGACGTTGCCCGCTAGGTGAGCCTTGACCTCCTTTCACTACCCCACGGGACGAGGCGTCAATCCAAGGTGCGCTGCCCTCACGGGTCACAAGTGGAACCGTGCGCCGCAGCTCCCCGACGCCTACACCCAGACGCCACCGCAAGGTGACGAGACCTATACACCCCCCCCCAACCCCGTCCTTTCCCTTTATTCCACGCCTCTACACCCCCCCCCTCATCCTACACCCCCCACTACTGACGGAGAAGCCCCACCAGGCAAAACATGGCACTGACCCCCGCCCCCCTCACTATCTTGACTGTTAACGCCAGGGGACTTAACCAGCCCGAAAAACGAACTGGAGCCCTGAGGGACTTTCATGCCCACAGGGCCTCAGTGGTCATGATCCAGGAGACGCACTTTAGGAAAGGAGACAGACCGAAACTGACGGACCACCACTACCCGCATGGATACTTTAGCGACTTCCAAGGAGGCAAATCTAGAGGGACTGCCATCCTCATTAACAAACGAGTGCCGTTCCAGGAGGGGGGGTGCCTCACCGACGACGAAGGTAGATACCTCTTCCTCAAGGGCAAGATAGCTGAACAGACCTACACATTTGCAACCATTTACGCTCCTAACAGACGACAGTGCCGCTTCCTCCTCCAGACACTACGCAAACTCCACACGTTCGCTGAGGGGACACTGGTACTAGGGGGGGACTTCAACATCACACTGGACCCAACCTGGGACTGCTCCTCCGGCACGTCCCATACCTCACCACAACAGCTACAATCCCTCAAATCACTCTTTAGGTCACACCGGCTGGTAGACTGCTGGAGAGCTCATCACCCCGACGAAAAGGACTACACACACTTCTCCCACCCACACCAGACATACTCCAGAATAGATCATTTCTACACCACACAATATGCGCTACCCCTAGTAGAAGACGCGACGATTGGTGTGGCGACGTGGTCGGACCACGCACCCGTTACCCTACGCCTAAAATCCCCGCTTTACCGACCCTCCATTATTAAATGGAGACTCAATGAGTATCTCCTGACCAGACCGGACCTCACGAACCACATCGGAGGGAAAATCAAGGACTATTTCCTAGACAACCCCCCAACAGAGACGTCCCCGACGATTAGATGGGAAGCCCACAAAAGCGTGATTCGAGGACACTTTATACAACAAGGGGCCCTACTCAAAAAACGATCCGAGGCCCGCCTGACCCAGATCCTGACAGACATACATCACGAGGAAGACCTAAACAAACACTCACCACTCTCCACACACCAAACGAAACTCCTGCAGCTGAGACGCGAGTTAACCTCGCTGCTCCACTCTAAGTTCCACAGGGACGCGATAAGACACAAAGCGTTCTTTTCCATACACGGGAACAAGAGCGGAAAACTTCTGGCCAAAATGCTCACCAAAAAGAGACAGCTCACATACATCGACAAAATTAGAGACAAAAGTGGCAAACTCCATCGCCTCCCGACCGACATACTGACCGCTATAAGGACGTACTACACTGACCTCTACTCCTTACCACAACCACACACAGAGACGGCGAAAACACGACTACGAGACAAAATACGCACATACCTCACCACTCACACATCCCCGACTATAGACGACACAACGGCAGCACTGCTAGACGAACCTATCACTCTGACAGAGCTGGCACAGGCGATTAAACAAACTAAACCAGGCAAGAGCCCGGGCCCTGACGGCCTCCCACTAAAATACTACAAGACCTTCTCGGACAGTTTATACCAGCCACTAGTAGACTCCTTTAACGCGGTGAGGGAGGGCCAACTCATCCCCAAACAAGCCCTGACAGCCCACATCACCATAATCCCCAAGGAGGGTAAGGATGGGGAACATTGCGGGAACTACAGGCCAATTTCCCTCATCAATTGCGATGTCAAACTCCTTGCAAAGATCCTGGCGTCGCGGCTACAGTCGCACATCCCCAGACTGGTCCACCCAGACCAGGTCGGGTTTGTGGGAGGTCGTGAGGCCAGGGACAACACCATCCGCACACTCACCCTCATGCACGGCAGGGGGGTGGGAGCCGGGGGCCTTCTCCTCCTGTCCACGGACGCGGAGAAGGCCTTCGACAGAGTCGGTTGGACATACCTTTTCGACACCCTGACACACGCGGGTCTGGGTACCCACATGATGCGATGGATCACTGCTCTATATCATGAACCGACGGCACACGTCCTGGTTAACGGTGCGCTGACCCCCGAACTCACAATCCATAACGGCACCAGACAGGGCTGCCCCTTATCCCCGCTTTTGTTCGTCCTAGCCTTAGAACCGTTCTTGACACATATCAGAAACAACATTGACATCACAGGCATCACGACGGGCGACGTCCACCATAAAGTGGCCGCCTTCGCAGACGACCTGTTATTCTTCATCACCAACCCAGAAATAACCTTGCCCAACATCCAACAGGCCTTTAAGGAATTCGGAGAGATCTCCAACCTAAAAATTAACTATACTAAATCCCACATCCTAAACGTCAGTATCCCCAAAAAACGCGCTGACCCCCTACGCCAGAGCTTCCCATTCCAATGGGCAGACCAAAAAATCAGGTACCTAGGAACCTGGCTGACTAGGGATAGCAAAGACCTCTTCCAAGCCAACTTCGCCACCACACTCACCACCTTCCAGAAAGACATGAAAGAATGGGCACACCCACATATATCCTGGCTCGGGAGAGTCCAAGTCATCAAAATGAATTTCCTCCCACGCCTACTATACCTTTTTCAAACCATCCCAATTAAACTCCCCGGGGCGTTTTTTGCCACACTAAACACAGCCATGATCAAATACATCTGGGATGGTAGACGTCCTAGGATGAAAACCACCACTTTAATGAAACCAAAAAACATGGGGGGCCTAGCACTGCCGGACTTCCGCTTATATCACACGGCCACACATCTCCAGAGGGTGATGGAATGGACGAAAAGCGGAGTCCGAAAAATGTGGAAAATAGCGGAGGAATCGGAAGCGGGCATGCCGCTTGCAACCATACCCTGGGGCAGGAAAGACCCAGACACCCGAGCCATGTCCCCATATATTAAATCCACTCTGGACATATGGCGCAAAACGGCGAAAACTCATAGCTTGGTGCCCTACCCATCCCCCCTGACACCTCTGGTACATAACGCAGACTTTAAACCGGGCTTCGACCCGAAAGGATTTCAAAACACCCCCCAGACCCCGATTCCGAGACTGCATCACATCATCACCAACGGCAAATGCACACCACTAGCAACCATGCTAGGGGGTGAGACACCCACCTTCACACAATGCTTCAAACACGCACAACTTACCGCCTTCATACGCACCCTACCACAAGGCACCGCACTCACCAGGACCCGGACAGCATTCGAGACACTGTGCGATAGCCCAGACCCACTGCCACACGGTGTCTCCCTCATATACACACTACTACTTACAGGGACACCCACTGCTAAACCTCTATTCATGGGGAAATGGGAAGCGGCACTGAACACGACGTTCACAGACGCAGAATGGGAGCAGATATGCTACCTCACTCACCACTGCTCGACACACAGCAAGACCCAGGAGACAGCATTCAAACTCCTGACAAACTGGTACCGTACCCCACACCTCCTTCACAACATAGACCCAGAACACACCAACCTCTGCTGGAGGTGTGAGAAGGAAGCAGGGACCGCAATCCACATATGGTGGGAATGCGAAACAATTAGACCATACTGGGAAGACATACACAAAATTGTAAAGATGTTCTCGGACGCCCCCCCCCCCTGGAACCGGCAGAAATGCTCCTCCACCACACCACAGTATCTAGATCCAGATACAAGAGATCTATGACGGTTAGGATACTAAACGTAGCTAAACAGATAGTCCCCCTTTACTGGAAACAAAAGACCGCACCCCCGCTGAGGGTATGGTTCGCCAAGATGGAAGAACTTAGGGCAATAGAAAACCTGCTCATGTCAACCTCTGACAAACCCCAGGCCTACGCTGAGACCTGGACAAAGTGGCTCCTTGAAACCGCCAAGGACACCTTCCTGGACAAGCTCAAGGACAGAGACACGACTGAACCCCGACCCCCCCGCCCCCCTCCCATCACAGCTTAGACTGAACGTGACTCGAGACTGAAACCCAGGACCAGACCACCCTGGAGCTCCAATGCGCACCTCCATTCTACCACAATAAAGACACGTTCACTCTGTGATGCTACCTCCACAGTAGTACTCAACACACCACACTTCCAGACACAGGTTTAAGCATCTACCACAGCGGTCGCACACAACGGCCCGCTGCGACACACATAGCAAACAGATCCCGAACGGGAAGGAGACCTACTACCAAGCACTGCAACACTCCTCCCAGGAGGTGAATACTACCATGAGTCTCGAACACACAATAGGGACGCAACTAATTCATGTACACTGAACACGATTAACACAACGCTGCATACCCACACGCTGTACGGGACCTGCGTGTCCGACACTAAAAGGGGCCTGCGAGCCCAACTGGACATGCAAAGTACTGCCCTCCACAAGGGACAGGGCACACAGTATGCTCTTGCTCAAGCACCTGTGATATTGTATCAAACTGAATACTCACCCATGAGGGCCTGCGAGCCCGAGACCTTCTGTTACTGAAAGTTAAACCTGTCTGCATATTCTAATATGACTAGAGACCTGCGAGTCTCCGAACTTCGAACGTAAACAAAACAAAAATAAAAATTATATTTACAAAAAAAAAAACATTACTACATTACTAAATCGAATGTTAAAAAGTATTGATACCACAATGGAGTAGATAATTATAGAATGCAAATACAATTCTCCTGCAGACAGCATTTTCTGAGATACAAATAGAAATCCACATATTCCTTAAAGAAACAATCTAAAATGATCAAGGTCTTCACAGCCATTGGACACAGCTGATGCTTCTGAATGCACTGGATTCACTGAAGTGTGATTTGCCCGAGTAGGGCAACTGACTAGCACGCCCCAAAGATTCTCTATTTGTAGGGCTGGACTCAACTAAGACATCGATAAAAGCGGTGGAGTGGCTGCAATGAAGAGACTGTCCTGGTGCTGGAACATGTGTTTAAAAGTCCTTCTTACACCTTAAGGTTTGTTTTTTGTTTTTTTAATTCTGTTAAAGGAACATAACTAACTTTAAACAGAGAATATTCAGTGTTTCCAGTCTGAACTCAGGTAAGCCTTAAAAAGTCCTTCGCAACTGCAAGCCATAGTATGTTCTTCAGAGACCATTTTCTACTCGCCAGGGTAGTTACACAGGCTGAAAAGAGACATGTGTCCATCAAGTTCAGCCTTCCTCACATTTGTTTTTTGCGGTTGATCCAAAAGAAGGTTTAAAACACACAAAAGAGTTTGAGGCACTTCCAATTTTGCAACAAACTTGCCAATGGCTACTGCCGAATGGAAAGTTCGAGCCCTGATATAATCAGTTTTAAAAAGTTAGGGTGTTCCTTTCGGGTTAAATGGACCACACATAATACTATGAAACAAAGAGTAAGCAATTGTCCCCAGTGCAGTAAAGACATTCAGTTACCTGGTATGTGTTATAGTAGCAGATGATACTCTTGTTTTTGGACAGTCCAAGCTTACTTCCTTGATCAGTGGCCAGTGCAAACGTAGAGAGGAAGGAAGGCCGTAGGGCATGTTCAGGGGCATTTTCATTGGCAACTAAAAGGGAAAGTGCCATAAATTAGGAAGGCAAAGATACAGAGCAGATTTCAGAATTCCAGAGTATGCAAAACATCAATCGCCATTTGTGGGAGATAGGAGAGCTTGTGTTAATTATACAGGACACTGCAAAAAGAGGATTGCATCTTATGCAACGGTTACCTAAAGCACTACGAACACTTTGAAGGTTCATGGTGCAAGGAGTCTGTATATGCAGTGTTTCAGTATGTAACCGCTGGTCACAGAGATATGAGGTTGCTGCAGGAGGTAGTGTCCTTAGACACAGTCTTGAATCCTGTTCCAGAGTGGCTAATGTCAATTCTGTACATCAATTACATTCAATGCGCTCACTGCCCTTCTTTCCATGCTGCACTCTGGCCCTCCCATTGGCTGGCTTAGGGCAGGTGCAGTTCGTGTGCATCCCACTGAGGTCCACTAATGCGTCTCTACAAGAAGCCTTTCGGGGGGGGGGCTGCCACACTACATAATATAGGACCACTATGTTAAGTAACGGTGTCCAATACATTATTATCGCCATTTATATAGCGCCAACAGATTCCGCAGCGCTTTACAATATTAAGAAAGGGGGATTTAACTATAGATAGGACAATTACAAGAAAACTTACAGGAACGATAGGTTGAAGAGGACCCTGCTCAAATGAGCTTACAGTCTATAGGACAGCATTGTAACAAGTGTTATTTAACCATGGTGGTACAAGGTACTTTGAAGTTTTCCACAAGCATATAATTTCTCTAGTCCCAAAATGCTCTGACAGCTAATGGATAAGAGCAGTGTGCATTCACACAGACACTACCAGGGGATGGGTACATGGATGTAACCTTTTTCATGATGGGAGAAGGTGCATACAATGCAGGTGGTCTATGAATGTTGTACTATAGACACACACCACCCAAAATACTGCAGACGTCCACGTCCACGTGCAGGTGGAGGAGATGGTTGGACTGTTATGTGATGGACGGAACAAAATTGAGCAAAATGGGGTAAGTGACCAGAAGGATTGGGTAAATTAATCAGAGGACACCAAGAAAACCACATAAAATCAGTTTAACAATGTTATCTTAAAGGAAAACTCCCAAGCCCCTAATGTAACTTCATTTAACATTCCATTTCACTCAATGGGAGGTCAGTGATGGGCTGAGAGAGTCAGCTGGTGTTCTCCACCAATCACTGTCCGCCTGGCTAAACCTGCTTCATACTGCGGAGGCAGAGAGGAAGGAAGCCGGGGGCAACAGTGTTGGGCAACTGAGCCTTAGGAGTTAAAACGATTGCCAAATTATTTAAACCCTGGAAGTGTGAAGGGGCCCGAACACACCTGCCCCACAACGTCTTAAATGAGATTGGTTGTTATGGTGGAGGGAGTGTTCCTTTAAATTCAAAAGAAATATTTAAAATAAAACAATCACTTCTCCTTTTAAGAGATCTACTAATACAGACACATAACTGTCCCAAGGGATAACAATCTAGTAACATCATAAATCCAGCAAGGTTTTTCCACTAAACTGACGAGTGCAGATAATCAGTAAAGGCACTGCAAATCTTAAAGGAACACTATAGTCACCCAGACCACTACAGCTCAATGAAGTGGTCTGGGTGCCAGATCCCCCAGGTTTTAACCCTGCAGCTGTAAACATAGCAGTTTCAGAAAAACTGCTATGTTTACATTGCAGGGTTAATCCAGCCTCTAGTGGCCGTCTTCCAGACAGCTGCTAGAGGCGCTTCTGCGACGCTCAACGGGAAAAATCGCATTGAACACACAGAACGTCCATAGGAAAGCATTGAGTAATGCTTTCCTATGGGTGGTTTGAATGCGCACGCGGCTCTGGCCATGATGTGCATTCGGCTCCACTCGGGAGCAGACGTCGGAGGGGAAGGAGAGGTCACAAGCACCAAGGAAGCCCGGCGCTGGATTAGGTAAGTGGATGAAGGGGTTTTAACCCCTTCAGCCCAGTGGGAGGGGGGGGGGGGCTGAGGGTGGGAGGGACCCAAGGACTATATAGTGCCAGGAAAACAAGTTTGTTTTACTGACACTATAACTTGAGATATTTCCTTGGGGGAAGTAAATATTTGCGGATATGAAATCCAAAATTTGATCTGAATTCCTGCGAATTAACACTTCGTTTAAACCCCCCCCCCCCCCCCCCCCCCCCCCCCAAAAAAAAAACAGCAAGTCGTTTTAGTTGGAAGATGATTAAGCATGCATTCTAAGTGGAACACACACTAAGCACGGGTTACATTATTATTCTATGCAAGTATCTTAAACCCATGGTTTACCTTTTATGACTGGTACGCCATCACGGTCTGATACAACAATGCCATGAAGTCCTTCCACACTGCAAGTGGAAAAAACAAAATACACCAAGTTTGAAATACTAAAACAAATTGTTGCCACCCCCACAAAATGGGGAAGGGAGTGTGGGGGAAGGGGGGGGGGGGGGGGGGAAACGACACTATAGTGGTAGGAAAACAACAATTAACGGAGGTCATTGTGCTCTTGGGAATTTTCAATGCAGTTTCATTTTATGTAGCCTTTGCCAGATCAGTACCTCGACACAATCACGTCTCTGAGCACTACAGTGATGTCCTTTAAACTCATGGCTTGTTTTTTGCTTGGATTTGAATTTATAGCGGGTCCAGTCAATTGAATCTGCCACATAGGGACTACAAAGTCTAGAAAAATTATTATTATATTATTTATATAGCGCCAGCAAATAATCAAAGATGATCCAGAGAAATTGGTTGCCTTTGAACAACATTTTCAGTGTCATAGGAAAGGATTTGAATTATTATGTCAATTTGGTATTTCAGGTTTTTCTCTAATAAATTTGCAAACTTTTGAAAAATCTGGCATTTGCCATGTCATATGGGTTACTGATTGTAGATGTATATAAAATAAAAAAAACCAGAACAAAAAACAACTACACTACCTACCTTACTTAATCTAGAGACGTCACGCACAAATTGTTATTATTCACGGTGAGTCTAAGCTATTGTATAATCTAAGGTTACTTTCCTATAGTCTATCGGAATAGGCTCAGCCACTAGCTACAGCGTGCTTTAGATTCGCTACAAGTTAACTTACCTACTTAAAAAAATGAAGCATTGTCATCCAGGAAATGTAATTTTCTGAAAATATCGATGTACTAATCCTTTACTGTAAATTGTTTTTACATTTCCCTCCCCTTTTCGTTCTGTATCCCATCTTATATGCTTCAATAAAAGAAAGATTGACAAAAAACAAAAAACAAAAAAAAAACAACTACACAATTTAAAGAGACAAAGGGGTCTGAATACTTTCTGAATGCACTGTATACACACATTAAACATGTATATATTTAATTGTAATAAAATCTAAAAGCACCCCCTACTGTCATTGTAAGTATTATTCCTATATTGGATGAACAGTAACATTGTAATAATACAATTATGTCAACATATATGCTGCAGAGACCATCCTATGGAGCAGTGGAAAACAAAATCGGAAAAGATAGCCTACCTTGGAAGCTTTTTGTATAAGTACCGCCTCAGTTCCTAGGGAAATAAAACAAAGCTTAGTTGTACCTTTTAACACTAAAGCGGTGACATTGGAGTCTGTTCACAAAACCAGGAACTGCGGAGAATGTTGTAAACTTGAGCTTACGGACATCTCAAACTTGGAAAATTCTCTAAGCTAGTGGCTAAACTCAGGTTTGTTTGTTTTTTTACTATTTACAAATGTATTAGTCTCATGTCAAATACCATCAATTACCTGTTAAGAGAGTAAACCAAAAGTCCTTGTGTAGTATATGTAGAAGCTTTTAGGTTAGGCAGTAGCCACCCCTACCCCCATAAACATGGGCACAATAATAGGAATACATGTTTGTACTACAGTTTCCTACTACCCAATACTATAATGTTCTTTTAATAAAAGAAGAAAGAAAAAAAAAAAAGTAGTAAAGATTTCAAAGGAATATTTTTACGGAGTATTTTAGCACCACAACCACTAACGACCACTAGAACCTGTAGTGGTTAAAGGAACACTATAGGGTCAGGAATACAAAACGTGTATTCCCGACCCTACACTGTTAAAAACCATTACTTAGGCCGCCGTCCCTCTTAAAAAGAAGTTTACAAAAATTGACCTTTATTCCAACTAACCCGCATCTCTATGGGGAAAGTTCAGCGTCTCCATGCAGAGCGGGGAGATACTGAAGGTCAGTGCTGCATGTTGTGACATTGACCCAGGAAGCAGTTCTAGTGGCCGTTTGAGTGACAGTCACTGGAGGTGTTACTGGGGAGCAATGCAAACTCAGCCTTTTCTCTGAAATGGCAGTGTTTACAGCAAAAAGCCTACAGGGACATAGTTTATTCACCAGAACAACTACATTAAGTTGTAGTTGTTCTGGTAACTATAGTGTTTCTTTAAGAATCAGCTAAAAAAAACTAAAATTAATGTGTTGTACACTTTACTGATTATTTCACAAACTAATCAATAAAGTAAAAACTAATTTAACAACTTTACACAAGGATAAACAAAACACTACATTTGAAAATCATAACTTTTTTTTTAAATGACAAAATAACAGACTGAGCATATGATTAATCTGTCCCCGAATTAGACAATCCCTTATCAGGACAGTCCTGATGTGACAAAGATTGTAAAGAAAACAGAATATACTTACTTCTGCCATATCTGGATTGTTTTGTTCAAACTGAATGGGGAGAAATATATCAGTGTCAGATTTCACAATCATTCATAGTAGCTGTACTTTATAGCCATCACCCAGATTGTCATGCAATATGTTACTATAGTTACAGGTGGATAAAAAGGCAATCCCATCAAGCGCACTATTAAAAACCATCTGTTTTCACTGTGGTTCCAAACAAGGAGAAGGAAAAAATAAATATACATTTTTAATAAAATAATTTGAAGCAAATGTGCCACAAAAAAAATAAAAAATGAAACATTGTTATGGACTTTAAAAAATGGCAATAAATTTCCTTTTTCGATCAACAGTAAGTTACTACATATACTAACTAGTATATTCTTCGAGATCCCAGTAAAAAAAAAAAAACACATACAGACCAAAAAAAACAATATAGAGAAGCTGATAAAATAATCTATAAAATACCTACCGAAAATGTCACATTTCCAGAATCAAATAACATCCTGTGCTTTATACTGTCCTGTGAAATGAACACTCCAATCACCATAACCACTACAGCATGGTGTAGTGGTTATGGTGCCAGTAGTGCCCAGACACCCTCTTGAGTAAATAGTCAAATTCTTACCTGAGGTACGCTGGGCATCTTTTCCAGGAGAAGGCCAGGACATACTATAGTGGTTATGGTGCTTGGAGTGTTCCATAAATTAATTATTTTTTTTCTGTATACATTTTTATAATGTTATGCAAATGCCCTCCCCTCCACCCCCTTGTATAACTGAGGTCCCACCACTGCAGTGAAGTCACAGGAGGAGGGATCCTCAGCACTGGAACATTTTTTAAAAGGATCTGTAACCCTTTATTGTTCGACGTAGAGCTAGCGAATAAGTGTATGCCTAACAAGTGTTTTTAGGTGTTAAATGTTTTGAAAACAGTTTAAACACTTAAAAGTAAAATGGTGCTGGTGGACTCCTGCCACCATAAACACTTTAATAACCTCAAGTAGTTTTGGTGCCTGCAGTGATCTATTAGTGTTACAAGGTGACTGCTAATAGGGCATTTGGAAAACATTCCATAGGTAGGGTGATAAACAATATGTTGTTTTCACCCCCTCCTGGGTGATATATATATATATATATATATTTATTATTATTTTTATTATTATTATATATTTATTTCATTTGCACAGACTAAACTAACACTAAAGGATGATGACTAGCCTTGAAACCCCATGCATTTGTTTGCTAAACCACGGTGAATGTAGCTGAGAAATAGCTAAAATGCCAAGATTAGACATCAGAGAATAATATTCTGAATATTGTACAAGCAGGGACAGTAATTCCTAACTGAATAAATGGCTTAAAACCCACTCCAAGCAATGCATGCACTCATACCAGATACTTCATGGAGGCAGAGGTAAGCTAACACACAACGTTCGATCTATAGAACAAAAACCAATACACACACATACCTATGTACTTCCTCTTCGACCACAGGACAATAATCACGTGAAGGGAAGCATAGATCACATGACACACAGTTCCTGTTCCATTTTATGTCATATAGCAGCCATACTTGTTGAGGGCATCCCTCTGCTTAGTTATATCAGTCGTTTTAAATGTATTGAAAGTCTCCTTCATGGGGAATTTCTAACTAAGCCATAGGTAGTGATGTTATTTTGCAGTTATGGCTAACCCAAGTTAAAGGGACACTAGAATCCAGAACTACTACAGTTTAATGTTCTGGTGTGTTTAGTATGTCCCTGTAGGTATTTTAATGTAAACACTGCCTTGTCACATAAAAGACAGTGTTTACATTGCTGCCTAGAGACAGTCTCTCAGACAGCCACTAGAGTGACTTCCTGGGTCATTGCTAAATAGTGTGCAGCATGTAAATTCAGCGACTCCACGCTCTGCATGGAGGCGCTGGAAGCTGCCCATAGAGATACACAGATTCAATGCATCTCTATGAGGAGATGCCGATTGGCGCAGTGCTGTGTTTTGCCGCGCATGCGCAATAGCCTCCCAGTACTTTCCTATGCGAAGGCATTGAATTGGATGAGATTGTCAATTTTGATGATCTCAGCCAAGGAGGCGGAGTGGGGTAGAGCCAGCAGCAAGGAGACCTGGGCAGCGCTGAAAAAAGGTAAGTAAACTCATATTTTACCTTTCTAACAGAATGGCTGGCCACCTAAAAGTCGCTATTATAACTATAATGTCAGGAATACCTGTTTGTATTCCTGACACTATAGTGTTTCTTTAAAGCGACACTGTCGCGCCAAACTTACCTTTTCCCAATTGCTTCCTTTTCTCTTCCTCTCTCAGAATTAGTTCTTCCATTTCTGAGCTAGTTTCCTTTAAAGCATAATACAAAGTAGGGACTACTTTGTCCTATGCATTTTTTCTACGCTTGACTTTCTTTGACCCAAGAAGGAGCATAAGTCTGCTCCATTTTCTGTGTCAAAGAAAGTTTCCCCACAATACTCACACCTCCTCCGTGTTCTTGCAGTGCTTGGTTTCGCCACTCATGAACATCCTGTAGTCAAGGGCGCCAAATTTCGTCTGAACAGAATGTCGACAATTTGTCCATTTGTGTATTGATGAAATTCAGTGATTATTTTAGGTTCTAAATTTCATTCAGAAGAATGAAATTCCGATCCGGGCCGTGTCTGCATGTTGCAGCTATTTAGTAGATAGCCCCCTTAATTGGTACCCTGTGGGACTGCCATATAATTGCACTCTCACAAGTATTAGGTAGTGATCTACTAAAAAGCTGTGAAGTTTTAGCCTGCTTTGCTAATACTAAGTAAAAAATACTCAGTATTAGTAAATAAAGGCGGTTAAAATCTCCCTCCTGCCCCTACTCGCTATGCTGCTAGTAATGGCATGTCTACTAAACAGTGAACAGCCAGTGGCTGCACACTGTTTTAAAAAATGACCCCCCCCCCCTCTATCCAATAAAGGGGGACCTTGCACAGGTTTCCCATGCCCCCATGGTGAGGCACCTATTAAGATAATTAACAAGGAAGGGGGGTCTCTTCCAACCCCCACCCATGCCCCGTGAGTGAAGACTAATAAACTAAAAAAGGGACCTAGTGCCCCCTCCCCGCACTGCCCCACCCATTAGCGGCGGGTGGGGACTCTAAGTGATAGGGAGGGGGGGCTATTTTCATCCTCAGCCCCCACCCATTGCCGGGGGCAATCACAGACCTCTACACACATACAATCACAGACCTATACACACACAATCAAAGACATATACACACAATCATAGATATATACACACATAATCACAGTTATACACATAATAACAGACATACACAAACACAATCACAGACCCACACACTCACACCACAGACACACACACAATCACATACATACACATAATCACAGATAAACACACAAAGATATAAACACACAATCAATTGTTCCCTCGCATCCCCCACCTATTGCTGGCAGTGGGAGCCCTAAGTAATAAAGTGGGGTAACCTACTGTTACCCTTCAGCTCCACCTATTAGCAGTGGGTGGGGGCCCTAAATAATAAGGGGGAGCTATTATTCCATCTCAGCCCCATTTTTGACAAATGACCGAATAGCCGAAACAGCCAGCACAATAGTGAATGCCTGTACCGGCACCCCCAGGCATAAAAGGGGTTAAACCGCCGTTTAGAAGATCTTCCCCTTCCAGAGATACAGGCACAGCTACCGCAGAACCCCAAACTCCCAAACAGGATACAAAGTAGCACTCCAAACTCCCAAAATGGAACCTCACAAATAGCTGCTAGCAGCTGAACAGGAAAAGTACCCAAGCAGCTTACACTCCTGGTAATCAGTCTCTAACAGCATACACTAAATCCCCCCAAGAACGAGACAAGGCTCTGTGTTGAGGGTCAAGCAGTGAACTCATTTATTCAGGGCTACCTGCCCAGTATTTATGCAGGTCTCCCACCAGGTGGACACTCCCCTAGGGGAACAGATGGAAGACTGTGACCAAAAGGATACAGTAGCCAATCACATACATACACAGTTAAACACTCCCACAATAACATCACAATCCCTCCTCTCTATCCTGGAGATAATTGGGAAGTAATTCAATTATCTCCAAGGACAGAGGCAAAACTCCATTAAGCACATGGAAGTAAAAAGACAGTAAAATGCAATAAAATACACAAGGTTACATTTATTACATAAAATACAGACATGCAACATATCCCCAGATAGCTTAGGTCTGAGCGCACATTATTACTGAATGGCACTCAGACCACACACATACAGTTCAATTGCCATGGAGCCAAAGTCTTTTATTACACGAATAGGCTCCATGGCATAGCTATCTGGGTTAAATTAGTTCATTCAGTAAATCCGTGAATGAACCGGCCGTCCAGTGTTCAGTATGCGTAGCCGCGGCCACCCGATATAGTCAATTAAGCTGCGGTTAACCGCAGCCACTGGGTGGTCATTTGGCGGCGCTCGCCGGCTTCTGGGCGGCCAATATACGGCGCCTGCCAGTTAACCGCGGCTCTTGGGAGGCCAATAGATGGCTGTTTGTTCGTTAGATGGAATCTACCGAACGCCCGGGCAGAAATACATGAATAGACCTTTCTGCATAGGAAAATAAAGTATTAAAATGCCGGTCCATAGTCAAAAGGCAGCAGGCAGGCAACCAGGCTCCTCCAATGCACAGTGGCGAGATTGGTCTCATCACAATGCCCAACTGTTCAACTGGAATTTTACAGACTAAGCTAGTGTGGGCTGATGAAGCCCCTGCAATACACGTCATTCAGGGAACACTGTATTTGTACATATGTACAGCTTTATTAAACCCACTAAGAAAACCTCTCACACACTAGTGTTTAAAAGGGAAATAGACATTTAATAGCTTAAAAGCGTTAAAATGCCAAAAATCACACCCCTGGCGAAATGTAAACCTATTTAATAAAAGTTTGCAAATAATAAATAAATAGAGAGCAAACAGGAATATAGCAAAGTAAAAATAAATAAGAATTTGTACATTTCCACAGCTGCATTCCAATCGGCAAGATATTATTTGCCCGTAACACTTGTGTCAGTTGTCCGTAAAGAGGACGTGTCATCTTATTACTGTCAGAATCCCGCGGGCGGCTGCAAGTGGAGGCTGCAGTCCGCTCGCGGTACTCACCCTCCAGCCGTCCGCGGTCCCCTCCCTGGCGTGCGCTCGGCGGGCGGCATCCTCCCAGCCACGGATGCCGCCCGCGTCTTCCTCTACGTCCCCCAGCGGCAGCATGCATGACGCTGCACGCTGGGAGACCGCCCATTTTACTAAACGCCGGGGTCAGCCACCTGACCCGGCGTTAAAGGCACCGTGCCTCAATCACAGTGGGAGGTCTAGATATCTCCCACGTGTGATTGTTAATTCTGATTGGAAATTATCCAATCAGAATTAACCTAATGATTTAAATACTTACCTTTCCTGTTCCTCTCTGCCCTGTTGTGGTCTTTGCTTGCTAGTATTGCTACTGAACTTGTGTTTCTCTCTGGTTACGGACTCTCTGGCTTGTTTATCCAACTTTGTGACTTTCTCCTACCCTTTGACCTTGGCTTGTTTCTCAATATTCTGTCTTCTGGTTCCCCTTACTTGGCTTGTCTCCTGACTATTCTTTGTGTGCTTAGCCCGGCCACTGGTCCGGTACTGCACCTTTTCTGTGTGTGTGTTAGCGTGTTTGGTTCCCGGAATCGTGACAATTACCAACGGTGGACGGGTTTTGTGGCATGTAGTTAACCAGGTCAGCCGACGTGTAGAGCACTGCTAAGTTATTCATGAATGGTTAGAAATGACATTGGATAGCCTTCATCACCCTAGAGTGCTTTATTTAAAGGTTTGATCAATAAACAGTGCATAGTAGTAAATGGAAAAACAAACTGCAAAAGTCGTGTTGAAATGGACAAGTTACATTTCATTTTTTTTTTTCACACCTCACAGCAAAAATATTGTTTGGTTGGCAGGAATGGTGGCCATTGGTGGAGCAAAGATGGCCACAGAGAACAAGCAATGGTTTTAACTAGGATAGTCTGGGGGCATGCTCGATACTGCATGACCTGGGGGATACGGCCCCAAGGCACAAGAACCTTGGGCATTCACAGGACTATAGTATTATAATCTATTTGCCACCCGGGGTGTTCAGGTAGATTTAGAGTATAGATAATTTAACACCCGGTGTGTTAAGCTAGTTTATAGAGTATAGATAATTCAATAGGGAATTGTAAATCTCCTTGCAATTCGAGATCAGTTAACAGCTGCCCGGTTATTCACAGAAGTAAGAATTCAAGGTGAATTTCAAATTTAAGTTCAAAAACGTGGATTTGGAAAATATTGTCAGCTTTGCTTTCACTTAAACTACTCTTGTCTTAAATTTAAAATTCACTGTGAATTTGGTCTTCAGTAGACCCAGCTCCACCTCTATCGGTGGAGGTTGTCCTGGTCCTGAGAATCTGACCAGGGTTTGAGCCTGTTCACATTACCTACTGGAAGCAAACTGTAGCCAAGATGACTATCGTAGCTCTGATGAGATAATAGGTAGCCTGCATAATCCCTTTCAGACTATTGCAGAACCTAGAGACAGCCTTGTAAAAGGAACTAAAATGCCTGAAAACATAACCTAATATTCTTACACATAATTCATCAACTGGGAAGCTGGGGAAAGCCTGGAGGCTTGAAAGGCTTTGGGTGGCTTCACCCATGCCGCAATACGCCCATCACTATGAGTGCAGCTTTAAAGGAGCCAAACCACAAGCAGGTACCCATGGCAGAGGAAGCGCATTGCAAATCTTTGCACCACCACTACAACACGTTGTGTATCCCGAGCGCTGGAAACTCCACAGGTCCATTGTAAAACAAAGGCACGACCTGGTTGTCCCTAATTTGCTGGCAGTCAGAAAGCAGCTACCAACTCCAAGTCCTCGATTTAGTAAGCATTCATAATAATCTAATACTGTAAGAAAAACATTTCAAATGGTTTATCTACAGAAGCCCCCATTAAACTATACGGACTCTGTATACATAAATCATTTGGAACATTTTCTAAGAGCATTGAATAATTAGGAGAGCTTATAAAATCGAGGCCTACCTCAAATGAGATATGAAGTGTTTATTATACTTTATATTGTGCTTTCTGTATGTTTAGTGCATTGTTCCTTCGTTCCTCTTGTATTTACATATGGAAACTTACTACGTGTTTCCTCTAGACTTGACATTATTATCTGTATATATGTGAAGTTACGCAGCCGACTAAATAAAGAATTAAAAAAAAAAAAAGAAAAGAGCTACTAAGTGACAAGCTCCTATAGTGTGTCTACTTATTAAGTGTATTGTCTTAAATCGGTAGGTATTTGTTGATTGATTTTCATCCACGAATAGTACTAAGCTGGGACTTTGGTACTCTCCAGACAAAAACAGTTACCGCATTGTCATTTACTTTATGCTTATAGAAAACGTAGAATGTGATGGCAGGTAAGAACCATTCGGCCCATCTAGTCTGCCCAATTTTTCTAAATACTTTCATTAGTCCCTGGCCTTATCTTATAGTTAGGATAGCCTTATGCCTATCCCATGCATGCTTAAACTCCCTCATTGTGTTAACCTCTACCACTACAGCTGAAAGGATATTCCATGCATCCACTACCCTTTCAGTAAAGTAATACTTCCTGATATTATTTTTAAACCTTTGCCCCTCTAATTTAAGACTATGTCCTCTTATCAGAACACGTTCTCCTCTAGTTCAAGAATTAATATGTAATCTGTGTTCTTACTCCGTCTTATAATTGTAGAGCTAATATATGTCTGTATATATCTTGTATAACATGATCAAAACAACGGATGGCATATTGTTCTACAAACTTTCAGTTACTCAGTAAAAGAAAATGTTTGACACAGGGCAAAGTGCAAAAGCAATTAAATAAAGTTAAGACAGATAGAACCTTAGAACCAGATGGTATACTCCCACAGGGACATATGGAGCTTAGTATAATATTCGTTAGAGCAGAATACTGATTTAAATCACGAGTGGTGCCACATTCAAAATGGAAACAAAAAATACTGAATGGATATTATAAACTAGTGCGTTTGACATCTGTGTTAGGAAAGGTATTTGAAGAGGACAAGACCTACAGAGCCACGGCACCAGAAGAGGCCTCACTCGGACTGGTGGACAGGCCCCCGAAGGAGCAGAGGCTCCGTCCTGATCACTCCTGGGACATTTCGAACATTAGGTCGTTGGTTCCGGCCGGAACGCAGGGACTTGAAGCGTAACAAGCTAACCCACATTAGCTGTTTAACTCTGTTTAAAAAGTTTATTAGTTGATTCATTTAATCACACACTCAACACATCCCAGACAGCCAACGGACAGGCTACCCACAGACCGCCGACCCAACACAGAGGTGAAATAGCATAGACTAGCACGTACCGATCTGACCATAGTGACCTGCACAGACTGTATACCCAGGAACAGGCCCACACCAACCGCATCCCCCCCCACCCCGCTGCCCCCTCGGTAAGGGGCCTAAATGACGACCCACACACACGGCGTACGGGGACACCCACATCCCCCCCTCAAACCCTTCTAGCCCCGAACGCCCCAGATGCCAACCGGGGCAGAAGGGTACAAGGGGACCGAGCAACCCACACAATCATACCCCACACGACGGATTAGCACAGGAACCTCCGGGACTAACCCCGGCTCTCAGGGGGACACACTGGCCATAAGCACCCTGTTCAGCCCACATTACCAGGCTTAGCCAGCCACACAACACCCACATCCACGTTAATCACGTAGTCTCATACAGGCACCTCTCTATAAGAATTAGCCAATAGCAGTCTCTACAGCTACACCTGCTTTACTATTCTTTGGTATTTAACCTGTAAACTTAATCACATACCATGTGGGCTGTAGCCTAATTAATTACCACCAGTGGCACCAATAGCCAGTTAATTCTCCCATGCTTCTTAGTTCAATTACTACCCTTACCAGTGCATAGGACAAGCTCTGTATCATCACTAGTCACCATTTGCATGCACTGTGTAATATTCATCTTTAATACTCATCTTTACTAGTTACCAAGCCTTGTTATTTTCTCATTATAATTATAAAATAGTGCAGAATCTCCGACAGGCATAAAACACTCGTGTAACTAAGCATTCATGTTTTACCATGCAATGTCATTGTTACTCTGTGAACCCTCCAATGCACAACAAAAATAAAGAATTATAAAAAAAAAAAAAGGAAAGGTATTTGAAGAGCTGTTAAATGGTTTTGAAAGGAGACGTTATATTATTACTGGCATGACTATAGTCACCAGAACAACTACAGCTTAATGTAGTTGTTCTAGTGAGTACAATAGCTCCCTTCAGGCATTTTCATGTAAAGACTGACTTTTTCTTAGAAAAGGCAGTGTTTTCATTGCCCCTAGGGACACTTCCAAGTGGCCACTCCTCAGATGGCCACTGGAGGGGCTTCCTGGCTCAGGGCTGCACAGTAAGCAGCCCTGCCGTTCAGCGTCCCCACGTTCTGCATGGAGACGCTGAAATTTCCTCATAGAGATGCATGAGGAGGTCCTGATTGGCCAAAACGGCAGTTGACCTAGCCCCCCTGCCGATTTTAGCCAATCCAATTCTTTCCTATGTGTTCCTGACCCTATAGTGATCCTTTAAATCATCCGAACTAGACACCCAAAATATCCCCATGCAATAAATTATTATGACTTTTCAAATGATGCCCTAAATTCATATTTTTGCAATACCATTTCACATAAAAGGTTTGTGTAAAAAGAGAGTTTTTTTCATGGAAAATGTATTGAAAACTGGTTCGATGATAGAGGCTGTGAGAAATAACAAAAATACACAGCAGAAGCTCCACCCTTTGTCAACTTTCGGTTTCACCATAAAAGTAGTGCCAATTTGTCTTATAATATCATTTGATTACATTGGAATTTCAATGACAGTGACAATGCAACCAAAATGTGAGTTTTTCATAAATTTTCCATCTTTGTGAAAAATTCAGAAGAATTTCACCGAGGCAGATCTGCATTGTCTTTTAATTCCCAGCCTCATATATTATGTCAGTTTGGTATTTATTGAAAAATATTTCATAAAACCAATCATGTACAAATATTGACTCTTTAGGTCCATTAACAAACATCTTTAAAAAAATAAATTGGAATTGGATCACGATCTGATGTGACAATAAGAGGGACATTTTTTTTAAATGAAACATCCTTTTATTGTGCTTAATACCCAAAGGATTGATGTAATTAAGATTTCAGTTTTGGGAAAGCAGGGGTTTGTTCATTCATTTTTTTGTGTATAAAACTGAATGATTTGCTCAACATATAGGGCCTTGAACAATGAAACCTCTCCTCAATTTCCTACTCTTTGGGGGGGGGGGGGTGGAGAAGGAATGTGAATTCCAGCAACTCCTGAGGAATGTTGAATATTTGAAAAGAAGAAAGGCTCGGTGGCTCGATTACTTTAAGAGCCCTGGAAGTAAAAGTGACTCCTACCTCTTGTGGCCCTTCCAGAAACTTTTTTTTTATAGTTGCCCGTGGTTTTAACGAACATTGTCCACAAAGAAATATTATTATTATGTTTGTCGTTTTTATGTCTCCGTCTCAGTTAATTTTGGATCGGAAGTTTAGGAAGATAGAACTTGTTATCTCTGTTGTTTAGGCTAAATTTACAGGGGTCAATAAACAAATGAAATTTGGTATTATTAAAGATCAATCACTTTAGTATTATTAAAGATCAATCACACTAGTATTATTATTGCCATTTATATAGCGCCAACAGATTCCGTTGCGCTTTACAATATTATGAGAGGGGGGAATGTAACTATAAATAGGACAATTACAAGAAAACTTACAGGAACAGTAGGTTGAAGGGGACCCTGCTCAAACGAGCTTACAGTCTATAGGAGGTGGGGTGTAAAACACAATAGGACAGGAATTTGCAGTCAAATAAGGTGGGCTGCTCTTTAGGAGAGAACAAGAGACAGGTATGTGAGGTAGAGGTTACTCTGGGAGGCCATAAGCTTTCCTAAAGAGATGGGTTTTAAGGCACTTCTTAAAGGAGGCAAGACTAGGGGAGAGTCTTCTGGTGGTTGGCAGGCTATTCCATAGGAAGGGAGCCGCCCGCGAGAAGTCCTGCAAGCGTCAGTTGGTCTTACGGGTGCGAGCAGCGGTCAGGAGGTGGTCACTGGCAGAGCGGAGAGACCGAGAACGGACATACCTATGGATCTGTGAAGAGAAATAAGAGGGGCTAGAGTTGTTCAGTGCTTTATGGGTGTGAATTAGTACCTTGAATTGACTCCTATAGCATACAGGAAGCCTATGTAAGGCCTGACAGAGGGGTGAGGTGTGAGAGAACCGACTAGAAAGGAAAATCAGTCTGGCAGCAGCATTCATTATGGACTGAAGCGGGAAGACCAATCAGGAGAGGGATACAATAATCCATTAGGGAAATTACTAGAGCATGGACAAGCTCCTTGGTAGCATCTTGCGTAAGAAAGGGGCGGATGCGGGCTATGTTTTTAAGATGGAATCTACAGGATTTGGCAACATATTGGATGTAAGGCTCAAAGGTGAGGCCAGAATCAAGTATGACGCCAAGACAATGCGCTTGCAAGGATGGACTGATGTGGGTACCACATACTTGAAGGGAGAGCGAAAGAGGAGGATCAGTATTAGGAGGAGGAAAGATAAGGAGCTCAGTTTTAGAGAGATTGAGTCTTTACACTCCTACTATGGAAGGCAATTTTTTTTTTAAGTTTTCTTTTGTCAGGTATGTTGTCTAGAGGGCCACCAGGTTGTCATTACCCATATTGTCTGCATGTGATTGTGTATGAGTTTGTATGTAATGCTGGTATGCAATGGTGGGTGGTTGGATGTGGCTCAGTGGGTATGTAACTAGGTGATGGATGTGACTAGGTGAGTGGTGGCAGATGACGTGCTGTGCATTGACTACCGGAATAGCTACATGAGACTGTGTGACTTAGTAGGGGGTTGACTGTGTAAGTGACTTGACGTATGACTTTGTGGTTGTCAAGGCTAGTGTACACAAACCTAGGTTAGAAGCCAGACAAGGAGACAAATGATAATAGCATATTTTGGTCCTTAGGGTACTTGGGCTTAATGCGACACCTATATAGGCCAAAGAGTCTGCAAGCAGATAGAGATTAATTACAGCCAAGTCAAAGTAAGGAAAATCAATCATAAATAAAAAATTGTGCACTTGGGTATGAAAAATGATAAGCTGATTAGTGAGGAACTGATCATGGTCCCAGATAGCTATAGCCCCAAGTAAGATATTTTGGCAAGTGTAAAGAATGTAACACCAAAACATGCATGATCGATGTGTCAGGGACCAGGAACCAGACAGAGACAGAACTAGATGCAAAAACACCTTTATTAATAAATAACAAATAAAGAAATAACCAAAAGCAAAGTCCAGGAGGCAAGCAGGGGTCAGTCACCAGAGCAGGTAGTCAGACAAGCCAGGATCAGGAGAACAGAGAGCAGCGAAGTCAGGAACCAGGAACAAACAGGAAACACAGGAACAAGGAGACTTCTGGGGGACAGGAAACCACGCAAGGGCAAGGAGGTTCTGGGATTTACTGCCTAAATAGGCAGAACTGATTAGCAGCAGGGTTAATTACTATTCTCAGGTGAGTAACCGTGGCAACATACTGAAGGAGCTGATCATTAAAGGGACTCTCCAGGGAGCCCCTGTTTACTCACCTCGTTCCAGCGCCAGGAGCCTCGTGAAGCTGCGCCGCCTATTTCGTCAAAATGTGAGCAGGGAGCAATCAGACGCTTCGCCACACATGCGCACAGACTTCAGAGGGCGGCATTCATGACGCCCTCTGAAGTCCTCAGCGCACTACCGCGCCCCCCTCCTCTGCTGACAGGCTGGAGAGAGAAGGCGCGCACACAGTGCCTTCTCTTTCCAGCACACGTCAGACGTATTTTCAAACGTCTGACGTGTACAGGGCCTTTTTAGGGCCCTGCATGATAGGAAGTGCCTCTAGTGGCCGTCTGAGTGACGGTCACTGGAGGTATTCCTATCAATCAATATAAACACTGTATTTTCTCTGAAAATACAGTGCTTACATGAGAAAGGCTGCAGGGAGCTATAGATCTCACCTGAACAAATACATTAAGCTGTAGTTGTTCAGGTGACTATAGTGTCCCTTTAATTACAGCTGAAAACTCAGTGACTGAAAAAGGAAGGGTTGCTGTTTAAAACAGCAAAGAAACCCTGACACGATGTTACCAGATTCGTGTTTGGTGCCGAGACTCCAACATGACTTGGCTGATTGGTGGGGAAATCTTTTCTACAGGTCATAGGTAAGCAATGCTTACTTTTTAATAGAACCCTTGACAACTTTAGGCAAATCTATTACTACTGGCATAGCTGAGCAATTATGTTTCTTCAGACCCAGTGGCCCCCACACATGTGACTATTACAATTCAACATCAAGTAAGCTAGGGCAGTCTCTTGGGCTTTGATGATCTGATAGAATCTTCTCAAATAAATATGGGTAAAGATCAGGCTGGATCCCCGGATACTTCTCATTTATGCAATACTAAGGAAGACCATCAAGGGGAAATCAAAGTGTTTGCCATCATTTCATGTTGGCCATGACAGCCATGGTCCCAACATCTGAAGAAGTTGATTATTGGACACCCATGTCAAAACTGTCAACATAGGAACCTGTCTAACATCACTGTCCCCAGAGACTATGATTAATGACTTCGCTATCATTGAAGTTTCAATGATTATCAGAGGAAGCTGTGTATATTAGGGAAAGTCTCAACTTCTACTATATACTATAAGGTATATAAAGCAATTTTCCATTTGGCTAAGAATTGAGCCTACATTCCCCTCCTTTTTGCCACAAGTTTTTGGATTTCTACAGGCTAGCATGGATAGAGGACTCAACATGAGACTCCACATGCATTTTTTTTAAGGTCCATTGTTCAGCATTTTCAGCACTTTCGGGAGTTAGATGGACCATAGACTCTATGGTGTTGGGATTCTTCAGAGCAGTAATTAAGATCAGGGATCCTATACATGTATTCTCAGCCCCTTTTGGGTCCTCCTCATGTCTTGCAGGGTTTACTGAAACCCTTCTTTGAACCATTGGAGGAGACCAACCCTTTCTTGCTCACTCAAAAGACTGTATTGCTGGTTGTACTAGTCTCCCATCAATGCATGTCTGATATTAGAACTATGTCGTCTGTGGAGCCATTTAGATAATTTTTCATGCCAAGGCTGTCATGGCCCATGCTGCAGTTCCAACCTAAGGTAATATCTACATTACACCTGAACCAGGAGATTGTACTTCCAACATTTTTTATCCAGAAGATTCCTCAGTAGAAGAAGAACGATGGCATAAATTAGATTTGCCTATATACAATGCACAGCATCTTGGAGAAAATAATTGCATCCATTATTCCAGTGGATTCCCGCAAAGGATAAGCAGCATCCTTATGTACTCTCAATTCCTAGACGGTCAAGACCATCACAAGGAAATTAAAAGTTCACGTAATTCTAATGCCAAAGAATATTCGAGCACACTCTGCATGATCCGTTTCTTGGGCTAAAGACGCTGGAGTATCTCCTAAGAACATATGTAGGGTTGACAACTAGTCATCCCTCTATACATTCATCATGCACTACTAAGATATTTCATCCTCAGCTTACTGTCACCTTGGACATTCTGTTTCCAGGACATTATTCATGCCAGGATTAGATCTCACTCGTTTGGTTATCAGATAGATACAAGAAACTGGTGCAAGGGGATTATATTTACACTAATCGTTTGTTAATATCCTGTCCTATCAGAGGAACCTTACCTATAGGTGAATGCTGCCATGAATAATAGATAGAGAAAGACAAATATTAGTCCACATGTTTTGTGTACTGTTTTTTTGCATCACATTAAATGCATTTCACAAGAAATAAGAGAACCTTCCACTACGGATGTTTGTGAATCAAAACCGTTACTGATGTTCTGTCAGCATTAAGGCAGGCTGGCATAGGCAAGTGCAACATATTACATTAGGGTGGGCACCCAGAGAAAAATGCCATCTATACTTACTAAAAAAAAATACTAATTCAAAAATGTTAAGGGACAATATAGGTACTCAGACCACTTCAGCTAATAGAAGTGGTCTGGGTGCAGTGACCCAGGTCCCTTAACCCCGCAATGGTAATTATTGCAGTTTTTGAGACAATGCAATAATTGCCTTGGAGGACTAACTCCACCTCTAGCGACTGTCTACCAGACAGCCACTAGAGGGACACCCTGGTCTTCTTGGACTTATTGGTCATCCAATTGCTGGACTTCCTCACGCAATGCATGAGGACATCCAGCGTTACCTAAAACCTCATAAGAAAGCATTATACAATGCATTCCTATGGGGGAAGTCCTATTGCGAGTGTGGCACTTGCTGACGTAGGCGGGAGAGAAGTGGAGGTGGAGTCAGTCCTGGAATTAGGTAAGTAACAGAAGTTGTTTTTAACCCCTTCTGCATGACGAGGCGAGGGTGGGGGGGGAGGGGGGAGGAGAGGGAATGGCTAACTATAGGGAGCTATAGTGCCAAGAAAACACATTAGTTTTATTGGCCCTATAGATTCCCTTTAAGAAATTATTTGCATTATGCAATAATTATCTCATAACAAGATAACCAAAACCTATGCAAATGGATCCATGGAAAATCTAAAAAAGAAGACAAATAATTTAATTTAATATAATTTTGTGTGCCTGGCACACTAGGTGCGCATAGTCATGCCGGCTGAGTATCATACACCTGCAGTTCCCAATGATTATATTTACATTATATATATCTCTCTAACTACATCCCCAATTATATTCAAGCATAAAGGAGAATATGATGGTGTTTCTAAACATAAGGGCACAGGCATTTTGTGAGCTGCATTAAATTTTGATCAGGCTGGTGATTGCGACATTAGAGAGAGGGGCATTCTAGGGTAGTCTATTGCCCAAAGGCGTTTTGTAAGATCAATGGTGTGAAGGATCTCCCATACTCCGACTGAGTACCTCCGCCAGGTCAGCTTCCAAGCTGCTATCATGGAGTGCTTTAGACCTGAAGCTTGACTTTGGTCGCTCATTACCCCTTTTACCCAACCAGGGTGCAGCGAATATAGCTCTGGAGATCCTGTCTCCTGTAGAGCAGTGATTAAAGCTTTACAGTAGCCCTTCCCCCACAATTTAGACGAGTCTGAATGTAGGGGGTAGAATGAATGTTGCATCCACACAGCTATTTATAGATAACAATGTTCACTCTCACAGCAGGGAGTCCTTTATACAATAGAATGTACTGCACAATTGTCCCTCCCTGGTGCCACTTAATCACCTTATCCTCAGCTAACCCAATCGTCTCCCTGCTCTTCCCTCACAGTCCTAAAGGTACAGTAAACAAAATGTCCACCAGAACTCCGACCCTTTCCATGGACCATACCCGCATATCCTTGGAAAGCTCATCACCCAGCACCATCTCTGGTAAATAGCGCCCTGATCGGAGAGTCCGCACCCGAGATTCGGTGTGTTAAAGATTACTGGATCGCATCTATTCTCCAAGTTCCTGGCATGCTTAGCCAGCGGCTTAGTCCTCTGGGGATGGAAGCGCTCTCAAGCTCCAAGTATCCTCCGATGCCTCCTTGCCTCCCAGACGAACCATCCACATGGCTCTCTATTTGGAGGTCAGGGGACTGAGCAATACCTGCTTAAAGATTGACCGGACCTGATCCAAGGAACTGTTCCAGGGTGTTTTAGGGTTTCTCCTGGTCAGGCGCTTGATGTGTAGGACTAGTCCAGACGATCCCCAGAGGTCCTCAAGTCCAGTTGGAAAGCACAGCGAGTAAGAATACACAGTAAGAATAGCTCTTTTCTAGAGGCACTGGGATCAGGCCCATAGTGCGTGGACAGGAGGCAAGCCTTAACACCTCTCCAGAAGGCTATGACATGGGAGCTTTTGTCACAACTGTGAAATGCAGCATTGCAGTTGTATGCCCCGTACCCAATGATTGGGAGATGGAGCCAGGAAGGGTGCTCCCAGCCAGGGCCGGATTAACATAGGGGCTGATGGAGCTGCAGCTCCAGGCCCAGGCCCATGGAATAGGCCCATCTAAAAAAAAATTTTTTTTTTTTTTTTTTTTTTTACTACACACTACTCTTAGGTTTGCCACCTGACTGTTATTTTAAGGCACAGCCTGTATTTGAGGCTGCCTGGCTGTGATGGTATTGCAGTAATACGGGCAATACAAATGCAAATATTTTTCTCAGTATAAATGGAGATTACTCTGCAATACCAGCACCGGCCAGTAGGAGTCACTGTGTATGGAGAGAGGCAGGTATAGGAAGTTACAGCATATCCCTCCCTGCCTCTCTTTACTCACTGATACGCAGGGGAGCAGCTACACAGCACAGAGAGTCCAGACAGCAGCTCCCAGTCTGCAGAGGCAGCCTACAGCTTAGGGAAGTGAGGGATGGGGGAAAGGCATCAGGGAGACATGGGGACACTGAGACTCTAGGGGACACATGGTGACACTGAGACACTAGGGGACACTGAGAGACGAGGGGACACTGAAACATGGGGACACTGTGAGACATGGGGACGCTGAGACACATGGGGACGCTGTGAGACATAGGTAGACACATTGGGACACAGAAACACTAGGGACACAGTGTCTCCATGTCTCCCAGTGTCCCCATGCCTCCCAGCCAGTGTCCCTAGGGTCTCAGTGTCCCCATGCCTCCAAGCCAGTGTCCCCAAATGTCTGTGTCCCCATGTCTCCCATTGTCCGCATATGTCTGTGTCCCCATGTCTCCCAGCCAGTGTCTGTGTCCCCCTGTCTCCCAGTGTCTGTGTCCCCATGTCTGTATCCACAAGTGCCCTCATGTCTCCCAGTCTCCCCAAGTGTCTCAGTGCCCCCATTTCTCCCAGTGTCCCCAAATGTCTGTGTCCCCATGTCTCCATGTCTCTCAGTGTCCCTATGTCTTTATCCACAAGTGCCCTCATGTCTCCCAGTCTCCCCAAGTGTCTCAGTGCCTCCATGTCTCTCAGTGTCCCCTTGTCTCTGTGTCCCCATGTATCTGTGTCCCCTAGTATCCTAGTGACATGGGACACACTGATACATGGGGACACTGGGAGAAATGGGGACACAGACACTGGGAGACTAGGGGACTGGGCGACATGGGGACACTGTGATGCATAAGGACACTGATGCCAGGCTGGCCTTCCAATTCTTTGGACAGACATACCTCCTTTTTGGGCATGTTCGCCCCTTTTGGCAGTTCTGGTCATGTGATTCGCATTGGCTTTTACCCCGCCAATTGGCATCCTGCTTCACTGGACACTGCTGTTGGTATGGATTTACTTGAAAGATGAAAGCATAAATTAGATGAAGAGATTGGCATAGAGTATGTGTTTTCTTATAGCTGCATCCTTTGAGTTTCCCTCCAACACCAACTCTATCAGATACATGACACTTGAGAGGTATGACTGTTTTAGTGTTTTTGGTCGATAAGATACTGTAATTAGGCCCCATCATAATTGTCAGCACCAGGCCCACTGGGCTCTTAATCCGGCCCTGCTCCCAGCAAACGACCCTTTCAGGGGCGGACTGACCAGTCGGGCACTTCGGACATGGTCCGAGGGCCCGGCTGGGAGGGGGGCCCGCCGCCAGAGCCGCCATCAGGGGGCCCGGCGGCAGGGCCGGATTGCCCCACCGCGGCCTCGGCATCTGTGCATGTAAGTGCCACCGGGTGGCCGGTCCGGTGGCACACTGAAGGGGCCGGGTACATGCTGGAGCCGTCGGGCCGGGTGGCAGCCTCGCCGGTCCGGCGGCACTCCTGTCAGGCTGTCAGTAACGCTGAGGACGGAAGGAGGGGAGGAGCATGTCTCTCTCACATGCTCCTTTGCGGTTCCCACAATTCCCAGCACAGGATGTGGGAACCGCAAAGGAGCATGTGAGAGAGACATGCTCCTCCCCTCCTTCCGTCCTCAGCGTTACTGACAGCCTGACAGGAGTGCCGCCGGACCGGCGAGGCTGCCACCCGGCCCGGCGGCTCCAGCATGTACCCGGCCCCTTCAGTCTTCTCTTGGTAAATGGGAGGGGGAAAAATAAAACAGAGAGGGGGAAAATATAGAGGCAGGGGAAGAAACAGACAGTGGGAAAATAGAGAGACAGGGGGAGGGGAAGGAAAGAGACAGAGGGGGGGGAGAGAGTGACACAGGGAAAGGAGGGAGAAATAGATAGGGGGGGAGAGTGAGACACAGGGGGAGAAAGAAGGGGAATAGAGAGATGGTGGAGGGGGGAGAAAGAGACAGAGGGGAAGAGAGATGTGGGGTAGGGAGAGACACACAGGGAAAGGGGGGAGAAAGAGACAGGGGACGAGAGATGTGGGGTAGAGAGAGACACAGGGAAAGGGGGGAGAAAAAGACAGGGGATGAGAGATGTGGGGTAGAGAGAGCCACAGGGAAAGGGGGGAGAAAGAGACAGAGGGGAAGAGATATGTGGGGTAGAGAGAGACACAGGGAAAGGGGGAGAAAGAGACAGGGGACGAGAGATGTGGGGTAGAGAGAGACACAGGGAAAGGGGGGAGAAAGAGACAGGGGACGAGAGATGTGGGGTAGAGAGAGACACAGGGAAAGGGGGGAGAAAGAGACAGGGGACGAGAGATGTGGGGTAGAGAGAGACACAGGGAAAGGGGGAGAAAGAGACAGAGGGGACGAGAGATGTGGGGTAGAGAGAGACACAGGGAAAGGGGGAGAAAGAGAGAGGGGATGAGAGATGTGGGGTAGAGAGAGACACAGGGAAAGGGAGGAGAAAGAGACAGAGGGGACTAGAGATGTGGGGTAGAGAGAGACACAGGGAAAGGGGGGAGAAAGAGACAGAGGGGACGAGAGACACAGGGAGAAAGGAGAGAGACCCACAAGGGGAGGGGGAGAAAGAGGCAGAGGGGGAAGAGAGACTGGGAAGGAGAGGGGAGACATGGACACAGAGGAGCAGTGAGGGGGAGAAAGAAACATACAGAGGGACTGGGGGAGACAAAAAGGCACACAGTAGGGCTGTATATATAATTGGTGGATCGCCCCAGCCGATCTCTCTCCCCGGTCTGCAGGCACCGTGCGGGCAGCTGGCAGGGAGGGAAGAAGAGAGGACCCGGGAGCTTAGCCTGCAGCTTCTCTGGGTCCTTCTCACGCAAGCACAGAGCGTTGCCGCAGTTACCACGGCAACGCTCCGGCTCTCGCAAGAGTGAACTCTAGCCCTGGAGCTACGGGCTAGAGTTCACTCTCAACACTGCGACCACCAGGGATTCCTGGTGGTCGTAGTAGTGAGAGTGAACTCTAGCCCCATACAAACACTGCCCCCCCACACACACACCATACACATTCACTCACTGCCCCCCATACACACACACTGTCCCCACACACACCCTACACATTTACACACATTGCCTCACACACACACATACACAGACCCCCATACACAGACCCCCATACTAACATTGCCACACACACCCTATATGTTCACACACACACACACACACACACACACTGAACCTTTCACACACACTGCACCCCTCACACATTGCACCACTGCTCCTATACCCTACTACAGCCCCATATCCCAGCAGACCCCAGGTAAGTTTTCAAACTGTTCTTAAACGGTTTGACTACTTACTCTGGGAGGGGGTCCTGGCCCTCCTGGCACCATAACCACTACACAGAGCAGCAGTGGTTATTGTGCATGGATTATTTCTTTAAATAATCTACAAGTGCCCCCGTAGCCAGCCAGCCAGCCCACAAGCCAACCAAGCCACCAGTTAGCCAGCCCACAGGCCAGCCAGGCCAGCAGCCAGCCACAGGCCAGTAGCCAGCCCACAGACTTACAACAAGCCACAGGCTTACAGCCAGCAAGCCCACAGCCTGCCGGCAGTAGCCAGCAAGCCCACAGCCTGCCGGCAGTAGCCAGCAAGCCCACAGCCTGCCGGGAAGCCACAGCCTGCCAGCCGCAGCCAGCAAGCCCACAGCCTTCCAGCAACGGTAATTAAGGTAGGAGGAGCCAACTTGGCCTAGGTATCAGCAAGCTATGTTGTGTTGCTATATTGTAAATAGGAACCAGAGTGTTGGAGAGACCCCCCTCCAGGCCCCCATTAGACTCCATTGTAGTCTCTAATGGGGCTCGAGTAGATTCTTTCTGACACTCTCTAAATAACACTGAGATAGCCTCTGCTAGAAAGACCCCCCCTCCATGGCCCATTAGCCCTCAATTGTAGTCTCTACTGGGGCCTTGAGGGGATTATTGCACTTTTGTTCCTTGTGTCTAAAGATTGTGTAGGGTGTGGCTGGAGGCGGGACAAGGGTGGGGCTTGCTACGGAGCATGGGTGGGGCCTGTAAGGGGGCCCTTGATTTATTTTGCCCGTGGGCCCTGAGGGTTCTCAGTCCGCCCCTGGACCCTTTGCATTACACCTACCCATCTCTTATATTACATTTTGGGGGAATATAACCTGGCAGCAGGTTTACATTTCAGCTACCTGCCCAACTAACTTGTAAGTCTACCTTCAAAAGTGAGACACCCAACTTTCTTAGCTCCAGAATAGGGTTAACCTAACCAAGTACAAGACATAGTTGTTAGTGGAGTTCCTTAAAGTCACAAGTCTACCATATAATTTACCGTGATACCATATGTTGCCTGACACTTCGACATG
The DNA here is from genome assembly GCF_036172605.1 of Pelobates fuscus. Lineage (NCBI taxonomy): Eukaryota > Metazoa > Chordata > Amphibia > Anura > Pelobatidae > Pelobates > Pelobates fuscus. Next base: position 272,169,129 of record NC_086322.1, read on the forward strand.
TAAGCCTAACTTGTTCTTATAAAAATGTGCAATGTACATATTTAATACTAACTGTTGGTTGTTCGTTGCTGGTACATGCTGTTGTGGCATCGCTACTGTATCTCTGTTTAAAAAACAGTGAGACGCAAGTTTTATGAAGCCTCTGGTATGAGCCACTAGTGACCGCAATCAAAATTCATAACAAATAGTTTTTTTTTTAATATTTAAAAAAACATATTTGGCGTCTCCTTTCACCACAACATATTGAGCACATGGAGGTTAAAAAAAAATTGGAGGAAGGAGGCACTAATGAGTTATTTAGTTAAATGAGAATTGTAAGAAAATCAAATTAACTTTAAATTTAAAGGAACACTATAGTGTCAAGAATACAAACAATACAATCCTGACACTACAGTGTTAAAAACACCTTTTAGGTCCCCGGCCCATCCTTGCCCCCATTAACAGATAATAAAACTTATCTTTTTTCCATCGCCACGTGCGTACGCCATGGCTGGCTCCGCCCATGTATTACAATTGACGATCTCAGCCAATCCAATACATTCCCTAGGTAAGCATTGGGAGGCTATTTCGCAAAACGCTGCACTGCTCCGATCAGCATCACCTCATAGTGATGCATTGAATCAATGCATCTCTATAAGAAATGTTCAGCGCCTCCATGCAGAGCGTGGAGATGCTGAGCATCAGTGCTGCACAACTTAGAAAGCATCTCTAGTGACTGTCTGAGTGACCAACATGTATTCCTGACCCTATAGTGTTAAAACCACCATCTAGTCCCCTGTTCCCCCATAAATATAGTAAAATCTTACTTTTAGTCAAGTCTGCTGCTTCTGGCTTTGCCCCTGATCTGCCTGCTTGGCTGACATCATCAGAAGAGATTTTCTGAGCCAATCACAATGCTTTACCACTGGATTGGCTGAGACTGTCAAGGAGGCAGATCAGGGGCAGAGCCAACACAAGCCAAACACAGCCCAGGCCAATCAGCATCTTCTCATTGAGATTAATTGAATCAATGAATCTCTATGAGGAAAGTTCAGTGTCTGCATGCAGAGTGTGGAGACACTGAATGTCAGTCACACTGAATGCAGCACTGCCCCAGGAAGCACCTCTGGCAGCCTTATGAGAAGTGGCCAGTGGAGGTATCCCCAGGCTGTAATGGAAACATGGCATTTTCTCTTTAAAAAACAAACAAACAAAAAAACAGTGTTTACTGCAATAATCCTGAAGGGAATAATTATACTCATCAGAACAAATACAATAAGCTGTAGTTGTTCTGGTGACTTAATGTAGTATGGCCTACAGTGACAGACCATACTACATTAAGCTGTAGTTGTTCTGGTGGCAATAGTGTTCCTTTAACGCAAAATTTGCTGAATTGAAAAATTCAGTTATTCTTCCAATTCAGGCTAAATTTTAAAATCTTCTTTGAAATTAGTTCCGGCATTTCTCACTGTAGTTAAAGGGAATCTCCAGTGCCAGGGAAACAATCCGTTTTCCTGGCACTGCAGGTTCCCTCTCCCGCCCACCCCCCAATCCCCGGTTACTGAAGGGGTGAAAACTCCTTCAGTCACTTACCTGAGGCAGCGACGATGTCCCTCGTCGCTGTCTCCTCCTCCGCGCCGCTCCTCCTACTAACTCCGTCGGCCGGTGGGCGAGACTGATCCCGCCCACCAGCCAAGGAGACCTAATAAGCATGCGCGGCAATGCTGCGCATGCGCATTAGCGCTCCCTATAGGAAAGCATTGAAAAAGATTTTCAATGCTTTCCTATGGGGAAATGAGCGACGCTGGAGGTCCTCACACAGCGTGAGGACGTCCAGCGACGCTCTAGCACAGATAATCTGTGCTATAATCCAGGAAGTGACCACTAGTGGCTGTCTAGTAGACAGCCACTAGAGGTGGAGTTAACCCTGCAAGGTAATTATTGCAGTTTATAGAAAACTGCAATAATTACACTTGCAGGGTTAGGAGTAGTGGGAGTTGGCACCCAGACCACTCCAATGGGCAGAAGTGGTCTGGGTGCCTGGAGTGTCCCTTTAATAATCCTGGGAGTGTCCTGATGGTTGTTTAAATAGAATATATTCTAGGGGTAAAAGATAGAAAGCTTCTTATTGTCTAATAGACTTAGAGTCACTTATCCAGTGCCATCATGCTTTGCTTGGGGCAAAGTTGGGAGAACATTTTAATAAAGGTGCTCTGTCCGCACTCAGTGTTTTCCTTCTAAGTTTAGAAACGAGCTAAACTATTTCCCCAGGCCACACGGATGAGAGCGTGAATGTCGATCCAGCGTTTATGTACACATATTCTGGTGGAGCACATTAAAAAGATTGAAAAGACAAGGCTATCTAGAAGGAAATACATGAGGAAATATCTGTCAGGAAACTGTTCGCAACCCTCATAATAGGAGAATGTTACTGTAAAATTCATGGGCCGAGTTTTTTATTTGTGCCTCCCCCCAATCACCTCACCCATGAAAACTGTAGGTTTCCATGGTACCCAAAGTCCACCCTCCAACTTCTGACCCATACACTCACTGACAGCCTGAACCACCTGGGAGGGGGATGCTTACTGACAAACACAGACTAATATGCACACAGAGACACTGACCCATCACACACACTCACTGATACAGACACTGACCTATACACACACTCACAAACTTACTGACACACTGCGAGTGTGTGTTCACCGGTCTGTGTGTGTTTATTGGTCATACATTGACCTGTACACATAGTCACTAACGCATACATAAACACACAGAGCTATCCGTACACAAACACACTGGCACGTAGACACTGACCTATACATACGCTCAGTAACAGAAACTGACCTATACACACATACTCACGGACACACTGATCAGAACACACAAACACACTGACACTCATACACTGACCAATACACACACTTAGTGACACAGACACTGACGTATGCACACACTCATTGAAACAAAGATACTGGCCCATGCACAGACACTCACAAGGACACTGACCCATACACACACTGACACACAAACGTTGACCAATACACACATACTGACAATGACCATACACAAGTACATATACTGACCCATACACACATACTCACAAACACTGACCCATACACACACACACAAACACAGGCACTGACCAATACACTGACACTGACCTATACACATGCACAAATACTGACCTATACACACACACTGACACACAGACACTGACCCATGCTTACAGACTCACAGACACGGACACTTCCCTCTTATTCTGCCTCTTATTCTGCCCCTTCATTTTCTGCCCCTTCTCTCTTTTATTCTGCCCCTTCTCTCTTTTATTCTGCCCCTTCATTCTCTGCCCCTTTTCTCTTTTATTCTGCCCCTTCGTTCTCTGCCCCTTCGTTCTCTGCCCCTTCCTTCTTTTATTCTGCCCCTTTATTCTCTGACCCTTCTCTCTTTTATTCTGCCCCTTCATTTTCTGTCCTTCATTCTCTGCCTTCAGGGAGAAGGAACCAAATCCTGCGACGTCCCGCGAGAACTCAGACTAAGGTCACTGCACGTCCATCTGCATTTTCACAATCTCTTGGCCCCTAGTGAATCCCCGCGCGCTGGGGGCCACAACAGATAGATTAGCCAAATAAACTGTGGGGCCATATTAAACCGTAACGCGGGCCAGACTTTGAACATGACTGCCCTAGAGGGATATCAGCTACAGCTCGCTGACAAGGCCCAAGTAAGGCAAAATAATTGTCCTGGGTTGCTAAATTTCTTGTGCAGAGGGAACTTGCCGGGATTTAGGATCTGGACTGACACACAGACATTGACCAATACACACACACTCACTGACACAAACAAACTATTGGGTACCGTTGGGTAGCCGGTGCATTGTAGTGGTATGAGGCAGTGATGTAACGTTGAGACCTTTCTGAGTTATCAAGGAGACCCATGTCTCCCCATGTGACAGAGCCTGAAAATTGAGCAAACTATGGCTTACTTGAGCAAGTGGTGTCTCCCATTAGAAAAATGCACCCCACAGAGATGGACACACTGAGCCAAAGTGTTCCGTTTTTAGGTTCCTTCCATTAAACTGCCATAGAGAAGAGCAAGTGTGATGGGGCTATTATTATTTTCAATAACATTGTGATTATACACTGTAAATGTGCCTGAGAGTGCATACGTGTCTTTGAGAGTGTGCATGTAAGCGTGTCTGTGTTTCTGTCCATTTCAGAGAGTGAACGCTTAAACAAAACTCTCCCCGTGCAGCTGTTATGGTGCCCTGGTGTGACTCTAGTGTAATTTGTCACACGATTTCAGATCAGTTTAATTTGGCACCCATGGCCGCATACCTGGCTTAAACCTACTCGGCTAAGCAGGGTCATGGAGGGCCGTCAATACTGGGTGAGTGTCTCTGCCATGCATAACTGAATTGAACCATCCAGCATTTCCTTCAGGAGAAGACCTGCTGTGGCACGGACGCCTGGGGGACAAGGGGTGACATATTACTCTAGAATGGTGTGAAATTTTATACTGGGACAACACTAGGACCCTCCTAGCACTATAGCCAATATAGCAAGCTGTAGTGGTTATGTTGGTCAGAGTGTTTTTTTTAACTGAGTCTGTGAGAGACTTTATAAATGACTCAGAGTAGAGTGTCTGTGGGAGTATGTGTGTCTGTGAAAGCATTTGTAGGAGTGTTTGAGTGTTTCTGCGTGTGGCTATAACAGTGTCTGTGTTTGCTTTAATACCAGCGAGAACTTTTTTTTCCCTCCATATTTAACATATTTATTAAGTTTTCATTTAAGGTCAAGAAACAAAGAAAAAACATGCAACAGGTTTAAAATAGTTACATGGTCTTGGTCACACAGACAAAGGAAAAGAACAACAAAACAATAAATGGCACCTTTTTTGGACAATAAAAGTATTTTGCCAATAGCTTATTTTTCTAAAGTCCGACTGACATGCTAAAAGAACCATAGTACTTTAATCATGCCTGACACAACGTCCGTCATATGTACAGTATGGTAGCATTAATCACTTTATATAAAATTTAGACGTAAGAGTAACATGAAAGGTAGAGAAAAAGAAGGAGTAAATAGTGGCAGAAGAGAAAAAGCAGATAAAAAAAATGGGAAGAGCAGACCTAGGAGTTGAGGACATCAGTGAGAGTTTCACCAGTCCATCATTGGTATAATTGTTTATTAAAAGGAAAATACTTTGATTTATTGAAAACTTCCCATATAACATAAACATTCACACTCCGATACAAGATACATTTAAAGACAGTGGGGATTACATATAAAAATTGCGGCATTTGCATTCACATTTGCTTCCATTTTGTGCATATGCACCATTTTATTATGTATTAAACGGTTACTCTTTAATCTTATACGTCTTATACGTTAATCTTTATACGTTGGCGACTTTATTCCACCTTTTGTGTGATATGGAAAAATATCCAGTTTTTCTGCCACTTTTTTTTTTTACATTTTTTATTTTTGCAATGCATACTGAGTTAACATACGTTCGTGGGGTACCCCAACGGCAATCCTCACGTAATATTGAGACATAGGTAACAATGGGGTAATTGAGAATACATGCACTATTTTTTGTTTAAGAAAGTAGTATTGATACCGGAGAAACTGACGGAAGCCAAGCACAGAGAGATGGACACAGGTTTCTTCAGGAAGGAAGAGATTCTTTATTGGATCACCGATCGGGACTCAGAGGGACTAGCGTCACCAAAATACAGCAAAGTCTGAGTACTGAATACATAGAGTACATTCCTTATATAGCACTGTAGCTCCTCCCACAATTAACTACACCCACACATACCCTTAACCTATTTAATAAATAGAGTCTAAACTCATCCATCCGGTCTAACCACGTGGCTCATCTGATACAAAGGAGAGGGACGCGTAATTCCAGTTCTTACATTCCTGCACCTGGTCAGTACAGTGATAACAGTATCTTAGCTACGTGTAATTAACTGATACTACAAACACATATACATACATATGCCTTGTGGCAATCTTAGCCTGCTAAACTTGTATTTTACTGGAATTACATCACATTCCCCCCTTTGATGCCTCTGATATTTCACAATTACTTGAGGCATCACTTAACCTTGGTTTGCATATACCTCAGGTTACCATGAACCAGACCAGACTTATCTTATGATGTGAATCTTTTAACACTCATCTTCCTGCATTGGTTCTCCTTGATCTAGAGCCTTATACTTATATATCGCCATTATCTGTGCAGCAGCCTTCCTCTCTGCTATACTTCCTATCAGGCTTTGCACAGACCTAACTACTAAGGGTATAAGACACGGTAGGAGTAGACACAACAGTAAAATCAGTAGGACTCCACCTACCACTGCCTTAAGCCCTCCAAACCACTCATACCAGCTACCAAACCAACTACTTGGATTGTACCCTTTCCATACCTGAGTAGGCACATGCACTAGTTTAACCATATGGCTAGTAAGCTCAGCTATTGCTTGCCCTTCGTCATCTATTTGAAGACAGCAATTGCTCAGGTTAAACTTCCCACATACACCTCCCTCTACTGCCAAAAGGTAATCCAAGGCTAATCTATTTTGGTACACTGCTGTCCTCATCCTGGTATTATGCTTCGCTAGAAGATTGAGTGCTTGTGAGGTCTCATTAGTAATAATCTCAACCACCGCCTGTAATCTTATAATACGGTTGAGCATATAAATTGGGGTTCTGTAACCAAAGGTACCATCTTCTGCCCACGTGGCTGGCCCATAATAATCTATGATACGCTGGGGAGGCCATTCATTATCTTCCCAGGTGCCTATCTCTAAGGGTCCCCTTTTCTTCCTATGATTCACATCATACACTTTAACACCTAAAGTCTCACCTGTTTCAATCGGTAACAAGAAGAAGGATGGTTTGAGCATACCCAACACACATGCCCCTTCCCAGTCCTGTGGCAACTCCGAATAGGCTTTCTTACCACAGATCCAGTACAAATTTGCTGGGGCTCTCCAGGTAGATGTGATGGATAAATCAAACCACACATCCTTTAAACTGGCATATCTAGCAAACGGGTTAGATGGTTCTGAGACATTTGAAGCCGACCACCAAGTTGTATTTTTAGTATCATCATCATAAGCTTTTTGCCCTAGACAAGTTAATTCTCCTACAGAAGTATTATACATTATTCCTTTCCTTGCTATGCAAACATAACCTATGATGGAGGTCTTTAATCTCCACTCAGATTTACCTCTAACACTCAAATGATAATCGGCTTGTGTAGATATTAGTTGGTCAACTGCCTCAGAACCGGACATTACCTCCTTTGCTTCCCAAGGCCATTGGTCTCCCATGTTAGTACCTCCACACACATAGCAGTTGGTAACATTAAGACTACCGGCAATACTTTCAGCTAGGTCAATGAACAGGTTTTTAGCGTTATGGGGGATCTTATTATCTATACTCATCTCTTCATAAAAGGAATGGTATACTTGATGAGTCTGGGAGGATACCGTATCAGTCTCTATTCCTATAAACAATAATGTCCCAGGATCTAAACCCGTCCCGTATATCTGAAACCCAAATAAATTTCCATACTTATCTAGGAACTTGTCGGGGTTATTAATAAGTATATGGACTGGGTTGCATTCCATAGACTTACAATAAGGGCTAGTCGGCAACTTAGTCACTATCATGTCTTTATCTACTGTCTGTCCCCAAGTCGCCCACCCCACACAAGACCAATATGGACAAAAGTTATAGTCTTTATTTGGGCATCTAGGACTCACATATTTATTTTTACTACTGGGACAAATATATTTATCATTAGACCCATACGTCCTCTCCCATCTAAGATCCCCACATACATTCCACGGTTTTCTACCACTTGATATCGCCTTACATGCATCAAATAGCAGAACACCCGAAGAATGTACGGATTCTAACACCGTCTTATTAATTAGGGTCCCCTGAGGATCTCCATTCCTGAGAGTCAACCAAATTGTACGAGGTTGATACTCTGGACTGAAGCACTTAGGTTCTCCTACTCCTAAATGGCACACACTATAGTCTATATTTAGGTATCTACATCTTGATACCTCTCCTTTACATTCGTATTGTGAATGCCAAATTAGGGTTTGGGAAATATGGTTACCTGTTCTCGTAGTCTTAATGCATACCTCACAGCTAGGAGTGTCGGTACCTCTACCTTCCTGAATATAAAAACACATATAAATAAACACAATCAAAAGCACATCTTTCGCCGTCATCCTCAGTCTTCGTCCGTGCGATGGAACCTCAGCTTCCAGGATGTGAGGGCTGCAGGGAAGGGAGTTCTGCTCGTCTTCACAGGTGTCCCTTCGAGACTTTCCTGGCTTATACACTATGTGTTGGTAAGCGGACAGGCTTTATTATGGCCTTCTCACTCACACCTGTAACAATAAAATTTGTAATCCACAATAATTCCTCGTTACTCCGACTGAGTAGTGCGTTTCAACCGGATCTTGCAGGGATTCTCTGGATCTGCTGTAATTTGCCAAGAATCGACTGCTGCTGGTTTAACCCTGGAGTGATGTATCCACGGAGTTACTTCGGCTACTTTTATCGCTGTAGGGGTAGACAAAAGAACAACATAAGGACCTCTCCACTTGGGCCCTAACGGTACATTATTCCACTCTTTAATCCACACTTGGTCTCCTGGATGATAACTATGAACAGGGGGATAAATATTCACAGGTAATCTATCTTGTACCCATTTCTGTACCTCCTCCATAGTCTTACCCAACTCTACAACCTGCTGCCGGGTAATTCCTTCTCCCAACTGACTCAAGTCCCCCCTTAAGTTACCAAGTACGGGAGGTGGTCGCCCATACATGATTTCAAAAGGAGAGAGGCCCATCCTTCTGGTAGGGGTACTGCGGATTCGCAATAAAGCTATGGGTAAGAGAACGTTCCACTTAAGTTGGGTTTCCTGACACATTTTAGCCAACTGGTTCTTTATAGTTCTATTCATTCTCTCTACCTTACCAGAACTCTGGGGTCTATATGCAGTATGAAGCCTCCACTTTATACCAAGCATATGAGTCAGTTGTTGTAGGCACTGATGAACAAAAGCTGGACCATTGTCCGATCCTATAGAACAGGGTAGTCCATATCGGGGTATTATTTCTCGTAGCAGGAATCTTACAACTTCTCCTGCTTTCTCTGTACGAGTAGGACATGCTTCTACCCAGCCTGAATAGGTGCACACAATTACCAACAGGTAACGATGTCCACCCGATTTAGGCATTACTGTAAAGTCTATTTGTAGATCGGACATGGGGAGTCCCCCCATAAACTGGACTCCTGGTGGCTTTACTGGTCCTTGTCTTGCATTATTCTTAGCACACGTTACACATCTGCGTACAATGGCCTGAGTCAAGTTGGACAATCTTGGTATGTAGAAATGTTTCCTGAGAGATTCTTCAGTACTGTCTCTCCCAGAATGTGTCCCGTTGTGATAATTTTGGACAATTTCTACCGCTAGTGATGCTGGTATGACTATTCTTCCATCTTCTAGCTGATACCACTTGTTCTCCAAATACTTTCCCGGTTCAGTCTTTAACCACTCCTCTTCTTGAGCTGTATAAACTGGAGTCCATTGGGACAGTGGAGTTGGTATAAGAGCAGCTATATGCCCCACATACTCCTGTCTTCCTGATTCAGCAGCACGCTTAGCTGCACTATCTGCCATCCGATTTCCCTTGGTTACATCACCATCTCCTCTCAGATGCGCTCGACAATGTATGATACCGACTTCTTTCGGCTCCCACACTGCTTCCAATAGTTGTAGGATTTCAGCTGCGTACTTGATTTCTTTGCCTTCTGAATTCAGTAGTCCTCTTTCTTTATACAAAGCTCCGTGGGCATGAGTGGTTAAAAACGCATACTTAGAGTCCGTATAGATATTTACTCTTAAACCTTCAGCCAATTGTAACGCTCGTGTTAGTGCTATTAATTCTGCCTTTTGTGCTGATGTTCCTTTCGCCAGTGGCCGAGCTTCTATCACCTTGTCTATTGTTGTCACTGCATATCCTGCATAGCGGATCCCTTCTTTCACATAACTACTGCCGTCGGTGTAATATTGAACATCGGGGTTCTGGATGGGAAAATCACGAAGATCTGGTCTACTTGAAAATACTTCATCCATTACTTCCAAACAATCATGTTGACTTTCAGTAGGTTGCGGCAAAAGGGTAGCTGGATTTAAGGTGTTTACAGTCTCTAAATGCACTCTTGGGTTTTCACACAACATTGCTTGATACTTGGTCATACGGCTGTTACTAAACCAATGATTTCCTTTGTAATCCAACAACGTCTGTACTGCATGTGGGACTCGTACATAAAGTTCTTGACCCAGAGTGAGTTTATCGGCTTCAGCTACTAGCAGGGCGGCTGCAGCTACGGCTCTTAGACAAGGTGGAAGTCCGCTGGCCACTGCATCCAGTTGCTTAGACATGTAGGCAACAGGTCTTTGCCATGATCCCAAGTACTGTGTCAATACTCCCACAGCCATTCTTCTTTGCTCGTGTACATATAAGTAGAATGGTCGTGTGTGATCAGGTAGACCTAATGCTGGGGCACTCATCAAAGCCTTCTTCACATCTTCAAATGCCGTTTGCTGTTCTTGGGTCCATAAGAAGGGGTCGTGCTCTGTACCTTTGATGGCTGCGTACAGAGGTTTTGCCAGTATCGCATAGCTGGGAATCCATATCCTACAGAAGCCTGCTGCCCCCAAGAATTCTCGCACTTGTCTTCTATTCTTGGGTATTGGTATTTGGCAGACAGCTTCTTTTCTCTCTGGCCCCATAATCCTTTGACCTTCAGAGATATGGAATCCCAGATACTTGACAGTTGGCAAACACAACTGAGCCTTCTTCCTGGACACCTTGTATCCTGCCTTCCAGAGAATATGTAGTAGATCGTGCGTTGCTTGCTGACATTTTTCTTTTGTAACTGCTGCTATCAACAAGTCATCTACATATTGTAACAATACACATTCTCCTGGGATAGACTCGAAATCCAGTAGATCTTGACTTAGAGCTGAACCAAATAGGGTAGGTGAATTTTTAAACCCTTGGGGCAGTCTTGTCCAAGTCATTTGGCGTTTTGAGCCCGTTACAGCGTTCTCCCATTGGAAAGCGAAAATACATTGGCTTTCTGCGGCAATTCGGAGGCAAAAGAAGGCATCTTTGAGATCTAAGACTGTGAAGTAAGTAGCCCCGCCCGGAATTAAAGCAAGCAGGTTATATGGATTGGGTACAACTGGATGTATGCTAACAACCGCATCATTGACTGCTCTTAAGTCCTGTACAGGTCGATACTCATCTGTACCGGGCTTTTGAACAGGCAGCAATGGGGTGTTCCAGGGGGAAGTACAGAATTTTAGGATACCATACCGTATGAACTTATCCAGATAGGATTGGATGTTCTTCTTAGCCTTCTGCGGAATGTGATATTGTCTTAGGCTCACTGGATAAACCCCATGTTTCAGTTCAATTTTTATTGGTGGAATATTGCGGGCCAGTCCTGGTGGGTTGTTCTCTGCCCAAACTCCTGGTATGTTAAACAATGTCTCATCACTCCTAGGGTTTTGGCTAGTCAACACTGTATAAAGTCGCCACTCTTCTTCCTTTGGTACGGATAAAGTCATAATACCTGAAGGTCCATTAAACTTTAAGGATGTTGTTCCATTTGGTAGGAACGTAATCTGCGCTTGTAATTTTGATAGCATATCACGTCCCAGCAATTGGACTGGACATTCAGGCATATAAAGGAATTGGTGTTTTACTACGTGGCCTCCCAATGTACAGAGTCGACTTTTAAGAACCGGTTTTTCAGCACTTCTTCCAGTTGCTCCTATCACAGTAATAGTCCTTCCAGATGGAGGAGCAACTAGATTAGTCACCACTGAATGTTCAGCACCAGTGTCGATCATGAACGCACTCCTTTTCCCCCCTATTGATACATCGACCATAGGCTCCGCTCGACCAAGGGGGATGGAGCCCGGTCGGTATCAATAGTCCTCCATGACAGTGTCAGCCAATCCTACAAAGTCCCTACCTTCTCTATCGCGGGACCTTTGCGCTGCTGGAATATACCTGTCTTCCCTAACACTTCCTCTGTTCCCATTACTCCCTCTATAACCATTACTCCCTCCGGGGCCTCCTCTACCTCTCGCTCTACCTCTAAAGTTTCCGTAGCCTGCCCTGGGTTGGTCTCTCTCGTACTGCTCTCTTTGCGGACATTCGTTCCTCCAATGCCCTTCTTCCTTGCAATACGCGCATTGATCCCTACTCAAAGGCTCCCTACTCCATCTATTATTGCCTCTATCTGGGCCCCGTTTATCTACGCCTGCGATCGCTACCGCTAGCATATCAGCCTTTTTACGCATCTTGCGCTCTTCCTCTTTCTTACTTTCTGTATCCCTGTTCATATAGACCTTATTTGCTACCTCCATTAGTTGGGTGATGGACATACCTGCAAACCCTTCTAACTTTTGTAGCTTGCGCTTAATATCTCCGTATGCTTGGCTGACAAAGGCGGAGTTAACCATTCGGGAATTGTCTGCGTCTTCCGGATTAAAGGGGGTATACAAGCGGTATGCCTCCAATAATCGGTCATAAAAGACACTGGGCGCTTCATCGCTTTTCTGGATCACCTCAACTGTCTTCGACATGTTAATGGCTTTCTTTCCTCCGGCTTTCATGCCAGCAATTATAGCGTCTCTATAGGCTCTGAGTTGAACCATATCAGCACCATTTACGTTCCAATCGGGATCGGTGTTGGGATAGTGTGTCGCGGCCCATGCTGCTGGATTGGCTTGGTTCAAAGCACGGGCTCTATCCTCTAATGCTTTAATGGCTGCTTGATTTATTCTTGTCCTTTCCTCATTGTTAAATAAAGTCATTAGTAACTGCTGGCAATCAGCCCATGTCGGATTATGCGTCTGTACTATTGAGGTGAACAGATCAGTCATAGCTTGTGGTTTCTCAGTATACGAGGAATTATGGGTCTTCCAGTTTAAAAGATCGGTTGTGGTAAATGGGACATATACGAAGACTGGGTCAGCGTGTGCCATTTGACCTGCGGCATCGATATAAGCTGACCCGGGATTCAGACGAAGAGGCATCTGATAGTGCTTTAATTGTTGGGCACCAGTCAACTGTCGGGTTTGGATGGGGCTACGTAGAGAGGCGTCAGTCATGGGTTCCGGTCGGGGAGAGATAGGGTATGGGGATGTGGGAGGTCGGTTTTGGGAAAAGGTCGTAAATAAAACACTTCGAGCCGAGCTAGATGAAGCTTGACCGGAAGTCTGAAGTGGCGCCAAATCAGGATATTCGTTTCTAATGGGGGTGGATTCTGGTTCCGGAAGGGGAGATTTAGTACGAGGGGGGGTGGATCCTGTACTGGAGGAGGAAGCGGAAGTGGATGAGGGTAATGAGGGGAGGGGTGCAGGACTTCCTGCGTTTGCGTCACTTCTTCTTAACGGAAAGTAAGGGGGCGGCAAAGGGATCTCGGACTCAGGGGGCGTGTCCAAAATGGGCCTAACACCAGTCCTAGTGGACGAGCAAGTCCTAGCTACCATGAGGCGACACTGCTCCTCGTGGCATGTCTGGAGCCATTTTGGCGAGTCATTTACGGCCTGTCTCCAACAGTCAATATAAGGAAACTGGCCGTAAAGTTCAGGCCTACCCGATACAGCCACGTGTAAGCGCTGTACCAGAGTTGGATCCAAACTGCCACGTGGCGGCCATGCCGCAACCAAAGTAGGCCACTCCCTAGTACACAAAGTGACCAAACGTACAGGAGACATCTTTACCCCAAAATCACAAACTTTGAATCCCTTTTTAAAATTCTTAACCATACATCCTAAGGGATCCGGAATCGTTGACTGCGACGCACCCATACTTAACAATGGAACGTCGTCGACAACGAATACTATACATGCGTACTATTCAACAGTCACACCCGTTTCCTCTGGCAACAGCACCACGTGGTACGGTTACCAAGTGAAACGTACACAATAACAATAAACACTCAGGGAATTCCCGTACACACACAGCTGTTACACCAGTCACTATATAATCAATATTATGCCCTTTGGCGTAACTATACAGTCACCCACGCTATAATTCTCTATATACGAATTACCCGTCTATAACACACCCCAGTAACATCGTCTTTTACAAATAGCGGTTACAGTACGGTTAGCATAGGTCAAAGCACAAGTTAAGGTCACAATACAATTATTAGTGGTTATGGTGTTAAACATGCAATGGACGACAATGATTAGTACTTATTATATAATGTCAGTAAATATACAGGGTTATGGTACCGTGCACTATAATACAGCAACACACTATTAACACTCTCGCTAGACGGCTGAGCTCGCGCTATCTAACAAGATATACACTTTACTAAAACAATCGTTAACACATTTACAATTCCCAACTAAACTATTGGCCAGTACCTTGAATGGACTACCTAAAACTATATACACCCGTTTTGGTTAGCCACACTGCCCAATCACCACATATATAGCGAGCTAGAGAACCGAATTTACACAGGCGCCTCTTAGTCGCACTATCAAAAGTCTAGTGGGTTCCAAATTTACACGCCTTCCCACTTAGCCCAGATAGGATGAGAACTAGCGAACCGAATTTACACAGGCGCCGCTTAGTCTCCCGGTCCCTCCGACCTAGCGAACGTAATATACACCCTAGAACGCTAGTCTAGACAAGACACCGGTGTCCGGCTAGGGCTATTTACACCAGGACCCCGCCTGACTAACCAAATCAAACGGTCTGACTAAAGAGCGTTCGATCGAGCGGTGCGCCTTCGCTCCTTCCCTCCGACAGAGGGGGCAGATACACAGATTCAAAACCCCTTTGGGCCTACCGCACAATCGGTATACCCCTAGTGGGTCCTGCCGTCTAAAACAGCAGTTGTCTTACCTCCTCGTTCCTGAACCTGAGTTCACACTCATCGACGGGGACACCCCAGCACTTCTCACGTAGAGGCCGATGATCTCCTGGACAACAGACCAGTGGCGCCGAGACGAAGGGAGGTCCACGCAGAAGTTCAGGGGTGCAGCCGTAGAGAACGTGGGCAAAGATAGACCGTCTCACGCCTCTGCCTCTCAGCTACCGTTGAACGATGAGCTTCCCGGCCAATGCACCAAATGATACCGGAGAAACTGACGGAAGCCAAGCACAGAGAGATGGACACAGGTTTCTTCAGGAAGGAAGAGATTCTTTATTGGATCACCGATCGGGACTCAGAGGGACTAGCGTCACCAAAATACAGCAAAGTCTGAGTACTGAATACATAGAGTACATTCCTTATATAGCACTGTAGCTCCTCCCACAATTAACTACACCCACACATACCCTTAACCTATTTAATAAATAGAGTCTAAACTCATCCATCCGGTCTAACCACGTGGCTCATCTGATACAAAGGAGAGGGACGCGTAATTCCAGTTCTTACATTCCTGCACCTGGTCAGTACAGTGATAACAGTATCTTAGCTACGTGTAATTAACTGATACTACAAACACATATACATACATATGCCTTGTGGCAATCTTAGCCTGCTAAACTTGTATTTTACTGGAATTACATCACAGTATAGGTAGATTATCACAATAGAGCGTAACAATCAGAGTACACAGACAATTCCTCAAGGGTATATTCAGCAATCACATAGTGGTAACATACCAGAAAATGTCATGAAATACTGCACTTTTCATATTTATGGTAGCTAAAGTAATTCCAACAAGTCTAGCTGGCATATCTATATGTTTCCAGCTGGGGCGACATCTTGTCAGAGGGGAGATACCGGAAATTAGAAATAATAAACATTTATGTTCTTAAGCTGGCTATCTAAATATAATCATAAAAGCTGACAAGTAATGCTGATTACGGTTTAGGAAACAGGCTAAGTGACCATAGTAGTACCGACTATGCCAGGCTTGGAAACGTGGAGTGAGTTATTCCATATTCAGGCCAGCGATATAATGATATTTTTACTACTGAGCCTACAGCTGAAGACAGTCCCGCCCTGTCCTATACCTACAAGCATATTAATTAGTCATTTAATAAACCAAACAGCTTAACAAGATGAATACGTATGATCAGTGAACTTAGGTTGAGGAAGTCGGCATTTGGTAGGCAGACTGATAAACAGAAAGACCTTAAACTTCGCCAATTAAATTATACAGTTGTCTGATAGCAAACATCCTAAACCGTGACCATGCTAAACTACAAAACATATAAACATATGGGTAAAACAGCTATTTTAAGTGCTTCGTTTGGCTGGCTTACGAGAGTCTCGTAATATGGAGCTAGCAGCCGCTAAGTTCTGTATCCTGTGCTCAGGTAGATGCAGCTTGACGGCCCCTTATCAGCACTCAGCCGATTCCTGCGTTTAGTCTCTGCGCGACCCGTTCCGGTCATTCTGCGATGGGGGCTTGGCATTTGCCCCGAGGACAATGGTGGGATAGCTGCCGCTGTAAGGCCCCGTCCTCCCTTCGTTTCAGAGAGGCTTTCCGCAGGTGTCCGTCACTGGCTTGGGTCTGGGATCGCCATCTGTGGGGATGCCTTGCACTGATGGACGGTTCCCATTGCCGCTGTGTGGTGAGTGAGCTTGGTGGTCCCGCTGTGGTGCGTGCGAGACAGAGTTTCAGGGTTTTTCTTCCTTTCCCGCCACTTAGTTTCCCGGCTCTGTTTTTGGCTGGAGGTCGGCCCGGAGGCCCGTGTTGCGTTGCTGCACAGGCGCCGCCGTGTAATCGGCCGAATCCATGCCGTTGCTGCTTTTATGGCTAGGTAGAAGGACTGGCCCTTGTTGTGGAGCTTCGTCCATAGGTTGTGGTACAGCCAGGCAAAAAACTCCTGGGTGTGCCTGGGTGGCTGAAGGAGAGTGCCTCGTGGCGTCGGGCGCGTCTGTGCCGCCATCTTGATAGCGTTTCCATTATCACTGTGAAGTGCAGTTTTATTTGTTTGGTCAGACCGCTTTGTGGGAGTAACCTTCCCTAGCGAGGACCGGGATATCCCCCGCCGGTCCAGAGGGGGGGTAGCAGGGCTGTAGTCCGCGCTTGTGTGTCGGGAATCGCGCCAGGGGATCGGCCGCCTCCCTCAGGCTTCAGTCTCCGCTCACATGTAGGCCGCGTGGCCGGTCCGTGCGCCCATTGTTTGCCGTGGTACATGACTGGTATCTGTATGCTCCCCGTGCAGTCCTGCTTCGTTTGTGGAGCTTTATTGACGCTATTGTGGGTATTTTTGGCAGTATTCGCTTTTGTTTATCCGCTGGTGCAGGAGCTCTTAGGGAACACGTCCGGCCATCTTGGCTGTCAGGCCCCGCCCCTTCTGCCACTTTTTTAAACTTTTTGCTCTTTTTTTTCCTGATGATTTTAACATTGATAACATTAAAGGGGCACTATAGTCACCAAAACACTTTAGCTTAAAGGATCACCACAGGGACAGGAACAGAAACATGTATTCCTGACCCTATAGTGAAAACCCACCATTTTGGTGGCTTGCCCCCTCAGAAGGGGTTAAAACCTTACCTTGATTTCAGCTCTCCGTGGGTCCACTGACGCTGATCACGCCCCCTTGGTGACATCATCAAAATTTACGATTTTTAGTCAATCCAATGCTTTCCCATGGAGGAAAGCATTGGATTGGCTAAAATTGGCAAGGGGGTGGGGCCAAACGCCAATCTGCACCTCCTCGTAGAGATGCATTGAATCAATGCTTCTCTATGAGGAAAATTCAGCGTCCCCATGCAGAGCGTGGGGACGCTGAACGGCAGGGCTGCTTACTGTGCAAGAAGCCCCTCCAGTGGCCATCTGAG
Source organism: Pelobates fuscus (assembly GCF_036172605.1). Taxonomy (NCBI): domain Eukaryota; kingdom Metazoa; phylum Chordata; class Amphibia; order Anura; family Pelobatidae; genus Pelobates; species Pelobates fuscus. The sequence continues at coordinate 272,186,993 of NC_086322.1, forward strand.
GAGTTGCCACTTGATGGTGTCCCTAGGGGCAATGTAAACACTGCCTTTTCTCTGAAAAGGCAGTGTTTACATGAAAATGTCTGAAGGGAGCTATTATACTCACAAGAACAACTACATTAAGCTGTAGTTGTTCTGGTGACTATAGTGTCCCTTTAATGAAGCAGATTTGGCGTATAGATCATGTCCCTGCAGTCTCACTGCTCAATTCTTTGCCATTTAGGAGTTAAGTCACTTTGTTTATAAACCCTAGTCCCACCTCCCTGCATGTGACTTGCACAGCCTTCATTAACACTTCCTATATAGAGTCATCTAAAGTTTATCATCGCTTTATTGCAAGTTCTGATTGATTTAGATTTTCTTATCCCTTTCTATGGTAATAGCTTGCTAGACCATGCAAGAGCCTCCTGTATGTGATTAAAGTTCAATAGACATGTACAATTCGTTTCGGTCCGAATTTACATTCGGACGAATTTCGGCAATTTGGACATTCGCATGCTTCCGAATGTCCGAATTGCCCAAGTGCCGTACCGAACCATCCAAGTCCCGAATTGCTGAAGTGCCAAATTTCGGAATTGCCTAGCCAAACCGCTGAAGTGCCGAATTTCGGAAGTGCCGAAGTGCTTTGGATTTCTGAAAAGTGGCAAAACAGGAGAGGGAGGGAAAATTAAGGGAATGATGACAGGAATCAAACCCTAATCCTACCACTACCCCTAACCCCAAGCCTACCCTAACCCCAACCCTACCCCATAACCCTACCCCTAACCTAACCCCAAGCCTAGTAGGGTTAGGGGTTAGTTTAGGGTTAGGGTTAGGGATTTACCGAAGTGTAGAATTCACGATTTCTTTTTTTTTTTTATTATAAAGATTCATATTTCACTTTTAATATTAATCAACAATAATCGCTGTGGCAAACAGGTACTGGGGGCTTCATTCAATTTTACACAGAGTGTTAGCACCCAAGGCTGACCTTGTTGTGGAAAATATGCAATTGTTCTACATTCCTTACAAATATAAGCAGGATCCCTGGCTATTTCAATGGATATTGTTGTCTCTATATTGTTGTTAGGAGGAGCCCAGTTCCTTATAAATAGCCACAGTGTATACCAGCAAAGTATCAGTAACAGGGCTATGATGCTGAGACGAGAATATGTACTTTGCTTCCAGCAGGGAAACCTACATACCTGGGAGAGAATCCTGACAGTGTGATAGTGAGATAGATATATTGATCGATTGATAGATATCGTAGATAGACGGACGGACGGAATGTCAGCCGTACAGCGGACAGACAGATAGACAGACAGACAGACAGACAGATAGACGGATGAAAAAAAAAGTCAGCTGGACAGGCAGACAGACGGATGGACGGGCGGTCAGACAGACAGAAAGATATTAAAGAAATGCTCTTATACAGCATGTTAATATCATACATAAAGACAGGCTACAGAGTCCCATTTGAGTCACATAATAAAAAGTAATTCAATAAGATTTTACCAATTCCATTCAATGCAGGAGGCTGCACGCAGCTATATAAACAGCACAGAGTAAAGAGAATAATAAACATGATCACTTAATTAAATAAACTACCACTTGCATGGACATCGCGATACAGTGTATTTTATTTTCGTGTACAGTTGTGTGCAATGTACTGTATTGGCCCTGTACACGTATTGTAGTAATAATATATATATATATATAAATATCTATATTTACATGATGCTGTGTAATACTGAGTTTAGTAAAAGATCTAACAATGTCAGAGAGAGAAGGGTGGGGGAAGGGTGCCACTCTTATACAGAGTAGAGTGGGGGAGGTGCTAATGCTCTCAAAAAGAGTAAGGTGGGGGAAGGGAAAATACTAATACAAAGTGGAGTGGGGGAAGTGCTAATGCTCTCAAAGGGAGGCGGAGATTAGGAGTAGCATGCTGGTATAGAGTAAGGGGAACAGAAAACTGAAATCAAGGCTGTTCAAACTTTTTCTAACCAAGTATCCCAAATATAATTTTTATTAATATAGCTCCAGACTATTTCACAGCACTGTACAATACGTAAACCGCACACATACAGGTAAAATCAGATTAGGCAAAAAAAAAAAAAAGGAATGAGAGGTTGTGATACTTCTGGTCAAAGGAGCTAACAGTCTAATGGGAGTGGGGTATAGTTACACAGTTGGAGTAATAACAATAGACGGTATTTACATAAATGTATAACATATAGTAGTACATGAGCGAAGGTGAAAAAGGTTAGGACTGGCCTAAGTCAGAATACCCACTTATGAACTCCAACTCCCATGATGCTTTGCCAGCCTTAAAGGATGCTACAGCAGTACTTTCTACGACAGTTCAGGTTCTGACTTTTGCTTCAGTAGTGCAGTAGACGCACACCGGATTATTTACTAAAATGGGTATTGTTGGTGAATTACAATACTTGGGCCTGAATAGCTGGGCTAATAGTCAAGTTGAATATTTCCATTCTGGCTATAACTAGTTATTTTGGTCTAAAATTGTCTAACTCCCAATTTCTCACATTCCTGAATATGGTAAATCGTTTTGTGTGCGTGAAACAGGGTGGACTGTAATTAGCTGTTAGAAGACCCTATAGAAAGGGTTGTTATTCATTTCTTAAAGGAACATTACCATCATGGCTTACCATTGTTAGAGTTGAAGCTGGGACCACCCGGTGGTGGTGGGGAAAGGGGGGTGTAACATCCCCATTTGGGAAACACATACACTGACACACACATAGATATACACATACTAACACAGATACACATACACTGACACACACATAGATATACACATACTAACACAGATACACATACACTGACACACACATAGATATACACATACTAACACAGATACACATACACTGACACACACATAGATATACACATACTAACACAGATACACATACACTGACACACACATAGATATACACATACTAACACAGATACACATACACTGACACACACATAGATATACACATACTAACACAGATACACATACACTGACACACACATAGATATACACATACTAACACAGATACACATACACTGACACACACATAGTATGTATGTGTATCTGTGTCAGTATGTGTATATATGTGTGTTAGTGTATGTGTATCTGTGTCAGTATGTGTATATCTGACACACACACACAAACACAAGCACAGATACACACACACACAGACGAACACAAACACAGATACACACATATACTGACACAGATACCCACACATAGACGAACACAAACACAGATACACACACATACTGACACAGATACACATACACAATGACATACACACAGATACACACACACACGAACACAAGCACAGATACACACACACAGACGAACACAAACACAGATACACACATATACTGACACAGATACCCACACACAGACGAACACAAACACAGATACACACACATATTGACACAGATACACACACACAGATGAACACAAACACAGATACACACACACACACGAACACAAACACAGATACACACATGTACTGACACAGATACACATACATACTGAGATACGCACACATACTGACACAGATACATATACACAATGACATACACACAGATACACACACACACATACACTGATACACACATAGATATACACACACATACACACAGATACACACATACTGACACATAAACATACACAATGACACACACACATACTGACACACACACAGATATACACAAACACATACTGACACACACAAACATACACGCTGACACACACAAATAGACACACTTATTGACACAGATACAAATACAGACTGACAGATACACACAATGATACAAACACAAGCCATTTTTCCCCATACTTTTTTACACCTGTTTCTATACCTTTTTGGTGCAGAAAGGTGGCTTCCCTGGTATCCAGTAGGCCCTGCTGGGTGAGAATGATGGGAGTCTGCTCCTTCCTTAGTATGCCTCCTCTCTCTCCCCCACTCCTCTCTGCATCAAGTCCTACCGTGACTGTTAACTATGAGGAAACGATCTGCTCTCACTTCCTCCCAGCACTATCTGACAGAGGTCCGGTCACATTGTTAACCCCTTAAGGACACATGACATGTGTGACATGTCATGATTCCCTTTTATTCCAGAAGTTTGGTCCTAAAGGGGTTAAAGGGCCGTGGCTGAGTCCCTCATCAGAGATGCCCATCGGGTGTCACTAAGTGTGAGGACCACCCAATGGGCTCGGACAGTGTGCGGATGCACCAGCGATAATTCCGCCGCTGTAATGCCGGTACAGAATTACCAACTGGGTGGGACAGGTGAACTGCGCTTCTATACAGGGAAAATCCTGGTCAAACCAAGATGTATGGTAACCCTAACTATAGTGTTGGGGATAGTGTTGGGGATACAAAAAACTTTTTATTGCATGTAAAGTGTAAATGTCTTATTTCCTATTCTTAAAATAAATAATTAAAATAAAATAATAATAATTACACAATTACATGAATGCCAAGACACGCAGTCACACACACACAAGCAGTCCCACAAAGTCACATGCACACAGTCACATATAGCCACACACACTCACATGTCACACACAAAGTCACATACATGACTGTGATCAGCCACAACATTAAAACCACTGACAGGTGAAGTGAATAACAATTATTATATTGTTACAATTGCACCTGTCAATAGATGGGATATATTATGTAGCAAGTGAACAGTCCGTTGTTAGATTTCATGAGTTGTAAGCAGTAAAAATGGGCAAGCAAAAATATCTGAGTGACTAGGTCAGAGCACCTCCAATATGACAAGTTTTGTGGGGTATTCCCGGTATGCAGTGGTCAGTACCTACCAAAAGTGGTGCAAGGAAGGACAACAGGTGGACCAGCGTAAGGGTTGTGGTCACCCAAAACAGTTGATGCACGTGAGGAGCGAAGGCCGATCACAAAGAAGAGCTACTGTAGCTCAAATTGCTGAAAAACTTAACGCTGGCCATATTAGAAACGAGTCAGGACACACGGTGCATCTCATTTTATTGTGTATAGGGCTGTGTAGACGTAGACCGGTCAGAGTGCCCATGACGACCCCTGGCCATAGCTGAAAATTCCTTCAGTGGGGACATGACAATCAGAACTGGATCATGAAGTGATAGAAGAAGAAGGTTGTCCTATTATAGCTCACAGGACAAGGCGCAACACAGATTGGCCATAAGGCGCATGCGGCCCGACCCCAGCACCCCCCAAACCACTCGTCCTAGGACCACCCATAGATGAGCCTGGGTGCACAAGCCCCTACAAAACATAAAATGGAGTTGACCCACCTGTGTGACGTTTGTACACAAGTAATGTGACTATCTTTAACCTGTTACTCACCGAAATATGTTGTATCATATGCAAAAACTCGCAAAAATAAAGAATTGAAAAAAAAAAGAAGAAGAAGAAGAAGGTTGTCTAGTGTGATTTCATTTGGATCAGGTGGATGGCCAGGTGCCATCATTTAATATGTGCATCATTTACCTGCGAAAGAGATGGCAGCAGGATGCACAATGGTAGGGGAGAGCTGGGTTGGGAGCAGGGGGACAACTGCCACCTATGCCGCTTAGAATTCTAGAATCTAGCTGGAAATATTCTGGCAGCCTTTCCGGCATATTTTGCGGCTCGCAGACAGCCTGCCACCTCTGTCGGAGGGGAAGGTAGCACGGTGCCTGTACACTATGTATGTACACAGTCTACATCAAGCATGTCAAACTCGAAGTCTGGCATGGGCCACATAAACAAGGTTTAAGTTTATGTGGGCCGAAAAAAAAAATACCTTACATTTTCATAGAAACTTAGGTTTATTTTAAAAAGTACAGTATATAAAAAAACAGCATCCCCCTCTACTAAACCACAGCACCCTCCTCTACCACCCTGTGCCAAATCTGATCCTCCCGCTGACACACACACATACTCACTGACAGACACACACACACACTGACAGACACACACACTGACAGACACACACACATACTCACTGACAGACACACACACACACACATACACACACACTGACAGACACACATACACACACACACTGACACACATACACACACACACTGACACACACACACACTGACACAACTCACTGACACACATACTCACTGACAGACACACACGCACTCACTGACAGACACACACATACAGACACACAGACAGACACATACTTTTCTTTATTGCTCCCTACCTTTTGGAGCCGATATGGGGCATCTCCCTGGGGTCCTTCTATCTGCTCCTCACTGCTCCCGCGAGCGGTTTAGTGAAAATCATTCAGAACTCCTCTTACTAAATGAATGCATGGTTAGTACCCTCATTGATAAGTGATGTCCAAGTGTCAAAAGTGTGCAGGATAATTGCTCCCCGTGCTGCAGAACAAAGGATCTGCTGCTAATGTGTTGGTGCCAGATATCACAGGACATGTTCAGAGGTCTTGTTGAGTCCATACCTTGAAGCATCAGAGCTGTTTTGGCAGCGCAAGGCGGGACCTTCACAATATTATGCAGGCGGTTTTAATGTTGAGGCTGATTAGTGTGTACAATCACATACACATACACACAGTCACCCAAAGTCAACTTGCACACAGCCGGGGGGCGGAGCCTAGCAGCGCAACGGAGCGGTCGCCATATTCAACAGCTCCGACCAGCGAAATTAAAATCGACTAAATATCAGCGGCATCCTACCTCTCACGAACTAACCAACGCCTGCATCGCCATCGGCACATAAACCTGAAGCGGCCGATGCCTTTTTTTCAGCCCCAAAGTAAGAAATACCGCAACCGCGGCACCAAGGCCTACCACGTGAGCAGCCAGCCTCTAGTTACCTTAGGCGGCCTCACACAGTGGAGCGACCCGGACACGGCAGCACTGCTGCTAGCCCAGCCTGAACCCCACACTGTTGCAGGGATGGGCAGGAGATCCAATAAAACGCCGGCGGGCTACAGCGGGACCCAGCGCGACATCAGCCAGATGCTGCAAACCCCGGCCTCAGTCATGGCGGCGAGCTCCCGGGAACACTCACCCCCGCAAGACCCCCCACCCACGGGATCAGGCGGTCGGGCCTCACGACAGAGCCCAACACGGTCTGAAGGCGAACAACAACTCACGCAAGAGGTACCAACTCCGGCATCTAAGCAAGACATTCAGGAGATGCTCACTAGCCTACAGCGCAACCTCAGGAGCATGTGGGAAGCGGACTTAGAGGTACTCACTACCGAGGTACAGGCCGTTAAGGTACGCACCCATGACAATGAAAAAGAAATATCTGACCTTAAAAAAGACCTAAAGGCTCTGAGAGACCAGGTCCAACATCTACAAGCGACCCAAACAGACACAAGCAAACAGATGAATATACTAGACGACAGGGGAAGACGGAAAAACATCAAAATACGGGGAGTACCAGAATCCATCCCCCTAGAAGAACTACCGCACTACGTGCGGCGACTGGCAGCCTCCCTCCTGACGGCGACACAAGCCAAACGCTTTACCTTTGATGGGGTATATAGAATAGCAAAACCACCACAAGCCCCAGCCGCAGCACCACGCGACATAATACTCCGCTGTCAAACAATGACTGACAAAATCACCCTGTTAGCGGCACTGAAGGGACAAACCCCTTACAAATTTGAAAGCAGCCACATATCATTCTTCCAAGATCTATGCAGAGCCACAATGCTGTGGAGAAAATCTATGCAGCCCCTGACGAAGATCCTACAGACAGCAGGCCTCACTTACAGATGGGCAACACCAAGGTCCCTGTGGATTACCAAGGAGGAGAACTCATTTAAAGCCACGGACCCAGCGGACATACCCGCCCTACTCACGGCACTGGGCCTCCCACCACAGAGCGCAGCCAACCAAGGGACCCACCGTGCACTCTCAGACACAGCGGCTTCCAATCTACCACCTGAGCCCAGAACTCCAAGAGCCCGAAGACCGGACTAGACTCCTGAACCGGGACAATACTTACCGTAAAAGATTTTCCTTGGTGTAATGTTTGGCAGGAAAGTTTTGCCCTCATCCCCTGCCGACAGCTGTGGACAACGTATAATTGTGTTTTTTAGTTTTGCTTTTATCTTTATCTTTATTTGGTTGTTTTTCTTCCCCCTCCTTAACACTAACGCTCTTTATAGTTAAATGTGCAGAAAAAGGTTAAGTCGACGCACTCCAGACGGTGCCTCACATAGACAGGCTAGACACCTAGAAGTAATAAGAAGGTCGGCCAGCACCATGACGCTTACACCCCCCCCCCTACTACCCTGGGGACAAAGGGTAGGTTACATGAGGGAGTACCACACATAATTCCACTAGACTGACACAAAGGGGCAGACCAACAACTTCAAACAGTCAACCCTGACTGTACCCCAGCAAGACACGGACCATCACGCCCCACACCACCCACCACTCTCACGCAGACGAAAGTAAGCACACACAATATCACTCCTAGAGACGGGTGGCTTCATAGAGCTCACCCCCTACCAGAGACTTACCACCACTCAGGCGCCACTCGCCATAGACCACAAACCCATCACTGGTAGAGACAGTAAACGCGCTATAACCAAACAGACGGATATATTAAAAAAGGTGCACAAGACGACTCGACCTCAACGGTAGAATGTTTTGGAAAATGTGAAAATTACTTGTATATGCTGTTGTGGCACACTATACTATGTTTGTACCCCTGACATCGCACCGAAAAATAAAGAATTTAAAAAAAAAAATTAAAAAAAAAAATAAAAAAAACTTGCACACAGCCACACACAATCACATACAGTTACACACACACACATCTCCATCTCCTGCTCCTAATCAATATGGGCACTGGGGAGGAGGCTGGAATCCCTGGGGATCCCGGTGACTAGTTGCGGAGAAGGAGGGACTCCTTCCTTCTCCCCCTCTGCTCATTACTTATCAGACAGTGGGGTCCTATACTCATTGCTGCCTGTATTGGTGTTGTAGTTTCCTCCCTAGAGAGCAATGTAGAAGATAATTAAATTGTCTACTCAGCTCCCATGAGGCCGCACTATATAGAGTGACAGGCGTGATGGGTGATATCCGTGAACAGATGCTGGTGGTAGTAAAGTCTCAACATTACAGAATTGCAATATTCACAAATTTTAGATGATTCAGGGAAATTGGGGAGCGGGGGGGGGGGGGGGGTATATTAACCATGGTAAACTGAAAACTCAATGTCAAAATCTAGGCTAAAACAGCCTATTCCTCCCAACTTTCCCAGATTTGTTCCCTAGTATACTGATTTTAGGGACGTTGTTCCCCACAAAGCGTATTAAGAGATGTGTTTACGCAATGCTAAGGTACAGAAGTGTTCTTTCTGGTGGCCAACCTTTCCCAGGTGACACCCCTGTCCTACCATGGCAAGCACCTGGCGGCCTGCGCATTGCCTGTCGGGGTGCTGCGGCAGGCTGTGATGTGGGGCTGTACATCACAGCCCCGGCGAGGGGGCTGTACTGATTTCCCGGCTCCGGTAATGATGCTCGGTCTGAGATGTCACCCCAGCCCCGGCTTCAGTACAGAGCAGAGGGGAGCTGGGAAAATGGATACTGGTCCTTGCAACAAGCCACTTGATCCCATGGATGAGGTTCCAGCTCTGTAAATTCTCTGTGGAACAACAAAATAATAAAAAAATTTAATTATATGTTCAAGAAACTGTGTGTGTGTGGAGGAGGAGATGGAGCCAGCGCCAGGGCTGGCCTTAGACTTTTTTGACTACTAAATGCACAAAACCTTAGCATGTCACCCATAGTTTGCTCATTTTTATTCCTTGTTGTTCTGTATTATTAAAGTAGAAATGCCAATTGTTTAACCCCTTAAGGACACATAACATGTGTGACATGTCATGATTCCCTTTTATTCCAGAAGTTTGGTCCTTAAGGGGTTAAACCATTTTTTATTTTTTTATTTTAATATTTAATTTGTGTTTATTTGACAACATTGCGAAAAGTTACATGACATTTGAGATTTGAACAAGGATATTGTAGTAAGTCTGTATCACATGGATAAACAAGTTCAATTTAACCCCTTAAGGACCAAACTTCTGGAATAAAAGGGAATCATGACATGTCACACATGTCATGTGTCCTTAAGGGGTTAAACTTCACTTCTATTGTACTATATCAACCTATACATCAAAGTGGCCAGACATGGTGTCCTCGGCCGATAGCTAAGTTTTGGCCCATGTTACCAGTAGGAAACCGCTGTATTGGCCGTAATGCAGATTAGGGGGAGTAAACAGGTCTACGTCGGTCTTACTGAACTCAGTCTGCTATGAAAGATTGTAGATCTTGCTAGCTCGAGTGTGGCGGCTACCAGTTGAAGTCTGGTCCATTGGTAGGGTATGGGGCCAGGACGTGCGTGGGTGTATGGGGGGGGGGGTATGTCAGTGGTCTAGTGCGTTAACTAGATTTCTCTTGTCTGGGGACTGTTTGGGGTATCCGTCATCCGTTCCCCCTATCTGCTTCTCCCTCAGAGCGTTCTTTGGAAGTCCACTGTCTTTGAAGCGTACAATGGGCTCGCTGTGGGACCCTCTGTGCCTCCTATATCCCTCCTCAAAATCTGAGTGTGTGCTGTCTGTGGCCCCCCTATGTGGCTGATGGGTTCCCGATTGCGGATTGGCCTCTAAATCGGATCTCCCAAGGGTCTTTTGGTTCCCGCCTCCGCGCAGGTGCAGATGCTAGGGTCGTGTGTCGTTCTGGTTTATGTAAGGATCATGTCCGAGCCGTATATGTACTAAGTGTGAGTTGGTGCTAGGACCAATGTGGCGGTCCGCCTAACGTGTTGGGGTAGGACGGGGAGGGGAGGGCTAGGCGTGTGGAGGACAAGGAAAGACTACCCCCCCGGGCGTCCGCCCATGCCACAGGGCCCGTCGCCGTGCGCCTCCCGCCGCCGGCCCCAACGACCTTAGTCCAGTGTTTCCCCATTTCCACCTGGGACTAGACGAAGCTGTTAAACCATTTTTTTTTTAGATTTTTAGAAATGACAAACACTCATATTCTCACAGACACAGAGACATGCTGATACACACAGAGACATGCTGATACACATGCAGGGTTAGCTAAAGTGAGATTTGTCGGGAATTCAAAGTGAATTTTGAATTTAAGACCAAAATCGTTGAAATTTAGTTATTCTCCAAGTCAGCTATTCTTCTAGTTGAGATACTTTGGCCTTTAATTTGGAATTCACCTTGAATTCTTGACAATTCTCACCTTAGTAAATAACCCTGACACTATCAGCACTCTAATAGGGATACATTTGAACAGTTAAACAAACTCACACAGCACTGGCAGGGATAGTCACTAAGCTTTGATGCGTTTTCCAAATCAGCTAATAAGCAATTTTAGTGTAAATTTTGCCATTGATATTTCGATTCCCTACAATCTGGAGTTTGGGGATTAACCCTGTGTGTTAAATTGTAGTGAACCGAGAATTGATTTGCAAAATTAAAGGACCATTCCCACCAGGGCCGGATTTACACTCTTTCTGCCCCATGGCCAATTTTACTAATGTCCTCCCTTTCCGTCCTTTCATACATACATACATTTAAGCTAAAAGTTTGGAGTATGTGAATGGATGGGTAATTAGGACTACTTTGGGGCATACCATTGTATGGGTGAATGCGACTAGTTTGATGTATTCCATTGAATGTTTTAATGCGACTAGTTTGGTGTATTCCATTGGATGGGTGAATGCGACTAGTTTGGTGTATTCCATTGGATGGGTGAATGCGACTAGTTTGATGTATTCCATTGGATGGGTGAATGCGACTAGTTTGGTGTATTCCATTGGATGGGTGAATGCGACTAGTTTGATGTATTCCATTGGATGGGTGAATGCGACTAGTTTGATGTATTCCATTGGAAGGGTGAATGCGACTAGTTTGATGAATTCCATTGGATGGGTGAATGCGACTAGTTTGGTGTATTCCATTGAATGTTTTAATGCGACTAGTTTGGTGTATTCCATTGCATGGGTGAATGCAACTAGTTTGGTGTATTCCATTGGATGAGTGAATGCCACTAGTTTGGTGTATTCCATTGGATGGGTTCATGTGACTAGTTTGATGTATTCCATTGGATGGGTTCATGCGACTAGTTTGATGTATTCCATTGGATGGGTTCATGTGACTAGTTTGGTGTATTCCATTGGATGGGTTCATGTGACTAGTTTGGTGTATTCCATTGGATGGGTGAATGCGACTAGTTTGATGTATTCCATTGGATGGGTGAATGCGACTAGTTTTATGTATTCCATTGGATGGGTGAATGCGACTAGTTTGATGTATTCCATTGGATGGGTGAATGCGACTAGTTTGGTGTATTCCATTGGATGGGTGAATGCGACTAGTTTGATGTATTCCATGGGATGGGTTCATGTGACTAGTTTGGGGTATACCATTGGATGGGTTGTTATGGTACTTTTTAGCAGTAAACCAAAATGTTTAAATGTCTATCTGTTCCTGTCCAAATTAATAAAATTGAATTGCGTATATACGCTGAAGTAATTAAGTCTGACACACAAGGTTCAGGTTAAAATAACTTCGAGAAAATTTATTGGCAAGTGATTAAAAAGCGGGCGCGCAGGCCCTTTTAAGAGGCATTTTACGTCATCATTGATTATTAGAATATCAGAGAATAAACATCATTAATTGGATTAATTGTTAAGTGTCGGGATTAGTGTCCTCCTATCAATATTATTAATTGGCTCAAAAACTAAGTGGTTAGTCCCGTGCCCACCCACCAAGAGGTGGGATTGTTCTGGACACGGGTGGGGACAAGGGGGTCTTGAGCGTAATTTTACACGGTCGGTGATCTCAGGCCTCGTGGCCAGGTGCAAGGTCTCTTATGAATAGAACATTTCATTACTACTGTGTTCTCATGGTCTTCAAATTATACTATGTTGCAAGTTAAAGAAAAGTCAGCAATTCCTGTGTTAATCATGTCTTTGTAGAAAATACAGTCTTTGTCTTATTGTATTAGATGTGCTGGGAAATTCTGTCAAGTAAGGTAGTTTTAAAATTAACAAGTTAGGTCATGAGGACAAAATGGAGGAATGAAGAAGTCAGGTTAGGAGGGCAAAATGGAGGATTCACAATATGAGGTTAAAATGGAGTTAGTGCAATAATTGAATACAAGTACAATAAGGATTTTTAAATAATCCCACATCAGTCCCCCCTATGAAATGTTGGATTCTAAGAAATAAAACTTTATTAAGTTAGTACCAGGAAGACGTGTTAACCCAAAGGCACAGAAACCCCGTGGCCGCTAGCTAGGTGTTAATGCAAAGTGCAAGACTGTCCCTAGATCTGACCCTGATAGGCTAACTCATCCGTCAGCATGGCTCTCGAACACTTCACACCCATGGGTGTCCCATGGCAGCTAACCCACCACTTCTCCACACAGGGCCTTTACCATTCACTGACAGATGCTGTCCCTAAGCTGGTCCCTTCCTAGAATTCCTGCACTTTATCAACAAAAGGGATTGTTTGCAGCGGTATACAGGGTGAGTTGATGTCTTGTAAATCTTGGTCATCAACTTCGAGATGAGTGAAAGTGGGTGCCGCTTGGTCAACAGTCTTCATGAGGGATTTTCTCAGACATGGGAGGATACAACAAAAGAGAAGAGCAAAGAGAAAAAGAAAAATTAGTATTGCCATACCAATATGCATTAAAGCCTTTTGCCATCCTGTCATCCAACCAAACCATCTTTCCCAGGGATCTTTTATCCCAGAATTCCTTTTTAACTCTTCAGACAGGTCATTTAATTTTTCTATGGCTAAGGTAACTTTACCATTAGGGCCAGTATTCTCTGGGATATAGGTACAACATGTCATGGTGTCAGGTAAAATTTTACAAACCCCTCCTTTTTCGGCTAAGATCATATCTAAGGCCATTCTATTCTGGAAAGCCATTTGGGATGTGGCCTGCAACTGTTCGGCCAATCCTTGGAGGGCATCTCTGGTGTAATTAACAAAACGCTGTTGATTATAATAAATATAATTTATCCAATTTAAATTCTTGTTTGTGGTAACTATGGCAAAGAGTGATTCAAATCCTGCAGCAACTTCATCTCTTGCTTTAAACTCATTGGGCACCCCCCTAGGCACTCCAATGGCATCAATATAAACATGAGGATCAAAACTTCCTTTCACTGGGGCGTCACGCTTAACCTTAGTGTGCCTGGACTCATGGGTGACGAGGTGTGTGTCAGAGATGATATGTATAGGCATAATGGCTTTAGCCAGAGTACACTCCCCCCACCACTCTTTGTCCATTCTGGATCTTAGCTGTAAATCCCCACACAACCAGTAAATATCCCCCAATGACCTGGTGTGAAATTGCAACAAGTTCATAGAGACATTTCTGTAGGTAGCACAATACCCCTTAGAGAAGTTACCCAAGAATCTACCAATTCCATCATAATTAGCATAACAAGTGTAATTACCTTTATACACGGTAATACCATCTGGGAGTTTGACATCCTTAGTTAGGAGAGGATACTCCTTTGTCCATGCTATACATATGGACCTGTTAAAATCATAGTGATAGGCAAAAAGGCTTAAAACACATTCTTCTATATCTACTGGCAGGATTAAAGGCACAGTACCCAGGTGAGGCCGGGCACCGCCACACACATAGCATGCGGTTTTGTTATGCTTATTAGCATTGTATTTCATCCATTCTAACCATAGGTTAACATCATTAAAACCTGTTTCAGCGGCCATGGTATCTTCAAAGGTGGGGTTAGCAATGGCCATCATGTCTTGAAAGGTCTGGATATGAGGTTTTAATGGGTTAGGGACCATATGGGTGGCCCCTTGCCACTCAGAAGAGTTGCACATATCTTTGAGGTAGAAATGCCCTAATTTACGGTAGGAACCCTTTTTCCAATACATTCCCATCACATACTGGTCTGCATCCGTGGGGCTTGGATGCTCAATGTTAAGGATTAATTTCATTGGTGTACCCCCCCCCCAGGCTTTCTCAAAGTCATTCTCTGGAGAAGGGATCTACCATGATCATCTACTTTAGATAAGGCACTTTTTGGTTTGTAACCCCAGGCAGGCCCGGCATTCCATCCCGCCGCCCCCCAATGGTCACAATTGTGCCCCCATTGCTTGTCAACTACACAAACATATGGGTCTTTTGAATGAGGGATATCTCTATAGATACTCTGGATTTGTGAGGTGGGAAATGGGCATTCTACAATATCACAATAGTCAAAGGTATAAGTAGCCACATGGGTGCATGATGAATTGTACCAGAAGGTATACCCACTAATATCTTTGGTGATGGCTACTTGCTGGGCCTTTATTAGGCTAATTAGGGAGAAGGTGTACCAGAGGTACATGTTTGTACGGTATTTGCTTCCTCCGGGGCAGGAGACTTATTGCAGTGGGAAGCGTGGATCCAATGTGGCCTGCCGGCCAGTTTGACGGAGGTTGCGGTAATCAGGAGAACTTGGAATGGACCGTCAAATCTTGGTTCCAGGGTATTTTTCCGTACAAACTTCTTGACCAGAACCCAATCTCCGGGGAGCAGGTTATGGGTACCTGTATCCAAATCGGGATCTGGAATTGAAGAGAAAACTTGGGCATGTATTTTGTTTAAGGCACTTGCAAGTTCAGTTACATAGTCTACTAAAACATCTGATTGGAGCTGCAACTGCTGCGGATAATAACAACCTAGTCTGGGTGCTGTCCCAAATAGAATCTCATATGGGGACAGTGAATGCTTCCCTCTAGGTGTGTGCCTAACACTAAATAAAGCTATTGGCAGGCTTTCTGGCCAGGGCATCTTTGTTTCTTGTGACATTTTTAACATTCTGGTTTTTAAAGTGCCATTCATGCGCTCCACTTTACCACTACTTTGTGGGTGGTAAGGGGTGTGGAAGGCTAGAGTCACCCCTAGAGCAGTCCAAATTTCTTTAGTCACTGTTGCTGTAAAGGCTGGGCCTTGATCACTCTCAATGACTTCTGGGAGTCCGAATCTACATACAATATCTGTAAGTAGGCGCTTTGCGGTTGTTTTTGCAGTGATATTGGCCACTGGGTAGGCTTCTGGCCAGCCTGAGAACATGTCCACTATGACTAGTGCATATTCATGGGGCCCACTCTTGGGCATTTGGATGTGGTCAATTTGAATTCTCTGAAAGGGGTACATGGGCTTCGCCAGGTGTTTTGCAGGCACCTTGATTGGTTTTCCTGGATTGCATTTTGCACAAATGACACAGGCCTTGCAGAAGCTATTGATCAATGTTGTAATTCCAGGTGCTTCATAATACTTTTGTATGAGGGCGGCCATCAATTCTTTTGACAGGTTTGCAGGCCCATGTGCCCATTGGACAACTGCTGGATATAATTTTCTGGGAAGACAAAATTTGAAGTTGTTGTAATATACTCCGTCCTTTTGGACAGCTCCTTTCTTTTTCCATTTCTGGATTTCTTCAGGAGTGACTGCAGCTTGCTGTTCTCGCAAAATTCGCAAATCAGTAGGAAGAGTTTGCAGAGCAAAAATAGGAACTTCTTCTTCTTCTTGTCCGGACACTTCTTCATCCACTTCCTGCAGATCCCTGGCCGCTAGCTTAGCAGCCTGATCAGCTAAATGGTTGCCCTTTGCTTCATCTGTATCCAATTTCCCATGGGCCTTGACTTTCAAAACGGCCACTTCTTTAGGGAGTAGGAGGGCATCCATTAGCTCCTTGATTGCAGTGCTGTGTTTGACTGGTGTACCGGCGGTGGTAAGAAATCCTCTTGTCTTCCAAATTAGGCCGAAGTCATGTGCCACACCCAGAGCATATCTTGAATCTGTATAGATGTTGGCACGTTTTCCTTCGGAAATTTTGCATGCTGAAGTCAGAGCCTGTAATTCAGCTTCTTGCGCAGACATTGCTGGTGGTAAAGTTGATGATTTGATAACTTCATCTGTTGTGGTTACGGCATATCCTGTATGGTATCTTCCTTCTTCATCAGCATATCTTGAACCGTCCACAAACAGGGTAAAATCTGGATCTGGTAATGGATTCTCATGTACAGTTGGTAAGTGCACTGTTTCCATTTTCATCTGTTCGAAACAGTCATGAGGTGTTTCTGGGTCATAATCATTCTTTATGACCAGATCTTGAAATTCCTTTTCCAGGAAATGGCGTGGCCATGCTTCTAGAAGGTCAGTTGTTGGGTATTTGGCAATACCATTTTCCTGTAGCTGTTCTTCATCCATGGTGGCCCATAGCTTTGCCATGGGCCCAAGATCATTCCATGACCTTGTCTTCAACTTGGTAACAGGAATATGTGGGATAGCGGTATCCCAATGGCGGTAGAGGTAGTTAAGTTGTTGAGGTAGTTGGACCAAGACCATGCTATTGCCTTCAGAATCACAATAGAAATCTTGAGCAGTGAGCTTCACATCAGTCCAGTGGTAAAGCTCATCTTCATAGCAAAGTTCGGGAGTAATGTTTGGTTTGTACCACATGGTACAGAAGGCGTAATCTGGTCCTTCACAGAGAGGATTCTCATTTTCTTGAAATGTCAAATGTGGGTGCATGATCTTCTTGATACACCCACAGAGCAGGTAAATGTAGGTCTCATCCGTGATGAATCCATAGTAGATACCCCCCTCAGGGAGTGGAAGAAGAGTGGATGGATTAAGCACTTGACATCTCTGGATGGAAATGTTGTCAGGCAAAAGAAGATGACACTGTAGGCGCAGGTGTCTGGCTGGAGACACGTGCTTGAGCTGGACTTGGTTGATGATGGCAGAAATGTCATGAGGGGCCAAAACAACCAGAGGGTGGCCAAGGACCAGGTCTGAGGTTCTTTCTATGAGCTCTCTTGCAGCAAAAACGGCCCTGAGACAGGAAGGGGTCTCTCTGGCCACAATGTCCAGCTGACATGAGAAATATCCAATAGGCCTCTGACGGCCTCTTAAGTCATTAGTTTGGGTAAGAACTCCTGTTGCATGGCCTTGTCTTTCAGAGACAAATAATTTGAAAGGTTTGGTGTAGTCAGGTAGGCCCAAGGCAGGAGCAGAAGCAATGGCACGTTTGAGAGCATTGAAATTATCCAGAGCTTCATTGGTCAAACAGAATGGTCAAACAGATTTAAGTGCATCATAGAGAGGTTGCATAAGCAGAGAGGCTTCTGGGATCCATGCTCTGCAGTAGGAAATGAGGCCTAGGAAGGCATGGAGGGACTTTGAAGTCCTTGGAGGTGGAATGTCCAATACAGCTCTTACCCGGTCCCGAGTAAGATGTCTGGTACCTTGAGATAGGCAATGTCCAAGGAAAATCACTGAAGATTGGCAGAATTGCAGCTTGATGAGTGAAGCTTTGCATCCTTGTTCTGCCAAATAGGAAAGAAGACTAATTGAACACTTTTCAGTAGTGGGTATATCATCTCCACAGAGCAGTAAATCATCCACATATTGGAGCAAAACAACTTCTGGGTGCCAAGGGTCAAGGATGGTACCCATGGCCTTTGCAAATTGACTTGGAGAATTTTGTGCCCCTTGGGGCATGACAGTCCAGGTATACTGTTGCATCTCATGAGTGAAAGCAAACAGGTATTGACAGGATGGGTCCAGTGGGACACTGAAAAAGGCATTGGCCAGGTCAATGACTGTGAAAAATTTTGCAGATGGCGGGACTCCAGAGAGCAGAGTATGGGGATTTGGTACAAGAGGGGTGTCCAGGACGGTAGCTTCATTGACAGCACGGAGATCCTGGACCATCCTGTACTTCTCTGGCTCACCTTTTGGAGTTTTCTTTTTCACAGGAAATAATGGGGTGTTGCATTCAGATTTACATTTTACCAGGGCACCCTTCTCTAAGAGTGCCTTGATGTGGATAGAAATGGCAGCAGCCTGTGCTGGTTTTAATGGATATTGTGGCTTTCTTGGTAACAGCTCCTGGAATAAGCTTTACCACCACAGGGGGAACATTTAGGTGACCTATGTCCTCTGGGCCTGAGGACCATAACTTGGCGGGCACCTGTGTTTTTAATACCTCTGGGAAATTGGACCTTAATTCTGCTGATTCTTCACGGGGCTTTTCTAAATGCAGCATCAGAGGCAAGGAGCACAGGGCTGAGGTGTCTGATTCAGATAGAGGTGTAGACATTTCTACCTGCCCGTCTGGGGTGAAGGTGATGGATGCTTGCAGGCGTGAGAGAACATCAGCACCTAACAGGTTAATTGGGCATGTGGAGGATACCACAAAGCGAGCAAGCAGGCTAGAGCCAACTCGTAGTGGAGTTGTTAAAGGGCTATGTCTTGGCTGGCCATCCACTCCAACACAAGAGACATCAATATTTGACAGGAAGGATGGGTCTGGCAGGTCTTGTTCTCGCAGAACACTACGGGCTGCACCTGTGTCAACTAGAAATGTGGTAGGGTGGCCTTCAATGGGCAAAGTCACTGTGGCAAGTGGCCCCCCCTTATCCCCTGTAGACACTGCCATGACAGGGGTTACGGACATAGGCTTGCCAATTTCCTATTCATCGGGTTCTTCAACTATTGGAACCTGTTTGGTGGCTTTGGGAGCCGGGGCAGGCTTGGATGGTTTTCTGGGCTCTCTTGGCTCCTTTTTTGGTTCTGGACAGTCACTTCTAAAGTGCTCCTTTGCTCCACAATTAAAGCAATGTCCCCCCTCCTCCGGTCTGGTACCTCTTGGGACTGGAGTGGAGCGGGATACCATGAGAGGAGCTGAAGTGGGTCTTCTTGGGGTCTGAGCAGATTCCAAACCTCTAGCAACTAAAAGCAGGGTATCCAGGGGAACAACCTTATATTCAGGGCGTGCAGCAATGATTCCCTTGCGTATAGAGTCTTTAACACCTTGGACAAACGCACCTGACAGCATTTGTGAATGAATCTTGTCAGTAAGATCAAACCCCAAATCTGTAAACATTTGATACAGTCTTGCATGAAACCTTTCCACTGATTCTCCTTTATCTTGAATAACATCAGTAAGGTCAGCAGCCTGATCTGCAAGCTTGTCCTTAGCCCATTCTCTTAATTGGTTGCAAAAGGTTACCCCGGAGGGGTAATCAACATCACTGGAAAGCAGATCTGTACTGAGGTGACGGGCCATACTTGGCCAATATGCATCCCCTGCTTTAATAGCACAAATGCTCAGTAGATCACGCCATGCGGCGGAATAAGTCTTTTGAATTTGAACTATCCCTCGGTAAAAAGGCATAGGCTGTTTTTCTGGGTCAGGGAGCGATTTCATTAATGCACTAGCTTGAGTGGGGTTAAAAGCAACATACTTAGGAGGGGCCCGTTCTCCCCGACCCTTGTGTCCAAAGGGATCATCGATAGAACGATGAGCTGAGGCTCCTGCAGCCTCCAATGAGTCCTGGGATACCCTATCCTCCTCTTCCTCATCTAATTCTATGATCTGGGCTCTCTTACGTGCAGGGCCCGGGTGAGGTGACAGGATCGGGGGATGAGAGGGGGTCCCAGATGTAGGGGTGGTTAGCGGGTCATAACCAGATAGGTAGTCACCGGGAATTACCGGCATCAGGGTTGTACTGGGGGCCGCCATATTGGTGGCCGGAAAGGGAACTGCATTTGGATTAAGGGAAGAAGTGGCGGCCATGTTGGATGTGGGCACATCCGGGGCAGACTGTGCCGGACTGGGCATGACCGGAACCTGGGGAGTGGCTTGGGGAAGGGGTTGTGGGTAGCCGGGATAGGGCAGGGCCATGGGATATGGGAAGGGGTAGGGCCAGGCTGGGGAGGGGAGGAGAGTAGGGTGGGTATTTACATTTAAGGAGGTGGGGTATTGGACTGGGGTGGAGACGGGAGGGGACGGAGAGGGATTGGTAGAGGTGGGTGCAGAAGGAGGAGCCGGGGCAAGGGTGGAGGAGGTGGTTAGCTGGGCGGATGAAGAGGGGAGGGGATCATTAACGGAGAGAGAATGCAGGGAAGGAATGGCAGATGAAATGTTAGGAGTAGGTACAGCAGGTAGCGTAGGGATGGATGAGGATGATGGGAATGTTAGAGACGGGGAAGGGGAAAAGAAAGATCCATCAGAATTCAGGACCGGGCAGACAGGGGAGGTGATGGGATGGGTTTCGGGAGGATTGGGAGTGGGGAACATAGTCAGCTGGCTATCACCTATTGCTGACTGAACCTTGGGGATAGACATTCCCTGGGCGCCATTTTGGGGCGCTGGCTGAGGGTAAACCCCAGCAACACAATTATTATGATACACAAACAATTTCACACCTTTGTGATTTATTTCTTCTTCAACCCAACCTTCTAGCTGAATAGCCTTCGCTACTCTATACCATGCTTCAGCAGTCTTTAATAAACCATTATCTGTAAGCTTGCCTTTCTTTTCTGTCAGTAACCTACGCCAACTTTCTGGTTGCAATCTTCCACATGTTGGTACAGCAATTTTACATACTTTTGCAATCTTTTCAACACCTTTAACCATCTCCTCACCCTCTCTGTCTTCGACTAAATCACATGCTAACCAGCCCTTACTGGGCTTGCTTAAATCCTGCCCCATAATCCCTTTTCTCCTATACCAGCGTCCTAGATATAGGGAGAGAGAAGGAAAACTGAACAGGAACGTCTACAATGCTCGACTGCCACCTGAGAACCGTGGGACTTTCTCAGGTGCGTCTTCCCAAAACGTAGACTAGTCACTGAATCCGCCTACCCGGGGTGGTAGACACGGATTGGAGCGAGGTGAGAAGTGTGTGACCAATCACTTCTCTTTTAAGAGAAATGGGAGTGGGTAGTATAATAATATAGGAAGTGTAGAAAAGATGAAAGGCAAGGAAAATCCTTAGAGACAGACACAGGAGTTCATGAGACTCCTAATTAGACAAACAAGACAACAATACAATTGAAATACAGTGCATGCATCACAGTTCAAATGAAATCAACAGTAATTCCTTTCCTTTACTCGTGTGCTTACTCCAAAGTCACCTCCCTCAACCCCGTAGTGTCTCCACTCGGAGAACGACTTTCATAAGTCTCACTACCAGCGGCCACGGAAAACAACTGACACCGGTCCGAATTCCGTCAGCCTCCCTCTGCACAGCAGTCCACAAGAATGTGGCCACCTCTATCCTCACTCCCGTAGTGCCCCTATAAAACCCACTTATAAGTCTCACTACCACGTGATGCGGAAAACAAGCAATGCCTACTTGAATCCCCCCAGGAAACAGAGTCCCCTGCCACAAGACTAAGTCCCCTACCACAAATAAACAGAAAACTGGAATTCCACCAACCCCAGCGCTCGGGGTTGTGGTTACCAAAAGAAAACTGGAATTCCCTCAGCCTCCACACTTGAAGCTGCGGGTTACCACGTGCACAAAGAAGCTAGCTAGGCTCTCAAAGTGACACAAGAAGGATCACAGGAAATTATGAGTCTACACAAAATCCACAGTTCCAACAATCCTCTTTTTCCTTACAGCCACAGCCACGAGGCTCCTAAAAGAGGTAAACAGGCAAAGAAGACCCCCAGGAACGCATCCACAGGTCAACCCCCCTTTTTCCCTACAACCACAGCACCGTGGTTCCTAAAAGGAGTAAAACAGGCAACAGAAGACCCCCAGGAACGCATCCACAGGTCCACCCCCCTTTATCCCAAAAGGGGTAAAATACAAACAGATAGACAGACAAACTGAAGACCCAGGCAAGTCCCCTCAGGTCCACCCCCCTTTATCCCAAAAAAAAGGGAAAACAAGCAAAACAGAGAACCCCAGGCAAATCCCCTGCAGGTCCACCCCCCTTTATCTCAAAATGGGGAAACAGGCAAACAATTCAAACAAACCCAGGCAACAGATAGACTAAAATGCAGGTAAACAAGTGAGTAACGAGACACCGGGCAAGATATTACCTGTCTTTGATGTCCTCCCGGGAAGCAGTCACAGACACGTGGACGGGTCAATCAAAGGGGCCGGAACATACCGGTGGCTCTGCAGAAGTCTCTACCGTGTACCTGGAGGTGATCAATCTCCTTTCCTTCCCCCTGGATTCCTCCGTCCACCCTTGTCTTCCTTAGGACGGCTCACCGGCCGGACATAGCCCGATGCCCCACGTTGGGCGCCAAAGTTGTTATGGTACTTTTTAGCAGTAAACCAAAATGTTTAAATGTCTATCTGTTCCTGTCCAAATTAATAAAATTGAATTGCGTATATACGCTGAAGTAATTAAGTCTGACACACAAGGTTCAGGTTAAAATAACTTCGAGAAAATTTATTGGCAAGTGATTAAAAAGCGAGCGCGCAGGCCCTTTTAAGAGGCATTTTACGTCATCATTGATTATTAGAATATCAGAGAATAAACATCATTAATTGGATTAATTGTTAAGTGTCGGGATTAGTGTCCTCCTATCAATATTATTAATTGGCTCAAAAACTAAGTGGTTAGTCCCGTGCCCACCCACCAAGAGGTGGGATTGTTCTGGACACGGGTGGGGACAAGGGGGTCTTGAGCGTCATTTTACACGGTCGGTGATCTCAGGCCTCGTGGCCAGGTGCAAGGTCTCTTATGAATAGAACATTTCATTACTACTGTGTTCTCATGGCCTTCAAATTATACTATGTTGCAAGTTAAGGAAAAGTCAGCAATTCCTGTGTTAATCATGTCTTTGTAGAAAATACAGTCTTTGTCTTATTGTATTAGATGTGCTGGGAAATTCTGTCAAGTAAGGTAGTTTTAAAATGAACAAGTTAGGTCATGAGGACAAAATGGAGGAATGAAGAAGTCAGGTTAGGAGGACAAAATGGAGGATTCACAATATGAGGTTAAAATGGAGTTAGTGCAATAATTGAATACAAGTACAATAAGGATTTTTAAATAATCCCACATCAGGGTGAATGTGACTAATTTGGAGTATACGTTTGGATGGTTGGATGTGACTAGTTTGGGGTATACCTTTGGATGGGTGAATGTGAATAGTTTGGGGTATACCTTTGGATGGGTGAATGCGAATAGTTTGGGGTATACCATTCGATGGGTGAATGCAACTAGTTTAAATTTTACCATTGGATGGGTGAATGTGACTAGTTTGGACTATACCATTGGATGGTTAAATGCAACTAGTTTTGGGTATGATTAGATGGTGAATGTGATTAGGTGGGTGGTTGGGGTGGTTGAATGAAACATGGAACAAAGCTTTGAGAAGATGTTGAGGCTGGTTGTGGTGGTGATAACCAATGGTATTGCTTGTTGGAGCAAAACGTGTTATGTACCGTCCGTAGGTGCAGCCTGGAAATTCCCAGGGCCATATCCCACTATAAAATGGAGTGATCCGTGAGGGAGATCTTTGACCTCCTCAATGGCTGTGCCACACTGAGGACCCTTGTGCCCCAATAAAAATGTGCTGTGGTGGTTATGCTGTTAGGAGTGCCCTGGTACCTCTGACACCCCTAGTTTAAGTAGTTAAACTTTTTGGTAACAGTTTGACTTCTCAACTGGTGTCTCCTGTCACTCTCTTTCTAATGGCGAGATCCAAAAGCTGCTACTAGGAGCTTCCATTATCTCTCTGAGCTAAGTGCTGGAGTGCAGGGGCAGGGAGCCAGGCAGAGACAATATTTAGTAAATAAATAAATACATAATATATATATATATCTACATCTACCCCCAATATTAGTAAACACATTTCACACAATAACACACTTTATCAGAGTTACACTGCTGGCTGTGGAGCTGTGTAATATACTCAGACACAATGAACATTCTAAAAAAAACAATACCATTCTAATATCTCCTTTATTAGCAATAAATATCAGATATTATAATAATAATGATGATATAATATTTAATAGACACACACTCTCTCTCTCTCTCTCTCTCTCTCTCTCTCTCTCTCAGAGCTCTCAGTGCGCGTGCACGGCGCCACGTGCTCCCCACGGCGGGCTCTCCGAGTGAGGAAGGGAGTGGGCGGGGCCTGGGCTGCCGTGCGCGCGCACGTTCTCCGTGCGACATAAGCTCCATACGCGCGGGTTCAGGCTCTTTGTGAGGAGGAGGCGGCGGCGGCAGAATCCCAGCACACAGCACCGGACAGCGGCCTCAGCATGGCAGACGACAAGCCCAAGGTTAGCGGGCCGGAGAGGGACAGGGCGGGCTGTGTTAGGGGGGGGAGAGCCGGCCGGGGAGCTGGGAGGAGGGGGGGTAGGAAGCAGCCATAGTAAATAGCGCGCGGGCCTCCGCGAGAGAGAGCGAGCGCGAGCGGCGAGAACCCACAGGCAGGCATGGAGAGGGAGGGGGCTCCGGGGGGGAGATTTATTTCGGCGATAACGGGCGCTGAGAGCCGCCTGTCCGGGTTTGGTATTTACTAAGCGGCTGCGGGAGCGTCAGATCGATAGTACATACGGCGCTAAGCGCCACGCCGCGCTCCAGACCTCCGGCTGTGCAAAAACACCGCCAAATGTGGGCACCGCTCGCTGATAGGGAATGGGCACCCGGTCATCTATTAAAGCAATATAGCTGGGGGGGGGGGGGTATACAATATTAATATATATAACTTGGTGGGCACTGCTCGCTGATAGGGGCATGGGCACCGGGGGGGCAGAATAAGATCCTCACTCAGGTCTGCTTTATAAGCAATATGTCTGAGTAAGGCTGGGGAGATATACTGCTAAATAGTATACAATATAACTTGGTGAATAAATGTGGGCACTGCCCGTCCCCCTGTTTCCAGGGAATGGGCATCCGGTGGAAACAGATTAACATTTTATCTCCCATGTCTGCTTTTTAAGCAATATGTCTGAGTAAAGCCTGGGGGTGGGCGGTATGTTGCTGGTATCTAGTGTGTGTATATATAATCCATGTGAGATACAGTGAATTGCTGTAAGAATGTAGGGAGGCACGTGAAATAGTTTATAGAAAGTGGTGATACCTGTAAATAACGTGGATATGGTGATACTTTCCAAAAAAAATCTGGGATTTGGAGTGTTCACGGTTAAAAACAAAAAAAAGCTACAATTTATAGGGTTTAAAAATGATGGGGATATTGCCCAAAGAACACTCTGGGTTCTTGAATTTCAAAGTTGCCCAAAGGCAAGCGTTCCTCTAAGAAGTGAAAGGTGTAATTAAGACCGTGAAGTAAAAAAAAAAAACCTTATGAGGATGCTTTATTTTTTTATAAGTAATGGATATATATATTTTTTTTTTATGCTCTTGTGTGTAATTTTTTTGGTTTTTGGATACTGGTTATTGATGCTTATTTTAACACTTGTTGTCGTGTCTATAACCCCACAGGAAGGTGTAAAAACTGAAAACAACGACCACATTAACCTCAAGGTGGCTGGTCAAGATGGCTCAGTGGTGCAGTTTAAAATAAAGAGGCACACGCCTCTCAACAAGCTCATGAAGGCATACTGTGAACGACAGGTAACCAAAATGACTTATTTTGCTGGTATTTTATTACTGTATATAAATATATGCAATCCAAATTAAGTTACGTGAGCATGTCCAAGCTGTTTCTGTAAATGATTTTTTTAATTTATTTTTTAATTCTTTATTGGGGGAGGCGGGGGGGGGGGGTGTAAGGGTGCTTTCCATTTGCGTTCGTACCAACGCAGGGTACTCTTTTCAGACATCATATTCCAATCACATAAGTTGGCAATTCGACAATGGGTTGTGGGTTCTGTAAATGCTGTATTAACCCCTTAAGGACCAAACTTCTGGAATAAAAGGGCATCATGACATGTCACACATGTCATGTGTCCTTAAGGGGTTAAAGTAATGAAGCAAAAAAGCCACCGTTTTATTATGTGCAGTAACAATATTTGCAATTAGATGGCGTTGTGCCTATTTTACCATGGATGGTTGTACTTTTTCCTATACGGCCATTCATTCTACGCTTTAATTGATTTACAGCTTGTTACATGCTGCTCAAGTGATTGCTACTGTTTTTCTAAGTGTTCGGGTACACGTTTAATATTTTTTTTTTTTTCTTCGTGTTCTAGGGTTTGTCAATGAGACAGATACGATTCAGATTTGACGGGCAACCAATCAATGAGACAGACACACCAGCACAGGTATGATCATATAGGCATTGAATTGTTAAGACTACCTTACCTCAATCTGGGTCTGAGTGGCGCTGCTCGGCACAACCACGTCTGATGCATGGAAGCTCCAAAGCCTTTGATTGGAGTATTTAAAGGACTGAGTGCATGCAAGGGAAGGGATATTTAAAGGTGTGGGAGGGAACACAGATTTGGCCAGCAAGGGAGAAACTGTTGCGTCTGTGGGCAGGGTGCAGTGCATGCTGACGACAGATGTAACTTATGCACTGAATTGAAATAAGGCACATGCAACATATACTTGTCCCAGCACACATTAAAGGGACACTCCAGGAACCCAGACCACTTCTTCCCATTGGAGTGGTCTGGGTGCCAACTCCCACTACTCTTAACCATGCAAGTGTAATTATTGCAGCTTTTTATAAACTGCAATGATTACCTTGCAGGGTTAACTCTTCCTCTAGTGGCTGTCTACTAGACAGCCACTAGAGGGCGCTTCCTGGTTCCTAGCACAGGAAACCTGTGCTAGAGCGTTGCTGGACGTCCTAACGCTGTGTGAGGACCTCCAGCGTCGCTCATTTCCCCATAGGAAAGCATTGAAATGCATCTTCAATGCTTTCCTATGGGGAACGCTAATGCGCATGAGCGGCATTGACGCGCATTAGATCTCCCCGGCCGGTGGGCGGGGTCAGTCTCGTCCACCGGCCGACGCAGTCAGGAGGGACATCGTCGCTGCCTAGGGTAAGTTCCTGAAGGCGTTTTCACCCCTTCAGCAACTGTGGTTTAGGGGGTGGGAGGGAGAAGGAACCTGCAGTGCCAGGAAAACGGATTGTTTTCCTGGCGCTGGAGTTTCCCATTAATTATCTCTTGATGTGCAGTGTTTTAAGCCAGAACACTGCAAATCCAGACTCCTACCACCATGAGCACTGTAAAAAGCAAAAGTGGTTATGTGGTTGACATTACCATTTAAAGGAATACTAGTGTGTTCATTTCCTACCCCCATAATCATCAAACTGTTACACTCAAAACACTTACTCATTCAAATGCTGAGGTCCCTCCGTGCTGGATCGGTCTCCAACATCGATGCAATCAGGGAACATAATGCACATGTAGGGCTTGCTGCACATGCACATTAAGCCTTCCCCCTAGGGGGTGTATATACTCCATTCTTTCCCATTGTTTTGCAAGATGCTGGACATCAGCGTTGTTTTGTGGAGTTAAACTCTGTGAAATGCCAGGATGCGCCTCTAGGGGCTGTCTAGTAGACTGCTACTAGACCCAATCTTAAAGGGAATCTCCAGTGCCAGGAAAACAATCCGTTTTCCTGTCACTGGAGGTTCCCTCTCCCTCCCACCCCCCAATCCCCAGTTCTGAAGGGGTAAAAACCCCTTCAGTCACTTACCTGAGGCAGCGACGATGTCCCTCTCCTCCTCCGCACTGCTCCTCCTTCTTACTCTAGCCGGTTGGCGAGACTGATCCCGCCCACCGGCTGAGGAGACCTAATGCGCATGCGCGGCAATGCCCACAATGCCCATAGGTCTCCCCACAGGAAAGCATTGAAAACGAATTTCAATGCTTTCCTATGGGTATTTGAGCGACGCTGGAGGACCTTACACAGCGTGAGGACGTCCAGCGACGCTCTAGCACAGATAATCTGGGCTATAATCCAGGAAGTGACCTAGTGGCTGTCTACTAGACAGCCACTAGAGGTGGAGTTAATCCTGCATAAACCAGTATTTCATCCCTGAAATCCTTCTCGCGTGAATCACTAATAAACCTGTAAAAAAAATTTTTTTACCAACCTACATTGACAAGCCACAACATTAAAACCACCTGTGTAATATCGTGTAGGTCCCCTGCCAAAATAGCTCTGAAGTGTTGAGATGTTGGCTCCACAAGACCTCTAAACGTGTCTTTTTGGCATCTGGCACCAATTAGCAGCAGATCCTTTTAGTCCTGCGGGTTGAGGCGGTGCCCCAATGGATTGGATTTGTTCCAGTACATCCCACAGATGCTCAAGCGGATTGAGATTGGGGGAATTTGGAGGCCAAGGCAACACATTGAACTTTGTCATGTTCCGCAAACCATTCCTTTACAATTTTTGCAGGGTGCATTATCCTGTTGAAAGAGGCCACTGCCATCAGGGAACACCATTGTCATAAAGGGGTGTACGTGGTCTGCAACAATCTCTTGGTATGTGGTACATATCAAAGTAAAATCCACACAAATGCGTGGATCCAAGGTTTACCAGCAGAAGGTTGCCCAGAGCAGAACACTACCTCCTTCCATCTGCCTTCTTCCCAAGCAGCGCACCCGGCTATCAACCAATCTAAAAAAAGTTTTGCTCCATCAGACAAGGCAACCTTCTTCCATATCTCCATGGTACAGTTCTGATGCTCATGTCCCCATTGAAGACACATTCAGCGGTGGACAGAGGGTCATTGTGGGCACTGCCAGTTTTGCATCTAACTGCATTCTGTGATGCACTTCTGGCACTTTTTGTCTTTTGCAGCATTAAAAAGATACTATAGTCGCCCAAAGCACTTCATCTCATTGAAGTGGTCTGGGTGCAGTGTACCAGTCCCACTTAGTCCTGAAATGTAAATCATTCCAGTTTCTGAATCGCATTACATTGCAGGACTAAGACTGCCTCTCTAGTGGCTCAGTCAGCCACTAGAGCCACATCCTGTTGGCTAGGTACATTTGGTCATTTAACGAACACTGGATGTCCTCATGTTCTGCGTGAGGACATCCAGCGTTTGTTACATCCCCACGGGAAAGCATTGAAGCTCTTCAGTGACGTTGGAGGAGGCATAGCGCACACAAACCTGTATTCCTGACCCCAGTGTTAACACCACCATCTAGCCCCACAGGCCTCTTATGCCTCCACATATAGAAAAATCTTACTGTATAAAAGCCTGAAGCTGTAACCCTGCATGCTGTTAGACTCAGGAAAAACAAGCAGTCTGCTGACCTCATTAGAAGTGGTGGCCTGATCCAATCATAATGCTTCCCCATAGGATTGGCTGACACTGACAAAGAGGCAGAGCCAGCATGATTCAAACACAGCCCTGGCCAATCAGCATCTCCTCATAGAGATGAATTGAATCAATGAATCTCTGAGGAAAGTTCAGTGTCTGCATGCAGAGGGAGGAGATACTAAATGTTTGGATGCATTTTAGGCAGCTATGACCCAGGAAGGATCTCTAACAGCCATCTGAGGAGTGGCCAGTGAAGTTATCACTAGGCCGTAATGTAAACACTGCATTTTCTCTGAAAAGACAGTGTTTACAGCAAAAAGCGTGAAGGTAATGATTCTACTCACCAGAACAAATTCAATAAGCTGTAGTTGTTCTGGTGACTATAGTGTCCCTTTAAGTTTTTCTGCAATTGGTGCTACTGAAGCTCTTCTGTGTGAGTCAACCAAAATGTGCTAGCTTTCACTTACCACGTGCATCAGTGAGCCTTGAGCACCCCATGAAGACCAGGTTGTCCTTCCTTGCAACACTTTTGGTAGGTACCAACCACTTCATACCGGAAACACCCCACACGACTTGCTGTTTTGGAGATGCTCTAATTCTTGTCATCTAGCCATCAGTATTTGACCCATGTCAAAGTCACTCATCTTTTTGCTTGCCCACTTTTCCTGCTTCCAACACATGAAATTCAAGAAGTGGATGTTCACTTGCCTAATTCCCTTCCATGATGGGTGCCATTTTAACAATAGAATCAATTTTACTCACTTCACCTGTCAGATCAATGTATGTATTCCACCTGGGCGTATGATTTTTGTAAGATCTGTCTATAGCTCATTCTGGTTGTAAAACTTGACTGAAATCTATAAGCGAATATTGCAATACTTAGATAAGTTTTCCTTTTTACTTATGTCACTCTGAAATACAAATAATTTTTTTTAAATAAATTTTTTGTTTTTCTATTTCCTCCCTCATGAAGCGTAATGGATGGTGCAGACATTGCACTTAATTTTGTGAACAAGGGTGTACAGATAATGTAGAGATGGTGTAATTGGGCAATGTATGCTGGGATTTTGTCACATTGCTCAATTTGTCTGAAGACTGAGCTTGGTGGCTGCATTAACCTGTATTATGCCACATAGTGGTTATAGTGCGTAGGTTGCTCATTTAAAGCATTATATCTCGTAAAATTGATAGATTTCAAATACTCTTATTTGGTTTTGCTGTAAATTCCCTCTATGCAAAAATAAACACATAGACATTCTAGTCACCCAGACCACTGGATTAAGGGATTCAGCGCCCTGGGAGGGGGACCCTGAGGGTGGGGGCATCCTTAGGGCACTATAGTGTCAGGAAAACCGCGTTGTTTTCCTAACACTAGTGATCCTTTAAATGCAGTATATAGGTTAGTTATGCTGGGTGGGTTTTAATCTTGTTTTATGTTGCTTTAATCAGTAGCCCAGCTCTGTCACTCCCTTATATCTTACTGTATTTCCCTTTAATACAGAACGTTGTGGTGTCATCTCTTTAATTTTGTGAATACGTTTGTTTTCTTAACATTGGTGACCAGGTGGCTACTAACATTAATGGGTTCAATTAGAAGTTTATTCCTCTGATGTGCCAGTCTCGCTATAACCACGCCTCCCTGGCTGAGATCTGATTGCCTCGTGGTGGACTGGTGCAGGTGCACATCAATTAGCATTTCCAGAAGGGAGAAGGAAGCCCCTCTGGTTGGTGGAAGTGGCAGCCACTAGAGGTGGTGTTAAATAACAAATGTAAACCCTAACTTTCCCCGAAGCATAAGTTTGAAGCGTGGTTGTTGGCTTTATTCACCTGGAAATACTGAACGATGGCTTCCTAAAATTTCTGCACTGCTGGGATTTAGTGGATACATTTTAGTTTTCTTACGTAGAAACTTTTACGGAGTATCACATCTGGCTGAATCCACTTTCCCATCTGCAATGTGTGTATCAATTCTATGGATTCATCTAACCCTTTGCAGCTTTTTCTGGACTTAAAAGTTTGTCTTGTTAGTGTCACTTGGAAGAGCTTATGGAAGTTCTCAGAGTTTAAAATATTTGCATATCCCTATATTTAAATTGACACTTATCTCATTGAAGTGGTCTGTGTGCAGTCCCCCTGTCCCCTTAACCCTGCAGTGTAAAACATTGTAATGTTTACCCTGACAGTGCCTTGTCTGAACTGTAAATGATGTAACTTGCATTATCTTTAAAGAAGCTCTGTCACTTCTATGTATTTAATGGGACACACAGACCGCTTAGGCTCATTGAAGTGGTCTGGGCACCATGTTCCTTAACTCTGCAGTGGTAATTGTTGCAATTTCTGAGAAACTATTATAATTGCCTCTGGAAGTGCAGGGGTTCACCAACCCAGTCCTCAAGTACCCCCTACCAGTCCAGGATTTAGGGATTACCCTGTTGTCTGAAGTGTTTAGTTTGGGATACTTGAGGACTGGGTTGTGGAACCCCTGCACTTCCGGAATTGAAATGGACCTTTGGTCTGTTATCTGATGCTGCACAATCTACGTTCTACATGAGGACCTCCAGCATCAGATTTTTTTTTTTTGTTTCCCCATAGGAAAGCATTGAATATAGTGGACCTATAGTGCCAGGAAAATGGGTTTGTTTTCCTGGCACTATAGAATCCCTTTAATAAAAATAGTCTTTATGATATACTGATGCTGACTGCATTTCATTGAAATTCCAACACAATAAAGATACCATCAAGTATGGTCTGTTTATTTGTGGTTAATCTGTGGTTGGCGAAAAGCAGAGCTCTGCAGTCTTAGATTGTCTAATCCTAGCAGTTGTCTCAAGTGATGGCTGTGGAATTCATTCATGGTCTAGCTCAGGGGTTCCCAACCTAGTCCTTGAGTACCCCCCCTAACAGTTCAGTTATTTATTTTTGTTTTGTTTTTTTCCCCTCCAAAAAACACATTGGACACAACAGGATCATTCCTAAATCGTTGACTGTTAGGGGGTACTTGAGGACTGAGTTGGGAACCACTGGTCTAGCTCATTGAATGACATAATGGAGACTCTTGTGGTATCCTCAGACCTCAGTGTTGTAGTCTTTCATATGTGTGAGAGATTACCCTACAGACAAGACTCCCGGCAAACGAAGCACCAGAAGCGAAGTACATAAATCTTCCCAAACTTTTTATTAGTATGGGGACATTCTAGGTTGTTTTCTAGAATGTTTTGGCACTGTTCCAATTTAATTTCAAGCTGTGTAGGTCTATGGGGAAAAAAAACCAATGACCAGTACAGTAAATGATCACTGATTGCAATTGTGTGCAATATGGATATATCTGGTGGGACTCCCATCTTTATGATAGTTAAAATCATTTTTTTGAAAAGGACACACTTGTAATGGATTTCCAGGCTTCAATGTAGTGTGAATGACTTTTTTTTTTTATTATTTTTTATATATATGGTATTAACTGCAAATTAAGTTTTGATAACCTTTTCTTTCTCTTTTACCCTTCTCAGTTGGAAATGGAGGACGAAGATACAATTGATGTATTCCAGCAGCAGACTGGCGGATCCTTCTGAGACAAAGCTTTGCTTATTCGGCTTCTCACCTGCTGCCTCCACAGTTCCACATCCAAACTTTGTTCACCTACATCCCCCTCCATTCTTTACTGTACATAAATATTGGGTGGGTGTGTGTCATTCTAGGAGTTAAATCTATATATTTGTTTTGGTTTTTTTATTTTGGCTTTTTTTCCCCTGACAACCATCAAGTACTTTTGGACCAAGTAAATGCTGAGATGGTAGATTGGTGTCTGGCATAATCTCACAATCTGCTTTTGGTTTTCATGTGCTTTCTCGTTTACTCTAGTAAATTATTTTACCTTTTTTATCAATCCACTTTTTTTTTTTTTGTTTATCTCTGCAGCAGATTAACTTTACTGTGAGTGGGTTAATCTTTGCTGTTTTTTGTCCCACAATTCTTTGAATGTGCTTCTGGTTGTCGAAGAAATCAAGGCATATTGAAAGGAGCAAACCTATTCGATTTGGATTTTTTTTTTATTTTTAACCAATGATTTTATACCTTATTTTTTGTATGTAGCTGTTACATGTAGCCAGGTGAATAACTAGGAAATATATTAAAAAAAAAAAAAATACACATTTTAGGTAGTTTTTCCCTTAAAGATCTGACATCTTGTTGTTTAAATAAATCTTGTTTAAAATAAATTGTACATGTTGTGCACTGTTTTTTCTATTTTGTATGAGTGGTATGAAAAAGTTGTTTGAATGTCACGCAAAAAAATTCAATCCAGCCATGGTTTTCTAATGATGCACAACGCTTAAAAAGGGATTTGATGGCTGTGTGTTTTTTTTTTTTTTTTTTGGTTTTGGTCCAAAGACAAGATTTCAAAGCACAACTAATAGAGTAAAATTTAATTATCCTTTCTCGGGTCACAGTATTTACTTGCACCCTTTCCCCATACCTATAGATGGGATATCCTTATACTTGCACTCCTTTATCTGCATGCAGACTTTCCCCCTCTGGCTTGTAGGACCGCAAACAGGTCAGTTTTTTTTATTTTGTCAAATTCTCTAAAACGAGCACTTTAAGCACCTAAACTGTAGCTTAACAAAGCAGTTGTGGTGCATAGATTGTGCCCCTGCAGCCTCACTGCTCAGTTCACTGCCATTTAGTAGGTAAAAGAACTGTATGGACACAATTACAGCTAATTCAAAATTAAGACGCAACTATGGTTTCACACACATGTGGGTGTGGTTGGTGTCTTTCATTTTTTTTACACTGTAGAATTATTTTATTTTGTGGTTCTGTAAGCATTGTGCAATATATTATGAAAGTCAGAACCCATAACATTGCTGTACTAGCAAGTCCCATCAATCGGCATTTTTCAACACACTCATCTAAAGTTGAGTTGCTATAGACAATACATACGACTGCCACTATATATTAATAAAAACAAACCCAACATCATCAAAGTTCTACTAATCCCAATACAAAACTGAAGGAGACTAGCGCTATCAGCAGTAGTGAGTGCATTGAAGTCCTCTGCCATGGGGACTGCTGAGAATTTCCACCACTGTTCTTACTCGGGGTAGTGGGAGTAGCATGTCCATATATTCATGTATCACAAAGTTAGTAATATGAGACACTTGGTTTGTGTCATTCACTGGCCACCTAGAAAGCAATGTAAAATACAAACATTGCTGGAAGAAAACTAAATTTATGAGGGAAATCGTAAGAAAAGTAGATGCAAATCTAACCAAAGTAGCTATTTCTAAACATTGCAAATCGTATTTGCCGATTCAAGTCAATTCAAAACCTGGCAATGGCAGGAAAAAGTACACGGCAGCATGTAGTGAGAGAAAAATTAAAAACAGATTGTCTGGCTAGTTTCTAATTTCTTCCCTCTTTGTATAACAGAATGGCTATTCCTATGGAATTCTAGTATATAAAAGTCTTTGAGTCTGCATCTAACATTCCTAGCACTCATCTCTAAATCCCATTGCTAGTTTTATTTTATTTTTTGGTAAAGAAGTTTGAGTCATAGCATTATCATATTTATTTTTGTTACAGAGGAATAAGATTTACAACGCAAGCATGTAGGAGATGGGTACATTAGCCGCATTATTGAAGGTCCAGTTCATTTTTATTTAACTCTGATAACTGTCATCTGTTTAACGGAAAACTCTGGTTAACAAAACGTCATTGAACTTAAGTTATGGTGACAGCAGGTACCTGGTGCTGACTATGCATACATAATGAATGAGGCTGCTAGGCTCATCTTCCTGTCTGTTAGCAATGGCTAGGAGGTAGCCTAAGTAGGCCTGTGTCTGGAGCGCATCAAAGGTGGAGTTCTGAATCATAACCTAGAGCCGGGATAGGCAACCTTCGGCTCTCCAGATGTTGTGGACTACATCTCCCATAATGCTCTTACACACATAATGCTGGCAAAGCATCATGGGAGGTGTAGTCCAAAACAACTGGAGAGTCGAAGGTTGTCTATCCCTGCCCTAGGGTCAAAAAGAGAGTAAGATTAGCAACAGAAAAGTTAAGGGGAAAATAAAAGGAATATAACAAAATCTCAAAGCTACAGAGGCCTCAGATTGTATACAAGGTCAAGTGACCACAGGGATCAGATTCTCCAATCAGGGTGTTTTTTTGAGACAATAAGGTTCCGGTGCAGTTATCCCGTGAGATATAATGCTGTCCAGGGAAAGGTGGTTTGGGGGGGACATTTTGTGCATATTGCCTCTAGATCTGGGAAGGCACAGCAGGGAGTCTGTCTGGTTAGCTGGGGATATTGTCATCAAGACCCTAGAGAGTGGAGCCTGGATGGGACTATTGTAAGGGCCATTGCATTTCATGGAGGACCCCTTGGTCTGGATATCCATGTGTATAAATACCTGTGTTGTGTACAATAAAGCTGTGTTCTACTCCCTATTTTTAGTCTTCACTAATGTGTAGGGAAAAGCTATAATCACTGTATTACAGGAGCAAGGGTCTACACAGCTATAACCACAGCGGCCTGGTCCAGGGGGGGAAAAGGTCCACAGAGACCCCAGTCAAGCTTTGGCGACTGGGCCTGAAGTGCTCCAGGGTCTCTCTAATACCAGCTAGGAAGTAGACTTGGGGGAGTTACTCAGTCGGAGTACAGGAGCTCTGTTACATCCTCTGTATACCAAAATATGCTAGAATCAAAGGTGAGGCCATTTGTCCGACAGCTAAATCTTGGTCGAAATGAAGTCATGCAACAGGACAATGATTCCAAGCACACCAGCAAATCTACAACAAAAGGCAAAAAAAAAAAAAAAGATTCAAGCGGTTGCAATGGCCCAGTTTAAGACCCGATTGAAATGCTATGGTGGGACCTTAAGAGAGCTGTGCATAAACAAATGCCAGCAAGCCTCAATGAACGTTGTAAAGAAGAGTGGGCCAAAATTAGTCCACAATGTGAGAGATTGACAAAGTCTGACAAAACGATTACCTAAAGTTATTGCTGCTAAGGGTGGTTCTACAAGTTATTGAATCATAAGGTGTAGTTAGTTTTTCACACATGACTTCTCCATTTTGGCTTTATTTCTGTTAAATAACTCATAAAACATTGTAATATGTCACGTGTTGTTTATCTGAGGTTGTATTTGCCTAATTTTAAGACCTGCTAAGGGACATATAATTGATATTATATCCTGATCTGTAAAACCATACCATAAGGTGTACTTTCTTTTTCCCATGACTGTAAATTTTTTCTCATCCTTTTTTCATCTCTTTTGGTCAGTTGTCACTTGACCGGTGAATAAAATCAACATTTACTGGCTCTCCCATAACCAACTTTTGTTTTCCTCCTCTTGATTGCAAAGGAGATATAGAGCACATGCTTGGGAAGACCCCTTTCATATCATATTAAACTAAGCTTCTAATGTACCCCCCAGGAACAGCACTCCAATTCAAGAATGAAAATGAGCATGTTCGGGATCCTGAGAGGTTCTGGCACATGGCAGCGCAGAAAACATATTTTCATCCGATCTTGTGATTAGTTAGATTTGGACCACATTGCAGCGGTATTACTATTAACTACTTATTCAAAGGTCTCATGCACTTTTTTTTTTTTAAATTCTTTATTTATAACAAGGTGAAACACCATTAACACAATATACATATATATACATCGCATTTGTAAAGACGTTAGCAAGATCCAGTGTGAGTAATGAGCAAATTGTTCAAAGTAAAGCGTATGTTATTCATAGCTTTGTTAATGTCTTCGGCTCACTGGCCTCGAAGCGTCCATATGTGTGTACGGTGTCTCTCCCATTTTCCATTAACATAAAATTCGAAAAGAACATGAATGGCTGCAGTACAGGAGGCATCTTGTTGTTAAGTATGCATATATGATCCCATATCTTACAGATTCCATAGGGCCTTTTTACAGCCTCGCCAGGATGGACGCTGATTGATATAGTTGCAGATGCCTAAGAATATCACTAAATAGTCGCGATCCCCACCATATAGGAGAAGGCCCAGGCCGAGATAGGGAAAAAAGCGAAGTTAAAGCCATTCAGATAATAAAGAAGTAGAGGAAAGAGAGAACAAAGAACAATACGGACAGAAAAAGCGGGGATAAAGAAAAGTATAGAAAAGAAGGTCAAGGGGGAGGGTGGGGGGGGGGGAGGGAAGGGAGGTATGAAGGGTAGGAGTAGTCATCCGTCCTCAGCACCAGCCTATGAGGCAGTGCCCTCATTCATAACCACATCACACTATTCCTTGTATACAGCCCGACCTATCCCCGAAGACCAGCAGTATCCTAGAGGCTCCCAATGGGAGCCCCATTACATCCTCTGTAAGGGGGACAAGTCAGGTAAGCATCCTGTTCGCTAAAAGGTGACGGAAGGAGGGAAGACGGAGGCCCGGATCCAACTCCCTTATCGCCTATTCTCCCGCGCCACTATTCATCCACGGTGCCCAAACTTTATCAAATTTTGCCGTCGTGCCTCTGACCTTCGCTGTAAGTTTATCCATAAGGAACGTATCCTTAATCTTTTGTAGCACCCTGTGAAAAGGGGGGGAGGAAGGTTGAAGCCAGGCCTGAGCCAATGCCCGCCTTGCCGCCAGGTTTACATTATTTAACAGTTTCAATTCCGTTCTGGTCCATCCCTCTAGAGGTCTGGCCAGAAGGAAAACCCATGGGTCTAGTTCAATCTCCTTACCAAAGATATCCTTCAGTAAGTCCGCCACCCCCTTCCAGAATGATTTGATCCTAGGGCATTCCCACCACATGTGTAAGTAAGTCCCTTTATGACCGCAGCATCTCCAGCATACATCCGTGGATGCCCTGTTCATCCTACACAACTTCACTGGGGTGGTGTACCATCTAACCATGGTTTTATATGCTTGCTCCTGCATTGAAACACATATAGACGAAGTTGCTGCAGCTTCCCAAATCTCCTGCCAATCCACCCCCTCCAATTCTTCGCCAAGATCCGCCTCCCATTGAGCTATGTATGTAAGGTCCCCCCATTCTGACGTGGAAGTGCTTAAATGCGCATATAAGGCTGTTATAAGGCCCCTCGGGAACTGTTCCCTGAGGCACATGGCTTCGAAAAAGGTAAGCGGTTGCAGTGCACAAGACCTATTAGTCGAGGTCTGTGCAAAGTCTCTGAGTTGTAAAAAGCGAAAGAAGTCAGAAGGGCGTAAATTTGCCCTGGCCTTTAAATCCTCGAACTGAAGTAGTGAGCCACCTTCATAGAGTTGGCAAAGACGCTGGACGCCCGTACCCTCTATTCCTTTGAATTCCCTAGCGTGTAGTCCAGGGGGAAAAGCCTTGTTTCTAAGATAGGGGGTCAATGGGGATGTCCGGGAGGACAACCCATATTTGACCGACGCAATGTCCCATATTTTCATCGAATTCGCTATGGCCGGGCATTCAACTCGTGTTGTCGGTCTGTGTTCACGAGGAACCCACATAAGGAATTGGGGTATATCAGGTCCTATGAGGGACGACTCTAAATCAACCCACCTCCTTTCATCTGGAGGGGTGTGCCAAAACGCTATTTGCGTGAGCTGGGCCGCTAAATAGTAAAAATAAAAATTTGGCAACCCCAGGCCCCCCCTAGACTTTGATCTATATAGGATATTACGGGAAACTCTGTGCTTCCTGTTTTGCCAGATGAATTTCCCTGCGGCTTGCTGAAGCGGACCCAAGTCAGACTTGGTGAGTCGAACTGGGAGAGATTGGAACAGGAACAAAATTCTGGGGAGGACATTCATCTTCACTGAGTGGATTCTACCAATCCAAGAGATTGGCTTATCCTGCCAGTTTTCCATGTCCGAGATAAGGGTGCGTATCATGGGGGTGTAATTCTGCTGGAAGAGCTGGGCAGGATCTGCCGTCAAATGGATCC
The DNA here is from genome assembly GCF_036172605.1 of Pelobates fuscus. NCBI lineage: Eukaryota > Metazoa > Chordata > Amphibia > Anura > Pelobatidae > Pelobates > Pelobates fuscus. The sequence goes on from NC_086322.1 coordinate 272,226,884, forward strand.
CCAGGTATTTGATGTGATGCCTATCAATACGAATATTGTGATTATTTCCCACGCAAGCGATATCAGGATCACTCATACTTATAGGCAGAGCGCACGACTTGGGCAGGTTCACTTTGTATCCGGCCAATTCACCGTATGTCTCTAAGACTGCTGTCAGCGCATCCATTGACTCTGTCGGTTCCGTCAGAGTCAGCAGAACGTCATCAGCGAATGCGGATACAACATATCGCTGGTCCCCAATCGAAATTCCATGAATCTCATCGGTACATCTCACTTGTTGCAATAGGGGTTCCAGTGACAAAGCAAAGAGTAAGGGCGACAAAGGGCAGCCCTGTCTGGTGGTTCCGTTGCCCAAGGTAAACGGTAGAGCCTTTAAACCTGCTATACGTACCCGTGCCCGGACATCCGTATATAGAGCCCGAATTGCAGTGATAAACGTGTTAGGGAGGCCAAAGTGTCGCAGGACCTCGAATAAGTATGGCCATTTAACCCTATCGAAAGCCTTCTCTGCGTCAAGTGACAGGACCAATGTTGGGATCTCCCTAGTCGCCTGCCGCCAGAGAAGGTCGATGTTACGTCGAGTGTTTTAGTACAATTGTCTACCAGGGATAAAACCCACCTGGTCCGGATGGATCAGACGAGTTAAAAAGGGGTTCAGGCGAGTCGCTAAGATCTTAGCTAGAATCTTAGAGTCGTGATTTATCAGTGAGATCGGTCGAAAATTCTCAGGGAGCGAATCGTCTATGCCTGGCTTTGGTAACAGGACCACGTCGGCCAGCGACATGTCCCTGTCTGGTATGCCCCCCTTCATTAGATCGTTAAACAACGTCTCAAGATGCGGTACCAGCTCTTCCCGAAATATCTTATAATAACCGCCCTCGAAGCCATCTGGGCCTGGGGCTTTATTGCCCTTCAAGGACGAGATTGCCGCGTCTATTTCGTCGGCCGTGATTTGAGCTCCCAAGGTGGCAGCATCGCCACCCTCCAGTTTTGGTAGGGCTAGTTGATTGAGGAAAATCCTTGTTTCCTCCGTCTCACGCTGTTGTTGTTCCCCGTCTGCTCCTCCAGAGTGGTTATATAAGTTAGAGTAGTATGCTGTGAATACTGTTGCTATATCAGTGGGATCCGTGCAATACTTACCCGCAGCGTCCTTGATGCTCGTGATATGAGAGTGACCCTGTCTCGGGCGGAGGGACCTAGCTAATAATGTGTCCATTTTATTAGATTTTTCGTAGTATGTCCTCTTGGACCATACCACTGCCCTAGCTGTATCATCTAAGAGTGTCTCTCGCACAGACATCCGCAATTTCTGTACGTCCGCCAACGTGGTAGCAGACGGGGCTGCTTTATGCTTCTCTTCCACACGTCCCAGGGCCTCCAGAAGGGATGATAATAGTTGCATTTTACGCTTCTTTTTTATCGTCGCTTCTCGAATAAATATTCCCCGGATAACCGCTTTGTGAGCGGCCCAAACCGTTGCCGGGGGCGGTGGTCAGGCATTACGTTCCGAAGAAAATAATCGGATAATTCCTGACGGACCGTCTCCACCACGACCGGGTCCTGTAGTAACGAAGTGTTCAGTTTCCAGGACCACGGAGACGCGGTGCATAATTTGTCCATCGTTAACGAGATCTCCGCATGGTCCGACCAGGTTATAGAACCGATCGAGACCTTGGAGGTCTTGGATGCCGCGTGCGAGTTAACTAGAAATAGGTCAATCCTAGAGTAAGAGTCGTGGGGTGCAGAATAAAACGTAAAATCACGGTCATCGGGATGGTGAGCTCTCCAAATATCTAAGAGGCAGGTACGCTGGATAAATGTGCGGAGTAGTTTGTCCTGACTCCCCCTACGTGTGATCTTGGCAACCCGCTGCAACGGCTCCGGTCAACAGCCGGGCACGGAGTGGCATTAAGGTCGCCGCCCACAACTACCATTCCATGCGGTAAGTTATTGACCATTTGGGCCATGGCGTCCCAGAATTCGGCAGAGGGGACGTTGGGGGCATATATATTGAGGAAGTGGATCGTGTGGGAGTGCAAACTCCCAGAAAGCAATAAATAGCGTCCCGCCGGATCAGCTATCACATTCCCTATCCGAAAGGGGCATCTGTGATGTATGAGGATGGCTACGCCATTCCTCTTGTTTAGAGCTCTCGCCTCATGTACAATGCGGAATGTATGGTCCCTCAACATAAATTTTGCTGGCGCTGGTATATGTGTTTCCTGCAGGAAGGCTATATCAGGGTTCAGGCGTTTAAGTTCCCTAAACATAAGGCGCCGTTTACTCGGGGCATTAAGGCCTTTAACATTCAGAGATAAAAGTTTCAACGGCATTGTAGTGAATTAAGAGATCGGCTTGTCATACAAGTCGGATCCTCTATGGATCGACCCTGATAATGCGTAGCGGACACAATGACCCCTCCCCCCAACAGGGTCCGAACAAGGAAAAGGGGTAAGGGAAGGTAAAAAGGATAACGAGGGGTGGTAAAACAGTGGAAGAGAGAAGAAAAAGAAAAAAACATAAAAGACAGTAGCCTGGTCTTACCTGTTGCCAGGACCAAATGGGACATATGTCGAGGCGTTTCCAGAGAACCGAGACGGCCCCAGAACCGCCTCAACATAGACCAACAACTAATAGCACCCCCAGGGTGCCAGACAATCCCCAATTGGAGACAAAATTCGAAAATATTATATAAAAGTACCGAAATGAAGGGGGAGTCCGCTGGGCCGCCCCCAGGCGACATCCAGAATCAAAGAACAAAACTCTAAAATCTAACAGGTGCCCTAAACTTACACCTATACACAGCATAACCCGCCCCCCCTCCCCCACACAACCCCCCACCTAGCAACGTACAATACACAGCGTCATAACCTGACTCAAAAGTGTATGTAGCATAAAAATAATCGTGAACATAGCGTGAACCATATCCCGCCGCCTCGTCCCGATCCCACCCCCCAGAAGAAAACAGTGACATAAATGTACATTGCCCCCGGCCCAAAAGGGCCAGCTATGAAACCAAAAAATAGTGGGCCGGCCTGAGAAAAATCCTATGGGGAAGGGGCGGCATCGATACAGGAGCGAGAGGGGGGGGGGGACAAATAATAAGCAACGTCATAACCTGATGCATTAGAATAGGTAACGAAAAAATAACATGAACACCAGGAAAACCTCATCCCGCTGCCCACCGCCCCACTCCGAACCCAGTCCCCAGAAAAACAGTGTCTAAGTGTACATTGCCTCCGGCCCCGAGAGACCAGGCATGAAACCCAAAAATCATGCTACTAAAAATAGTGGGCCAACCTGAAAAGAGTCCTTTGGGGAAGGGGCAGAAAATAATAAAATAACATGAACACATTGAAAACCGCATCCCGCCGCCCGCCGCCCCACTCCGATCCCACTCCCCAGAAAAACAGTGATAAAATGTACATTGCCCCCTGCCCCGAGGGACCAGGTATAATACCCAAAAATCATGCTATGAAAAATAGTGGGCCAACCTGAAAAGAGTCCTTTGGGGAAGGGGGAGCAAGCAATAAGTAACATGAACACAGTGAAAGAACGCTTCCCGCCGCCCGCCGCCCCACCCTGATCCCTCTCCCCAGAAAGACAGTGTTTAAACGTACATTGCCCTCGGCTCTGAGGGACCAGACATGAATCCCAAAATCGTACGAAGAAAAAAAAGGGGGCCAATCTGAAGAAGGACCCCTGGGGAAGGGGCAGCAATAAGTCAGGAGTGTGGGAACCAGGGCGAGGTCTGGGGATGGTGAGAAGCCCTAACCCTCCCCATAACGAGCAGGCCCACCCGTGGATTAAGTAGCCCGCTGACCCGAATGCGCCTCGCATAAGATCCCGACATCCTGGGCCTGCCGCAACCAGAAATGCTAATAATAAAGACCCAAAGGCGCATTAAGCGGGGCCCAGGAGTCGCCCACCCAAGCAACCTAATCCCACCCGCGCGGTCTTACCATCCTGAAGAACAGCCTGCCGATCGGATACGGCAATGAAATAGCCTCCCTCCTCATTCATCCGTCGCGTACCACTCTCGGGGGAGAGCGGCAAGAGCCTCCGCCGACCCCCTCGACACCGAAAAATCATCAGGGGTTTGGATCCCCAGCTCGGCCAGGAACTTCCTCAGGTCGCCATCAGGGAACAGAAGCTTCGTGCGGCCATCCCTGAAGGCCATCAGCCGGAATGGGTGCCCCCAAGCGTACTTGATGGAATGGCTCTGCAAGAGTTCAGTGATAGGACGCCAATCCCTTTGCCTCTGCAAGGTCAGTGGGGTAAGATCCTGATAGAGAGAAAGGCTTACCCCGTTATAGAGGATCTGTCGGTCTCATCAGGGCCTCCTTCGTTTGGAACGATAGGAATTTAATTATTACATCCCTGGGACGCCGGTCTTCCGCCCTCCTAGCCCTGAGGGCCCTATGCACCCGTTCAATGTGCCACAAGTGCTCCGGGATGTCGGGGAGTAGCGGCCTGAAAATCCCCAGAACGACCTCAGTTAGGGACCCTTCCCCTTCCTGCTCAGGTAATCCCCGAAGGCGTATATTGTTGCGCCGCGTTTTATTCCCCAGATCATCTATAGCCGATTCTGCAGTGAGTAGTTGGGAGGTGAGGTGGTTGATCTGGGCGGCTGCAGCATTGTGGGCCACAACCGTGGATTCGACCCGCTGCTCAAGTACCGTCGTCCTCACCCCCAGGGCCTGTATTTCTGCTTTCACCTCTGAGGTAGTACGTACCATCTCTGAAGCCAGATAGCTACGAACCTCTGCAAGTTTCGCCAGGATCTGGCTGGTATCGGTATCCGACGCCACACCGCTTGCTGGGCTCGTGGGGGAACGGGGCGTAGTTTGGCCTTCTCGTCCGCCATCTTGTGTGCTTAGTCGCACGGCGCGAGAGGCCGCAAACATATCCGGCACAATAACGCCCGTTTCCACCGCCTTTTTCGTTTGTTTTTTCGTGGCTCTCCGATCCATCACGTCTCCCCCGCCTAAATCGGTCTGTTTGAGAGTTTATCTCCGCCTTTGTATGCTGTTGGCACCGCGGTCGCAGCGGAGCTCTACCCGGACACGTCCAGCTCGCTCGGCTGCAAACCACGCCCAGCGGTCTCATGCACTTTTAACATCAACCAAGAAGTTATTTTTCTAACATCTCGTTCTCATCTAAAAATGGTTCTGGAGAACAAAATTCCATTGTGGACATTTTGAAGGATGCCTGAGCTTACACCCATATCATCAAGTGGGTATATAGGATGCGTCGGTCTCAGGCTGCCCATCGTGGTCAGAAATGCCTCCAGAGTTAGCTTGGTACAATGCAGGTTGTCTCCAGCTCATAGAATACTTGTTTTCACAAGTTATTATTCTTAATACTAATTCTCACACAGAGTTCACTCGAGATAAGACCATTCAATCTGGCAGTCAGGCTCTGACCCTTAAACATTTTGTTACGTACCCACCAAGAATAATAACGATGTTCCTACCAAGCCACTACTCTTTAAAAAAAAAAAAAAAAAGGGTCTGCTCTAGGTGACCTATTTCTAAAATAGGATTTTTTTTTAATTCTTTATTTTTGCGAGTAATGGCATGTAATACAACATATTTTGTAAGTAGCAGGTATATGATTTAGACAGTACAGTTATACATACATCACCTAGCTGGACCTACTCATTTTTTATTAGTTGGGTACTAGTGCGCCCAGGCTCTTCTGTAGGTGGACCTACGGCTTGTGGTATGGGGGGGTGCTGGTAAAAGGCTTTTCGCGCCTTGTGGCTATGTCGCAGTGCGCCCTGATATGTACTCTTTAATAAGGCGCTTATTTTGGGGTTTAAGCGGGTCTTTAGCTTCCCACGGCTATACTATATGTTTGAATGTTGGTGCTGGTACAGGTGGCTGGAGTCGTGTGCGGTGTGTTCAGAGATCTGCTGTGTTGTGCGTTGATGTCGCTTGTGGACCCCGTGCTGTTGGGGGGGGGGGGGGGGAATCATGGTTACTCTAGGTTAGCGCTGTACCTTAAGCTTACGGAGCCAGCAATATTACTACAGAGGTATGGTGTATAGTTAAACAGTGAAGAAAGGTAACAATTAACGATTTTGGTGGTATACAAGTATGTACAGTCCCAAAGTTCAGGGTGGCGGTTCTGCCGCCGCGGGTGCTCCCTCTCTGGGTACAAATGGGGTAACGTTTGCTACGTTCCAGGTTGGGTGAACCGCTGCCCTTGTCTGTGCCACTGGCAGGCCTAGAGCTTGTAGGACAGATGGCGCTTCAGCAGGGTGTAATATGGTGTGTGTCTTCCCCGCTTTTTCGGCAAGCAGGCGGCGGGGGCCCCAACTTGTATACGATGGAGTTTTCTTGGAGAAGCTGGGTGATAGGCTTGAGGGACTCCGCCAGGATAAGGTATGTCTGTAGAAGTCCTGAAAAAATGCTAGCTGTGCTCCTTCAAAGGACACAGTGGGGGTGCCTCTGACTGCCCCCATTATAACTCCACGGTCGGAGTCCCGAACTAGTTTTAGTAGGACATCCCTGGGTACCTCTTGGGCTGCATTGGTCGCCTTGTTGAGTCTGAAGTAGGTATCCACTGCCATCTGTTTGGCCTGTTTGGGCACAAGGAGAGTGGCAAGGAGCCTCCTACAGTAATGCGGGAGTTCTGCTCCTGAGACTATTTCTGGCACTCCCCTGATCCTGAGGTTGCGTGCCCTGGCTTTATCTTCTAGGTTGGCTAGTTGGGCCTGATGGTCAGCACAATGTTTCTGCAGCGCTCCCATGGCTGCTTCTGTGGCTGACTGTGCCAGTTCATATCCTGTCATGCCTTCTTCCACTGTGTGCACATTAGGGCTTTAATATCTGCCCTGGTTGCTGGTGCTGAGTCCCCCTGTGCTGTGGTCGTTGGTGGCCCTGTTCGCCACCTCGGTTGAGGTGAGATATCGGCTGAGCTGCTGTCTTCCTCCGAGGACAGTGGTCTGTATGCTGCTGCGGGCGCCATCTTGGCTGGTGCAGGTCGCGTGGCTGTGCGCATGTAGGCGCCGATATCCTGGGAACCCGAGCCCGGGTCCGGTCGCAGTTTTTTATTTTTCTTCCCCATGTCTCTGGGGATCGGGCAGGAGCTTGTGTGGGTTTGTTCCGAGGGCAGTGTCGGCTTGTATGCCTCCGTTCTCGGGCCTGTTTGCGGAGCAGCTCCGAAACACTTCCGGCTCGTTTTGGGCGCTGGCTCCGCCCCCCTAAAATAGGATTTTTAAAAATACTTTTTTAATGCCTTTTCCTGTGTGTCTTGCATAGTTCAGGAATCATCAGTGATGAAGGGTTTACAAAGAACCCTGCCCATGGCTTTATAAATAGTCATTTGTAGTTGTTGCATTTGTGAGGAAATAATGTGTTTACAACATGATTAGCCAATGGATATCCATCTGGAGTGTTTGGTGTTTCCATGCCGAGAGTGATGATGTCAAACGTCTGAGTGATACCTACTACATGTGCAGGGCCAGTCTCAGCACCAAAACCTGCTTACAGGCACCTGTCCACTAGGGGGTGCATGTTTTCAGTTTGGAGTATAAGTGGGCTGGTGGGGAGATAACTACTAGGGGTCTTGGCCAGTGTCCTTTGTAGTTCAGTCAGCCTCCAATGCTTGATAGCAAAGCTGCAGGAACAGTTAGAGAGGGTGTAAAACTCAGTTTTGTCCCAGTTCATCCAGTGTCTGTGTATGAGGCTGGACGGGGAGGGGAAGGGATCATTTCCCATCTGCCCCCTAACAGCCCCTCACCCAGGAAGTAGTTTACAGAGGGAGCGGGGACAGCATGTGTGAATATGTATCTGCAACAAAAAAATGTAACTACTAACAAGTTATTTAACTGTCAAATCCTACTCTAATTTCTTTTTTTATTCTTTATTTTTGCACTGATATATATGTGGCAGTTCGAAGAAAAAGGGCTTACGCAGAAGCAAGATCACAGTATAGATATCATTTGTTTACAGAAAAAAAAAAAGACAGTTTGTTAGTGCAGTAACCTAACTCTGAATTTTAAGCCCACTAAATATCTCAATTGTCAAATATGAACATTTATATTTAGATATTTTCATGCCTGGAAAGTCCGATTGTTATGTGTGTATTATACAATAATAAATTAAACAGCCAGATTTGTAATAGAGTAAATTAAAATATACATTTTTACCTTTAAGGTCGAGTCAGGATGAAAAAATGAAAATTGAAAATTAGGATTTTCTTAAGGTTATGATACAAGGAGGGGAGATGCAATTTAATTTTAATATTCCACCAATAACATTCTATATGAATGATATGATTGGCAGACAAAGCTTTATAAGGCAAAATAAGAAAATAATATTCTTAGTAGTATTCAGGAGAAAATAATAGAAATTAATTATTTTGCGAGGAATCCAGAGATAATTATAATCAAAGTCCGAGTGGTGAAATCCAGGAGACAATATCCGTAAATCCAATCTGGGTCAAATCCAAGGCATCTGATTAGTGGTCCATGTTGTCTTCTCTCTAACAATTCTCATAACATTGCCTGAACAATGCAGTTGTGATAAATTATTCTGGCTGTTTCTTGCCTCTCTCCATGCTGCTGCTGGTGCTGTTCTCACACAGAGCACGTCCCAACTTCCCCTTACAGGCCTTAATTTCCCTTAGCCTGAATTCACGTAGGAGAAACACCAAGGGATGAACTGATTGGGAGGGGCTGTTTTTAACCTCTGATTTAAGTTCTGCTACCAAAATGCATAGATAAAATTGGATTCTCTATCATTTAAAATTAAGTTGTATTTGTCATGACAGGTGCTATTGTAGGTGACCATGTGTGCCCTGTATTTTAATATTGGGCATGGTTTTTCCCATAAAAGGGCTATTTTAAGCACCATAACCGCTGTAATTAGCAGTAGAGTGTTATGGTGCTAAGAACGTGGACATTTGCCATCTTGTGTCCAGATTTGGGTACTGCATCCCATGTGTAACAAGATTACTACTGCAGTTTAATTTTTTATTATTAAAGGATCACTATAGGGTCAGGAAGACAAACATGTATTCCTGATACTATAGTGCTAAACCCACCATTTAGGTGGCTTGCCACTCCCTTAGCCCCCGTATAAAAGTATAAAACTCACCTTATTTCCAGCGCCATGCTGGTCCACCCCCTTTGTGACATCATCGAAATGGCCGATTTTTAGCCAATAGGAAAGCATTGGATTGGCTAAAATCCGCACGGCGGTGGGGCCAAAGGCCGTTTTGGCCACTCAGGACCTCCTCATAGAGATGCATTGAATTAATGCATCTTTATGAGGAAAACTCAGCGCCTCCATGCAGAGCGTGGGGACGCTGAACGTCAGGGCTGCTTGATGTGCAGCCCTGAGCCAGGAAACCCCTCCAGTGGCCATCTAAGGAGTGGTCATTTGGAGGTGTCCCTAGGGGCAATGTAAACACTGCCTTTTCTCTGAAAAGGCAGTGTTTACATGAAAATGCCTGAAGGAAGCTATTATACTCACCAGAACAACTACATTAAGCTGTAGTTGTTCTGGTGACTATAGTGTCCCTTTAATATTGCTGTTTATAAAGGGCCAAGACTTTTTGAATAGCTGTACAATGAAGTCACAAGCATACAAAGAGGTCATGAGGGCCTTGCTCAAACAATCTAAATATATATTGTGAATCTCCTACTCCTACCTCTTTGAGGTAAGTCTTTAATTTCTCAATATCAGGGTTAGCCCCTTTGGGCTGTGCCAGTGACACAGGCCACAACACTGGCCTGCCTGCATCCCACTTTAAAGTATGCTAGGGAGCAGTGTTAAATTTTATGGCAATTTTTTATTTTGTTTTAGTCACAGTCTTCTGACTAAACAAGCCATTTTAGTTTTAGTCGTGTTTTAGTCATCTGAATTGTTTTACTTTTAGTCTAGTGTTAGTTGACTAAATCTCCAGTAGATTTTATCAACATGACTAAAATCTAATGGGTTTAGTTAAAGCCTCTATCTGTCTCTTTTGCCGTATCCCCAGCCCCTCTAGGTGTCTCTCTCTCCCAAGCCCTGGTCTGTCTCTTTTGCCCCTTCCACAGCACCTCTGTGCAGTGTTAATTTTGGCAGCAGATTTAAATTTAGCTTTAGTCATAGCATTTTGACTAAAAAGCCATTTTAGTTTTAATCGTATTTAAGTCATCTGAATTGTTTTAGTTTTAGTCTAGTTTTAGTTGACCAAATCTAAAAAATATTTATATAAGATTGTTAGTCGACAAAATTAACACTGGTCGGGAGCTTTGCTACATATCAGTTTAAGTAATCTCTCCTATGGCTTCAGTATCTCATCTTCATTGTATCTTCATCTTCATTGTAGTTTACAATTTAACCCCTTGACAATGACCCACCCCCACGTAACATAATACCCAAACATTGTAACATATTAACTTAACATTGAAACATGACCATTGCCACCGAAGGGCACCATCCATTGCCACCAAAGGGCACCACCAGTGTAGGGGCATACCGAGACCCCCCTACACACCCTGGTTCGGAGCTACCTACGAGCTCGAACCTACCAAACCAGTCCAAAGGCCTATTAGCCCTGAACTCCAAACTTTTCCCCCATCTCACTCTTTTCTCCCCCCAACTTTACTCTCCGTCCCCCGCCACAGCTCAGAGCTCGACTCCTCGAGCTCCTGAGCGACAACCCCCCCCCAGGGAAAAGATTGCCCTCTGGAGGCCCTCCTGGAAACCGAGCAACAGGAAATCTAAGCCCACTTTGGAGAGATGAACCCCGTCACGCCTATAATAGCCTGGAAGCATGTCCTCCAACTCCCTGTGCCTAATTACAACCCCCCCCAACGCTTCACATACGCCGCCATGACTTTGTTAGCCTTACCCTTAATTTTTGCCACCGCAGAGGGGTTCCGCGCGTGCCGCCAGTAAAACCTCGGAACCATTTCCGACCACACTACCATAACCCCTGGCACTAACTCCCTCAACTTATCCACATCCCTCTTCATACTCTCGATCAATACCTTTGGAGGCAACGACCCCACGTCATTGCCTCCTGCATGAAGCAACACTATGTCCGGAACCTGACCCAACAGAATTTTACGAAACATTTCTGCACAGATAGCCCCTTCGACTCCTCGAGCTCCTGAGCGACAGGAGGGCCTTCCTGAGCGACAGGATAGGGCCTTCGACTCCTCGAGCTCCTGAGCGACAACCCCCCCCAGGGAAAAGATTGCCCTCTGGAGGCCCTCCTGGAAACCGAGCAACAGGAAATCTAAGCCCACTTTGGAGAGATGAACCCCGTCACGCCTATAATAGCCTGGAAGCATGTCCTCCAACTCCCTGTGCCTAATTACAACCCCCCCCCCAACGCTTCACATACGCCGCCATGACTTTGTTAGCCTTACCCTTAATTTTTGCCACCGCAGAGGGGTTCCGCGCGTGCCGCCAGTAAAACCTCGGAACCATTTCCGACCACACTACCATAACCCCTGGCACTAACTCCCTCAACTTATCCACATCCCTCTTCATACTCTTGATCAATACCTTTTGAGGCAACGACCCCACGTCATTGCCTGCTGCATGAAGCAACACTATGTCCGGAACCTGACCCAACAGAATTTTACGAAACATTTCTGCACAGATAGCATTCCAACCCCAACCCCGGTATCCAAACCACCGGAGCTGCACCATGGAACTCGGAAAGCCCAGCTGTAGACCCCGATGTCGAACTGCAGCTCTCCGATGTGCCCAGTATAAATATGAGTGGCCGACCACCCATGCCGTCCAACCTGTAAAACATGAAGTACAATTCCAACCACGACACAACATTAAAGTAACAATCCCCCTTGAACCACCCATAGGCCTCACACCAACTTGTCTGGCCTAACGTAAGACCTGAACCTCAGGGATTCCCACCTGCCGATCTTTTTTACCCGATCATCACCCAAACCCAGTCTCGCCGTTTCCGTAGCCGCGCCAATCTGAAAGGAATGAGTCCCAAATTGTCTTGGGTCCATTCCCAACTTTTACAACGTCTTCCGCAGAACCTTGAGGAACTGGAACTTCGATAGTGAAGAGCCGTCCTCGTGCTGAAAATATGAACCCCCGGCCATCGCCCGGACTACCTGGAAGGCCGTGGCGCACCTAACCGGGCACGTGCCCCCGCCTGGGAGCTCCCTCAGCGTAACCAAGGTCCCCTTCCCCATTGTGTCCCTTTTGGACCGCCTCAGGTTGATCACCACCTTGTCACTTGGCGGTTGCTGCTGACCAGCTCGCTGACCCGAAATGCCCCGAAAAAGGCGAAACTAAAAACCACGGAGAACAACTTAGCTTCATAACCCGAAAAACACACCACGGGCAGGACCCCGACTACCCGCTGTAGCAACTCGAATGACACTGGCCTCCTGGAATCCACTGACACTTTTCCCCTCCTTAAACCTTTTAGTGCCTGCCTCACCAGAAAATGCTTTGTGGCGTCCTCCCATCCATTAAATTTGAACAAGAAAGCTAGCGCTGCCAGCTTTCGACCTATCACCGCGGCCGAAGCCCCTGTGGTAACCGACCTACATACGAGCCACAACAGCGTGTCCAACCGGGCCTCCCGTGAGAGCTGGCCCCCCACCTGTTGCACTAGCTCGTCCTATTCCCCCCAGACCTTACTGTAAGCTGTCTATGTAGCGGGCACCAGGGAGTCCCTGATCAGTCCGCCAAGCATGATGTCCCGAGCCGCCACATCTCGTCCGGGCAAGACATCCCTTCCTCCCGCGCGCCAGGTGCCGCTTGCCGAAACCTCTCCCACTGCGAACGAGATAACGCATCGGCAATTACATTCAACAGTCCAGGCACGTGGCGGGCCTGAACAACAATATTAAAACGCATACAAAACAATACAAAACGGCAAAGAAGCCGCACCACCGGGATAGAGGACGCTGACAGCCCATTCACTGCGTCAACTACTGCCATATTGTCCGCAAAGAATACAACCTTCTTATCCCTAAACTGCGGACCCCATAGTGACAGCGCTACGACTAACGGGAACAACTCCAGGAACGCCAAGTTGCGGATCAGCGGGCTGACCCTCCACTCCTCTGGCCAAGTCCCCGCGCACCATTGCCCGGAGAAGTAAGCCCCGAAACCAACGCTACCTGAAGCGTCCGTGAAGAGCTCCAGCTCCTGTGACGAAGCTGCCGGCTCCTGAAAGAACACCTTCCCGTTAGAATTCCCCCCAGACGTCCAGATCGGCCTTCATAGCCGCCGAGACCCGAATAAGGTGGTGCGGGAACACCACACCCCCCGTCGCCCTGGCTAGGAACCTGTTAAAGACCCTGCTGACTGGGATCACCCGACAGGCGAAGTTTAGCCAGCCTAGCAGTGACTGAAGCGCCCGGAGCGTGACCTTCTTCGCTCCTCGTACCTCCGCCACTGCCTGCCGCAGAGCCACCAACATAAATCCACGTAGTATTCCCCCTCGAAGTGACAACCCAGTAGGTGATGGCACTTCAGGTGGATTGGCAACAGGCGAAAAGCCGCCTCAACGTCTGCCTTAGCCAACAACGCCCCCGTCCCACTCGCTGCACCAGACTCACCGCCTGGTCGAACGAAGCGTACGATACCGAACAAAGGGCTTGTCGATGTCGTCATTAACAGACGACCCCTTGGGGTAGGACAGGTGATGTATCAAGCGGTACTTGCCGGGCTCCTTCTTAGGTACCACCCCCAATGGTGATACCCTCAAGTTAGGTAAGGGGGGCTCGCTGAATGGCCCCGCCACCCTGCCCAACTGTACCTCCTTAAACAACTTCTCCCTGATCACCCCTGGAAATTCCCCGGCCGACTTCAGGTTGCGAAGCCGATGAGCCACATCCTGGTCCCGAAACGGTATCACAAACCCTTTGGAAAACCCCTCTTCAAGCAACCCAGCGTCTTCCCTGTTAGCGTATTGGTTTAGCCAAGGCAGCATCACGCCGACCTTCACTGGCATTGCTCCCAGTGGCAGGGGACGTGGCCGAACCTCCGAGCCCCCCTGTTGCAGAGGCTGACTTCCCCTTCTTAAAGCACCTGTGGAGACCGTGAGTGCCTCCACAACCCGAGCACTCGTGCTTGAAGCGACAGGTGGCCCCCCATTTGCACTGCGCCTCATTGTATAGCCAACAGTAGCCCCGTTTTTGGTTGGCTGACACGGCGGTAGAAGCGCATCACCGGATTAGCGGCCAGTCGCTGACGAAATTGTTAGTCGTACCACCACCACGCTAGACCCCCATACGTCCGGTATGCTTCCCAAACCCCGTCCAGGTAACAGAAGAGCTGCGAACAGCGCTCCGCCGCCTTCTCGCCCATCACACTGGCCAAGATGCAGAACGCCCTTAGCCAGTTCCCAAACGTTTTGGGCATCTTCCTGTACCGCCGTTTCTTTTCCTCCTCCTCCTTTTTCGCGTCTTTTTTATCCTCCTCCTTGAGGTCAATGTATTCCTCAAGGGGGAGAAGCGAAAAGAGCTCCACGAACTCCCCTTTCCATATCCTCTCCTTCACCTCAGGCTTGAGGTGACAGCCCAAAGGACCTGCGAATGAAACATGCACGTTTTGTCGCGCAGCCTCCGGGACCCCCCCAAGCAAATTCTCCCTCTCGCTCGCCAGTCCGGGAGTCTCCACCGCGGAAGTCGCGCCCCTGTCCCCAACTACGCCGTCCCCGGAAACCACACGTGGACTAGGCCCGGAGACCTCCCCTTGCGGAGCCCAAACCTGGCTACAGTCCCCGTCCTTCCTTTTACCCCCTCCCCAGGAATCAATTAACTGTCTAATGCCCGCTAACAGCTCCCCCGACTGTTGTAATGACAGTGCCTCACCTTCCGAACCCCTTGCCACCGAAAACCGTGGGGTTGCCGTCCGGTTGTGGATGTCTTGCCCCAAGCGTTCCGCTGCATCGGGCCATAGTCCTGTGGCGCTTGGTCTCACCCGATCCGTGGGCGACCTTGACGACTCCTTTCTTGTAGCCTGGTCCACCTCGCCTGCCGGCGACCGTCCTGATGTCCGCACTGCGTGGGGTCGCTCCCTCCTGGGGGGTGACCATCTGCGAGACCTGCAAGGAGAAGACATCCTGGGTAGGCTGGCCGTGGAAACCCTGCCCTGTCCCCCCTCGTCCCGGGAACTGTAACCCAACTCCCCTCCAGTCATCCGCCCACGAGGGGCAAGAGCCTGCGCAGCAGTCCGTATTCCCTCCGGGGAACTCCCGATCATGGAACTATCGTCCTGTTTCATCCATCCCCTAGTCCTGACAGGGGGCAAGCTACGCCGCCCCCGGGTGTGGTCCACCCCGCAGGGGTCCCTGTTGTCTCCGTCCATCCCCCTCCGGTGGCTGCTCCGTGACCTGTGTCTCCTAGCACCCTGTGCACCCTTCGCAACAGCCTTGCGCGCTATCCCCTTGGAGGGTGCTGACCTCCAGCGCTGTCCCTCGCTGGCGCTCCCTTCGGATATGTCCCCAACTTCCTGACCAGCCTGCCGTCGTCCCCAGCCTAGTCGTATGGGAGACCCTGGCGAAGCGCTGCGCTCCCGCCCTCTGACTGGGGACACTCTATGTTGTCTCGTGGTGCTAAACCCGTCCGGTCCCCTCCATGCCCTAGCAGTCCCTTGCCTGCCACCTGACACCCTGTCGTCACCAACCATGCCAGTACCGGGACACACCCCGGGGCAACCCGTGGGCTAGCAACAGAAGGGGCAGTAGCGTCAGAGGGCGACTCACCCGGGCGATGCGCAGCCGTTGTTCCTGTTCTACCAACAGCACTTCCAGCGTTCCCTGAATCTGCTGCCAAGCCTGCCGTACCGCTCCTCCTTCTTCCGCTGGCCCGCGCTTGCATTGGCCCCTTTCTCGAACTCCTGTCACCAGCATCCGCTTCTCCTTCCCTTCCTGTAAAAGAGGACACAAGAACCGAACGTTCAGCAGTTTTGCTGCCTCCACGTTCGGCAGCCGAACGGCCGGCAGTATAGCTACCTCCCCGTTCAACTCCCGAACGTTCGGCAGTATGTTTACCTCCCCGTCCGGGAACCGAACGATCAGCAGTAGGATTACCTCCACATTCGTCTCCCAAACGTTCGCCAGTTTCCACCCATTCGCCAGATCTCCTACCTCCACGTTCCTCTCCCGAACGTTCGGCAGTTTGCGTCCGATCACCGATACTCCTACCTCCACATTCGCTCCCCGAACGTTCGGCAGTCTCCGATTCGGTTCCCGAACCCGCAGCCTGTATCTCCAGCCTCGCCTGCAGGGCCGGCACTACCCTATAGGCAGACTAGGCGGTGGCCTAGGGCGCTGTGTGAGAGGGGGCGCCCGCAGGGGCTGTAATACTGTCTGAATCACCTGTCAGAATATGCTGGCCGTGTTCACTCACTGAGAGCACAGAGATCCGCCTCTGCCTGTGATACAGCTGCTGGCGCCCTCCGCTCACTGCATCAGCCCTCCTGCTTGTATTTCAGATGCTTTCAGCTGATAATAGGAGTTACGATTGTAACTCCGCCTCTTCCCGCCCACAAACACTTAACCCCGCCCATCCCACAACGAACTCCGCCTTTCCCCGCCCCAAACATTCTAACTCTGCCCCCAGTCTGCCTCTTCTCCCTCCTACCAAGACCAGGAGGTTAGAAGAGGAGGGCAGTGTGCTGCTCCCCCTGTCCTGTGCCTGAGGAGAAACTGGAAGAATGACAACAGAGGAGGTACCACAGTGCCTGACTGGGCTGCTTCCAGTGCCCCCAGCCCCCATCTGGTATGTGTGTGTGTGTGTATGTGTAATAGGCAGTGTATGTAATATGCAGTGTCTGTGTGTATTAGGCAGTGTCTCTGTGTGTGTATGTATCAGACTGTGTGTGTAATAGGCAGTCTCTGTGTGTATGTATCAGACTGTGTGTGTGTGTGTGTGTAATATGAAGTGTCTGTGTGTATTAGGCAGTGTCTCTGTGTGTGTATGTATCAGACTGTGTGTGTAATATGCAGGGTCTGTGTGTAATAGGCAGTGCCTCTGTGTGTGTATGTATCAGACTGTGTGTGTGTTTAATAGGCAGTGTGTGTGTGCGTATCAGGCAGTATGTGTGTGCGTATGTAATAGGCAGTGTCTGTGTGTATTAAGCAGTGTGTGTGTATGTAAAAGGCAGTGTGTGTGCGTATGTAATAGGCAGTGTCTGTGTGTATTAAGCAGTGTGTGTGTATGTAATAGGCAGTGTGTGTGTGTATGTAATAGGCGGTGTCTGTGTGTGTATATCAGGCAGTGTCTGTGTGTGTGTATGTAATAGGCAGTGTCTGTGTGTATTAAGCAGTGTGTGTGTATGTAATAGGCAGTGTGTGTGTGTATGTAATAGGCGGTGTCTGTGTGTGTATATCAGGCAGTGTCTGTGTGTGTGTATGTAATAGGCAGTGTGTGTGTATTAAGCAGTGTATATATGTAATCATATATTGCAATTATGCATAAAGCACGCAGTTTGTATCAGGGATGTGGAATTTATATTGTCCAACTTCTGGGACATGCAGTTCCAGGTGTCGGATAGAAAGATTTTTTTTTTCTTTTAGGGCTGAATCGGGGAAGCTGGTGCCAAGCAGGGATGTATCGCTGACAGGCATACCGGGATGCTGTAACTGGGCCTTGCTGCAGCTCACAGGGAGGTGTGAAGAGTGGCAGCATCCAACCGCTCCTCACAGTGGTTCCCAACCCATTCCACAAGTACCCCCTACCAGTCCTGGATTTAGGGATTACCCTGTTGTGTCTAAAGTGTTTATTTTTTTTTCTAAAAACCACCTAAACACATCTGTGTAGTCCCTAAATCCTGGACTGTTAGCGGGTGGTTGGGAACCACTGCTCTAGATTCATGGCTGCCGAAACTCGATGTGACGCCATACCCGGCAGCCAACAAAGGGCAGAGTGAGCATGGGACACTTCTCCCTTTTTCAATGAGCTGAACTAGAGCTCAGTGTGAAACATAGGAAATCTGTGATTGAATGTGCATGCCCTAGAACAGAGGCTTCTCAATCAGAAGCCTCTAATTGGAGGACTTGCAGAAAAAAAAGCATATTTTCTTTTGGGGTACATCTACAGGGCCTCTGACCCTGGGAGCTTCCAGATCCGGATGGCAGAGCATCTCCAAGACGGTCCCACAGCCACTCGACACCCCTCTCCTGCACAGCAGCCCTGACTCCTTCCAGCCAATCTTCCATCGTGCTGAGACCTGCAGAGGAGACAAAAGAAGAAACAAAGCCACACAAAGCCTGCTACAACGACAGGTAAGTGTAACTTTAGATTAAAAGTTATCCTTAGATCTAAAATGGCCACTACTTATACTTCCCTCATAACTCCACCCCACTCCATATCCTTAGGCCCATCCCAAACCACTGACCCCTAGATGGCCTGACTCCTGGCAATGTCAAGGCCCACTCCCCTTAGCTACGCTGCTCCATGGGCTACAATATGACAGACAGGGAGTCAAGATGGAGTTGCCTAACTCCAGGAAAGAAGTGTGGGTTTCTAAATTTAATTTATCATCTTGTTATCTAGATTCTGTATTTTATTGCTTTTCTTCACGTATAAATATGAAATTGAAATAATGTCAAACTAAGGTTGTGACATTGGAAGAATGCTGTCGACAGTCTTGATTATTCACTAACATGTGCGTTGCCAGGAAATTAAAGTAAGTTGATTGGCAGTAGAAAGAGGGAAGTGCTCATGCCATTGTACAGAACACTGGTGAGACCTCACTTGGAGTACTGTACACATGACAGGTCTATAGTCGCCATTTGGGCAGTCGGAATCCAGGACAAACCACCCCCATAACCTAACCCAATAATACACAGACACTAAGTAGTATGGGGAAATTTGTCCACAGCTTTATTAACCAATAATTATAATAATAATAATAATAATAATAATAATAATATCGATAATAAATTAACAGGTAAACATGGGTCATTGCCCCCCATACTCCGCCCCCTCGCATCCTGTTCCTTCGGCTACCATACAAAAGGCAATGACCCCCATATAATAACACATATATACATAATTATAACATACACCAACTTTATATCAAAGTGCCAACCACCATTAACCACGGCAGGGGTATACCCGGATACCCCTGCCCCACCAGGTTCTGAGCCACCTCCAGGACTCGAAACCTCTCAACCACCGATGACCACAATCTGTTTATTCCACCTCACGTTCATCCAGGGGAGCCTATTTCCTCTCCTTCAGCTCCCCGTCCCGCCGCTGTGAAAGAAACGGGTTAAATAAACACAAAACAAACAAAGGGAGGGTGGGTGGGACAAACTCGACCAGGTAGGAAGTTAGAATGACTCACCTAAAATGGCTGCTCATTTAAATAGCCAATCCCACTTACCCATAATTCCAACCCTCGCTTACTTCCTCCTAAGCCCGCCTCCTAACCCCTGTCAAGGCCTTTTTCCGCTTAGCTGCGCTCTAGCTACATGGGGCTACATGACAGGTCTATAGTCGCCATTTGGGCAGTCGGAATCCAGGACAAACCACCCCCATAACCTAACCCAATAATACACAGACACTAAGTAGTATGGGGAAATTTGTCCACAGCTTTATTAACCAATAATTATAATAATAATAATAATAATAATAATAATATCGATAATAAATTAACAGGTAAACATGGGTCATTGCCCCCCATACTCCGCCCCCTCGCATCCTGTTCCTTCGGCTACCATACAAAAGGCAATGACCCCCATATAATAACACATATATACATAATTATAACATACACCAACTTTATATCAAAGTGCCAACCACCATTAACCACGGCAGGGGTATACCCGGATACCCCTGCCCCACCAGGTTCTGAGCCACCTCCAGGACTCGAAACCTCTCAACCACCGATGACCACAATCTGTTTATTCCACCTCACGTTCATCCAGGGGAGCCTATTTCCTCTCCTTCAGCTCCCCGTCCCGCCACAAGCTCAGACCTTGACCCCTTAAGCTGTCTGAGCTCCGCCACCCCGAAGAAACAGAGCCATCCTTATACCATCCTGCCAACCCAAGTTGAGCAGGTCCAAACCCACATCCGAGAGGTGAACACCATCCGAGCGGTAGTATCCTGGCAACCCTTCCTCCAACTCCAGGTGCCGTACCACTACACCCCCTACTTTCCGCACAAAGCTTGCCATCAAGCTATTCACCTTCTTCCTGCACCTCTCCATAGCCCCCGGGTCCCGAGCGTGCCGCCACCGGCGCCGCGGGACAATCTCAGACCAGACCAACATCACCCCCGGAAGCAGGCCCCTTAACTTATTAATGTCCTGCTTCATCCACTTCACCAGCCGGCGCTGCGGCGTAAGGCCCAGGTCATTTCCCCCCACATGTAATACCAGCACGTCTGGCGAGTACCCTGCTGCCAGCATCCCAAACAGTTTCCCACAAACATCCCCCCAGCAAAAACCCCGATACCCAAACCAACGAACTGCCAACTGGCCTCTCAGAAAACCCAGCTGCTGGCCTTGCGCTCGAGCTGCGGCCCTCCTCTCGGCCCAGAAGACAAACGAATGGCCCACGATCCATGCCACACGCCCTGGGGGGAGAAAACAAATGATGAGGGAAGTCCAACAGAGACCCCTACCCCATCCCCAACCAACACAGCGAAACATCCCAACATAGCCATTACCCCTCACATCATAACACAAAACCTTTCGAATTTGATGGCTCTACACATTTTTTTTTTTTTTTTTGAAATACGAAACAGTCCCCCGCCATTAATCCAATAGACCCAACCGGACATAGGAGCGGAATCTTATCGATTCCCACCTCCCGATCCTCTTCACCACCTCGTCCCCCAATCCCAACCGTGCGGCCTCCGTGGCCGCCCCAATACGGAACGAGTGCGTCCCAAATCGTGCAGCTTGAAGCCCCAACCTGCCCAAGCCCAACCGAAAAACTTTCGTGAACTGGAACCGAGAAAGGGACGATCCGTCAGCATGCACCAATAAGGAGCCCCCCACCGCTGGCCTCCGCGCCAGATACTCCACCGTAGCAGCCACCGGGCACAAAGCCGAGCCTGGCAAGGCCCCCAGTGTCACGTCCCGGCCCACGCCGCGGACGTCCGTTTTGGACCTGCCAAGGTGCACCACCACCTTCCTATCCAGGATACGGACCCCCGACAATTGCAGGCCCCCCTGCGCCAGTTTACTAGCACTCACCAATTCCCCTACTCGGAATGCCCCAAAAAACGCCAAAACAAACGCTACTTTGAACAGGAAAGCCTCAAACCCATCAAAACAAACCTCATGCAATATACCCACCAAGTCCCCCAGCAGCCGCACCGACACCGGGCGCCTGGTATCCGGCGCCCTGCGCCCCTTGCGATAACCCTTCAGGGCTTGCCTGATGACGAAGGTCTTGGTAAAGTCCTCCTTCCCATGCCACCGAAACCAAAACGCCATAGCCGCCATGGATCTGTCCACCACGGCAGGGGACGGCCCTTTTGTCAGCAACTGACAGGTGTACCACAAGAAAGCGTCCCGCAGGGCCTCCCCGCTGTCCATGGCCAACCCCTCCAGTGACCGTTCCCACAAGCCCCAAACCTTACTGTACGAGGCCCAAGTGGCCGGTGCCAGAGAAGCCTTCACGAGTCCTCCAAGCAGGACGCCCCCAGCTGCCAAATCTCGTCCGGGCAAGCCAGCCCTTCCTTCGATGCCCCCGGCGCCGCCAGCCAGAAACGGGACCACTGAAAACGAGATAGAGCATCAGCCACCTCATTCAAATAGCCGGGAACATGGCGCGCGCGAAAAACAACATTTCGGGACATACACAGCAATACCAGTCGCCTAAGCAGCTGAACCACCGGCTTTGAGGCCGCCGACTGGCGATTCACCGCGTGAACCACCGCCATGTTATCCGAGAAAAATACCACTTTCCGATCACGCAGCCTGTCACCCCATAACGCTACTGCAACGACCAACGGGAACAACTCCAAGAAAGCCAAGTTGCGCATAAGAGGGCTCGAACCCCAAGAGTCCGGCCACCGCTCCGCACACCAGGAGCCCCCGAAATATGCCCCAAAGCCTATACTGCCCGAAGCATCCGTAAAAAGCTCCAGCTCAGCCGACGACTGGCCCTCCTGCCGGAACAACACCGTCCCATTAAAATCCCGCAAGAAGGCATCCCAGATGCCCAAGTCCGCTCGCATGGCCGCCGACACCCGTACGAAATGGTGCGGGGATCTAACCCCCGCGGTAGCGGCCGACAAGCTGCGACTAAACACCCTTCCCATCGGGATGACCCGACACGCAAAATTGAGCAACCCAATCAAAGACTGTAGCTGCACCAGAGTCACCGTGCGTGCCCCAGCAACGGCAGCCACCGCCCCCCGAAGCCTTGCCAGCTTATCCTGGGGCAGCCGACATTCTCCCCTCCCAGAGTCAATCTCCAGACCTAGAAAACTCAGACACGTGGTCGGGCCCTCGGTCTTATCCGCCGCCAGCGGAACCCCGAATTGGCCCGCCACCCACTCAACCGTCCGCAGCAGGCGCAGGCAATCCAGGGAACCGGCCGGTCCCACACACAGAAAATCATCTAGATAATGTACAATAAGACGACTCCCCGCTTCCACCCGTATCACCCATTCGAGAAAAGTGCTGAATTTCTCAAAATAGGAGCACGAAATGGAACAGCCCATAGGCAGACACAAGTCCACGAAGTAGGCCCCTTCAAAGAAACACCCCAGCAGGTGATGACAGTCCCGGTGGACCGGTAGCAGCCGGAACGCGGCCTCGATGTCCACCTTAGCCATCAGGGCCCCATGCCCGGCCCGCCGGACCAAATCGACCGCCCGGTCGAAAGATGCATATGACACCGAGCACAATTCCTTATGAATACCGTCATTCACCGACTCCCCTTTCGGGTATGAGAGATGGTGAATGAGTCTAAATTTACCCGGCTCCTTCTTGGGGACCACCCCAAGTGGGGAAACCCGCAGGCCCTCCAGCGGAGGCACTACAAACGGGCCTGCCATGCGGCCCAGTCCGACTTCTTTGCCCAGCTTTTCCCTAACCACATCCGGGAAGTCTGCCACAGACTTCAGGTTGCGCAGCCTCCCTTGACCCCCTCGTCGCTCCTGAAACGGAATAAAGAACCCCACCGCAAACCCCGCCAGGAGCACCGCAGCGTCCGCCCTGTTACCGTAGCGGCCTAGCCACGGCTCCATCGCGCTTAGCTTCACTGGGGTTAGGCCCAGGGGAAGCGGATGCACCCCCTCCCCCTGGCGCGACAGCCGCGCCGGCGCCTCCGGACTTACCCTTCTTAAAGCAGCGGTTGAGCCCATGAGCTCCCCCGCAGCCGGAGCACTCATGCTTGAAACGACAGGAGGCTCCCCATTTGCATTGGCCTTCGTTATAGAGCCAGCATAAGCCCTTTTGTAAGGTGGCCGACGAGGCGGACTGAAAGGGCTGCGCTTTTTGCGCCATCATTAGCTTCATCCAGAGCGGCAGGTCCATTTGGTCCCACCGCATACCCGGGTTAGCCGCCAGCCGCTGCCGAAACTGCTCGTCGTACCTCCACCAGGCCAACCCCCCGTAAGTCCGGTACGCCTCCCAAATGCCATCCAAATAGCAGAACAAAGACGAGCACAACCCCGGCGATTTCTCGCCGAGCACGCTAGCCAGCACACAAAAAGCCCGCAACCAATTACCGAAGGACTTCGGTATCTTGCGGTACCGCTTCCTCTTCTCCTCCTCCTCCTTTTTCTCATCCTTCTTATCCTCCTCCTTGAGGTCAATGAAGTCCTCTAACGGGAGGAGGGAGAAAATCTCACAGAACTCGCCCTTCCAAATCTTATCCTTCACGTCCTGTTTCAAATGGACCCCCAGTGGGCCCGCAAAAGATACGTACGCGTGCTGCCTAGCCGCGTCGGGGATACCCCCGGACAACTCAGCCCTTTCGCTCCCAACCTCCCCTACGTCCTGCGGCACCACCAAATCCCCGCCCGAACTAGGCCCCGCGGAATCCCGGATCCGAGAACCTGAAGCCACTGCACCCGGAGCCCACACCTGACCAACGCCGCTAGTGTCACCCCCCGCCCCCAATGAGTGGAGTAGTGCCTGAAGTGTGGTAACTAGTGCGCTAGAGTGTAGTGACCCACTGGACTCACCGGCCAAGCCCCCCGACACCGGAGCGGTGGGGGCTGCAGTACAGATCGCCTGACGTCCGGGAAGAGGAACTTCCGCCGCCATCTCGCCGACCGGGGAGCCCACCCGGTGCCTAGCCTGTGAGGAAGCAGAACGGCTCCGAAATCTAGGACAAGGAGAAGAAGTCCTGGGTAGGGGGTAACGAACATCCACTCCCCTCCCGTCCCGACCCCGGGAGCGCCTGCTCTGCACCGAAGCCTCCCGCTGACCTCTACCACCACGTGGCACCCGGGAACCCCTGGGGCTACGACTCCTCCCGTCTCTACCAGCAAGCCGCCCCTGCTGTCCATACCGAGGGGCTGCCGCACCTTCCCCTGCTGAGCTATCCGAGGGGGAGCAGTGCCGACCCGACCGCCCCCGAGCATCCCGGGACCCCAGAGATCTAACGGGCGAGGGACTGTCACTACTACTCCTGGAACCCGGGCCCCCCCTGCGCCCCTCCACTACGGAAAGACCCGACTCCCGGCCTACCCTACGCCCTTGCCTAGCTACCTCCGAAACCCCCTCCCCCACCCCCTTACCTCTGACCCCTTGCTTGCCAGACCCCGATGGCCCCGAACTACCCACCACCCCTACGGGAGACCCTCTGTCTGACCTGGCCCCCTCCCGGGAACCCCTACCACCCTTAGAACTTACTCCTTTAGAGCCACATTTTCTCTTCGGGGCCCCAGGGCCCTCCCCCTTTCCCACTAAGGCCTGTGTACCCCCAACCGGCTTACTCCCGCCCCCCCCAGTGGCAGAGCTCCCCCGAACAACCTTCCCGCCAAGAGGGCCCCGACCTGAGCCCTCTGCACTTGCCTGATGCCTGCCATGCGGTCTCCCGGATCCAGCCTCCTCATCGTCTCCGCTGTCCGAAGGGGGGGAAGCCCTCCTGGGCCTCCCCTCCGTGGGTCTCGAAGCACCAGGGGGCCGCCCGGCCGCCTCCGACCTGCTAGCAGCCGCGCCCCCGTCCACGATATCCCTTTGCCGCCTAGTGCACATCCGAGGCTCCGTCCGCACACGGGGAGACAAGGCCTCGACCACGCGGCTCCCGGGCCTGCTGCCGGTCGGAACTGGAACCCCACTGCTACCGGGTACCACTTCACCGGGCCCCGCGCCCGGGCTTAGCCTCCTCGGGGGCCTCCGGGCCCGGACCGGTCTCCCGCCATCGCCGTCCCGATCCGCCGCCTCCGCCAGGGCAGGGCCAAGCTGTGCCCGTAGCCAGTCCACACCTTGATGCCGTGCTGCCGACCTGATCCCTTCCAGCAAACGCTCCACGTCGTCCATTGTTCCTGCAGAGGAGACAAAAGAAATCCGACCAAGCAAAGTCCGCGCTCCCCGAGGCGAACACAAACTCGACCAGGTAGGAAGTTAGAATGACTCACCTAAAATGGCTGCTCATTTAAATAGCCAATCCCACTTACCCATAATTCCAACCCTCGCTTACTTCCTCCTAAGCCCGCCTCCTAACCCCTGTCAAGGCCTTTTTCCGCTTAGCTGCGCTCTAGCTACATGGGGCTACAGTACTGGAGACCATATCTTCACAAGGATATTGATACTTTAGAGAGAGTTCAAAGAAGGGCTACTAAACTGTTTCATGGATTGCAGGATAAAACTTACCAGGAAAGGTTAAAGGATCTTAACATGTATAGCTTGGAGGAAAGACGAGACAGAGGGATATGATAGAAACATTTAAATACATAAAGGGAATCAACACAGTAAAGGAGGAGACTATATTTAAAAGAAGAAAAACTACCACAACACGAGGACACAGTCTTAAATTAGAGGGACAAAGGTTTAAAAATAATATCAGGAAGTATTACTTTACTGAGAGGGTAGTGGATGCATGGAACAGCCTTCCAGCTGAAGTGGTAGAGGTTAACACAGTAAAGGAGGAGACTATATTTAAAAGGAAAAAAACTACCACAACAAGAGGACATAGTCTTAACCCCTTCAGGACGGAGTAAATAGTGCACGTTCTGATCAAAACAAAACGTACCGTATATACTCGTGTATAAGTCGATCTCATTTATAAGTCGAGTGCAGTTTTGTGACCAACAATTGTGAAATATGCAATGCCTCGTGGATAAGTCGAGGGTAAAACTTGGGCTATGAAATTCTGTGATTTTTATAATTATATACACACACACTCATACAAACACACAAACTGCATTATATACACACACACACTCTGCATTATACACACACACATACAAACAATCTGCATTATGCACACACACCCATACAAACAAACAATCTGCATTATGCACACACACTCATACAAACACACACTCTGCATTATATACACACACTCATACAAACACACACTCTGCATTATATACACACACTCATACAAACACACACTCTGCATTATATACGCACACTCTGTGTGTATATAATGCAGAGTGTGTGTGTTTGTGTGAATGCAGAGTGTGTGTGTGTGTATATAATGCAGATTGTGTGTGTTTGTACGAGTGTGTGTGTTTGTATGAGTGTGTGTGTATATAATGCAGTGTGTGTGTTTGTATTAGTGTGTGTATATAATGCAGTGTGTGTGTTTGTATGAGTGTGTGTATATAATGCAGTGTGTGTGTTTGTATGAGTGTGTGTGTATATAATGCAGAGTGTATGTGTGTATATGAGTGTGTGTATATAATGCAGTGTGTGTGTTTGTATGAGTGTGTGTGTGTGTGTGTGTGTGTGTGTATATAATGCAGAGTGTGTGTTTGTATGAGTGTGTGTGTATATAATGCAGAGTGTGTGTTTGTATGAGTGTGTGTTTATGTGTTTGTATGTGTGTGTAGTGTGTGTGAACTGGGTGGGGGGAGGGCATTTTTATTATTTTTTATTTTAATATTTGAATTTTTTTATTTTAATATTTTGAAAAAAATATTTTAGTATTTTATTAAATTTTTTTAATTTTAATTTTAATAATTTAATTTTGTATTATTTAATTTTATTTTCGTCCCCCCTCCCTGCTTGTTAGCTGGCCAGGGAGGGGGGCTCTCATTCCCTGGTGGTCCAGTGGATGGGCTGTAGGAGGGGGGCTGGCAGAGAGCCCTTACTTACCTTTCCTGCAGCTCCTGTCAGCTCCCTTCTCTCACCTCCCTGCCGGTCAGCTCCCCTGTTAGCTCCCACTGTAAGTCTCGTGGTCTCTCGCGGCTCTCGCAAGACTTACAGTGGAGCTGACAGGGGAGCTGACCGGACCGGAGGTGAGAGAAGGGAGCTGACAGGAGCTGCAGGAAAGTTAAGTTACAGCTCTCTGCCAGCTCCCAGCAGGACCGCCGGGCTTGTAATGAGCCCGGCGGTCCTGGTTTGTATTATGGCAATGTAAATTGCCATAATACAGACATTAACTCGAGTATAAGTCGAGTTGCAGTTTTTCAGCACAAAAAATGTGCTGAAAAACTCGACTTATACTCGAGTATATACAGTAAACAAAAACTGGAATTTGCGCTATATGTCTGTTCACCCGTAGTTCCCCTCTTTCATAATATATGCACCCACACTTATTATATATCATTTTGTTCAGGAGAAACAGGGCTTTAATTTATCATTAACTATTCATATATGGAACATAATTCATTATGAATAAAATGTAAAAAAAATTTGAGAAAATAAGATTTTTTTTTAAATTTGTATTTCCGTCTGACATTTTAGCTGTGAATGTCATAATACTGTTAGGTTTTACTGCACAAAAATGCACATATTTGTAATCAGCGATGTCTCACGAGTACAACAGTATCCCCTATTAACAGGTTTTATGGGGTTTTGGAAAGTTACAGGGTCAAATATAGAACGTTCCATTTTCAAATAGAAATTTGCCAGATTAGTAATGTTACCTTTGAAACGGTGTGGTAGCCAAGCAATGAGAATTACCCCCATAATGGCATACCATTTGAAAAAGTAGACAACCAAAGGTATTGAAAGTGGGGTATGTTTAGTCTTTTTTAGAAGCCACTTAGTCACAAACACTGGCCAAAATTAGCGTTCATATTTGTTTTTGTGTTAAAAAAGCAAAAAACTAATATTTGGCCAGTGCTTGTGACTAAGTGGCTACTAAGAAAGACTGGACATACCCCACTTGCAATACCTTGGGTTGTCTACTTTTGCAAATGGCATGCCATCATGGGGTTAATTCTCATTCCTGGGCTACCATACGCTCTCAAAGGCAACATAACCAATCTGGCAAATTTCAATGTCAAAAAAATGAAATGCAAGCCTTATATGTGACTCTCTAACTTTCCAAAACACCATGAAACCTGTACATGGGGGGTACTGTTATTCTCGGGAGACTTCACTAAACACAAATATTAGTGTTTTAAAACAGTAAAACATATTACAACAATAATATAGTCCATAAAAGTGCCGTTCGTTTGTAAAAAATGCAAAAAACTTCACTTTTACTTAAAATATCATCGTTGTAATACAATTTACCAATTTGAAACACTAATATTTGAGTTCAGCGAAGTCTCCCGAGTAAAACAGTACCCCCCATGTACAGGTTTTATGTTGTCTTGGAGAGTTACAGGGTCAAATATAGTGCTTGCGAATTAAATTCTCAGCACTTTCTCCCTGTGTTGTCAGGTATGTCAATCAAATTTTAATTAATCAAATCACCTAATTATGTTAAAAGATTACTTAAATATACACGTAGAATTTTAATATATATGCATTTATAGGTATTTAAATTCTACGTGTATACTAATGTAATCTTTCATGTAATTATATGTATTTATCTATATATATATATTTGCGGTTATTTGCATTTTATATATAGATAGATATATATAGAATGTCATTCTAAGTGTATTTTGTTACCAATATATATATATTAATAGCAAAATACAGTTAGAATGAAATTACATATGTATATATAATTTATATAAAATTTTGTTTCAATATTTTATTTATTAATTTTATTATTTTATTTATTTATTATTGTAATTATACGTATTTATATATATAATATATGTGTATATATCTATTATATATATATAATATATGTAACGTCATTCTAAGTGTATTTTAATACTAATATATGTACTTATATTAGTATTAAAATACACTATGTATGACGTTAAATATATATAATATACATATATATTATATATATAATATATATACATATATTATATTTATAAAAATGCATTTAATTTATTTTATAACCTGTCTAATATTTTTTTTTTACACCTCCTACCAGCAGGGGGACTGTCTAATATTTTAGACAGTCCCCCTGCTGGCAGATCCACAGCCAGCTATAGGGGGCCATGTGATCGCTCTTTGAGAGCGATCACATGGCCCCTGGGGGCCTGATTTGCCGTGGGAGGGCTGCCTGGGCTGTGAGGCAGTCCTCCCGAAGCGGAGCGCCGGGAAGGTGAGTATACCGGGGGCTCCAGGGGCTTCAGTCGTTACGGCGTGCTATGCCGTCACAACGGCTTTAAAGCCCACTTAATCCGTGACGGTATAGCACGTCGTAACGGCGTTAAGGGGTTAAGGGGACACTATAGTCACCAGAACAACAACAGTTTATTGAATTTGTTCTGATGAGTAGAATCATTACCTTCAGGCTTTTTGCTGTAAACACTGTCTTTTCAGAGAAAATGCAGTGTTTACATTACAGCCTAGTGATAACTTTACTGGCCACTCCTCAGGTGGCTGTTAGAGATCCTTCCTGGGTCATGGCTGCCTAAAATGCAACCAAGCATTCAGTGTCTCCTCCCTCTGCATGCAGACACTGAACTTTCCTCATAGAGATTCATTGATTCAATTCATCTCTACGAGGAGATGCTGATTGGCCAGGGCTGTGTTCAGGGGCGGACTGAGAACCCTCAGGGCCCCGGGGCAAAATAAATCCAGGGCCCCCTTACAGGCCCCACCCATACTCCGCAGCAAGCGCAACCCATGTCCCGCCTCCATGCACCGCCTCCAGCCACACCCAACACAATCTTTAGACACAAGGAACAAAAGTGCAATAATCCCTTCAAGGCCCCAGTAGAGACTACAATTGAGGGCTAATGAGCCATGAAGGGGGGTCTTTCTAGCAGAGGCTATCTCAGTGTCCTTTAGAGAGTGTGTTAGAAAGAATACCCTCCAGGTCCCATTAGAGACTACAATGGAGTCTAATGGGGCCTGGAGGGGGGTCTCTCCAACACTCTGGTTCCTATTCACAATATAGCAACACAACATAGCTCGCTGATACCTAGGCCAAGTTGGCTCCTCTTACCTTAATTACTGTTGCTGGCTGGCAGTCTGTGGGCTTGCTGGAAGGCTGTGGGCTTACTGGCTGCGGCTGGCAGGCTGTGGGCTTGCTGGCAGGCTGTGGGCTTGCTGGCTACTGTCGGCAGGCTGTGGGCTTGCTGGCTGCGGCTGGCAGGCTGTGGCTTGCTGGCTGTGGCTTGCTGGCTGGCAGGCTGTGGCTTGCTGGCTTTAAGCCTAACTGGTGGCCTGTGGGCTGGCTGGCTGGCTACTGGCGCTGGCTGGCTGGCTGGCCTGTGGGCTGGCTGGCTTGCTGGCTACTGGGGCACTCGTAGATTATTTAAAGAAATAATCCATGCACAATAACCACTACTGCTCTGTGTAGTCGTTATAGTGCCAGGAGGGCCGGGCCCCCCTCCTAGAGTAAGTAGTCAAACCGTTTAAGAACAGTTTGACAACTTACCTGGGGTCTGCTGGGATATGAGGCTGTAGTAGGGTATAGGAGCAGTGGTGCAATGTGTAAGGGGTGCAGTGTGTGTGTGAAAGGTTCAGTGTGTGTGAGGGGGTGTAGTGTGTGAATGTGTAGGGTGTGTGGGGCAATGTGTGTACGAGGGGGCTGTGTATGTGTGTGGCAATGTTAGTATGGGGGGCTGTGTGTGTATGGGTGGGCAGTGTATGTGTGTGTGTGTGAGGCAATGTGTGTAAATGTGTATGGTCTGTGTGGGGGCAGTGTGTGTGTGTATAGGGGGCAGTGTGTGAATGTGTATGGTGTGTGGGGGCAGTGTGTTTATTGGGCTAGAGTTCACTCTCACCACTGCGACCACCAGGAATACCTGGTGGTCACAGTGTTGAGAGTGAACTCTAGCCCGTAGCTCCAGGGCTAGAGTTTACTCTCGCAAGAGCCGTAACATTGCCGTGGTAACCGCGGCAATGATCTGTGCTCGCGCAAGAAGGACCCAGAGGAGCTGCAGGCTGAGCTCCCGGGTCCTCTCTTCCTCCCTCCCCTGCCGGCTGCCCGCACGGTGCCTGCGGACAGGGAAGGGGGCAATTGCCCTCCTCTTACTCCCCCCTCCCCCTCTTCTTACCCCCCCTCCCCCTCTTCTTACCCCTCCCTCTCTTCTTACCTCCCTCCCTCTCTTCTTTCCTCCCTCCCTCTCTTCTTACCTCCCTCTCTCTCTTCTTACCTCCCTCTCTCTTTTTACCCCCCTCTCTTTTAACCCCCTCTCTCTTTTAACCCCCTCTCTCTTTTAACCCCCTCTCTCTTTTAACCCCCTCTCTCTTTTAACCCCCCTCTCTTTTAACCCCTCTCTTTTAACCCCCTCTCTTTTAACCCCCTCTCTCTTTTAACCCCCCCTCTCTTTTAACCCCCCCTCCCTCTCTCTTTTAACCCCCCTCTCTCTTTTAACCCCCCCTCTCTCTTTTAACCCCCACCTTCCCTCTCTCTTTAACCCCCACCTTCCCTCTCTCTTTTAACCCCCACCCTCCCTCTCTCTTTTAACCCCCCTCCCTCTCTCTTTTAACCCCCCTCTCTCTTTTAACCCCCTCTCCCTTTTAACCCCCCTCCCTTTCTCTTTTAACCCCCATCTTCCCTCTCTTTTAACCCCCCTCCCTCTCTCTTTTAACCCCCCCCTCCCTCTCTCTTTTAACCCCCCTCCCTCTGTCTTTTAACCCCCCTCTCTCTTTTAACCCCCCCCTCATCTCTCTTTTAACCCCCCCTCCCCCTCTCAACCCCCCCCTCTCACCCCCCCTCCCTCTCTCAACCCCCCCTCCCCCCTCCCTCTCTCAACCCCCCCTCCCTCTCTCTTTTAACCCCCCCTCTCTCTTTTAACCCCCACCTTCCCTCTCTCTTTTAACCCCCACCTTCCCTCTCTTTTAACCCCCCCCTCCCTCTCTCTTTTAACCCCCCCTCCCTCTCTCTTTTAACCCCCCCCTCTCTCTCTCTCTCTTTTAACCCCCCCTCCCCCTCTCAACCCCCCCTCCCTCTCTCAACCCCCCCTCCCTCTCTCTTTTTACCCCCTCCCCTGTAGCGTGGACGAGAAGTTTCTGTTTCCTGTACCCGGCCGGACTGACAGGAAGGTGCACACTCAGTGTGCACCTTCCTATCACTCCGGCCGGGCACCGCGGACCGGAAAGCCGCTCGGCCACGCTACAGGGGAGGTGAGAAGCTGCAGCCGCCTGAGCGCTCTTATAAGAGCGCTCAGGCGGCTGCAGCATTTAAAGGGGCGGCCGGGCCCCCTGATGGCGGGCCCCCCTCCCGGCCGGGCCCTCGGACCATGTCCGAAGTGCCCGACCGGTCAGTCCGCCCCTGGCTGTGTTTGAATCATGCTGGCTCCGCCCTTGATCTGCATCCTTGTCAGTCTCAGCCAATCCTATGGGGAAGCATTGTGATTGGATCAGGCTACCACTTCTGATGATGTCAGCAGACTGTTTGTTTTTCTGAGTCTAACAGCATGCAGAGTTACAGCTTCAGACTTGAATACAGTAAGATTTTGACTATATTTATGGAGGCATGAGGGGCCAAGGGGGGCTAGATGGTGGTGTTAACACTATAGGGTCAATAATACATGTTTGTGTTCCTGACCCTACAGTGATCCTTTAAATTAGAGTGGCAAAAGTTTAAAAACAATATCAGGAAGTATTACTTTACTGAGAGGGTAGTGGATGCATGGAATAGCCTTCCAGCTGAAGTGGTAGAGGTTAACACAGTAAAGGAGTTTAGGCATGCGTGGGATAGGCATAAGGCTATCCTAACTATAAGATAAGGCCAGGGATTAATGAAAGTATTTAGAAAATTGGGAAGACTACATCTGCCGAATGGTTCTTATCTGCCGTCACATTCTATGTTTCTAAGTTTAAATTTTTAAGTCAAAATAGCTTAATTGTTGGGGGGCGGGGCCTGACCGCTGAGTTGAGCGGACGCAAGAAGCAGCAGCTCCCGGGCCCACAAACAATAATCACAGATCTCTGCCAAAATAGACACCCAAATCGGGCACCGGGATGCTGAAACCGAGCAGAGGACACCGAGCCCTACAGAAGGACACCTCAAACAGCGATGCCCTGCTCGGCGCCAACATGCGGCCTACTTACTCGAGAGGCGCGGGAGAGACGGCCGCTCTCCCGCCGCTTTCACACTCGGCAGACTCACTACTGGGCCCACGTTCCCCCCCCTATGGACCGGCGGGGGTCATCCCGGTCCGCATTACATGGGGCCACAGGACTATACGCAACTCGCAATCGGCACTCAAGATGGAGGCTGCCGATAAAGCTCCTGGGCCTACACTCACAAAACCTCGACCAGAGCGACAGGCAAGCGGGACCTGCCAAGAAGACCGCATAACAGCAGCCTTCAATAATTTTTGGGCACGCTTGTGGGCCACAATGACTCGGACCCGAACAGCCACAAAGGACCCTCGTCTGCCCTTACCTACACCTCCACCGACCCTGAAGGGCTCCACCAGGCCGCCTTCCCGTGAGCATCAACAGAGGAGTGCGGTAACCAAGCCTGGACTTCAGGGCCGCGGTCCGCGCACCCGTCAATGCCTGCCAGGGTCCCGACAAACCAAGGGAACCCCCACTCATGACCCACCACCACACAAGTTAGTGAGACGCACTCGGAGGTCCCAAGCTCAGCTCGCGGCCTGCACAGTCAGGAACCGCCGACAACGCTTCTCGGCCGCAACCAGGGTACAAAAGGGCTTAACTCCCACATTAAGGAAAAGAGCAGAGACACTAATCATCAGATCACAATGGGGAACAAAGAGACCGGCAAGCCACCAAGGACATGCCCATGCCACCCAAGGTAATTGCCGGAGACCGAGAGGCGGAGGCCCACCTGTTCCGTTGGTCTGCGGCACCGAGGCCCCTTGGAATCCACCGGCTGGTGCCATACCCCTGCCAACTAGAGGCATCGGATGACTCTCAAAGCCTCATTGCTGGATGGACTATTGCCATGCCACCACGTCCCTGCAGCTGAAACAGACTTTGCCCCACATCAGCACGATACCACAAGATAGACTCATACTGCCGTTAATATGTACTACTGTTACTATGTACGGCATAAACGTGAAAGCGCAACCCTCTCCATGTTTAATTAGTGGCAAGCTACAACACCACAAGCGTACAACTTACAGCTATGCCGCTGACAGGGATTGGCTGAACTTTCTTTAAGTAGGCAGGTCTATAATGTACACAACACTCGCATCTAGTGAGCACAAAACTTTTCTTCAGTTACTGCCGTTGTGACAGAACGTTACCAGTGACTTTTTACTTCAATAGTTATTGCCACCGCGACTCTTATTTACATATTTATCTGTATTATCTCCCAGCGTAATGCAGATAACCCACTAGCTTATACTATAACACACAATCGATTTACTAACCCTGTTCCATGCGCACACATAAGCCTTATGCTGCCCTACAGAATTGTGATGCATTATAAAAAGGTGCAATACACCCATAATCATATGCACAACTAGTAGTGGTGGGTGCACACTTAGCCTAGCACGATTTACTGTAATAATTATATATTGTGTAAACTCCAAAGAAGCTAAGAGTTATTATGTCCGACGCATGTATATTTTGTATGTTTAGTATAATTATTTTATGTTTGACTAGCTTATGACATAGCGTAGAAACCATTATTCAGAAAGTTACAAGCGATAGTATTTTGTGTCATGTACTGAAATGCAACACTGAGCTGAGCCACTAGGGAGCTTCACTGTGACTGAACTATTCAGCAAGCAACTATAAAACTAGTAACTTAACTGTAAGATGCGACATACCAAACGGGCAGTAGCGCAGTAATTACACAAGCAAACGCAATCGTGCCTTATTTAGGATGGTACCTTATTTAGAATGTATCCTTCTTTAGCAGGTAATCAAGCAATTGAGCAATGCCCAAGCAGTCCACTCATATTTACTCCACGACAGTCTTACCCATGTTATATCTCAAGCATGATACATGCCTTAACACTGTTTTAACATGTCACTCAGAACACTGACAATTATTGTTGGGGCACAGTGAGCAATGGCATCGTATTACCTGAGCTCCGACTCCTAGTTACCTCTTAAACTTGTTGGGTTATATCCTTCCTGTTTCAACGCACTAGGCGCTAACATGAGTAGACCGGGCACGTAGCCGTTCATCCCCGACTTAAGCCTATAAAACGATGTTTTTAGCATGACCCTCGCTATCAAGCGGTAGACAAAGCGACTGTTCATTCTAGGTGGTTAGGAAGTATATGATGCTAACCTGATTGTTTTTTTTTCACTTTAAAAAAAAAAAAGTGCAATGTCTCTAATGCCATGTAACATATGTGAATGCCAATAGATCTGCACCAGCTGTTGTGGCAGTGCAACTTGCATGTTTTTCTCTCTGCACGAACAAAATAAAGAATTTAAAAAAAAAAAAAAATAGCTTAATTGTTAAAAGTTTTTAGATCGACTAATGCGGCCTCATATTTGAAATTCACTTTCAATTCTTGAAGCCCATGGAACAACGCAGTGGGAGGAGTGGGCCTTGACAGAGCCAGGGAGTGGGCAGGTGCTAGTGTTTGGGGGTTGGGTTAGGGTAATGGTGCTTGGGGGTGGAGACAGGGAATATAAAGAGCAGCCATTTTAGAATAGGGGCCATTTTAACCAGAGCCTCTCTTACCTGTAAATTGTGTCAGGTCGGTGAGGTTCTTTTCTTTCTCGTTTCTGCAGGATTATGGCGTCGTTAGAAGAGATCCTGGATGGTGTTCGGGCAGCTGTGAAGGACCAAGGGCTGGATTGGCTTCATCAGCAGTTGGGGGCTTCCGGGCCTGCTCCCGCGGTACCGGCCCGTCGACCGACGAGGAGGACAAGACCACCCCAGCGTTTGAGCCCGGGTGCCGGGCCCGCAGCACGGCGGAGGAGGAGCCCTTCAGCGGGGCGTGAAATGACCGACGGTCCGGGTGAAGCCCGGTCAGCAGAGCCAGGCAGGCGCACGGCTCGCTCCGGCGGGCGCGGCGGCGGCCTGGCAAGGACGGCCGTGCAGCGCACTGTGGCGGAGGGATACAAGCCACGCGGTTCCGCGGCTGGCAGGAGGAACGGTCCGGGTGGATCTCGGAAGACGGCCGGGACGGAGGCCGGGCCGGCTGGAGGTCATGTGAGCGGCGGCTCGAAGCAGACACGTCCCGGTGAGTCAGCCACTAGTGACAGTGCTGGAGGGCAGGGGAGTAATGATGTTGGAGGGTATGTAACGGCCCCTCAGGCGTTAGGGGGAGGCTGGGACAGCGGAGTCATGGCAGGAACGTCTCAGACAGAGGCAGGACAGGGAGACAGCTGCAGGGACAGGGGGAATTCGCAGGAAGCAAGTGGGTCCGGGCACACGGCAATCTGCCAGGATAGTGATGCTGAATCTGGAATAGGGCGGACGGCCGAAGAGAGGCCAGGCTCAGCACTGACAGATGGGAGGCAGAGTGCTCCTCCATTTAAGTCAGTTAAGGATGGCAGCGGTAGGCGAGAGGGCCCATCTGGCCGCTCTCAGGGGCAGCTTCATGACATGGAGGCCGCAGAGAGCGGGTGGGGAGAAGAACGGCGCTTCTCTAGCGTCAGGCGCAGCGGCACGAGGAGCAGAACAGGGAGTTCAGGAAGCAGGGAAAGGTCCCCAGCGCGGAGCGGGTGCAGCGTAGCAGGCTCCTGTTGCAGGAGGCGCAATTCCAGGGATGGCGAAAGGAGGAGTCAGCGTAGAAGATCAGGTTCACCAGAAGGGAGGTTCAGTGATCGGAGGAGGGGACCACCTCGCGAGGGCAGTCGC
Source organism: Pelobates fuscus (assembly GCF_036172605.1). NCBI lineage: Eukaryota > Metazoa > Chordata > Amphibia > Anura > Pelobatidae > Pelobates > Pelobates fuscus. The sequence continues at coordinate 272,263,979 of NC_086322.1, forward strand.
CCTGCGAGACGAAGCGTTGCTACGGATGACTGGGAGGAACGTAGGGAGGAAAGGCGGGTAAGGACGGCTAAGGACAGACTACCCAGGTTTCCTTCTCCCTACAGGTCCCGGAGCAATACACCTACGGTCTCGAGGCGAGTCCAGGCGGATGGGAGTCGACGAGGGACATTGCAAATGGGGAAATACTTGCAGGTTCCGGCACGAATGTTCCGGCTGCGGGGGGACTCACGGTGTCAACCGTTGTTTCAAAAAGGGCAAGACTGGTGGGGGAGGAGGGTCCGCGGGGGCGGCAGCTCCCGCAACTGCAGTTGGGAGTGTCTCCGGTGAGAATAGACGTGATGTTACCTTGGCTAAGGCGATACGTTAATAGGGAGGATGCAATTTTCTTGTGGCAGGGTTTTCGGGAGGGGTTCTTTATTCCCTATGTAGTTAGGGGACCAGGTACGTTATGTGGGAATCTCAAGTCCGTTCGGGAGCACCCGGAGGTAGTGCGGGAAAAACTGGGTAAGGAAGTGCAACTGGGGAGGATGGCGGGACCGTTCTTGTCGCCGCCATTGCCCGATTTGCGAATATCCCCGCTGGGCGTGGTCCCCAAGAAAGAAGTAGGCAAGTTCAGGTTGATTCATCATTTATCTTACCCGAAAGGGGCTTCGGTGAATGATGACATCGACACGGCCCTCAGCTCCGTCTCTTATACGTCATTTGACAAGGCAGTCGAGTTGGTCAGGAGGCTGGGGCGTGGGGCGCTGATGGCGAAGGTAGATGTGGAAGCAGCGTTTCGACTGCTCCCGATACACCCGGATTGCCATCATCTGCTCGGATGCTGTTTCGAAGGGGAAATTTTTGTTGACCTGTGCCTACCAATGGGGTGTTCGATCTCGTGCGCCTATTTCGAGAAGTTTAGTACCTTCTTGGAGTGGGTTGTGCGGACGGAATCGGCAGGGGGCGCTGTGGTGCACTACCTTGACGATTTTCTCTGCGTGGGCCCGCGAGACTCGGACCGTTGTAAGCAGGTATTGGACGTGTTTCAATGGGTGGCGTACAAATTCGGGGTTCCGAATGGGAATGGGAATGGGAATGCCGGCTGCCGGGGGACAAATTGTCACGGCTACGGGAGTTGGTTGCCACGGTGAGGAGGGCCAAGAAGGTGACACTGCGGGGGCTCCAATCGCTGGTAGGGAGCCTTAATTTCGCGTGCCGGGTCATACCCATGGGGAGGGTTTTTTGTAGGCGCCTTGCGCAAGCAACGTCCAAAGTGCGGCTGCCGTCGCATTACATCAGGGTTTCGGCGGATATGAAGCGGACTTAATGGTGTGGGACCGGTTCTTACAGGATTTTAATGGGACGGTGATTTTTAGAGAACCTGTGGCGACAGGGGAGGTTGTGGGACTGTATACCGACGCTTCTGGTAGCATAGGCTTTGGGGCTTACTTGGGGGGTCACTGGTGCGCCGAGCCATGGCCTGAGGCTTGGAAGCAGAGCTCGCTGATTAAAAACCTAGCGTTTTTGGAGCTGTTCCCAGTGGTGGTGGCGGTAAGTTTGTGGGGGCCGGTGTTAGCAAACAAGCACATTGTATTTCACTCGGATAACATGGCGGTGGTACAGGCGGTCAATAGTTTGTCGGCGTCATCCCCCCCTGTTTTATGTTTGCTGCGGCGTTTTGTCCTTCTCTGCATGTCTTTCAACTTGGTGTTTAGGGCTAGACACATCCCTGGTATGTTGAACGTGGTGGCTGATGCGCTTTCTCGTTTTCAGTGGGAACGATTTCGGGAAGCGGCGCCGGACGCTATGGAACAGGGGCAGGCCTGCCCGGGCGAGATGTGGCAGCTCGGGACCGCATGCTTGGGGAGTGTATAAAGAATTCTCTGGCGCCGAGCACTTGGTCGGGTTACGTCAAGGTTTGGAAGGAATGGGAAGAGGCGGTACATCAGGTAGGGGGCGACAGTTCGCAGGGGCAGAGGGTGGACGTGCTGTTGTGGGTGCTGTGTCGCTTGTTCGCTAAACAGGCGTCACCGGCCGTGGTAGATAGGTGCATGTCTGCCCTGGCGTTTTTGTTCAGATTCAACGGGTGGGAGGACATTATGAAGAATTTCGTAATACGCCAGGCGTTGAAGGGTTTTAAGAGGGGTAAGAAGCTCGCGGACCCGAGGCGGCCAGTGTCGTTCTCGGTTTTACTGAAACTGTTAGGGGTGTTGATAGAGCTGTGTAATTCCCCTTTCGAAGTAACACTATTTTCTGGGGCATTTGTCTGGGCGTTCTTTGGTGCTTTTCGCATTAGCGAGTTGGTGAGTGCAAACAGGTTAGGGAACGGCGGATTAATGCTTGAGGACGTGGTCATAGGTAGTGACAGGGTGCAGATATGGCTGCGCCGGTCTAAAACGGACGTTTGCGGCAAAGGATGTGCGGTGGTGTTGTATGAGTTACCAGGATCAGGGGCTTGCCCGGTGGCTTGCGGCGCGAGGTACAGTGAGGTTCGACCAGAAGGGAAGGGTTGTTTCTTTTTGCACGCCGATGGTTCGGCGTTGTCACGATTTCAGTTTCTGCGGGTCTTTCGGATGGGATTGCAGAAGCTGGGCCTGGAACCAAGCCAATTTGGGACGCATTCTTTTCGCATTGGGGCAGCGACGGAGGCTGCGCGTTTAGGCTTGGGGGACGAGAGGATCAAACGGATAGGGAGGTGGGAATCCATGCGATTCCGCTCGTACGTAAGGCCGGATAAGTTGGTGTAAATGACTGGGTCCAGGAATTTGGGATGGGGACGTTGCCTTTTTTCTGCCACTAATTTTGTCTCTTTTCAGGTTTGGAAGTTTGGTTGCTGGGCCACTCGTATGTGTACTGGGCGGAGAAGAGAGCCGCAGTTCGCAGAAGCGGATCACAGCTGGGCTTTCCATTGGAACGAGTGACTCTATATTGGTTTGGTTTTAGGGGCGCTAGTTGGCAGAGTTTATGCAGTTTCTTGTTTCAAAAAGTGGTTGGTGGGTCGGTCCCGGATGTGGTGTTGGTCCACGGAGGGGGGAACGACTTAGGTGGGATTCCCCAAAGGGAGTTGGTGAGGAGGATGAAAAGGGATGTGGATCGGCTGAGGGAGCTGGTTCCTGGCGTGGTGGTGGTGTGGTCCGAGATGGTTCCGCGCTTTGCGTGGCGGCACGCCAGGGATCCGGCTGCAATAGCTCGATCAAGGGGTAAGGTTAATAAGATTATGGCAGTTTTTATTAGACGTTCTGGGGGCGTAGTGGTGCGTCACAGAGAGTTGGAGGGCATGTTACCTGGGTATTTTAGGAGGGACGGTGTACACCTGACGTGGGGGAATGATCTGTTGAACCTAGGCTTTCACGAAGGTATAGAACAGGCCCTGTTTAGGTGTGGTGGGGGTCGCACATGCGCTTAAGGAGGTCAAGGTATGTGCTGTGGCGGAACAGGGCGTAGTGAAAATTGGAATTTGGCGTGGAGTTTGAACTGGACAGGCCGAGGTGTAGGCCTGATGGAATTAAGGACTGGTTGGTTCTAGCTCTTCGGTGGCGACGAACCTGGGGGTGTAGGGGTGTCTGAGGTACACCCCTACAGTTAACAGTATGATGTGGGGCCTCTTTGGTAGGCCGTGTTTCAAGTGAATTGTTATTTGGTTATTTATTGTTCAATTGGTAGGGTCATTGTCAGGGGGACTGTGTGGGGGGTATAGTAACTTAATGTATAGTTGGACAATGACCCTAAATTATGTTAATTATGTTAATTTATGATAATTTAAGGAATAATTTAATTAATAATTTAATTAATAAAAGCTGTGGACTTTATACTCCAACAGAATTAAATGTGTCCGTGTCTTATTTAGTATAAGGTTATAGTACTTGACGAATAACGTCTGTGCAAAGGTTTATATAAGTTTTTAGCACATGCCGAATAACGTCTGTGCAAATGTCATGACAATTCACATGTGAGTGTGTTATAGCAGCATGCTGCAAATAACTTTCACTTGTGTTGTCTATGTACAAAGGTACAGGGTGCAGTTAGGTTATAATGACTATGCTTTGCATACCTCACGTACCAGCTGATATGAAATTACTCTACACAAGAGGTCATTAAAAAATGAAGTAACAAACGTGTACCAACACAGGTGTACAAATTAAAGGAATCGTGGGACTCACTGAGCAGCCAACTCAGTTATAAAATGTTTTGTAGGAATATAAAAAAGACAACTGTGACCTTAACATTTTTTTATTTTCTACACCATATATTTACTGGTTTTCAGTAGAAAGTGAAAGCACATATTGATATGTGTTCAAAAAGCAAAAGGATGGCGGGGCCGGGCCGGGCCGCCGAGCCGACTGGAAGCAGACAAGCATGGCTCCGAGCCCGAGCCCCAAACAATGGCTTTAAAACCCCACAAAAATCACCTTAAAGTCGGATATTCCAGTATGCTGAGGAGGAGAAACACCCCCGCTTTAAAATGAGACCTGTAAAGGGCCAACAGCACATCGGGAACTCCGACACAGATGAACCTGGCCTACCTGCCCTCAAAAGCCTGATCTGGCAGGGGAAAATGACTAAGGGGCTGGAGGCCCATTCAGGCGGGAGATGCACATCGGAGACATCTTTCCTCAGCGGGGACCACGCTGGCTCGGGGAACGGCCCCGCTCCCCCCCCCCCGGCCGGTGGGGGTAATCCCGGCCACATGGGGACGGCACATGCCGAGACGGACATCTCCGCTCGGGAACCACGCTGATCCCCTAACCTGGCAAAGGTCGTCAAGCCGTGACCAGCCAGTACACCAGACTATAGGGACATTCCTTCACATACAGTGAGGCACCTGGACCCGTATTTGCACGCCCTCGATGTCCTGGGCCGAGATCGGATAACCTGGACCGGCTATATGGTAGCTCAACTTCCGGGTATGGAGGAGGCCCGGAGGGAATAGTCCCCACTGCTGTGAGCCCGGCAGGGCTGAGGGCTGCTTGCCTCCGGCGGACCGGTGGCTGGGCGGCAGCATGTCCTCTAGCCTCAGAAAGTGGCCGGCGCTGGGTGAGGCATTTGGAGCACCTAAAGGTACCCACCGTGGTTTCAGAGGCTATGGGGAGGTGCAGGAGACACTGGGTCAGAGGACTCTTGGGGGGGAGGCCGTAAGACCACAGGCTGTCCCCGAGTGCCCACTGTGCCGCGATGCTTGCAGGGGGCGGCCTGAGCTGATCTGGGGGACCGGTCTGGGACCGGGCACCATGGGGGCATGGGCGGCAACATCTGCCCCACAATTAACCAGCGAACCCCGGAAGTCCCACAGCTCCAACGGATGATACCCTATGCAGGGGAGGCAGCTGCAAGACCTGCTACAGACGGGACCGACAGGTCCAAACAACATGGGCTCGGTGCTTCAGGGCAGCGTAAGTGATGCTGGGGAGGTGCAGGAGACAGACGGTGCACGGACTCTTGGCGGGGGGGTCAGTTGGACTGGACAGGTCTCCGAGTGCCCACGGTGCCACGGAACGCCCCACTGGAGGGCCAGAATTAGCCTGAGGCGAACAGCTAAAGGACAGTCATCCAAAGGAACTGATGAACATATGCAAGGGAAAAATGTTATGTTATTTAAAGGGGGAAAGCGGGGGGGAAAGGGGGAACACTGTTTAACTAAAAGGCAAAGAGAGTGAGAAGGGGAAAGGGGGAAAGAAGGGAGGGAAACAGAAAAAAGGCTGTGTAGCAAGAATATTTACAGTATAAGGCACTAACCTTTTGCATATACTTCTCAAACAGCATAACTACAGGCCTCTTTACATACCTCAGGGAACGTTAGATTGCCTAGTTAGGCGTATACACTGCTTTCTTAATTCCACGAGTTAGAGCGTAACGTTATGTTTTTTTTTGTTTTTTTTTTATTCACTATTAAGTGCTTCTCCAGTTGAAATTGTGCAGGGCAGTACAGCTTAATAAGCATCTGTCCAAACAGCAAAGACGGGGAGATATGTCAGTAGTTAAGGTTAACAGCTTTTCATGCTCTCATAATGCCTGCTTAATTGCCTGCTTGCTGTATAATACTACGCTTCAGCAATCACACAACTTGACTGACATAAGGCATCTACATATACCAGCCAACTCACAGCAACTACACGGACTAGTTAACTTGAAACACCTGCATAAACCAGCTCACATAAGGTAATTATCTGAACAGCTAACATGAAGTAACTACATAACCAGTCAACATAAAGCTCTTGCACAACTGGACTGACATAAAACATTTGTACAAACCAACAAACTTAATGCAATTACACAGAACAACTGCACATACAGACTAACATAAAGCAACCGCATAAATCAGTCAACACAAGATAACTACATGAACATAATACAAGAAACTAGCATAGTAAGAGTCACATAATGTATATGACCAACTTTGAATTAACCTGCTGTAAAATTAATGACTTAATATGCTTCTGCGTAGGAAACAGCTCGCATACTTAAACGTGTATTGATAATTACGCCTCTGCGCAGGCGATTACATGCTTGAATATAAATAAGTTTGCATTGAAATATATGGTGTGGAACCAATAAACATATTTAAAAATAAATAAAAAAAAGCAAAAGGATTGTAACATATTAAGGTATCACAGTCCACATCACAGAGATGAATAACTGTCCATATCCACCCAAGCGTAAGACCCCGGGGGCCTTATGGACAAGAGGAGTAGAAAGGTTCGGAATTAACACAGTAATTTCGGTAGAAGCATCGTCCTTGTGTCCGCACAGCGACCTACCGAAGATATTTAATATTTTTTTTTCATTTAACAAGCTATAGATAGCAATGTTTGCTGACCACAATCTGTTGATTCTACAGGAGCCCCTAAAACCCCTCCCGGCCTTATTTGAGATACTCACTGAATATGCAAATATCTCCTAACGTGTGATTAATTGCACTAAATCTCAAACCTTATACATCTGTCCCTGTGCAGCTTGTTTGTGTTATATTGGAAAACCAAAGCTATACATTCATTGGGAATAGATCTGACATGCGCATTGTCGTCTCTTTGGCCTATTCCAGTTATAACCAATTAACCTCCAATAAACACAGACACAAGGATTATTTGGCAAAAATATTCCACGGCTTTATTAATTACATAAATATATATAAAATAAGATATAAAATTTAAGAGGTCATTGTCACCAACATTTGAAAAGACATTCCCCCAATTAACATAACTAAATACCCAGACAATGACCTCAAACATATTTACATAATACCATATAACAATGTAACATATCATAAATAACATAAACAATTAACACAGCCACCCAGGGCAACCATTTCCAATTGTAGGGGCATACCAAGACACCCCTACACCATTATCATAGCCACCAAGGGCATCCCATTTCACAGTAGGGGCATACCAAGACACCCCTACACCATAACATAGCCACCAAGGGCATCCCTTTCCACTGTAGGGGCATACCAAGACACCCCTACACCATTGTCCCAGCCACCAAGGGCATCCATTTCCAATGTAGGGGCATACCGAGACACCCCTACACCCCCAGGTTCGTAGCTACCGCCGAGCTCGAACCTACCACCAAATCTAAAGGTAAGTATTCCTCTTGACCTATCCCACTTACCAAAAACCGACCTACCCCCAATTAAACTAAACCATCCCCCGCCGCCGTGACAAAACGGGAGAGTCATAAATCTTAACCATTAACCCATTAAATTAGGGAGGGTGGGCGGGACAGCTAACAACAGGTAAAGATTTCAAATTAAAATGGAACCCAGTTTTAAAATGGCGAATATTTATATGACTAAGCCACTCCCCTTTTACCAATTGACCAATCAAGTAACACTCCTCCATAGGCCTGCCTCCTAGCTCTGTCAAGGCCCATTCCACCTAGCTTTGCTTATTCCATGGGCTTCATTCATGCAAATCTGACATCAATTCCTGCACTTAACTTATCCAAGGTTTGGAATGCCATCCACAAATTCTTGTTAAATGGAAAAACAAACTATTAGATATTTTTGGTAGGTCGCTGAGTGGACATTAAGACGATGTTTATACTGAATCTAGTGTTTTTATGTCAAACCACTCTGCTACTCTTGTCCAAAAGGCCCCCGGGCTCTTACGCTTGGTTGGATATGGAGGAATATTTGTTACAACCTGCTGTTTGTTAACGGTTATTGATCTCTGTAATGTGGACTGTGATACCGTAACATGTTACAATCCTTTCACTTTCTACACACATATCAATATGTACTTTCACTTTCTACTGAAAACCAGTAAACACATGGTTCAGAAAAAATAAAAAAAATTTAAGGTCACAATTGTCCTTTTAATATTCGTACAAAACATAACTGAATTGGATGCTCAACGTGTCACACAAATACATTTCATTTGTACACTTGTGTTTATTTGTGACTGTAGGGGGATTTTGCTTGGTTGCGGGTTGTGTGTGGATATGGCTGTTTGCGATGTAGTATCTGTGGGCGTGTAAATAAGGGGTCTTTGCGAACAGGAACTGTAGTGGGTGTGTTAAGGGGGATAGTGGCTGTAGTGTGTGTATTTGAGAGGAGATGGCCCTTTTGTGTGTTTGTTGTTGAGGACAATGGCTATATGACTGTTTTTGGGAAGGAAAATGGATTTCATGAATGTGTGGGGGAATTGAGGCTCTTGTGTCTGCGGGAAACTGGAGTTGTAAAGAATGTATAGGGGGAACAAGTCTGTAGTGTATGTGTGCAGGGAATTGGGGCTGTAGTGGGCATGTTGGGGTGATAGGGGCTGTTGTGTGTGTGTGTGGGAGACTGACTGTTATGTGTGTGTTGAGGGGGAGGAGAGGCTGTGGTTGCGGAAATGGGGTATAGCTGCTGTAGTGGGGAGATTGTAGCTGTAGTGGGGGATAGGAGCAGTAGTGAGAGAATAGGGGATATATGCAGATTACGGGCTGCAGTGGGAGGACAGGGGGTGTAGTGTGGGGGATCGGGGCTGTTGTGGGGGTACAGATGTACAGATGCTGTTTTGGGGAGTAGGGATTGGGGTGGAAGTATAGGAACAGTAGTGTAGGAAATAGTGTCTGTAGTGGCCAGACAAGGGCTGTGGTGGGGGGATAGGGGCTTTGCTGGGGGCAGTAGGGGCTATAGTGAGGGAATAGTATGGGCTATCATCGGGGGATAGGGACTATAGTGGGAGGATAGGGGCTGTGGTAGAGGATAGGGGATGTATTGGGGGGCATTATGGCTATAATGAAGGGACAGGGGGCTTTAGCGGAAGAGACTGGAATTGTTGTGTGGGAGACAGTGTCTTCTCCAAAAAAAAAGTTTGGCCAGGGAGGAGGGAACTTGATCGATGGTGGTCCAGTGGAGATATGCCTAACAGACCATCAGTGTTACCCAAGCCTCAACAAATCCCACTTCAAGGTCTCCAAAAAATTCTGCTACATGAATTCCCCTCTGTCTGGCTGAGTGAGATACATCGATATAAAACACCTGGACTTGATTACTCCCATGAGCACATGGTTACCTTATACTTTCACAAATTAAGAAGTGCAATTTATGTTTATCTTTTTTTTTGTCCTGTTTGAATATCTGGATGATACCTTGCTGGGGGATTCCTTATACAGTATATTGGTTTTGGGGGAGGTCAGAGGGCCAAAGTTCTTGGTTTTAAGGGGGTCTGCTTCCAAAGCCTTTCCAGGCACTGCTCAACAGTTATATGGAACCTGCACTGTACTATGCTTTAGTTTGGTTATGTTTTTGTTTCTCTGATTTGGTTGCACGTATCTCCATTTACTTTTACTTACATCACTGTAACCCAATTTCTAATAAACCTTAGCAGGGAGAATTTCCATGGAGCCACAATATAGGGCTCACTCCCCACCACACACTATAGCCACTATTCCCCTTAACACACACACTACAGGCCCTATCCACAAATAGTCCCTATTTACAAAGTACACCGCAAACAGCCCTATCCACACACACAATCCCGCAACCACACAAGCAGAATCTCCCCCACACTTGCAACTCTACAAACAGCTTACCCCACATACACAACCCCACAAACAGCACCCCCCCCCCCCCCCCCGCATTCACAAATCAACACAGGTGTACAAAGCATTTGTGTGAAATGTTGAACAGGCAACTCCGTTATAAAATGTATTGTAGGAATATTAAAAGGACACAGTGACCTGAAAAATATTTTTTTTCTGAAACCCTGTGTTCATTGGTTTTCGGTAGAACGTGAAAGTACATATTGGTATGAGTACAGAAAGCGAAAGTATTGTTACATGTTAAAGTATCACAGAATATCACAAAGATCAATAATAGTTAACAAACAGCAGGTTGTAACAAAGATTTCTTCACATCCACCCAACTGTAAAAGCCCAGGGGCCTTATGAACCAGATGAGTGGAATGGTTCGATATATACACAATAATTTTGGTAGAAGCATCGTCTTAATGTCCACACAGTGACCTACCAAAAATATCTCATAGTTTTTCCATTTAACAAGCATTTGTGGATGGCCTTCCAAACCAGGGATACGTTTAGTGAAGGAATTGCATATAACTTTATTCCCAAGTAATGTATAGCTTCGGTTTTCCAATCTAAGGCAAACGAGGTGCACAGGGATAATTGCATAATATTTGCAATTTAGTGAATTTAATCTTATGGTTTGGGCCATTTGCATATTCAGTGTTTATCTCAAATTAAGCCGGGAGGCATTTTAGGGGCTCCTGTAGAATCAATAGTATGTCGTCAGCAACATTGCTAGCTTTTCGCTGTCCCAGGTGGATCACATCAATTCCCCTCACTACTCTGTATAGCACATGCCGGGGTTCCAAGCATAATACACAAAATAACTGTGATAATGGACAACCATGACGTGGGACTTTAGTTATTTTGAAGGTTGCTGAGACACAACGTTCCAATAAAACATATGTTCTAAGGTTCCAAAGTAGACTCATTATTGCCTCCATAAAGGATTTTGGGAATCCAAAAGAGTAAAGCGTACACCTCATACACAACCAATGAAGGCAATCAATGACATGAGAAGGTACCCAATTGCATCCATCTCTGTCATCTCCATAGTGTTAATAAGTCCTCCTAGTCTCCTAGTCGCACTTTCTCCGGTTTTGGTAAAGTGCTGACAGCATGTCCAGTGTCATAGGACCATCAGGCAGCAATCAGTTAAATAAAGCCAGTAAGTAAGAAAGGATGATATAGTCAATTATCTGTAAAATATGGCTGTATAACCATCCGGACCGGGGATTTACTCAGGGTGATGGACTTCAGGACTGAGTTAATTTCATCCTCTGTTATAGGGTGCATGAGGGATTTGACGGCTATAGCCAATAATGTCAGAAGGTGTATGACTTGGAGTATAAACATTATTCAAATTTGGTTGCATGGTATCCCCACATTTCCCTAAATTGTAAAATTTTTGGTAAAATTGAACACAGGTTTTGGCCATATTCTGAGGATCGTACACCTTAATTCCATTACTGTCCATTAGGAAGGGAATAGACTGGCTAGCTAACTATTCAGTTGGAGGTGAGCAGTACGGGCCAACAATGTCTGAAAGGCCTGGGCGAATTGATCCATACCGTGATCATTGTCTTCCAGCCTTCTATTGCAAGCCAACATGTGTTGACTTAACTCTGCAGGGTCCATGTCCCTGTCGTAATGTCAGGACGAACCAGTGGCCCAACACGCAGAACTAAGTCAAACACGGACAAAAAAAACAAACAGTAACACCGGGCCCTAGAAAGGCCAGATTTAACGTAATAGAATAATCAGACACGAGCCAAGGTCAGGAATACAGAAAGGAACAAATACGATAAGAACAAAGGGTCAGGGATACCAGAAATACGGGAAGTCAAGCCAAGCCAAGATCAAAAAACAATAAACAGAATGAGGGAAGCGCTCTTCGATAACCAACAGGATGGAAACCATGACAGGGCACTGAACAACTGCAGGTTTGGGTTTAAATAACCTAGTAAACCCTGCAAATGGCTAATTTGGGTCCTATGACCCCAGAACGTGCGTGCACAGCAAAAACGCCGCACGCACATTCACATCACTAGTGGCATTATTAATTAGCACTGCCTTGCAGGGGCTGGCTTCCTTGCTGCTAACGCTGGACCCGGCCGGTGTGTGTAGAGAGCTGAACGGAGGGAGAGGCGCTGGAGGTAAGATGAGTAACCTCTCCCTCCTTTAGTTTGTCACATCACGGTGCCGATCGGACACCGTGATAGTGTGACCTAAGTGATTATCGGGCACCGTGACATGAAGTACCTCTGCAGTTGGAGGTTTATCCTGGAGGCAAACAGATCCACCTTTAGCGGATCTCTGAGGACATCAGATCTCGGAAAATCAAGCCCTCTAGTCGCCAATCGCTGGTGTCCCAGTGGCGAGAGAACCAATCCGCTGTGAGGTCTGAAGTTCCTGGTAGATATTCCGCCCAAAGGGTTATGTTGCAGGAGAGGCAAAATTTGTAGATGTCCTTCGTTGCCTCTGTCAGGTCCCAGGAACGGGCTCCCCCGAGGTGGTTTATATATTGCACTGCCAAAATATTTTTTTTTTTTTTATAATTCTTTATTTTTGTGTGCACATGTTTTACATAGCATCTTTCAATGCCCCAACAGCACTAATCAGGCAGTTAAAGGGACCCTCTAGGCACCCAGACCACTTCTGTGGAGTGGTCTGGGTGCCAACTCCCACTGTCTACCAGACAGCCACTAGAGGTCACTTCCTCCTTCATAGCACAGGTTTTCTGTGCTAGAGCGTCGCTGGACGTCCTCACGCTGTGTGAGGACCTCCAGCGTCGCTCATTTCCCCATAGGAAAGCAGTGAAATTATTTTTCAATGCTTTCCTATGGGGAGACGTAATGCGCATGCGCGGCATTGCCGGTGGGCGGGATCAGTCTCGCCCACCGGCGACGGAATCAGAAGGAGGAGCGGTGCAGTGGAAGAAGCAGCGACGAGGGACATCGTCGCTGCCTCAGGTAAGTGACTGAAGGGGTTTTCACCCCTTTAGTAACCAGGGATTGGCGGGTGGCAGGGAGAGGGACCCTCCAGTGCCAGGAAAACGGATTGTTTTCCTGGCACTGGAGATTCCCTTTAATTAGACATTTCCAAGTTACAAGGCATTTGAGTATTCTGCACATTTTTTTTTTGTTAAGCACGGTAGATTACAAGCTAAGTGAAGCTAGAGTTAGTTAACAGTAGGTACTCAGAGGGACTAATGTCGCCAAAATACAACAAGTTCTGAGCCCCGGACAATGGTGTAGGCTCCTTATATAGGCACATAACTCCTCCTATAATAAGCTCCACCCACACATTCTCTTAACCAATCAAAACGAACAAGAACTAGCTTCCTGCTTGACCGCATGGCTTGTCCAGCACAATGGAGGAGGGGAATACTATATCCGGTATTCTCGCACATGCTCCGTACACTACTGATCGTATCTTTGCCACGTGCAACCAACCGACCGATACACCAGTATATGCACGTACACATGCCACGTGGTAATCTCGGCCTACTAAATTTATTTTTACCGAGATTCCACCACAGGTATACTATGCAGATGGCATTCAGAGAGATATTGCCGCTGAGGTCTGACAGATAAGCCTAAACTTAGTGTGGAAAAAAATAAAATAAAGATAACACATGTGTAACGGACCGTTTCAGCATATGAGGGGTTAAAATCCGTTTAGGCGATAATCCCCTTTTCTCAGCTACTGCAGAACATCAGAACTCACGAACTGGATATAGGTGAATAAGGTAGCACTCCAGCTGGAACCTCACAAATAGCTGCTAGCAGATGAATAGGAAAAGCAGACATCAGCTTACACTCCTAGCAGTCAAATCTCCAACAGCATACAGTGAATCCCCCCAAGAACGAGACAAGGCTACGTGTTGAAGGTCAAGCAGTGGTCTGAGGTGCTGGGCACCCAGCCTGGTTTTTATTACATGAGTACACATACAGGCCACACCCAGGGGGAGGCATAAAATAACCAATAACATAGATGTTACCTCCCACACATCCCCTCCCCTTAGTGTGACACTTAATCCCATTATGTGTACAGTTCAAAATATACTTTTACACAACTTTCATAACTTTAAAACCATACATCACATTCACATAAAAATACATATCCACAATCAATCCATTCAGGGGAACAACATATTAAAAAATGGCATGAATCCGACCAGGGGTTCAAATGTTACTAAAAGTATCTTTTATTCCCCCTGGCTCAAACAGTAAAAGTAAAACATCCCCACAATGCATCCTGGCTTCCTCCCTTCTGCCCTGGAGATAATTGGAGAAGAAATCTAATTATCCAGGACTAGAGGCAGACTCCATTAACCACATGGTTGCAAAACAACATAAAACTCTTTAAAATACATAAAGTCATATTTTATACATTAAACACAGACATTTAACATATCCCCAGATAGCTCAGGTCTGCGTGCACATTATTAGGTGAATGGCACGCAGACCACACAAATACAGTTTAATTGCCATGGAGCCAAAGTCTTTCCCATAGTCTTTCATTATATGAATAGGCTCCATGGCATAGCTATCTGGGGGGTATCACTGCTCACACAGGGCAAGTACCGAATGGCCAGAATGAGTGACATGCACTCTGTTAGGGCCGAATACTGTTTGTAAAGGGCCCAATCTCCCAGGGCCATAGTCCAAAGGCAGCAGGCGGGCAACCAGGCTCCTCCAATACAATGTGGCGAGATTGGTTTCGTCACATCTCTCCCCCTTTCCAAAAAGACTAACAGGGTACCTGACCTCCTGCCGGTCAGTGCCCTTGTTAGTCCAGCAACCCACCCATAAAGCAAAAAAAACAGTACAGCCCACCCACAATAAATAGTTACTACACCTGGGTAGAGGAGAAGTTTGTCCATGTCCAGGTGCCTCACCACGGCTGTGTAGGGGACTGGTAGGCTGCCTTGGTGGGTTGCTGAGTGGGCAGAGACCAGCGGTACTCTGTCCTGGTGCCAGCACTACCACCGGAGTAGTCTGGTTGGAGCCTGGTTGCTGGAGACGGACTGTCTCCCCCTTAGTTGCATAGCTCTGCTGCTGAGTGGGGAGACCGGTTGTCTCCCCCTTGGATACACAGCTCTGTCGTGGGGGGGTAGGACCGACCGTCCCTACCCCCTGTGTGGTGAGTGCAGAGACCACGGTCCCATCTGCACCGGTGGGGGGTTTACAGTCTCCCCCTGGTATATTAAGCTGCCGCTGGGGAGAGGGGGTAACAGGCTCCTCTCCCACTAGAACACTCTGCCGCTGGGGAAAGGAGACTGGGCTCTCTATTCCCTGCACATTACGGATCCGCTGCTGGGGAGAGGTGGTAGCAAGCTCCTCTCCCATACATACTTTCCACCTTTGTGGAGGGAGACCGACTGTCTCTCCTCCCAATACAGTGTCCTGCTGCTGGGGAAAGGAGACTGGGCTCTCTATTCCCTGCTGGACACTCTGCCGCTGGGGAAAGGAGACTGGGCTCTCTATTCCCTGCATATCAATGATCCGCCGCTGGGGAGAGGTGGTAGCAAGCTCCTCTCCCATACATACTTCCATCATCTGTGGAGGGAGACCGACTGTCTCTTCTCCCAATACAGTGTCCTGCTGCTGGGGAAAGGAGACTGGGCTCTCTATTCCCTGCTGGACACTCTGCCGCTGGGGAAAGGAGACTGTGCTCTCTATTCCCAAAAAATCACGCTGCTGCTGGGGGGTAGGACCAACTACCTCTGCCCCCTGTAACTCAGCCTGCCGCTGGGGAGGGAGGACGCTGCTCTCCTCTCCCTGCACTTCACACTGCCTTCCCGGCATATCACTCTGCTGCTGGGGGGTAGGACCAACTACCTCAGCCCCCTGTAACTCAGCCTGCCGCTGGGGAGGGAGGACGCTTCTCTCCTCTCCCTGCACTTCACACTGCCTTCCCGGCATATCACTCTGCTGCTGGGGGGTAGGACCAACTACCTCTGCCCCCTGTAACTCAGCCTGCCGCTGGGGAGGGAGGACGCTGCTCTCCTCTCCCTGCACTTCACACTGCCTTCCCGGCATATCACTCTGCTGCTGGGGGGTAGGACCAACTACCTCTGCCCCCTGTAACTCAGCCTGCCGCTGGGGAGGGAGGACACTGCTCTCCTCTCCCTGCTCTTCACACTGCCTTCCCGGCATATCACTCTGCTGCTGGGGGGTAGGACCAACTACCTCTGCCCCCTGTAACTCAGCCTGCCGCTGGGGAGGGAGGACGCTGCTCTCCTCTCCCTGCACTTCACACTGCCTTCCCGGCATATCACTCTGCTGCTGGGGGGTGGGACCAACTACCT
The DNA here is from genome assembly GCF_036172605.1 of Pelobates fuscus. NCBI lineage: Eukaryota > Metazoa > Chordata > Amphibia > Anura > Pelobatidae > Pelobates > Pelobates fuscus. The sequence continues at coordinate 272,280,285 of NC_086322.1, forward strand.
CTGCCCCCTGTAACTCAGCCTGCCGCTGGGGAATGGAGACTGGGCTCCCAATTCCCTGCAGGGCCGGTGGAGAGACCTCGGTCCCATCTCTACAGGCCACCTGGGGTTCTTCCCAGTAAATCTCTACAATATCTTCCCAGCGGAAGGGGTCTGGATCTGGGTCTGTCACCTTACTGTCCTGCTGAGCCTTCCCAATGAAGCGGAAGAGATCTTGGTAGTTTTGCTCCAGTTCCCACTCCAGGGCTGCTAGGTGAGCCAGGTCTTGCTCTACCTCATGGGGGTCATCCCACTCATGCCTAGCCTCCCTCTCATAGAAAATGTCCTGCAGTCTGGTTTGCGCAGGGCTCCCGAAGCCAGGCTCTGCAAAGGACTCCCATAACAAGCCAGGACCATCAAACTCCTCTCCCTCTGGCTTGTCATGTTCGGCTGTCCAGGGTATATACTGTGCCATATACCACCAGAGCGCCTGGTAGGCATCCTCCAGCCATAGCTCCTGCCATACCCGGTGCTCTAGTTCCTTCACCCATTCCTCCAGGGGCTGCTCTCCCAGGAAGGGCATCCGCAGGGCCACTTGCTTCTGCAACCGTTGCTCTTCACTGGGGAGACTCTCACCCCGCTGGTATTGTACATTATCCAGGGCCTGGTACCAGATGCCTTTCCTTATTGCATCCCGGTCATCCATGTCACCCTTATTGTACTCCACTGCTGGTTCCATCCTGGTGCTGTCAGGGTCGCTGTACTCAGACATGCGTTGCCCTCAAATTGTAAATCCAAAGAAATGGTGTTCTGTAGCTGTCCTTCTGGCTGTAGGAACGATCCCGCCGCTTGCCACCAATTGTAACGGACCGTTTCAGCATATGAGGGGTTAAAATCCGTTTAGGCGATAATCCCCTTTTCTCAGAAAGGCACAGCTACTGCAGAACATCAGAACTCACGAACTGGATATAGGTGAATAAGGTAGCACTCCAGCTGGAACCTCACAAATAGCTGCTAGCAGATGAATAGGAAAAGCAGACATCAGCTTACACTCCTAGCAGTCAAATCTCCAACAGCATACAGTGAATCCCCCCAAGAACGAGACAAGGCTCCGTGTTGAAGGTCAAGCAGTGGTCTGAGGTGCTGGGCACCCAGCCTGGTTTTTATTACATGAGTACACATACAGGCCACACCCAGGGGGAGGCATAAAATAACCAATAACATAGATGTTACCTCCCACACATCCCCTCCCCTTAGTGTGACACTTAATCCCATTATGTGTACAGTTCAAAATATACTTTTACACAACTTTCATAACTTTAAAACCATACATCACATTCACATAAAAATACATATCCACAATCAATCCATTCAGGGGAACAACATATTAAAAAATGGCATGAATCCGACCAGGGGTTCAAATGTTACTAAAAGTATCTTTTATTCCCCCTGGCTCAAACAGTAAAAGTAAAACATCCCCACAATGCATCCTGGCTTCCTCCCTTCTGCCCTGGAGATAATTGGAGAAGAAATCTAATTATCCAGGACTAGAGGCAGACTCCATTAACCACATGGTTGCAAAACAACATAAAACTCTTTAAAATACATAAAGTCATATTTTATACATTAAACACAGACATTTAACATATCCCCAGATAGCTCAGGTCTGCGTGCACATTATTAGGTGAATGGCACGCAGACCACACAAATACAGTTTAATTGCCATGGAGCCAAAGTCTTTCCCATAGTCTTTCATTATATGAATAGGCTCCATGGCATAGCTATCTGGGGGGTATCACTGCTCACACAGGGCAAGTACCGAATGGCCAGAATGAGTGACATGCACTCTGTTAGGGCCGAATACTGTTTGTAAAGGGCCCAATCTCCCAGGGCCATAGTCCAAAGGCAGCAGGCGGGCAACCAGGCTCCTCCAATACAATGTGGCGAGATTGGTTTCGTCACAACATGGAATTCCTACTTAGCATTGATCTGATAAGCAAAGTATAGCGCTGTCGAAAATCTAGACCTACACCGAAGAAAGACAGTGTTATTTATGAGAGGAGTGATAGCAGGTCATAGAAGGTAAAGACAGGAGGCTTATGCTGCATAGATGGTATTATTTATGCTAAACAGTCAGGATCAATTGTCCGCTGAGTTACCGCTCCATACCATTACACTGCTTGTAAGTGACAGTCCCCTCACCCCTGCACTTCTCTATGCAAAATGTATACTGTATGCATGGGTGTAGGAACCCCAAAAAATCTGGGGGGATAGCATTTTTACTCTCCGGGTATATTCTTATTCCGTAAACTAGGAGTTGTTTATCCCATTGTACAGCGCTACGGAATTTGCAGTCGCTATATAAATGATTAAATAATAACATTAAAGGGTCACTACAAGGAAGGGGTTTTACTTACCCGGATACAGCGCCGGGATCCTCCTGATTAGAACCACCCCTACCCTTCCCATGAATATTAGAACCACCCCTACCCCTTCCATGCACAAAAGAACCCCACCTACCCCTTCCACGCATATTAACCCCCTACCCCTTCCATGCATATTCGTACCCCCCTAACCACTTCCATGCATATTAGTACCCCCTAACTCCTTCCATGCATATTAGAACCCACCCTACCTCTTCCATTCATATTAGTACTCCCCTAACCCCTTCCAATAATGTTTCTACCTCCCCCCTCCTCCCATCCATATTAGTAGCCCCCCTAAACCCTTCCAATTATTTTTCTACCTACCCCTCTCCCCCTATCCTTATTAGTAGCCCCCCTAACCCTTTCCAATTATTTTTCTGCCATGTTAACTAACGCCAGTGCTGGAGTGCCGCCGTGTTTACATTAAAAGGCCTGCAGGGACAGGCTATAGACACCATAACCACTACATTAAGCTGCAGTGGTTCTGGGGACTATAGTGTTTCTTTAATGTGAGGTAAACTAGAGATTAGTGCCACGAATAATATGCTAGATTGCCTACTTACAACCAGATGAGGATGATGATGGGCTCTAGCTGCAGTCTGGCTCCACTGGTCTGGTGTAGAACAGGCTCTCTGGAGGCTGTTTGTAACTGTGGTCACAAACATCAATGTTCTGGGAGAACGGGAAGCAGTTCCATTTTTTGGGGGCCCTTTACACAGCTCAAGGTCTGGGTCCCAGGGTCCACCTTCATGTTCCACCAATGAGTTTGTTCACAGGGGGTGGAGTGTGTAGGGGATGTCCTGATATGTGTGTAAGGAATGCATTGTGTGAATCTGTGTTTGTATGTGTAAGGGCTGCAAGGTGTGTTTCTGTGTATGTACGGGATGCAGTGTGTGCGTCTGTAAGGGGTGCATTGAGTGTGTGTACGGGGTGCATTGAGTGTGTGTAAGGAATGCATTGTGTGTTTCTGTGTGTGTAAGGGTTGCATGATTGTGTGTGTGTGTGTGTGTGCACGGGGTGCATTGAGTGTGTGTAAGGAATGCATTGTGTGTTTCTGTGTGTGTAAGGGTTGCATGATTGTGTGTGTGTGTGATGGATGTCAATCTCTCTCCCTTCCTTGTCACTCTATTTCTCCCCCTCCCACCCTCCCTCCCTTGTCACTTTCTTTCTCCCCCTCCCTCCCTTGTCACTTTCTTTCTCCCCTCCCTCCCTTGTCACTTTCTTTCTCCCCCTCCCTCCCTTATCACTTTCTTTCTCCCCCTCCCTCCCTTATCACTCTTTCTCCCCCTCCCTCCCTCCCTTGTCACTCTTTCTCCCCCTCCCTCCCTCCCTTGTCACTCTCTTTCTCCCCCTCCGCCCCTTGTCACTTTCTTACTCCCCCTCCCTCCCTTGTCACTCTCTTTCTCCCCCTCCGCCCCCTTGTCACTCTCTTTCTCCCCCTCCCTCCCTTGTCACTCTTTCTCCCCCTCCCTCCCTCCCTCCCTTGTCACTCTTTCTCCCCCTCCCTCCCTCCCTCCCTCCCTTGTCACTCTTTCTCCTCCTCCCTCCCTCCCTTGTCACTCTTTCTCCCGCTCCCTCCCTCCCTCCCTTGTCACTTTTTCTCCCCCTCCCTCCCTCCCTCCCTCCCTTGTCACTCTTTCTCCCCCTCCCTCCCTCCCTCCCTCCCTTGTCACTCTTTCTCCCCCTCCCTCCCTCCCTTATCACTCTTTTTCCCCCTTCCTCCCTCCCTCCCTTGTCACTCTTTCTCCCCCTCCCTCCTTCCCTTGTCACTCTTTCTCCCCCTCCCTCCCTCCCTTGTCACTCTTTCTCCCCATCCCTCCCTCCCTTGTCACTCTTTCTCCCCATCCCTCCCTCCCTTGTCACTCTCTTTTTTTCTCCCCCTCTCTCCCTTGTCACTCTCTTTTTTCTCCCCCTCCCTCCCTTGTCAATTTCTTCCTCCCCCCTCCCCTACCTCTGTTGTAGCGTGGACGAACCCTGTATGGTCCGCGGGTACAGGGAGCATCTGTCTCCTGTACCCGGCCGGACTAACAGGAAGTGCACACTGAGTGCACAACCTGCCTGCAGTAACATTGGTAATAGGAGCGGAAAATGCAAGGCTCACCTGTCGAGAAGTGACCACGGCCTCGTCCTCTAGCGCCTCTTGCTCTGTCCGAGCCTCTGTTGTATGAGGGTCTTGATTAGGAGGTTGGGAAGAATGAGGAATATTGCACATATGACCTGCGGCCCGTAGACCAGAAGCGGCTGGTGGCTCGCCCCCGCTGCTGACCAACCCTCCCAAAAACACCCCTCGTGGGTGGGGGTAGACTACTTGTTTGAGCAAAGTTTGTGCCTTGTTCAAGGTGGTAAATAAACCCACATGTTTCTTCAACTCCTCTATAAAGGGTTCTCCAAAGAGAAGTCTGTTTGCCAGCGGTCCAAGTTCTTTTGAGTCAAGGTCTAGTAATTTGGAAACAATTCTCAGTAGAGCCGACTTGCGTTTTTTGGAACACAGTGTTGCGTTAGCATTTCCCAACATGCATATTGCGCATTGAGCCCACTCACGCATGTCGTTAGGATCCAACAGATGGATCCTTGCATGAGCTCCAGATCTGCAAAGTATAATTTGGGACCGAGTATATCCATTAATTTATCCTGGGCCGACTTCAGGCCCTTCTCTATGCGATCTAGACATGAACTACACCACCATGGTATCGAACTTGGGGTGAGTGCGAATTTGTCGGGTAGTAGCGGGCGAGGGCTTTCCGCCCTGAGCTTCGCCCATACTTCTCTCTCCAGGCTGGACTGGCTGACTATAAATTCTAGTAGACAGCCACTAGAGGTGGAGTTAACCCTGCAATGTAATTATTGCAGTTTGTAAAAAACTGCAATAATTACACTTGCAGGGTTAAGGGTAGTGGGAGTTGGTACCCAGACCACTCCAATGGGCAGAAGTGGTCTGGGTGCCTGGAGTGTCCCTTTAACCGAGCGTTGCAGTCAGGGGGTATGGATTTGCTTGAGCGATGAAAGCGATAGATCAGCATAGGGTATGTGTTTTCTTATAACTGCATTCCGAGAGTTTTCCTCCAGCACCATCTCCACCAGATACACAAGGCTTGGGAGGTATGACTGTTTTAGTGTTTATCTGTAAATAAAATTCTGTAATTAGGCTCATCGTAACTGTCAGCACCAAGCCAAAAGGGCTCTTAATCCTGCCATGTTCCTAAGTTTGTAAAAGAATATTATCCTTAATTTAGCACTATTTAAGGAAGGGATCTCAAACTAATTTCCCCCACCCCATCCCCCTGAGAGTTGTAACCCATTAACATCTGGGGGACAGTGTTTGAGATCCCTAATTTAAGGGTATACATTGCTTGTGGATACCTTATTCCAATATGGTATTATCTATATTCGATTCCCTAATTAATCCAAACCCCTCTTTAGAGATGTAATATACTGTTGATACTCTATTACCTTACCCAGTTTTGTGTTCTTTAAAAAAACTTACACTTGACTTTCGATGACAATTTTAACATCTTCAATAAATAGATTAATTAAAGCAGATTTTTTTTTTTTTATTTATTTGTAGTGCATAGATATAACACAATCAGGCAAGAGGTACCCCAAAGGCAGTCCTCTAGCTTTTCCCACGCGAAACAAGCGGGGCACAAGTTTAACATGCTCAATTTTATATTTTAAACAGGTTTTAGCATACTTAAAATTATGGTCTAAGAGTATAAGCAGTTGTAACATTGTAGTTTCGGCTGTACAAATATACTTATACTATATACATGTTTGGTCAGAGCTTTAGTTAAGTTAGTTTCTCACATTTAATACAGGTCTATACTACGCTTTTGGGACACGGATCTCACTTTGTATATATGCATTCAAAATGCCAAAACGCCAAGTCAGCAGGCTTATTTATTAATGCTTAGTTTACCCTCAGCTTGTGTGTAGTTTCGAACCACCTGCAACCTAGCATACCATAGGGGTTAGCCAATTTACA